>NC_062548.1:127756489-128372982 GCF_016906955.1 Phacochoerus africanus
AGTTTGGAAGAGGTTTTCTCCAACCCTCATGGAAGACTTGAAGGGTACAAGACTTCAGGAGGAAGGAACTGCAGATATGGTGAAAATAGCAAGATAAGTAGAATTAGAAATGGAATCCAAAGACATGACTGAATTGCTGCTTTGAATGATGAAACCTGAACAGATAAAAGGTTTCTTCTTATGGATGAGCCAAGAAAGTGGTCTCATGAGATGGTAACTATTCCTGGTTAAGATGCCATTGATATGACAACAAAGAATTTAGAATATTTCATAACCTTAGTTGACAAAGTAGCAAGGTTTGAGTGAGCTGACTAATTTTGAAAGTTCTACTCTGGGTAAAAAACTATAAAAAAGCATCACAAGCTACAGAGAAATCATTCATGAAAGAATCAACCAATGCAGCAAACTTCAGTGTTGTCTTATTTTAAGAAATATCCATAGCTACCCCAACCTTCAGCAACTCCCACCCTGATCAGCCAGGAGCCATCAACAATGAGGCAAGACCCTCTGCCAGAAAAAAAGATTGGGTTCAGATGATGGTTAAATTTTTCTTGGAAAAATATTTTTAAGTAAGGTATCTACATAATTTTTGTGCATAATTCTATTGCACACTTAATAGACTACAGTACAGTATAAATATACATTTTATATGCATTGGGAAGCCAAAAAACATGTGTAAGTCACTTTCTTGGGATGTTTGCTTTATTGCTTGACATGGAACTGAACTAGGAATATCTTCCAGGTATGCCTGTGTCTTATATGTGTTTTCCTATGTAAACATAAACCACGAGGCACAGCGCTGAAAATGGAAATTCTATGCAATTCGGGCATTCTATTGAGAGAATGTAATGTTAGGGGTGTGTATAATAGGTTTTACCTCTATTATGTTTAGTCATTTACCTCCCTATTTACAAGAAAGTATGATCTCTACATTTCTTTTTTAATATGGTTCATGTCTAGTTTCCACATCAAAATTCTTACAAATGTCAAAAAATGATTTTTGTGCATTATCTTCATTTTACTCCTTTTTAAATATTTTCTGTAAGAGTGATATTAATTTACTCTTAATATTTGGAGGAGCAAACATGAAAACTTCTGATATTCATCTATTCTTTGTGGCAATATAACTATTAAATAAATTTTATTCAAAGAGTGTAGGGATATTCAAGTTTTTAAATCTATTCTTGCAAGATCAGTTTTCATTTACTACTTCTTTTAGGCCCTTTGCCATATATATATCTCTTCTAATACTTGCCAATAATAAATTGTTTATACTATTCTCTTATCTTTTTAAAGTGTGTAGTGATTATATTTATAGTCCTTTTTAATCCCTGATATTGTTTATTCATGACTTTACTTTTTTATTCACAATCAATTTTATTAGCTTTATAAAATTTTCAGGTCAAAGAACCAACATTTAGTTTTATTTATTATCTCTATTGTTTTCTATTTTAGTAGTTAGCTATTAAACTTATATCTTTACTTCAATTATTTTATATTTGATGCATATGTCAATTTTCTAACTTCTTAAAGTAGATGCTTAATCGATTATTTTCTAGCCTTTCTTATTGTCAGTTGTAAACACTTAAAGATGCTAATTTTCTAAGTATTAGTTTAACTTCATCCCTTAAATTTTGAACCTATTATAATCTTGTTTTAGTTCAGTTCTAAATATTTTTAAATTTCATGAATAATTTCTTCTAAATTATTTAGAATTTGTTTGAACTTCCAAATGTATCAATATTTTTAACTCTCTTTAATTATTTATCATAGCTTAATTGCATTTTACCAGGAGAACATATTCTGTATGGCTCTAAGTCTTTGGAAATTGAGTGTATGTCCTTGCAAACAGCCATATCCTTTGGAATCATTCTAGAATGAGTTTCCTTTGCTATAGGGTTTGGTATTTGGAGCCAGATAGACCTGGGTTCAAATTTCAGCTTAAGCAACTGTGTTCTTTAAGCAAGTAATGTTACCTCCTTTGAGTTTGTATCAATTACCAATTTCCTTAATAGTGCTGCATAATAATAATAAAAAAAAAACCTCAACACTTCAGCTGCAAACAACATAAACATTTTATTTAGCTCATGAGTTCATGGGCATCAGCATAATTGTTCTGGGCTTGGCTAATATGGGCAGTCGCCTGCTCCTGAGCATGTAGGCATCTTTGGGGTTTCTCCCTAGCTCTGATGGTCTTGTCTGAGTTTGTTCACAGTCTGGGTTAGCGCATTTTTCATGTCAAATGTGGCTTTTGGTAGGTACAAACTTCTTTAGTATTTTTATTAATATTTTAGGTGATACAAGTGTTTCTAAATTTGTATGTGTAGTCTATGTTTTTATTAATATTTCCTAGTATTTTCATAGTGAGTTTGTTCTTAAAATTTTAGGTTTTTTTAAAACTTTTCTATGTAACTGTAACTGTATACTTTCTCTTATTTTCAATATGATTTGGCTTTGCCTTCTCTATGGCGTCTTCTTGATTTTTCTTGCTAGATTTTTGTCTATTAGTCTCTCTGAAGAAGCAGCTTTTCTTTTTGTTGATGCTTTTTATTTTCAAATAGTTTATTCTTTATTATACTCCAGATTTACTCTGAAGATTTTTATATTACTTTTGTAATGTGAAAACATGACTTAATAATTTACCATTATTCATTCTTTAAAATATACATTTTTAAGACTGCATAGTTTGATAGATCAATAGATAGAGATATAGTATTTAAATATATATAATACATATTTATATATAAAATTTGGGGGGAATGTGACCTGGATCATGCTGACTTTTCTTTACATATTGACAATTACTTTTTACTCCATATGTAATCACTTAAAATGCATATCTTCTGCTTGAAAATTATTTGTATATAAATTTGAGGACAAGTCATAACATTTGCATATTGATTTAAGTCCATTTGGCTGTTCACAATTATTTGTTTCTTTTTGGTGAATATTATTACTTTAGGTCTTTTCCCTACAGCCTAGGTTACAATGACAGTAACTCTTAACCTGATTTCTTCACGTTCTTACACACACACACACACACACACATATATATATATACATATCTTCCTGCTCATAAAACATATTTTCTTGTTACTTATTCTGCAAGCACCATGAAAGTCTGGTTCTGTTATATTTAAAATGCACTCTTAACTCCTTGTGTGAAATTTTCTCTCAAAGCAAATACAAAAATCTTTTAGTACCGTAATTTAGTTAGATTCAGGCAACAAAAATTCTGAATCGGTGTCCAGATAAATGACTGCTTTTCAATCAAGCCGCAGGTGTTACTCTCTAGTGCATAGCCTCATGCATACACTCAATTCTTGTACCTTATTCATGCAAGGTGAGAACTCATCTTCGGTACTTTTGTTTTTAGCCAATCAGGTCCTCCAACTACCCATTTTACCCATTAAAAGACCTGCTTTTTTTTTTTTTCTTTTATTAAGCCTCTGGTATTGTTCATAGGTAAGATAACTGAAGCTCTTGTAGCAGCTGCCTCAAGATTATTGATTTCTACTCGGAAGCTTTCAAATACTAACTCATTATCCCTGGAATATGTAATGTTTCAGGGAACAAACTCTAAAATTCAGATAATCAAACAAAAGCATATACTCCTCACTTTCAGTGAACTATTAAAAATGAAGTTAATAGGTGAACAGGAGTTCTATAAAAGTGAAAGTAACAAAAATCACTTCTAAAGTTACTAAAAAATAAGCATGGTTAACATTTTAATTTATAATATTAGGCTATAACTTTACTTATATCTATATTCATACACACTGGCACAGGAGTATAGATTCGTACATAAAAATACATGCACACATTTATTTTTCAGTACCACTCTATACATTACCATTTGTTTTTATCTGTCTATACACACTTGTACATCCATATATAATCATATGGTGTATAATTTGAAATCTGCTTTTTAATATTAATGGCATAAGGATTGTCATATGTATCCGTACATATCTACATTATGATTTCATATTTCTTCATCACCTCATGTTTACACAATAATTTAACTCATTAATATGATATCTACTAATGGGCATTTATGCTTATTCCAGTTTTATACGGCTATATCTGTGGTATACGGCAGTTCCCATGCTAGGGTTTGAATCAGAGATGCAGCTGCTGGCCTATACCAGATACTAGCTGCATCTGCAACATTCACCACAACTTGTGGCAATGCCAGTTCCTTAACTCCTGAGCAAGGCCAGGGACTGAACCCGCATCTTTGTGGATACTGGTTCGGTTCTTAACCCGCTGCGCCGCAACAGGAACTCCTGCTTATTCCAATTTTATTTTGCTACTTTTAAAAAGACTGTGATGAAAATATGTGTATTATATGTCTTTCTTCTACCTGATCATTTCTTTGGGGAAAATAATCTGTAACTTATAATTATTGGCTTAATGGTTTCCTTGGGATGCAGATTCTAGAGAGAGGTTTTCAAGTTTACCTTCAGAACATTTTTATCACTAATATATGATTATTTTTAATTTAAAGGATAACAAACCTTATTTTATATATGGTGCAATATTTTTCTTAAATTTAACTCTTTTATTCAGTTTGTATTTTTACATATTTATTTTAAAAAATTACCTGTAAAATCTAATCAGTCACTTTCTTCATAGTTTCTGCTTTTACTGATACATTTTAAAAACTCTTTTATAGACCAAGACTATAACAGAAATATTCATCATATTTTCTTTTACTTCTTTTGCGGTTTTTAAAATATAAACTATATTTTATTTTAGAGTAAATGTGAAATACATATCTGGCATCTTCAGTCATTTTTCTACTAAAAAGTGGGTGTCCTGGTATCATTTTTGAATAATTCATTATTTGATTACTAATTTTAAATGTTATTTTAAAATACATGAAATTCTAAGTATAATGTTCTTTTTAAAGAATTCCCTATGCTACTTCATTGGTGGGTCTGCCTATTTTTACATGGCCATGGGCCATGTAAATTATTATGACTGTTTAACATAATTTATCTCAGAAATATCCTGGTATCCCAATTATTAGACTACATTCATTCTTACAGACATATTCAAGATTATTTTGTCTACTTTCTAAAAATGTGTTTTGAGATTTGATTCCGATTACATTTGCAGACCAATTTCAAGAAAGCTGAAATATTTACAATATTAAAGCTTCTCATTTCTAATAAGCCACTTATCCTCTGGCAAATTAGTACTCAGGCTGTTTTAGAGAAATCCAAAAATTAGAATTTGATGTAAATATGTTTCATACATTAATTTATCATAAAGGCATATTTTCTATATACATTTACTAATTTATTTAACTTAGTCTTATCTATGGATATATTAGTAGTCCAGAATTACATCATTAATTACAACCCTGACATTTTTTTTTAATGATTTTTATTTTTTCCAGTGTTTACAGTGTTCTGTCAATTTTCTACTATACAGCAAAGTGACCCAGTCGTACGTACATATATACATTTGTTTTCTCACAGTATCCTCCAACATGTTCCATCTCAAGTGACTAGATATAGTCCCAGTGCTATACAGCAGGATCTCATTGCTTATCCATTCCAAAGGCAATATTTTGCATCTATTAACCCCAGATTCCTAGTCCAAACCACTCCCTCCCTCTCAGCAACCACAAGTCTGTTTTCCAAGTCCATGAGTTTCTTTTCCGTAGAAAGGTTCATCTGTGCCATATATTAGTTTCCAGATATAAGTGATATCATATGGTATTTGTCTTTCCTCTTCTGACTTACTTCACTTAGTACGAGAGTCTCTAGTTCCACCCATGTTGCTGCAAATGACATAATTTTGTTCTTTTTTATGGCTGAGTAGTATTCCATTGTGTATATATACCACATCTTCTTAATCCATTCATCTGTCGATGGACATTTAGGTTCTTTCCACGTCTTGGCTATTGCAAATAGTGCTGCAATGAGTATACAGCTGCACCTTTCTCAAGCAAAGTTTTGTCCAGTTACATGCCCAAGAATGGGATTTCTGGGTCATATGGTAGTGCTATATTTAGTTTTCTGAGGTACCTCCATACTGTTTTCTATAGTGGTGGTACCAATTTACATTCCCACCAACAATGTAGGAGGGTTCCCTTTTCTCAACACCCTCTCCTGCATTTGTTATTTGTGGACTTATTATTGATGGCCATTCTGACCAGTGTGAGGTGGTACCTCATAGTAGTTTTGCTTTGCATTTCTCTAATAATAAGTGATGTTGAGCATTTTTTCATGTACTTGTTGGCCATCTGTATATCTTCTTTGGAGAAATGTCTATTCAGGTCTTTTGCCCATTTGTTACTTGGCTTGTTGGCTTTTTTGCTGTTGAGTTGTACAAGTTGTCTGTATATTTTAGAGATTAAGCCCTGTCAGTTGCATCATTTGAAACTATTTTCTCCAATTCTGTATGTTGTCTTTTTGGTATTTTTTTATGGTTTCTATTGCTGTGCAAAACAACTGCAACATTTTATATTGTGTTTAATTCAGAGAGAAATATTTGATGTTCTCAATATTCATGAATAAAAGTTTGGCTAGGAAATTTATAAGCATTCTCAGGCATATACATCACTAACAACTATTTTTATGTAATTATAGTGGTTCATCTGAAAGTCACAGAATACCTACTGTGTAACAAAGGCTGAGACAAACAATGGGAATACAAAAATTAAGAATCAATATATGCTTTGGAACCTAACAGTATATCAAGGAAAACAATCTACAATCTATTAAAATTTCCTGTGATATATGTTTTACTAGAATCATGTTGAAAATAATCAAAGATTATCTAGAAAGTAGTAACTAGAATGTGAATAGGGAAAATATTTATATCATAATTAACCTAATCTTCCTACACTCTCATGCCTGATCCATCACCAATCATATAATTTTATTTCCTAAACAAAACCTACATCTTCTCAAATTTCTTCATTTTCTCTGCTCCCACGATAGTCTAAGCCAGGGTCATCTCACTCTCATCAATTTATTTTAATTGAGGTAAAATTTACATAAACTATAGTTAATCAGTTTAAAGCGTGCAGGTCAGGGGCATTTAGTGCATTCACAGTGATATGACCTATACCTATATCCAAAATACTTTCATCAGCCTCAAAGGACATCCCATGCTCATTAAGCAGTCACTCACCATTCCTTCCTCCCACCAACCCCTGGTAAATAATCTACTTTCTGTGTCTATGCATTTGCCTATCCTATACATTATAAAATCTGTACCTTAGAAGTAGTATTACATTATATTAATTTCTTCATTTTGTTAATATGGGTATGATGTGGTTTTCCCTGGTCGCCTAGTGGTTAAGGATCTGGTATTGTCACTGCTGTGCCTTGAGTCACTCCTGTGATGTGGGTTCAATCCCTGGCCAGGGTATGGCATGGGTATGGACAAAAAGTATGGATATAATGTAACATTAGGGAAGCTGAGTGAAGGGCATATAGGAACTCTGTATTATTTCTGAAACACTTGTGTAGGTCTAAAATGATCGCAAAATGAAGAGTTTAAAAAAGAACCATAAATGAGGCTAACACTGGACAGAGCTTTGGTCTTGCAGTCCAGACACAATAGTTTGAGTCCTATTTCCACTACTACTTTCTTTGTGCTATGACATCAAATTGTAAAATAAATAACAATAAAATGCATAACAGCTAAATAAATTAAACTCTTTGGGCTTCATTTTCTTCATTAGAATATATAAGGGGATAGAACGGTATGGAAGATCTCTAAGATCCTTCTTCTAAATCTGGAAATTCATTCATTTTATAGAGGGCCTGGACTCTTTTTCAAGTAGTAATAATGTTTGCCACAAATTCCAAAGCAAATAGTTTTACTTACCCACTCACAAAAAAAAAAGTATATTAAAAGGTGAAGAAGTATGAAAATACTTATAATTATGTAGTCTCATATCTAGACATTGTAATTATTTAATAAACCTATAGCTACTTAAATACATATGCATACCCATTTATGTTTTTTCTCAAGATATGTTTGTTTAATTATGTTGGTGTCAACATAGTTGGTGTCCTTTTTGCTGGGTACATCACACCCAGCTGTCAGGAAAAAAAAATTTACAAGGCATAGTAAAAGGCAAAAAACACAATTTAAAGAGAAAGAGTAAACATAAGAACCATACATGGCAGGATGTTGGAATTATCACAGCAGGAATTAAAAGCAGCTATAATGAATATGCTAAGGGCTCAAACAGATAAAGTAGGCATCATACCAGAACAGGTGGACAATGTAAGCGGAGAGATGGAAATCCAAGAATGAACCAAAAGAAAATGTTAGGAATAAAAAGACAAATAACAAAAATAAAGAATGTCATTAATAGACTAACAAGTAGACTGGACCTGTATGAGAAAATAATATCTAGCTTGAGGATATAGCAATAAAAACTTTGAAAACTGAGAAGCAAAGAGATAAAACCTGAAAGAAAAACCCAGAATACACTATTCAAGTACTGTGGGACACCTGCAAAATATGTTACATTCATATAACAGAAATACCAGAAGAAGAAAGAGAAAAGGGAACAGAAGAATTGTTTTAAACAATAATAACTGATAATTTTTTCAAGTTAATGTCAGACATCAAACCACAGATCTAGGAAACTTAAGAGAATATCCTGCAGGAAAAATGCCAAAAAAAAAAAATACATGGAAGACTTTTATTTTCAAACTACAGAAAATAATAGGTAAGGAAAAAATCCTGAAGGAAACCAGACGGAAAAACACTCCTTCCTTATCTACTGAGGAACAAAGATAAGAATTATATTTGACTGCTCCTCGGAAACCATTCAAGCACAAAGAGAGCGGAGTAAACTAAAATGTTAAGAGGAACAAACCACCAACCTGTGATTCCACACCATGAAAGGTTATCCTTCAAAAGTGAAGAGGAAATAAATACTTTCTCAGACAGCGGGCATTGAGGGAATATTTTTTGCCAGTAGACATGCCTTATGAGACGTGCTCAGAAAAATAAAAAAAAAATAATGTAGGTCAGAAATTCAGACCTATGTGAAGAAAGGAAGCGCATCAAAGCATGAATATGCGAAGGTAAAATAAAAAGGTTTATTTTTCTTATTCTTAGTCTAACAGATAAAAATTTTTTCAAAATACTAATATACCAACGATGTGTTTGATTACACATGCTTAGGTGTATACCTTATATATTTTTATACACTTAACGATGTTATATAAAAGCAAAATGAGTGACAGCAATGATACAAGGAATAGTAGGGAGAATTGGGATTATTTTTTATTATAAGGTACTCACGCAACATGTGAAGTAGTATAACATTATTCGAAAGCGGTCTTAGATTTGTCATAAATAAGTGTATATTGCAGCCTCTTGCAAGCACTAAAAATATAAAAGAAAAAGTTATGTAAATGATATGCTAAAAAAGAGAAAACTGAAATATATAAAATGCTCAACTGAAGCCACCAAAGACAGGAAAAAAGAAAGAACGGGAGGAAAAAAAGGCGCAATGATCAGGACAACAAATAGAAAATGGTAACAAATATGGCATTTTTTTTTGTCTTTTCTAGGGCTGCTCCCACAGCATATGGAGGTTCCCAGGCTAGGGGTCTAATCGGAGCTGTCGCCGCCTACCTACGCTGGAGCCACAGCAACGTGGGAATCGAGCCACCTCTGCAACCTACACCACAGCTCACCGCAACGCCAGATCCTTAACCCATTGAGCAAGGCCAGGGATCGAACCTGCAACCTCATGGTTCCTAGTCAGATTCGTTAACCACTGTGCCACGACGGGAACTCCGGTAAATGTTAATTTAAATATGTCAATAATCATTCTGAAGGTTAACAGTTTAAATGTGCCAGTAAAAAGACAGAGATTGTCAGAGCAGATAAAAAACAAAAACAAAAACAGAACCCAACAATATGTTGTCTACAGGAAACCCACTTTGAATATAAAGACATATTAATTAAAAGCAAATGGATAGAGCAAAATATACCATGCTACCATTAATCAAAAGAAAAAGGAGTAGCCATATATTTCAAACAGAGAACATTTCAAAGCAAGCATTTTGTCAGGGACAAAAAGGACATTACATAATGATAAATGGATAAATTTTCCAAGGAGACATAACAATTATGAAATTATATACACCCAAGAATAAAATGCCAAACTACCTGAGGCAAGAACTGATAGAACTTCAAGGAGAAAAAGATGAATCCATAATTATAGTAGGAAACTACGACAAACCTCTATCAGGAATGGACAGATCCAGTATGCTAAAAATCAATAAGTATATAGTTGAACTCAGCGATACCATTTATCAATAATTGATATCTACAGATGACTTCATCCTACAACAGCACACATTTTTCTCAAGGTATACTAAGATAGACCACATTTTTTTCCATAAAAAACACCTTAACAAATTTTAAAAACAATAAAAATCATGCAATGTCTGCTATCAAACCAAAACAGAATAAAACTAGAAATCAGTAACAGAACAACAACTCAAAAATTCCAAGATGTGTGGGGGTTAAAAACAGCATACTTCTTCTTTTTTATTTATTTATTTTTTTCATGTACAGCATGGGGATCAAGTTACTCTTACATGTATACATTTTTTTCCCACCCTTTGTTCTGTTGCAACATGAGTATCTAGACAAAGTTCTCAATGCTATTCAGCAGGATCTCCTTGTAAATCTATTCTAAGTTGTGTCTGATAACCCCAAGCTCCTGATCCCTCCCACTCCCTCCCTCTCCCGTCAGGCAGCCACAAGTCTATTTTCCAAGTCCATGATTTTCTTTTCTGTGGAAATATTCATTTGTGCTGTATATTAGATTCCAGTTATAAGTGATATCATATGGTATTTGTCTTTCTCTTTCTGACTGACTTCTCTCTGGATGATTGACTTCTCTAGTTCCATCCATGTTGCTGCAAATGGCATTATGTCATTCTTTTTTATGGCTGAGTAGTATTCCATTGTGTATATATACCACCTCTTCCTAATCCAATTATCTGTTGATGGACATTTTGGTTGTTTCCATGTCCTGGCTATGTGAATAGTGCTGCAATGAACATGCGGGTGCATGTGTCTCTTTTAAGTAGAGTTTTGTCTGGATATATGCCCAAGAGTGGCATTGCGGGGTCATATGGAGGTTCTATGTATAGATTTCTAAGGTATCTCCAAACTGTTCTCCATAGTGGCTGTACCAGTTTACATTCCCACCAACAGTACAGGAGGGATCCCTTTTCTCCACAACCCCTCCAGCACTTGTTATCTGTGGACTTATTAATGACGGCCATTCTGACTGGTTCAAAGTGGTATCTTGTGGTAGTTTTGATTTGCAAAATAGCATACTTCTAAATACCACAGGGATCAAAGAAAAAAAAATCTCAAGAAAAATATTTAAAATATTTTGAACTAAAAAAATGAAAATACAAATTATCAAAATTTGTTGGATATGGAAAAAGCAGTTCTTAGGGGTAAATTTATAGCACTGAATACCTATATTAGAAAATATTAAAGATCTAAATCAAGTATCTAAGTTCCACCTTAGGGAACTAGAAAAAAAAAAGGCAAATTAAATCTAGGGTAAGCAATAGGAAATAACTAAAACATAGAACAGAAATTGATTAATTACAAAAGGAAATCAAAACAGGAAAATCAAAGGAAACAAAAGTGTATTTTTAAAAAAGATTAATAAAATCTCTAATCTGTAGCTAAGTTAACCCCAAAACAAAACAAAACAAAACAACAATCCAGAAACAAGTATCAGAAATGAAAGAGGGGAAATCATTAAGGGTCCAATGGTTATTAAAGGACAAAATCTTGTCCCTGGTACTGCCCATTAAGGACAAAATCTTTTTTTTTTTTTATTTTTCAGTTTACTGGAATATACATGTACCTAGTTTCTCCTGAATGAGAATGTTAGGGTCAGCACATTCAGACACACAGCTTGTTGGAGAATTTGTGTTCCCTAAATTCTTCCCATAGCCTCCTTCATTTCACAAGGGACAGATTCCAATCAAGAAAACTGTTTTAATTGAGGAGAAAAATCCAGAAAAAAGAAATTATAGCTATTAGAATCCCATAATAAGCTGTAAAGAAAAGACAACAGTGAAACTGTTGCCTCCAGAGGATCCACAGGGTGGCATTGAAAGAGCCAGAATTAGAATACAGTTATTAGATATTTATTTCCAACTGCTAGATCACACCATTGCTCTCAGTTAGTGGTACAATGGAATGGTCTCCAAAGAACTTTAATGTACTTTTTGTCTCAAAAATGTAAGTGCTTTTAACATACTCTTTCTTCATCATATTGATAGATTTTTTTTATTATAAAAATGATACCTGGCCAGAAAAATCAAACTGAATGCAGAATCATGTAGAGATAAAGCCTACATTTATTCCTAATCAATCTGTTTATATTCATTTATATTATTTTTGATTAGTGGGTTTTTTTTACCGACGTATTTTTCTGCAACTTGCTTTCTTAATATAATATTACAGTATAGCTATTTTTTCCATGTTACTACTGGATCTACACTTTCTTTTTATGGCTTATAGAATCCTGTGATACGCGTATAGCACAGCTTATGTAACCTTCACTTATGGATGTGTTTGGGGTTGGTTCTCAACAATTAACTATTCAAATTTTACCAAATATGCATATTTTACACATACTCTCACCATAAACTAATGTTTACAAATGCATGCACATGCACCTCTATTTTTATACATATATAATACATATTAAGTTGCAATGCCTATAAAATATACATACATGTATGTATTGATATATGCATATGTGTGTTTACATGTGTGATTTTTTTTGTCCCTTAGTTTAGATACCAAGAATGGGAATGAATGCATCAAAAATTAGATAGAATTTAAATTTTGTTAGATCTAACTAAACAATTTCCAAAATAACATACACCAACACTATCAACAATACATTAGAGTGTCATTTACCCACTGGCTTGCTACCACTGAATTATCAATATTCTGACTATAATGGGCAAAATGTATTACCTTGTGGTGGCCCTTCTTTTGTATAAAGAAAATAGCTTATAGCTTATTGTTCTGTTTTTCAAGTATATAAACAGAGAATGTGAAATTGGTTTTTGAGTCTTTGAACTGAATATCTTATAATGTTTTTAAGCTCTATTGTCTGGTTGAGAATAATAATAATAATAACAAGTTATAGACTTTGCATGTTTATATTAATCTTACAATTTGAAAGCTCTTGAATTCACTATCTTTGCATCCTCACTGTGTCTGTGTCCAGTTATTAGGACACTGATTGTTATCACAGTTTTATAGAAACTGAAAAGAAACTGAAACCCAGAGAAAATGAAATGACCAAGGTCGCACAAGATCATATAAAATAATGTGTGAAAATGATTTTAAAGTTGCAAAGACCCTTGACCAACTTAAAAAATGGGAGTTTGCAGATAAGAAACCATTTGCCTTCTTGAATAAAAGAGAATTCATGCTTCTCAGCTGGGAAGCTGGTATCCACCAAAAAATTAAAATTGAAATGTTTAGGAAAGCTTTTCCTTTATATTCAGAGATGGCTCTGAGACAGGTGCATATCAGGACATAGCTGCCACCTCCTCCTAGCAAAATCTTTGCTGGAATTCAGTCTTTGCAAGAGCTGGGTATGAATTTTTCATAGACTGCTGGAAGGGACTTGAGGCAAGAATTCTTCAAACAGTCCTGGCAGCGTCAGGTTATATAAAGCACTGGGAAATAAGGGAGGCAAACGTGAGTGAGCAAGGGGAGCACAGAATTTCTATCCAGCAAGGGCAGTTTTCCATTTGGATTTTTCCTTTGAGCTAGACAATTAATTTTCATTCTACGAGGTAGTTGGTGTACATACACCTTAAGTTTTAAAACTACATGAAAGTTCAAACATACAGCAAACATACATAATGCATACACAGAGTCACAAGGATCAGCACACACATGTAAATACACATATACACACAAAGGCATTATCCCACGATGAAAATGTGAGCTCAGACAGGGAAAGTGTATGTATATTTACACAGACTGGTAAATGAGCAGGGCTTCACTAAAGCTACTAGTACTAGTAAATGATCAGTACTTCACTAAAGCTACTAGTACTAGTAAATGATCAGTACTTCACTAAAGCTGCTAGTACCAGTAAATAGATCAGTACTTCACTGAAGCGCTTACACAAATGCATAGAATTGTACCCAATGCATATGTTCATATATATAGAATAAAATGAATAAGTACTAGAGGGCAAGCATGCACACACGTGTACATAAAAATATTTATGCACAGAAAGAATAAAAGTGAATGCATATTCAGAGATTTCCAGAGATTTTGAGATGACTATAACCTTGATGCCAAATCTCAGGAAAGATATTACCAATAAAAATAACAATAATGAAAGTATAGAATAACATCCCTTAAGAACATACCTAGGAAGCCAAACATTTTATTTTAGCAAATCATCAACAAATTATAAAGATAATATATCACGAAAAAGCTGGATTTATCCCAGATATTTACAAATACAGAAAAACTCATACATTTGTGGAGATGATTTTTGATAAAATTCATTGTTTCTAAAAAACTGAGAACATTTTATTATTTTGGTAATAAGCATCTAACAAGCTAGTAGGTGATAGATACTATGCTGAATATTGTGACTACAAAGATTAACAGGATATAATACCTTTCTTAGAGGAGATCCTGGGATATTAATGAAACATGGTTACAACCAGTATGGCAAGTGCCTGATGCAACTACTTATAGATAATGTGAAGTGTTTTACAAGAGCTCTTCAATTCACCTGTGAGGAAGATGAGCTCAGAAAAGCAGCCTCAAGAGGCAATGGGTGAACTGCAAATCAAAGGGCAAGAAAACAGTGAATTAAATTAAAAAGAGTAGGAAGAACATTTTAGATGGTGGCAACAGCATAAGCAAAACCACAGGGAGCTCAAAACCCAGCGTGAACATGAGAGTAACTATAAGAACCTCAGAATTGGTAAAGCAGAGAAGACAAAGAAAATTTGCCCTGTGAGATTGATGGGGGAGATGCAGTTAAAGACTTCCAATGTCAAAAATTTATATATATTTTTTCCTGTAGCTATAGCAAGCTCTTAGCAGAAAAGCGACTCAATCAGAATCTCATTTTCACACTGCTCTCTACTACTTGGGATGAAATGGAATATAGTTGTGCAAATTTGAGACAAGACAACACTTTAAAAGATTATTTAAATGTCTGTTCCAGGGATAATGAAGACACATCTTAGGTCAGTGTCAATGGAAAGAAAAGGATAGATCTGATTTTTAAAATATCAAAATTTCAAAAACTGGCAAAAGTTAATATTTAATTGAACTAGACTAGTGTCTAGTCTTATTGTCAGGTTTCTAACATGGACAAGTGAATCAAAATCCTGCTAGCTGAGACTATATGTGAACACATGGGAGGGGAAAATATAAAGCAGTAAATAACCATATAAAATATAAAGCAGAACATAAAAATATAAAGCAGTATATGGAGGTGATTCTTGTACACCTAGATATAGATGTTTAAAGTTCAGAAGAGAGATGCATGATGGAGGTTTGCAAAAATAAGCCAACAGTTTACATCAAGGATGTATTTAATTTTATGTGTCATCAGACTAATATAGAGCTGTATGGATTACTCTCATTTTGAAGATAGAGAGGAAGTGGCACCTTCTGAGTTTCAGATAAAATATCGAACCTAACACAAGTAGGGAGAACCAAGCCTGTGTGTTAAGATGGAATTTTAGAGTGCAAACAATTTCAGTTTGAAGAGAGTGGTCCATATGTCAAAAACTATAAATATCTAAGAAAAATGAAGTTATCAATGAAAGGTTTGTGTCTTTAGTGAAAGGAGTGTAAATAGAGTAGAAGCCAGACTGAAGAGTATTTTACCAGAATGTGAGTTGAGAAAATGCAACCTTAGTGGAGAATACTTATTGAGGAAGTTTGGATGAGAAGAGGTGATCAGACTTAGTGGTTAGAACTTACTTTTTGAATTAATGTTATTGGTAAATTTTAAGGTAACAAAACATTGAAAGTGTGATGGACGGGATACAGTGAAAGATATTTATTGGGTTTTATTATGTTATAGATATTTTGAAGCACTTTTCATGCATTATCTTTATTATCTCTATTTTATAGATGAACATTTGAGGCATAAAGGATTAATAACTTGCTACAGATTATTCATCTAGTAAGTGGTAGAATCAGAGTTCAAATACAGGAAGTTGGACCTCAGAGTCAAAACTTTAATCTACTACATGACATCATCATAGAAGTGGTAGGGTTGAAAATACAGGGGAGAGGATGAAAGACAGACTGTGTGAGTGCGCCATGGTAACCAAACAGCTGGAAAGGAATGGAAGACTACAGGATGAGGATTTGATGCCACAGATGAGAAAAATATTTCGCCAACTGAGACTTGGGGAAAAACAAAAGTAGATGAGACTCAGGATACATGTTGCTAGCTATGAAAAGTTGAGAGATATCATGCTTGAAAGCCTAATACTTTTGAAGAAGGAAGAAATTTCTGTACTACATCTTTATCTACTTTAAAAAAGAAAGGAAAAGAAAAGAAAGTCTCCCTCTGCCTTTATCAAAACCTACATGTCCCTTAAATTTAATCCCCTTCTATTCTTTCAGGGACTCAAGCTCTTACTCTTCTGTCTTCAACTTCTCCTTCAAGAATGGAAATTCTTTTGCATGTGGCTTCAGTTGCCTCCCTTTCACATCCATCTCTTTCTCCATGTTTGAAGTTACTTTATCTGTTATCACTTATACATGGAATCTAAAATATGGCATAAATGAACCTATCTACAAAACAGAAACAGTGGATGGGCTAGCTCAGTGGCTCTCAGACATCCAGATTTCCAGATCAGTTCTTTCAAAAGCATGAGTCACCAACCTAGGTTCCCTGACTTTTATTTTTCAAGACATGAACATCAACCTTTAAACACTATCTTTACTGATCAACATATCTAAAAAACAGAAACAGACTCACAGGTACAGAGAACAGAGTGTGGTTGCCAAGGGGGAGGGGGTCAGAGGAAGTTCGGTTTGGGAGTTTGAGACTAGCAGATGTCAACTATTATATATAGAATGGATAAACAAGGTCCTACTGTGTGGCCCAGGGAAATATGTTCAATATTCTGTAACAAACCATAATGGAAAAAATGAATAAAATTACTTTATTTGTTACAGCCAGTCACTCTCTAGGAATTATAAAATTCTAATTGACAAAACGCACACTTTTCTTTCAAACATCAGTTTACAGCACTCAGGAGCAGGTTGTAATTTAAGATGTGATCATTTAATACTATAAAACAATAACATATAGTACACTACACAAATATATCTGTGGGAACTTCTGCATTTTTATACTCAGATAAAGTTAGAAGTACAAATGAATTGAAAATATAAGGCAATAATTATCAGTGGGGTAGATATCACCTAAATTTCTCTTCCATCATATTACTAATTTAGAAGGAAAAAATGCTTTCCCATACTGTTGTGAAGCATGATAATTTGCATATAGTTTGGCCTTTGGAATCAGAGTCTGGTTTAAATCTTTGCTTTGCCTTTTATTATGATTCTAACCTGCTGTAAGCTCTTTCCTCTCTCTGAAGGGTAAATGAGACATTGCATGTGGAGGTTATCAGAACAAGTGAGATTATTAGAAATTTTTAGATTCTATGCAAAAGACATAATATCTTGGGGACAGTCTCTTTTCTAAGTATTTCTTTTTATTGTGGGCATCTTGCATTTTCTGAAATCATTGTCTAAGTTGCAATACTTTTTAGTATATTTTATGTTTCTTATTTATACTAAAAAGAGGAACTATGTATAGGAAGAGAGCTCCAGAGAAATGATAGATACTATGTTTGCTTGCTTGTAAAGTTTGTCTGAATTCAACAATCATCTCTAAACCACTTGAGGATTTCCTAAATATGCTAGAATTCTGAATTCACTCATTCACACATTCATCTAATTTATGTCTATCCATCCATCCACTCATAATGGGTACTTAATTCCCCTTCCTCCTGGAGTGACAGCAGCCATGTTACTGATGCATTTCTTTAAGTCACAATACATCTTTTCATACATTAGATGTTAAATGTTCTATTTTTAAAAGATGAGATACTACTTGCTGAAAGGTCGTTAAAATAAAGAATATAGGACTTGGTTCCCAAAAGCATGATATAGATGTCAAAAGAAGGAAATAATTTTAGAAAAAATACCATTGATCAGCTTTGCCCTTGTCAGTCAGAGTTAAAATACTCATCTTCACTCTGTCTGTCCTCCGAACTTACGACAAATGAAACACATACACCAAAGACAGTGTGCAACACAACAGAATGTAAATGGAATGTTATGCATTCACTTTCTCTATGGAATAATCTCAAGGGTGTTCTTAAAGTGACCGTGGCAGAGGAATATGATAAACATGCTGATAGAAACTGAGTTTCAAATTCAAGATGAGTTTATAGTTGATCTTTAAATGGCAGAGATATTCCTAGGTACCCAAAGGGTGTTTTTTCACATAATCTTACTATGTGAATTTGTTATTGTCTGTAAGGAATTTATCACAATACTGTGAAATCTCAGCCATTTCCCATCTCTTCTGGATTCCTTCACTGTCCTTGATGGAACCAGAAAGAATGAGTCGTCTATCTTATCCCAGTGTAATTATTAAGGGTCCAATAGTGCATAAAACATACGACTGTTTTCCTCTCAGCCAAAATCAGGTGAGATATTGCTTTTCTTATTTATGACTTTTATTTTAAAGTGAAAAATATAACTTTCTTAAGAGGAAGCATTAATGTCATCCAAACATAGTTTAATTATTTCTGTAAAATCCTGAAATACAAAAACTCTGAAATCTGAAGTTTTCTCTAAAATTTTGGCAAAATTTACAAAAAGTGCATGATGTTATAATCCTCATTCCACAAAAAATAAACACATATTTGGGTTTAGAAATATCACTGTGTTTCATTAGAGTATGCTGGTCCACTGT
The DNA here is from genome assembly GCF_016906955.1 of Phacochoerus africanus. Classification (NCBI taxonomy): domain Eukaryota; kingdom Metazoa; phylum Chordata; class Mammalia; order Artiodactyla; family Suidae; genus Phacochoerus; species Phacochoerus africanus. The sequence goes on from NC_062548.1 coordinate 127,775,544, forward strand.
GCTATAATGAACAGCATTACTTCTTAAAATGTGTTTTTGAGAATATGTAGATATTCATAAGATTTCAGGTAAAGTTTTCAGGTCCTATATCATATTCACCATGTACAAACAGCTGCTGGGTTTCAGTGCCTTTTATCCTAAGCTATTTCCTTTTTCTTGTTTCTTTGCAGTGACTGATATTCCTGGTTATCACAAATCTTCCAAGTAGAGGAACATTTTAGTTGCATTTCTTATTTTCTTTTTTTTTTTTGGCCACACCCATGGCAAGTGGAAGTTTCTGGACAAGGAATGGAACCCATGCCATGTAGGACCTAAGCTGCTGCAGTGACAACACCAGATCCTTAACCTGCTGCACCACAAGGGAACTCTGTTGCATTTTTTATGGTAAAGAAATACATAGATCAATAAAACCATATTCACTCTCATCAATTATATGAACAACTTCTCTGTTTCAGGTTTCTAAGGATCTCATAGGCAAACATTCAGAATGTCCCTCGTAAAGTTATTAGTCAGTCTAAACATGTAATATCACTTCAGTGGTTATCAAGTATAAAATTATTGAGTTAGTAATTGATTAGATTTTTTAAGTAAAACATGTTTGCCAACTGTAGAATTGTTTTGCATTGGCAGTCATTTAGCATCTTGTTTATTGTTCTTTTAGCAGTATTTGTTTTCTACCTACTGTGTGCCATATTTTGTGCTGAGTGTTTGGCATTGGCTGGTGAACATATTGGCAGTTTCCATCTTCCTAAATTTACATTCCAATGAGGCAACGGATCACAGAGAAATAAACAAATCAACAAACAACTAAACTATTTATTTTCAATGTAATAAAAATGGAATCATGCTAGAGATGAACAGGTGGGGGCAAAAAATATATAGTTTGGTCCAAGGAGGCATCTATGTATTCTGATCGATTTCTGAGCAATTAAAATGTACCTACCATTGCATTTAAAGAACTCTGTAAAGAACATTTCAGGAGTTCCCATGGTGGCACAGCGGAAATAAATCTGACTAGGAACCATGAGGTCGAGGGTTCAATCCCTGGCCTTGCTCAGTGGGTTAAGGATTCAGCATTGCTGTGAGCTGTGGTGTAGGTCACAGAAGCAACTTGGATCTGGCGTTGCTGTGGCTGTGGCGTAGGCTGGAGGCTACAGCTCCTATTCAACCCCTAGCCTGGGAACCTCCATGTGCCGCAGGTGTGGCCCTAAAAAGACAGAAAAAAAAATTCAGACTTAAAGAATATCACATGGGAAAATCTCCAATATTTGTGGGTCTTAAAGAAGGTTGGGACAGCTAGAATGTAGTGAACAGGGGTGAGAATTACTATAAAATAAGGTTGTATACTTAGATTTGTACAAGGTGCTTGTAAGGGCCTTGTAGAATACAGTAATATTTAAATTTTATTCAAAACAAAAATGAAACTATTTTCAGTTTAGCAGGGGAATTATTATTATTATTATTATTATTATTATGTTGTCTTTTTAGGGCCACACCTGTGGCATATGGAGGTTCCCAGGCTAGGGGTTGAATAGGAGCTGCAGCTGCTGGCCTATGCCACATCCAGAGCAACACAGGTTCCCAGCTGTGTCTGCGACCTACACCACAGCTCATGGTAACGCTGGATCCTTAACCCACTGAGCAAGGCCAGGGATCGAACCCATGTCTTCATGGATACTAGTCAAGTTCATTAACCACCAAGCCATGACAGGAACTCTGGAATTATTTAATTTATATGTTAAATACATATATTTCAAATATGTGAAGGAAGCATTGATAGAAGATAAGAATGGAATCTGGAAGATGAGTCAGAAGGATATAAGAATTGTAACTGAGATGAAGGTGGCCTGGATTTGGAGTTTTGCACAGGAGATAGGAAGTAGATAAATTTACAATACTCTGTGGAGAAGTAGATAAACAAGATACGGTTTAGAAGTCAACATGCAAGAGAGGGTGATGAATTTAACTTGAGGGATAAGGCAAAGGAAGGATCAAGACTAGCTTTTATTAGAGTTTTGCCTAAATTAAATAGTTGGTTGGTGGCACCATAAGACCCAGAGAGGAAATTATGGAAGCAGTAGATGGAGCAGAATAGAACCATGTTTTATGAATTGGCCATGCAAAGTTTGATATTCTTAAAAGACATCTAAATCAAATATCAGGCATACAATGGGGTATGGGAGAAAATGGGCATCAGAAGAGAAGCCTGTGCTGGAAACAATTAGTAGAATTAAGGACATCAAAAACCAAAATAGAATCACGGAATTAGAAAATACACTGTCATAGTTAATTTTATCTGTCACCTTGACTGAGCCATGACATGCTTATTTGGTCAAACATTGGATGTTTCCAACAAGGATGTTTTGGGTGAGATTGGTATTTAATTGGGAGGCTCAATAAAGCAGATTGTCCTCCATAACACAGAGGAGCCTCATCCAATCATTTGAAGACTTAAACAAAAGACTGACTCTCCATCAAATCAAAGAGAATTTTCCTGACTCATGGCATTCAAACTGGGACATCGGTTCTTCCTGGTTTTATACCAGCCTCCTGGCCTTTGGAGGTGAACTGGGAGATTGTCTCTGCAGACTGCAGACTTGTCAGGCTTCATAATCGTGTGACCCAAATCCTTAAGTCATACTAAGTGAGTATCTCACATTGTAACATTTGTATTCCTTTTATATTAATATTAATTCTATTAAGATATAACTGACATTAACATTGTACTATGTTTAAGTGCACAATTTAATAATTTGATATATGTGCAAACGATTTCCATGATAAGTTTAGTTGACATCAATCACCAGATACAGTTGATTTTTTTTCTGTCATAAGAATTTTAAGATCTATTCTCTTAGAAAATCTTCTAATTTATAATATAGTATTGTTAACTATTGTCACCATTCTGTATATTACATCCATGGGAGTTATTTATCTTGTAACTGGAAATTTGTATCTTGGACCAATTAATTCTAAGCTTTAAAATTTTTCTTACTCTCTTTTAAAGTTTCTCTATAGCTTATAGTTTACATCTTAATTTATCAACAATCTACTTCAGCTTTATATTGACTTAGTTCCAGAAAAATATATAAACACCATTTCTATACATATCCAATCCATCTTTGCCAAATTTGAAGTATTATTTTATAAATATTATACTTATATATATTAAAACCAGCAAATACATAGTTAATATTCTTACTTTAGATGGTCTCATGTATTTCAAAAAAGCAAAGACAAAGAGAGCAACTGCTGGCTATTGTTTATTGAGAGCCAACAGGTCCCTGAATTAGCATCAGTAGAGCATTAGGACTTAATCTAGAGTTAGACTAAATGAGCCTCCGTCCTTGTTCCTGCCACTTAATAACTTTTGATATTGGGTAATTTACCAAACCCTTTCATGCTCACTTTTCTTCATAGATATTTTGCAAATAATACTACTACTTCCATCACAGTGTAGCACTGAGAATGAAATGACTTAATATGTGTAAAGCACTTAGAAATGTAATTGGCATACTGTAAGCTCTCCAGTAATGTTAATGACCATTATTATTGCTCAAAAAAACTGAAATTTTCATCTCCTTAATTGTCTTCAATTAATGACTTGGCATGGCCATTATTATTATTGTTATTATTATTATTGGCTTATGCTAAGGAATCCAATGACCATTGAAATTGCCCTTTCATTGACCTCTCAAATCCAAATCATCCATCCTAAGAACTCCTTCTCCGAATTGCTTCTGGCAGTCACTTTTCAGTTCCCTCAGGCTAAACCCAGGGCCAAAACTATATACATGGATTATTAAAATAATATGAGCTTCCCCTGCTCATATATTGTTATTACCAGAGCAGTCATTCTAAAGAACAATATAATTAGATTACACCTTTTTAAACCATGTTTTTTTTAATTGCTTACTGATTAAATTTTATAAGACTCTGGAGTTCCCGACGTGGTGCAGCGGAAATGAATCCAACTAGGAAACATGAGGTTGCAGGTTCGCTCCCCGGCCTCGCTCAGTGAGTTAAGGATCTGGCATTGCTGTGAGCTGTGGGGTAGGTCTCAGACGCGGCTCAGATCCGGTATTGCTGTGGCTCTGGTGTAGGCGGGCAGCAACAGCTCTGATTAGACCCCTAGCCTGGGAACCTCCATATGCTGTGGGTACAGCCCTAAAAAGACAAAAGGCAAAAAATAAATAAAATTTAAAAAAAATAATAAATAAATAAAATTTTATAAGACTCTTCAAGATTTGAGCCCAGCCAGTCCTTAGAATCTGATTACATGTCACTCTCCCCTATGTAATTTTCATTATGTCTTAGTTCTCAAAGGAGGCCATGCTTCACAGTTGACACTTGTATCTGTGGGTTTTTCCCATCTGCAGATTCAACCAACTATGGATCAAAACCCTTAAAATAAATTCAGAATGTTCCAAAGAGCAAAATTAGAATTTGCCATACATAGGCAACAATTTACACAGCAATTTACATTGTATTTACAAATATTTACGCAGCGTTTATATTGTATTAGTTGTCATAAGCAACCTAGAGATATTTAAAGTATATAAGGAGGAAATGTATAACATTACATGTAAATACTGCACAACTTTATATAAAGAACTTGAGCATTGGTGGATTTGGGTATCTTGGGGTCCTGAAATCAATCCCTCATGGACACTGCTGGAGGATTATACAGGAAACCCTTTTTTAATTGCCCTTTGCTTTATTGGGTTTCCCAGATATTGATGTTTTCGTAAATTGAAGATTTGTGGCAATGTTATGTTGTCAGATGATGGTTAGCATTTTTTAGCAATAAAGCATTTTTTACTTAAGGGATACATATTGTCTTTTAAGACATAATTCTATTGAACACTTAATAGACTCCAATATAGAGTAAACATAACTTTTATATGGGCTGGAAACCAGTAGATCTGTGTAACTCACTTTATTGAGATATTCACTGTATTGTGGTGGTCTAGAACGGAAACCCTCCAGATATCTCTGATATAGGCTTGTATTTATTTTTGTCTTTTTTTTTAGGGCCACACCCACAGCATATAGAGGTTCCCAGGGTAGGGGTCAAATCAGAGCTGTGCTGCAGGCCTGCGCCACAGCCACAGCAATGCAGGATCCGAGCTGCGTCTGCGACTATACCACAGCTTATGGCAATGCCCCATCCTTAACCCTCTAAGCGAGGCCAGGGATTGAACCTGCATCCCCATGGATGCTAGTCAGCTTCATTTCCACTGAGCCACAATGGGAACTCCTATGTTTGTATTTTTAATTTTTCCTTCCTTTCATATTTTACTTTTTTCTTTCATTTATTATAATTATTATTTATAATACAAATGCTATGCTCCTATCAAAGACACAGAAAGACACTGAATCAACATCTTCACATTAGGGTCTGAAATATCCCTGAGTATTTCTGCTGATCAATCATTTTGGAGAACCACAATTATCACACATCTTTTTCTAAGATGTGTCTGAAGAATACATTTTTGTCAGGTGTTAATAGGGATAATGAGGAAGAAAAAACTGCTGTCAAGTCAGTTTGAGAACTCCAGCTTTAACTACATAGAATTATAGGATTTCTGCCTTTTCATTTCCCAATAGCAGAATGTATTTTTTCATTTTCTTTGTTCTTCGAATGCCATGTATATACCATATAATTTCAAGTCTTTTTCCACTGCATGCAGCTGTTCTACTCCTTGTTATTTCTAGTACACTGTGAACATGAGAGAAAGAGCTATGTCCCAATGATCTTTATGAACCACTGTTGTCCACACTCTTCTCAGTGTATGCTATCCAGTAAACATTCACAGAATTAATTTTGAAATGGTAGAGCTCAGGAACCTGAAGATTATCATAAAAGGAGAGAAATCCATCCTCCAATGTATCTCCTAATGACCCTGTTAAAAATGTACTTATGGAATTGGACCTTAATATTGAATCCCTTTGACCTGAAGATAAAACATCTTAATAAATATCAATAGCATCTCTACTCTACCTCTAATCTTCATCTCTAATAACCCACCTAAAGGACAGAGCTGATATCCGAAATATATTTTCTGAAGACAATGCCTTCATGTAAAGGACTTAATCCAATTTTCTCATTCATAACCTGTGGCTCATTTCTGTGGGGATTTGAGGATTTCTGTAGTATCTTTAATTTTGACATTCTCCCTCTACTTAAAGGAAAAATTATTAATATTACATTAAATTTAATTCAAATTCACTGTATAAAAGCTGAGATAACTATAAATTAATAAATGATTTCCAAAAGCATTTTATTATTTCATTATTAAAGTTTTATGTTGATTACAGAAAAAAAATTTTAACCACATCAAGGAAAATTATTTTCTTCAAAATTTATGTATAATAAAAATGGACATCATCTGAACTTGATGTATTTTTTTTTTTTTTGTAGAGGATCAAATTTAGGAATAATCTTAATGTAATAATGCTGTTCTTTTCCAAATGCTTTTTTTCTTCCATTTCTGTAACATTATCTATAAAACTTCCATTAGTCTAGAGAGTCTTATGACTCATCTTAACATAGTTTAATGACTATGTAGTTTGTAGCATACTAAATCTGATTAAGTGAGAATTTTAGGATGAAAATAATACTTCCATTTAAAATTAGCACATCTGATTTTTCATATCCTTAAATCTCATTTTAAAAGCTTCATATTTTAGTTCCTTGGATCTCATTTGAATGTGGAACTGTGCAGATTAAAACCAGAAATATTGTTTCAGAAGCCAGGGAATTAGATATGTAGGCACAAATTTAATAGGGAATTTAGAAGGCACAAATATTTTTGGCATTTATTGTGCACTGTTGGACTGCATCAATGACTCATTAGAGTTCATTAAAATAATGCTGGGATGTAATGGACTATTTGAATGTTCCTATTAGAGACAGGATAAAAATACACAAGGTTTGTTCTTTCTATTTCTAAGAAATTCTGGACAAGTGAAATTTCTTTCCCTAACATTTATGCCAAAAGACTTCATTTATTAAATAATAAGACCTGTTTTACTCATGCTGATTGATCTAAAGGACAGCAAAAAAAAAAATAGAGTCCACTATAAAATACCTAATTTATTTATTGGAGATGCTCAAATATAATAATATATAACTACCTTAATCTTTAGGTTTTACTTATTTTTGTTGATTAGTAAATAAAAACAGAATTTTAGTGAAAAAAGTAAACATTTATATTTAATAATTTCTAAATGTCTTGCCCATTTTAAGATCTATTTTTCAAAATAATTTTGAAAGCTAATTTCTGAATGCAAATTTATACATATTAATTGCTAAAATATTGTCAAAAGAAAAAAATTGTGGTAAAGAAATGAAAATCACATATAATAGAATTTGAATCTGGTATAAACATTGTTATCTATATTTGTTATTTATTTTTAATTTTTTGTTTTTAATGTCTTTGTTGTTTCTAACTTTAAGTTGATAAGTTACTCATCAATATCTTATCCATTCTCCATTGGGATTTTTTTTTCATTTCCTTATTTAATAAGCTTTGTTGCATGGACATTGATGGATATAAAGCAGAAATTATTTCCATATTTTGGTATCACAAAATTGATGTTGTGATGGTGCATTTTACAGTGATTAATACAAATTTATGAATCAAATAATCATATCATGAGATGGAACATATAGGTGGGAATTCGCTTCAGAAATTTTCTTAGACAAATTACATCTTGATTCCTAGTGCCATATCATAAATAAAAAGACCCTTACAACTTTTTTTATCTGGTTTCTTCATCAAAATTTCTTCTTTAGGTAGGTGCTTAAAATAAACCAATTGTAACTATCATATCTTTATGACTGTCAGCTATGGTCACTATATAAATAAAGAAGAATAGGAGAGATGGAGGAGGAGGGGAAAGGGAGGGGCAAAAAAGGAGAAGAAGGAGCAGAGGAAGAAAAAAAAATTAGTCTTGTTTAGTACCACTTTCCAAAGGCAAGTAAAGAGAGCGAGAGCTCCATCTCCTTCTCCTTGTATGGGAATATCTTAGTATGTATTCAGCTTGTGTTTCCTTCTCGTCATGGATTCATTGCCAGGAACCCTTGATTGGGATCAAGGGCTGGAAATGTTGCTGGGATGTGTAATGATTAAAGGTTTACATGCTCCTTAGATTCTGTCTCATTCTGGAAATCATGAAGGTGAGTCAACTAGTCTGAGACACCGTGATGTAGAAGAAAAACATAGACCTAAGAATATGGGCGTCAAAACATCTGAATGTTATTGTGGGTTTGACATAGTTATGAAGTAGACTCCTCTTAATGAAAGTGAAAAAAAAATGGGAAATTCTTTAGGCAAGATGGAAAGGATTATTGACTTCCCTGTGAGACATTCAAAGTCTGGTGTTAGATTGTTTCCCTGCAAATTTGAATTGAGGGTTTTCAAGTGATGCCACAGGAATTTATTTTGACCAGCTCTTCCTGGTTTGGTTTCACTATTAGGCAGGATCTGCTTATCTGCGACCAAGATGACAACTAACACCTTTAGGTATATATTGTACTACAAACACCTTCAGGTATATATATATTGTACTAGCTTAGAAAGCATTGGTAATTCAACCGTTTGAGCTTGTCCATTCTATTCACTGTAATCCTAATAAGCCATACTTGGAGCCAGCAAGTGACATCAGCTCTAGAAGAAATACAGAGATAGAAATGTGCTTATTCAAAGGAAAAACTAGGGCACTCTGTCAAAAAAAAGGAACAAATGATGGGCAGAAGAAAACATCAAATGCCCACTTTAGACGCAAGCTAAATATGTGAATTTAGATGCTCCACTTTCAACTCTGGATAGTCAGTGCTATAGTGCCCCAAAACGTAAGGGTGGCGATGTCTGGAGGGCTGGAGGCCGAATCCCTGCCTGGGAAATCCCTATGGGGAGAGGATTGCCATTCCAGTGTGGCCACAAAGAAAGTGGGATCCCTATTCCTGTGAGTCCAGAAGGAATGACCTCCACCCCAATGGGTCTGGAAGGCAGAGTAACCCAAGAAGATTATTCAGATCTCATGGTGTTTGCCTTGTAGTTGGGATTTACATGGGATCCATACCCTTTCCTTCTTTTTTTTTTAGAAGGGAATGTTTATCTTATGTCTGTCCCACCATCATGTTTTGGAAATACTTAACATGTTTGCTTTCACAGGTTTAGAGCTGAAGAGCAATTTGCCTGGGATGAATCATCCTTTGAATCTCACCCATGTCTAATTTAGATAATTTTAGATGAGATTTTGGATTTGAGATTTGAGAGTTGATACTGGAATGCGTTAACTTTTGAGGTTGCTGGGATGTAATAACGAATGTACTTTGCATGTGAGAAGGACATGAATTTGGGGGGAACACTGGTGATATGTTATAGACTGAATATTTGTGTTCCCTCCAAATTTGTTGAAGTTTTAATCTCCAATGTGATGCTCTCAGGTGGTGGAACTTTTAAGAAGGGGTTCAGTTATAGGGGTGGAGCCCTCATGAATGAGGTCGGTACCCTTATAAAAGAGATTCCATTGAGCTCCCTCATCCTTTCTGCCATGTGAGGACATACCACTTATGAACCAAGGACCAGAGAGTGGGCCCTTACCAAACAGAATCTGCCAGAACCTTCATCTTGGACTCTCAGATTCTAGAAGAGTGAGAAATAAATTTATAAACCACCTAGTCTATGGTATTTTGTTAACCCCAATCCAAATAAGATAGTAACATTGCATCCCATCTATAGGAAGTTAAAGATCTAAAATTCAATGTCCAAATTATTAAAGTGTTTAGAATTTATCAGGGCAGATTTTTAGCACAAAATTGCTTGTAACACATCCTATAATATTCAAAATTTCTCTAGCCTATTTTGAGCAAAAATATCACTAATATTCTGAATTCTTGATGTATCTTGTGGCTTGAAGAGTTTTTTGATGGAACAAGAAGAAATTCCACTTGTCTATTTGTTTTAACCATGGCAAAACACATACTACTTTTTGGCCTAAATAATATCTTCAATTAAATGATTAATTATTTTAGTATTTTCCTATTTTATTAAAAATATAGAACCATAGACTACTAGACTTGGCAGAAACTCTGAAATCACTCAGTCCATATTGTGAGAAAGTTAAAAATTGATGTTCTAGATTCTTGTTTAAATATTATATTTGCAGTTAGAATAGTGCCTTATTTAATAGCCCAAAAGTATAAACAGCACAAATGTCCATCACTGATAAATAAAGTATTTCATAGCCACATAATGGAACATTATTTGGCAATAAAAAGGAATATAGTGATTCATGGAAAAACATAGATGAACTTTTATTATGCTAAGTGAAAGAGTATAATTACAAAAAGACCACCTATTGCATGAGCTTCCATTTATAAATGACCAGAATAGAAAAAAATGTCCAAACAGAAAGAGTAAGGAGATTAATGGACTCCTAGGGATAGAGAAATATGAAATGACCACTAATAGCATGGGTTTTCTTTTGGGTAACAGATAGATTGTTAAATTAGATTATAGCGGTTGTTCCACACTAAACACCATTGAGGTATAAATTTTAAAAGAGTGAAGCACATAGCATGTGAATTAAATCTCAATAAAGCTATAAAAACACCCATGTCCCATGTTGCTTAATGATAATATTTGCACTCTGATTGGTATCTAACTTGTCTAGTTCATTAAATTAGATTTGTATAATTAGTAAGAGCTTCCATGGAATAGAAATTAGGAATCAGTGCTCCATTTATAGCTAAAGGTGCTATAACAAAGAAGTTTTCCCTGTTTGAGCTCTGGATTTTTAAGGCTTGACTCAGATTCTCAAACTTTGGCACAAAGATATAGAATCATAGATTTTTTGTTGTTGTTGTTGTTGTTGTTATTGTTGTTGTTGTTGCTATTTCTTGGGCCGCTCCCGCGGCATATGGAGGTTCCCAGGCTAGGGGTCGAATCGGAGCTGTAGCCACCGGCCTACGCCAGAACCACAGCAACGCGGGATCCGAGCCGCGTCTGCAACCTACACCACAGCTCATGGCAACGCCGGATCGTTAACCCACTGAGCAAGGGCAGGGACGGAACCTGCAACCTCATGGTTCCTAGTCGGATTCGTTAACCACTGCGCCACGACGGGAACTCCAGAATCATAGATGTTTAACTTTAAAAATCCTGTTTACTGTCCTCTAAATTGAACATAATAATAGCATCAAATGTCTAAGTTTTAGAGTCAAGTGAAATCTGAATGTAAAGCATCAAGTGCCTTGTTTATGTTAAATACTCAGTGCCAGGTAAAGGGCGATAACATTTCAACATATTTGAATAAATATAATTAGTATCTGCCTCTCTCATCCTTGGCGGTTTTTAAAAAATCTGTTTTTAGTTTTAGGATATTAAAAAACCAATAAATGCAAAATTATAAATTATATGGACCTTAGGGGATTATTATAAAACAGAGCAATAATAAAATTTTGGGGAGAAGTTTACTACAAAAGAATAGTAATCAGCTCATTAGGGAATAGTCATTAAAAAATCTTTCAAAATACCTAACAAGTAAATGAAGACTGAAGAAGTGTATGGAAGAAATCGTATTATCCATCTTGATTTGGAAAACCAATTTGAAATATTCTGCTCATCACAGAAACAAATGCATATTCAAAAAACTTACGGGAAATATTCATTCTTAATAAGGTGTAGAGTATCTTGTATTTTATTTATTTATTTATTTATTTATTTATTTATTTATTTTTGTCTTTTGTCTTTTTTTTTTGTTGTTGTTGTTGTTGTTGCTATTTCTTGGGCCGCTCCCGCGGCATATGGAGGTTCCCAGGCTAGGGGTCGAGTCGGAGCTGTAGCCACTGGCCTACGCCAGAGCCACAGCAACGCGGGATCCGAGCCGCGTCTGCAACCTACACCACAGCTCACAGCAACGCCGGATCGTTAACCCACTGAGCAAGGGAAGGGACCGATCCCGCAACGTCATGGTTCCTAGTCGGATTCGTTAACCACTGCGCCACGACGGGAACTCCTATCTTGTATTTTATGCCACTTCCTCCTATGAATAATATTCAGTTCACATTCAGAAAATTTAGGATTCCATGTGCATAAGCTGTATACATTCAGCTCTAATTTTCTCTAAGCTTAAAATGAATGCTATTAATATACCAATTAAAAGGATAAAGTTCACCAATATATAAATTAGAGCCACTAAATTAATATTTCTTTCAGGATTCCAACAAAAAGTTCTAGTTTAATAAGCAGTTTTTTTTTTTTTTGTCTTTTTCCCATTTCTGGGGCTGCTCCCATGGCATATGGAGGTTCCCAGGCTAGGGGTCGAATCAGAGCTGTAGCCGCCTGCCTACGCCAGAGCCACAGCAACGTGGGATCCGAGCCGCGTCTGCAACCTACACCACAGCTCATGGCAAGGCCAGATCCATAACCCACTGAGTGAGGCCAGGGATCGAACCCGCAACCTCATGGTTTTTAGTCGGATTCGCTAACCACTGCGCCATGATGGGAACTCCCAATAAGCAGATTCTAAGAACAAATTATAATTAAAAAATCTGTTCTTTCTTGATGGAAGCTAAGTTTGATTTCTCGAACGCTTTTTTAAAAACTTTTTTTCCTTTTTTTTTTAACACAGGGAACTATGTCCAATCTCTTGAGTTAGAACACAATGCAAGATAGTATGAAAAAAATTGCTGTACAGCAGAAATTGAAGGAACATTTCCTTAATAACTAATGATATTGAGCAACTTTTCATGTGCTTGTACATCATTTGTTTACATTCTTTAGAAAAGAAACGCCTATTTAATCTCTTTTCCAATTTTGAAAGTGGGTTTGTCTTCTAGTTAATGTATGTGCACATGTACACCTCCATAGAAAAATCCAGCAAAACTGAATTAAAAAAACAATCTAATATCAATGTTTTATTCTGCAATTTAAATTATTTTACTTTGGCTTAAATTAATGCCAAATGCCAACCTCTATAAGACGTTACTTTTTTTGTCCATCCAAGACAGAACATAAAACTTACTGTTATCACCATTTAATTAGAATGTCTGAGTGGAACAACATCCACCAGCTGTGTAACGACTACAAACAAACGCCGATGAAGACTTTTCACTTACATGCTGGATATGGGACTTTGGCTTCAAAGACTTGAGGCAAATATTGTCTAAGAAATAGCAAAACAAGAATATCACATTTTCCAGGGCAATTTCACATCATTCTGTCAGCTACGTTGTAATCTAGTTCTTCAAAGTAATTATAACACTAGCATTTCAATTGTAATTAGGAAATTGAAAACAGATCCTGTAAATTTTCTATTCAAAGAAAATACACATCTCAATTAAGACACATGACATGTACCCCTAATGAGAGGTGATTGGCTACTCTGGTAAACAGGCATAATATGTATTTAATGTTAAAAAAAATACTCTGATCACCAATATTATTGAATGCCATGACAACAAATGAAATGGCATCTCTTCAATGAGATTAACAATAATTTGTTAATAATAATATTAATTATTAATAATTATAGTCTGCATTATTATCTACTTAAAAGTTACACATGGCTGATGTGTACTGAATGTTTCTGTATACCAGGTTTCCTCATAGCAGTAATGTGAGGTCAGTACTATTTATTACCAGTACAAACATTTTGCAGGTTAAAAGATATAAACATGGGGTAAGCTATTAATAAAAACTGCTATTAAATGTTAGTGACAGAATACAAATTCAGGAGGAATAGCTTCCAAAACTTCTTTTTTTTTTTTTGTCTTTTTGCCATTTCTTGGGCCGCTCCTGCGGCATATGGAGGTTCCCAGGCTAGGGGTCTAATCAGAGCTGTTGCTGGCCTACACCACAGCCACAGCAACACCAGACCCAAGCCGGGTCTGCGACCTACACCACAGCTCACAGCAATGCCGGATCCTTAACACACTGAGCGAGGCCAAGGATCGAACCCATGACCTCATGGTCCCTAGTTGGATTCGTTTCCGCTGTGCACGATGGGAACTCCAGAAACTTCATTCTTTATCACTGTGCTACACCTCACAGATCCCATTTTCTCCTGTTAGGTCAGTGCTGATATATTCTCTTGCTCTAGGAATTGTCTGGATACAAAGTTTTTCCATGCTTTTAAGAACAATTGGAAACTCCAACCTTGTTTCCCATCACCTTCAGTGATATGTTTTGGGGTTCTATTTTTTTTTCTGACCCATTTTGATACACAGATTCTTTTGCACATATTGAATGGTGAAGCTCAAAGATTAAGGTGAGAAAGTAGCATGGATAGTAGAATATGAACAAGGCACAAGATGCTTTGAAGAAGCTTACAACCAAGTGAAGAAAAACACATACACATATAAGTAGAAATATGTTTAAATGGAAAAAACAGAATTCCAAATTGTGCCTTGTGGAAACTTGGAAAATTAAAAAAAAAAATTAGATAACGGTTTTTATGTGATGGACAGAAAAACCTCATGGAAAAGGCATTAATGAATTTGACCTAGCACAATGTTCTCAGCTATGCCTTTCCAAATGATTCCAGTATATAGTCAAAGTTGAGAAATAGAGTAGAATAATGGTAGGCAGATATTACTAGGCAGAAACGAGGGGGAAAAAGTCTCTAAAGCTATAGTAACTTGGAGTTCCTGCTGCGACTCAGCAGGTTAAAAACTCGACATAGTGGCCATGTTGATGCCGGCTCGATCCTGGCCTTGCTCAGTGGGTTAAGGATCTGGTGTTGCTGCAAGCTGTGGCTTACGTTGCAGTTCTGGCTCAAGTCCGGTGTTGCCACAGTGGCTGTGGTGTAGGCCTGCAAATGCAGCTCTGATTCAACCCCTGGCCTGGGAAATTGCATATGCTGCAAAGGCAGCCTTAGAGAAGAGAAGAGGAGAGAAAAGGCAATAACTGACATTTACAAACGAAAAGCGCTATTTTTCACCAAGGACCTTCAATACGTCGTAATTAACCATGAATACCAGACTGTATTAACTAAATTGAGTTATATAAAATTTCACACACAAGCTTGTAAGATAGACGATTTGTCTTTTTAGTGCCCCACACCTCTCTCTCATGATTAATCCCTTGTATGTCTGGACCTATGCCCTATCTGTTATTGGGAGAAATGACTTTTTTACGAAGCCAGACCCCAAATCAGCAGGCTGCCTTTATGTCACATGCAATAAATCAAGAGCAGACAGAAGATTTTTAGGAGAGATTAATAACGTAACACAGAGGTTTAGAATGAGTGCTGAGACTTCGATAATAGACCAGTGTTTCTAAAATGCTAGTTACATGAGACTCTGCTGATTGCTTCTTAAGCTTTTTTTTTTAATGACAAGAGTTGAGACATTACCCAGGATTAAGAGCCTTTTCATGGATTCAAAGGCTTAAATAACCTTAAAAGTGGAATTTGGAGGTAGCAGGTGAGAGAGATTTTTGTCAGGGAAAGGAATCTATTCAGATCCTCTAAAATCTTGGCGAGCAGGCAGTCATCTCCGTGTCTAGGTGCGAGGCAGGCATTAGGAACAGTCCCGATTATTGTAATAACATATTGCCCACCCACCCGCAGAGCCTCTTCCTTAGAGCAGAGTTCTGTTTGAATAAATACATTAGAAAACTGCTGTTTTCAAGTGGCAGGTGAGTCTGTGTTTATTTCAGACAAAATATTCCACTATAAAACTTCTGTTGACAAGCCTATGGGCAAAGTAAATAAGCTTGTTAGAGCCGAGGATAGCAAGGATTTTATTGGTCTTGTGACAACTCCTTGCTCCAACCTCTGGATTCTGCTATGCTGTTCTGCTTGGAATGACGGCCTTGAGAAGCTAATAGCAGGGGCACTATTTGGTTTGCTAGAGCAGAGTTATTTTCCCAGATTGTGAGGATGCTCTGATGGGTATCTTCCCCCAAGCATTATAGATATTCTAAAGAGAAATATATTAAAAATAAAAAATGCCGAATTCTTTATGAACATCTAGATATTAATCTTTCTATATTTAAAGATTACACAGTTTTGAGATGCAATAACACAGACACACACACACACACACACACACACACACACACACACACACATGCCTTGACATCAAAAAACTGGATGCTATAGTCCTGGCTTGGGGACTTCCTAATCTTGGCCAAATGAGGTCCCCTTTCTAGTCTGATTTTCAAATCTCTGAAATTAATTGGTAAAGCTCCATGTCCCTTTCAGTCCTAGCTTGCTAGAAAATTTTAAATTTATTAGAGTTCATCTTTCAAATAACCCATTTCTGCAGCTTTCAGTCATTTTTTTGTGTCATCCCTTTAAGTCTTTATTTTTAAATATGTATTAAGATCAAATTTCGCCCATAAAGAATTAACTATTACTGTAATTTCTTTTCTTTGCCTTTCTTTCCCTTTCTTTTCTTTTCCTTCCCTTTCTTCTCCTTTTCTCTTTCTGTCTCTCTGTCCCTTTCCTTCCTTCCTTCCTTTCTTTCTTCCTTTCTCTCTCTCTCTCTCTCCCTCTCTCCCTCACTTTCTCTCTTCTTTCTTTCTTTCCTTTATGGCTGCACCCACAACATATGGAAGTTCCCAGGCCAGAGAGAGAATCCAAGCCACAGCTGCAACATATGCAACAGCTCCAGCAATGCCAGATCTTTTAACCTACTTTGCTGGGCTGGGGATTGAACCTGCACATCCCCAAACCACTGCATTCAGATTCTTAACCCATTGTGTCATAGTAGGGACTCCCGGAATTTCTTTTCTACCATAAAAAGTAGAAACTGGTAATGTTAAGGAGACAAGTTTTCACACATTATTAGGTAAACAGGCAGGTTAAGACCGTCCCTTGAGTGAAGAACAGTGAACAATGAGTCCTTGTCACCATCTGGTGATGTGGCAAAATAAACAGAGCTGGGGAGAAAAATAAGAGTTAGTTATCTTGATAAGTTAAGGAGGAAATATCAGAGTTGTGGGAGGATAACGTGGTGGCCAGAATACGTGGAATGGAGTACTAAAAATGATGGAGAAAGAGACAGAGACAGAGAGGGTGACCAAGACTAACTGAGCAGCAAATTCCCCTTGATTCTTTGACTTTGTTTACAAATGTGAGAAGAAATTACCCCAAACCAGAGACTGAAGAAGACACAAAGAGAAAAAAAAAGAAAAAAAAAGTTCCTGGAGCTTCAACAAAGCTGGGAATCTTTTTTGGAGAAAGAAAATAGTCTCTACGAGTCAGAGTGAAAAGATCTTGAAATGCTTGGGACATTGGGTAGGATGTCTGAAAAATGTCTGAAGTAGTTGGGTTACAGTAATGCTGGAGTAAAGATTGTTCTTGGCCAGCTAAAAGAAATCTTAAAAGCAAGCTTCCAATTGGTTCAAAATAATTTATTTGTGAACAAAATGTAAATGAATTTGTTAAAAATAACCTCAAAACCCAATGATCCTCAGCACAGAATATACCTAATATTTGTACTCTAACACAGAATTACCAGATATGCAAATAAGCAGGATACTGTGACCCCTAATCAAAACAAAAGTAACTCATAGAAGTAGCCTCTGAAATAATGACAGTAGAACTAGCAGATAATTTCAGTATAGGTATTGTGAAAATAATTTATACGGTTAAGAAAATACAGAAAGAGTTGAGCATAATGAGAAAAGAAAAAACATTAAAAAAAAAACCAAAATAGAAGTAATTAGTATCATAAGCATTGTGATGTCATTTTAAAGTCATAGGTGGTTCATTACAAGACCCAGACAGGGTATTTTAATAGAGAAAGAAACGTCAAGAACATATTCTCCCACTGAGCTCTGGGCATGAAGGACTGCCAGACCGGAGGCTAAATGCAAGGGCCTGATGAGATTTGAGCAGTCAAAAGGGTGTGGCAGCTACCCCACAAGCTCAGAAAAGAGATTTTCAAGAAAGGCTTTGTCTTCAGTAGGAATGCTGTGGAGAGCTTGTAAGGAGGGCAGAGAGAGGTGATCATTAGATTTGGCAAACGGGAAGGCATCAGTGATCTTGACAACAAACATTTCGGTGAAGTAATGAAATAGAAATTGGAAAGGAATGGGAGGTCGGGAAGTGGAGACCGTATCTACAGGGAATGCCTCTGTAAAAAGTGGAGGGATGTGTCTTTCAGGAGAATCTTTTTTTTTTCCCCTCTAATGGGAGCAATATCTGAAGGGCATCTCAATAGATCCTCTGTCTCTCACATCACCTCAATTTTTAGTGCAGAGATTACATCCAAATCAGCCAGCCCCTGATGCCTTACAGCACAGAGGAGGAGCCTGACACCCAGTGCTGCAACTTTGGAGGATGCTACCCGGTCTGATGCCCTTCAGAGCACATGTCTGTAAATTCTTTGTACTGGACAATCCAGTACAAGGACCCCAGTCCCCAGAAGCTACCTTAACAAGTATTAAGTGTCACTGCCCCTTTGGTAAAAGCTTTCAGTAGTGGTGTGGAGCCTTCCTGTCCCCGCCTTTTGGAAATATGCTCAGGTTGTAATGATGTAAATCATAGCTAGGTTTTATTTCTGCCATTAACTCAGCACCAAGCTACCATTAATTCAGTACCATTAACTCAGTACCCTTTGCACTAGGTAGGGTCAGTGGAATCCAAAACACACTGCCAAAGCCAAAATTTTGTGTCTTGAGGTCTACTTTCCATATTAAACACCTTTGTTTTACAAATACCACCAAGTTCTCTAATCTAACCACTGCTCCCACATGCAATACACAGAGCCACTGCTCCTCTCTCTCCATCTTGAGTTCTCATTCCTGCCAATGCTCAGGCACCTCTACTCCCTGCTGAAAGGTACAATTATGGGGATCTACCTCTTACCCAACCAGTCCTTCCTCTATATTTCAATCAGTTCACCTACATCCCTGTTCCTGGCACAGCCCTGAGCATTGCCAGCTATAACGTCCTATTTCTGACCCTTTGGAAAGAAGCACCAGGAGGGCTGTGAGACTTAATATCTACTCATCGCCTTGCTGTCACGAAGCTATAGATCCTGGGAGCAGGATGGGAACATGCCAGGTAGTGTGCAAGTTTCTATATACATGATCTCATTTAATCCTCACAAACCCCAGAGAGGAAATGGTAGCATTTTCATTTATTGATAAAGCAACAGACTTAACCATTTCCTGTAAGGAGGCGGAGGTTGACAAGCTAGTAGGTAGCAGACAAGAATTCAATTTCATGTTTGTCTGACTACCTACTCTGTTTACTTCCCACTGTTGCAGTATCACTTTCCAGAAATATGCTACCAAGAATGTTCTTTTGCAGAGATATCTTACTCAATCGTTCTATTTCCCTGTCTGGGCCTCACATTTGCTGTTTCTCCTGCATCTGCACATCTGTCAAGTCCCCCATTTGGCAAGTTGCTTCTCTGAAACCTTTCCTAACACCCAGCCCCAGGCGACGTCTCATAAATGTTCTTTATTCTTATCGAGATGTACTGCATTTGAAATTTCTCTGTGCCTTCCACGTATGTTTATGGATGAATGGATGCATGCTTATACAAATAATGGACGGATCTTTGAGCATCTCAGAGTGGATCATTCACACCGACGTCTGCATATAGAGGTAAAGACATACCACTGCAAGGAGTCCTGAGAGAAGTATTTTCCTCTAACCCTGGGGTAGCAGTGCCCACTGACGTGGGTTATTTATACATCGCATCTGTCCTACAGGAATGGAATTCTTCTCAAGGTTTTCTACCTGCAGCCCCTTCTCTGTGCTGTGCCATTTTTGCCTGTTTGGTTCCATCCCTACCGCTCCATGAGCAATTGAGAAACCTTCTGTCTCTTAAATTGAGTCCTGTCAGTTTTCTCAGATGCCACTTGCTCTTTTTCTCAGGACTCCTGCTCCCTTATTATTATTATTTTTTTAAATTAACGACTCTTTTCCTTTGGTGCTTGAAGTTCTCTGGCTCCTTAATATCTGCCACTTTCCTCTTTTAGAGTAACATCTCAATCCTGTCACTCGTCCTTAGTACCAGCTCTCATCTTTAACCTTTTTTTTTTTTTTGCCTTCTAGCCTTGAAACTCTCTGAGTGCTTCTTTCATAACAATATCTATAATTGATTTCAGTCTGAGTCTGGCTTTCGTGTATCAAGCCTTCCTAGGCTAGGAAACAGCTGTCTCTAAATTGATGGCCCATCACTTTCCTATCTCAATTCACCCCTGACTCAGGGCACCAGCGAATGCTATCGTCAAATTAGTTAAAATTCTGAGTACCTTCAGCCTGGCTTTTGCCGACTCTCTCACTGTTTGTGGAACACAAGTGATACCAGGGTTGAGCATTCCCCATAGAGTTTGGGGGTTAAGGTTTGGACTTCAGACAGTTGTGGAATGCCTACCCCTACCTTCTGGTCCTTGCCATTATTCCAGTCTTTCTTGGTAAGTTGTACACATTTCTGTATGAAGAGCATCACATTATGTATAGTTGATTCACATTTGACTGGACACTAAGAATATTTTGGATTATTCCTAGGTTTGGAGACTTCATCAAACTCTTTGTAATATTTCAGAAGCCCCTTCACATGCAGCACTTGACAACTATGATCTTTCCCTTATTCTTAGCGTGCGCCCCTGTAGACTTTTACTGATACTTCCTCATCCTGGCTTAGGAGTTAAGCCAATTTCTTGGATTCAGTAATAACGAGCGTTAAGGATTGTAGGAATAAGGTGCCTAGGAACAGAAAAAAGTTCGGGAGGAGGAATATGGATGGCCAGATGGGCTACATTCTCTGCAACGGCGAGTGTTGTGTGAGAACAAGCATCACTGAGCACCTGCATGAAGAAATATGCTGTCCTCAACAGGTAAAATAGGGGTACAGATACGCTGTGCTAGGAGAGACAGAGTAAGGCTTGAGATGCACGGCTGCAAAAGGTGATGTCTATAGATATCAAGCTTGGGGGATACTTGTCTTCAGGCAGATAAACTATTTAAGAGAAACTATAAATGCTACAACTGAGTCGATCTATTTGATACAAAGGATTGATCAATTCATAAGGGATGTGTTGCCTGTGGTTGGTGATATAAGTGTTTTGAGTTCATGTTGTGCAATTGGATGACCTGGATTGACTTCATACCCGTCTGTGGAATTTTTGGTTAACTCCATGAGAACAGGTGATGAATTATCTTGAGGGAAGGCTTCAGGTTTATTTCTAATCCCTCTTAATCAGTATGGTGTTCAGGGACATATGCACATAAGAGATTCTGAATGCTTTCTCTCTCTCTTCTCCATATCCATATCTCAGCTTTTCTCTTCTATTAGTGTAATTTCATCAGTATCTGCGTCAACCTCCTTGATGTCAATGCCATATTCTGACCTTGAGAAAAAACAAAATTTTTTCCTTTTTCCTCTATGAGGTGACCCCGAGAAGAGAAGGGATTTCTTAACAAAACAGGGTTGAGCGACTTGTATATACAATTTGGCTTTGGTAGGAGAGTTACAGATGAGCCTTGTGCATGTTGTTCTTGGCATCTTGTCCTTCTAACCACAAGAGAAGATGGAACCAGAGGATGGGGTGTGTTGAAGATGTGGCCCCATATTCAGTCTAGAAACACTAGGCCCTGAGGGAGACAGCAGTTTTTCATGGCTCACCAAGGTGTTCCTCTTTCTCTAGCCATCTTCATTGAGAGATAAAGAGAAGCTATGGTAGTTGACTTGCTAAGTATTTAGACTTCTGGTCAGTTCTCCTTACATTCAGGACAGAAAAAAAAACTACTTATCTCCCTAATTCTAATTCCCCAAGTGCCAAAAATTCAACACAGACAGCATGAGCAATATGGACGATCTTCCCTTCAAAACATGAACCTTCCTCCTTCTTCTATAATCCTAGTCCAGTAACTGTTCCTCGCCATCCAGCCAACAGCTCAAGCAGAAACCTGAAAGCTCTACAATAATAGCCTTCTCTCACCTCACCCAGCAAGATCCCTGGTTTTCCTATTCCCATTGCCCTCACCATTTCTGATCTCAGTTACAGCCATAATCTCTTAATGGCATCTTCAACTTTAGCCTTACAAGTTTTCTCCATCTGAATGTTTATGCAAAAATATACATCTAATCATGCCACTTTTATGCTTAAAATATTGCACTGTATCCCCAAATCTTAAAAATAAAGTACAAACTAGCTTAGCCCAGAAGGCTCTTCCTGAATTACATTTTGCCTGAAAATCATCCTTTGTGTAATTTTGTTATGCATGATATCCATGCAAATGGACCATCTTATGATTTCATCTGATAAATATCTTTCAAGTTCATCCACTTTTCCCCATATCCATATTCCAGCTTTTCTCTTCTATTAGTGTAATTCCATCCTCATTGCTTTCCCAGCTTCTAGATTTTCTTCCCTGTCAGTATATTACTTCTCCTACACACCTGTTTGTTTAAAAGAGAACTATACAAATGTTAGCCTTCTGCTCATGAAAATTCAGTATTTATGCTATAATTCCTAGATCAAACCTTAAAAATACACAAAAAGTACAGCAGTCTCACTGATCCATGGCTTCACTTTCTTCGGTATCATTTACCTGCAGTGGACAGAAATCTGAAAACATTAAATGGAAAACTCCATAAATAAACAATTCATGTGTTTTAAATTTCACACTGTTCTGAGTAGCATGATGAACTCTTGGGCTGCCCTTAACCTTCCTGCCTGGATGTGAATTATCATTGTTCAGGATATTCCACCATTTTGTCATTTAGTACCATACTGCTATCAGATGGACTGTGGCAGAGTTTGTACTCAAGAAACACTTATTTTACCCTTTCTTTTTATAAGAGTAGTGATGTCAGCAATTTGAAAATGCCAAAGAGGAGTCACCATTGTGGCTCAACAGGTTAAGAACCTGACTCTGTCTCCATGAGGCTGTGGGTTCGATCCTTGGCCTCGCTCAGTGGGTTAAGGATCCAGCATTGCACGAGCTGTGCCATTGGTCACAGATGGGCTCAGATCTGGTGTCACTATGGCTGAGCTTAGGCCTGTAGTTGCAGCTTCAATTTGATCTCTAGTCTGGGGACTTCCATATACTGCAGGTGTAGCCATTAAAAAAAAAAAAAAATGCCCAAGAGAAGACTTAAAGTGTTTCAGAGGTGAAGAGACCTGTGGTTGCCAAGTGAGAGGGGGAGGGAGTGGGATGGACTGGGAATTTGGGGTTGATAGATGCAAACTATTGCCTTTGGAAAGGATAAGCATTGAGATCCTGCTGTATAGCACTGGGAACTATATCTCGTCACTTATGATGGAGCATGATAATGTGAGAAAAAGAATGTATACATGCATGTGTGACTGGGTCACCTTGCTGTATAGCAGTAGAAAATCTACGGAACACTGTAAACCAGCTATGATAGAAAAAATAAAAATCATTTAAAAAAAAGAAAGGTTTAGATAATAAGGAAAGAAAAAAATCATATACCGAGATTTTTCTGATGTATAGGAAGAACAAATCTTCTCTGAACTTGTAAAGAAGGAAAAAGAAATTCATGCTAGTGTTACTGCCACATCTCAAACTGTAAAAGTCATGGCCACACTGTATGATAAGTGCTTAGTTAAGATGGAAAGGGCATTAAATTTGTATGATAATATATTTTTAGAGAGAGACCACATTTACATGATTTTTATTATAGTATATGTTATAAAGTTCTATCTTATATTAGCTATTATTTATCTCTTACTATGTATAATTTATAAATTTGTGTGTGTATATATATATATATATATATATATATATATATATATATATATATATAAAACACAGTTATGTAGGGTTTGGAACTATCTATGGTTTCAGGCATCCACTGGGCATCTTTGAACCCATCCCCTGAGGATAAGGACTGACTAGTGTACATCTCAAGAGCTAAAAGAAAAATAATTTTTTGAAGTGAAAGATTCCTAAAAAAGGTATGAAAAAATAACACAAAGGAATATAGATAAATTTAAAATGATAGACACAAACACAAGTACATCAAAAATTAAAATGAACATTATATTAACAGACTATACTGATAATAAAGGAGGATATTGGAAAAATATATTTAAAATTAAGTCCTAATTATATGCTGTGTGTGAGAGACATCTTTATATTTTAGAGGCACATTTGTATTTTAATATCTCCCTCTCAGGAAATGATTGAAAAACTAGCAAATAATTAACAATGATACAGAAGTTTTAGGAATGGACTAGCATTCACCTTATAACCAATATCTATCACTCTCTAAACCCAGCAACTATATTATACACATACTTTATAAGTTCCCTTTTTTCAATAGTATATAATGTATGCTGGATCATAAAACAGGTCACAATACATTTTAAAACACTGAAATTAGACAGAGTGTGTTTTGTAATCAAAAATAATTTTATGTTGGAAATCAATAAAAATTATATAGGAAAGTCCCAAGTACTTGTAAATTAGAGAGTGAACCAACATTGAAATAATCCATGAGTGAAAGAATAAATAACAGGGAAATTTCAAAAATTACTTTTACCTGGAGACCAAGTAAAATATAGCAGATCAAAATGTACAGGCTCTCCAAAATTTATATAGCAACTCTGCCATCACAGAGGGGGAGAAACTCCCCATTCCTTAAGTGCAAAACTGTACGTAGTGACTTCCCTTCAGAGCACAGTATGAAAAGGGGGAGTTCCTGTTGTGTCTCAGAGAGTTAGGAACCCAACATAATCTCCATGAGGATGTGGGTTTGATCCCTGTCTTCGCCCACTGGGTTAAGTTTCAGGCATTGCACAAGCTGCGACATAGGTCAAAGTTGTGGCTACAATTTGACCCTTAGCTGGGGAACTTTCATGTGTTGCAGGTGTGGATATAAAAAGAGAGAGAAAAAAAAAGAAAACATAAAAGAAGGAGGGTGGTGTGAGGGGGAGGGTAAATTTATAATAGAGCAATCTGGCAAACCCTGCCTAATCATGTGTGGATTATACCAACAATGGTACGTCATATGGAAGGTTTTTAGCCTTGCTATACTGTGATGAAAACTGAAATTTCTCCCCATGATCTTTTCCCCCTGAAGCCATGATCTCAGTCTAATTGTGAGAAAAATAGCATCAGACAAATTCCAATTCAAGGATATTCTACCATATACTTGATCGGCACTTTTTAAAACTGTCAAGGCAATCAAAACAAACAACAAAGCCTAAAAGATTGTCACAGCCCAGAAGAGCCTAAGGAGAAAGTATATTTAAATATAATGTGGACTAGATAGAACAAAAGTAGAACATTGGGTAAAAACTTAGGTAACATGAATAGCAGAACGTTTTATCTCCAAACGTTTACATTTGAAAATAAGAAAGATTTAAAATCAGGACAAAAACATAAATACATATATACAGACTCTATGCTGCAATATGGCAAGAATGAGGGCATGCCAATAGTTAATGCACACCTTATACTCCAACCATTACAGGCAGCACAACTTCCAAGGAAGGTAGCAGTCATTCACATTAAAAGGACACCAACCCCCCACCTCACCTCTTACTAGAGGAAACACCCTAGCAGATAGGAAACAAAGAGAAGTGCCTTCAGCCTCCAGCCTCACCAAAGTCTTTCATTACAGTCAAACCTCATTAGACCTCACTATACCCAAGAGGAACAGGATGTCTACACAAGACCAGGAGCAGAGAAACAAAATCACTGGCTACTTCTACAAAAGAAACCTATAATCCCCAAAGAACAAATATATAACATACTACAACACATACATAATCAATTTCATGCAGGCTTTAACCTTTACCAAAAATTAATACAGACCCAAATAATTTGCCCCAGCCTATGTTCAAACCTAGAAAAGATCACACGGTCATGTAAAATTTGCTCCCATTCACCACCCCAAGGTCACATTAAGCCACCCCCCATTTCCTAGGCATCCGGCTCGAAGATGCCTCCCTGGATAAGGCTGGCAAACAGGCTTCACTCACATGCCTCAAATAAAACGTTTTCGCTATTTACTCAGCTGGGTAGATGCTTTCACAGGATGGATTGAGACGTTTCCCACCACAAAGGAAAAGGCCTCAGAAGTAGCAAAGCTTTTACTAAAAGACATTCTGCCTTGCTTGGGCCATCCCAATTCTCTTCAGTCAGATAAAAGTCCTGCCTTTATTTCCAAAATAAGCCAAGAACTCTCTATACTTTTGGGAATTCAATGGAATTGCCATATTCCCTCTCACCCCCAGTCCTGAGGAAACGTGGAAAGGGCCAATGCTCTACAACAGCTAACCAAATTAGCCCTGGAAACACAACAAACATGGATTACTCCCTTGCCATTAGCACTCGTGCATTTACAAGCCTTGCCTAGAAAGCCTGCTGAATTAAGTTCCTTTGAATTAATGTATGGGAGACCATTTACAACAGCCAACCACCAACAGCTCCGGTTCCTTGATTTCTGAAAACTGGCCTGCTTTCCACTTAATCAGATACCTACTTAGAGAAAATATGCAAATGACTTTTTACCCTTTCCTGTTAAAAGCTGTGATCCCTTGGATTTCCTGTCATGACACAGAGGAAATGAATCCAACTAGGAACCATGAGGTTGCGGGTTCGATACCTGGATCCTTAACCCACTGAGTTAAGGATCCAGCGTTGCCGTGGGCTGTGGTGTATGTAGATCGCAGACGCAGTTTGGATCTGGCGTTGCTATGGCTGTGGTGTAGGCTGGCAGCTATAGCTCTGATTAGACCCCTAGCCTGGGAACCTCCATATGCCACAGGGGCAGCCCCAAAAAGCAAAAAAAAAAAAAAAAATTATGATCCCTAAACTCTTATTCTAGAACAGATTGGGTTTGTTTAAGACAACAGACTTCTCCTTTAACACTTAGGTGGACAGTGTTCAAGGAGACTTCTCCTTTAACACTTAGGTGGACTCCCGTTCAAGGAGTACTCATCACCACTACAGCAGTGGTGGCTAAATTAGAGGAACAAATGGGATGGATTCATCATACCTACCTTCAGAGGGCCCTGACCCTAAACAAATAGACCACGCCCACCCCCTTACCCCTCCCCACCTAGATATAAAGCTACTCAGATTTCTCGCACCAGGCACCAAATTTCTCAAATTCCAGAGGAAGAAGCTGATCCTCAGGAAAACATCTACGACAACACCTGAAGAAAGGCTATGACTGAATACAAAGGACTGGATAAGCTTCTTTTTAACCTAACTATCCTCCAAGTTCTCATTTGGATAATTTCAGTCCTCTTTGCTTTTCTTGCCATTCCATGTAAGCCAACTCCTTGGTATTCCTCAGACTGTCTCCACAAAATACATCAAATTCTCTTGAAGACAAAAGAAAACAGTAGAAAAAATTAACCAACATCACCCAAGGACAAACTGGCCCTTCCTTGGTTCTGATCAGACCAATCTCAGGACTGCCTATTTAACCAGCATAATTACTAACCCATCTATTTAACCAGCATGATTAGTAACCCATCCAATAACCCAGCCTATTATTTTACTAGATTCAAAGGCTTTCTCTCATCACTGATCTCTGACTCGAAGGAGATTTCACAGCAATGCCTCCAGACTTCATAACATGGTACTCCTTTTCTCTTTATTTTTTAATCCGTGACTTGTTTTTATACTCTTGAGTAGCTTCCTTACACCTTCTCAGTCCCTTCCCCCATACCTGGTCTCTTTACTACAAACCTCTATAGATATTGTGTCAGATATCGCTCATAATTCTTCCATGCCACGTTGGATTTGTCTTCCTCTTACAGCACTTGCCTTCCAAGCCCACCCAGCTCCTTTACAAGCCTGGGAACAATCCCAAGCTTTTTAAAAGTTACACGAGGGAGACAAAATTTCAGAATTTGGAAGATCTAACCTATTTAGGGTCTCACTTCAGACACAGATTGCTCCTGTTTTGTCCTCTATTCTTCCCATTTCAGGACGTCTGGGATATTTATCTGCTCCCTTAATGGCCCAGGCCCCTCTCTGTAACAGAAGAAGACTATGGGATGGCATTTTGGAGAATGGCCTCTAGGATACATGGATCCTGGATATTGCAACTTAACTATAGATTTATGGCCCCCAGCTTACCAAGAGTTTGTACCATTGCCTAAGCCTACAGCACTGTGGGGAAACTGGGTATGTACAACTAGCTCATCCTTTTGTCAAGCATGAGGGACAATATGTAAATATCATCCCAGCTGTCACATTCAACCCTGATCCCCACGGGCTATCAACTGTGCTGCACCATATAGGGCAATATTTTAGGTAGATATTAAAAATGCTACCTCAGAACAAACCATCAAATCTATTTTGCTCCAACCATTGGGAGCTGCCCATATCATAATGTCAATCCCTATCTTTCAATTTTGGTGTTTCTCAGGTCGAGGGGGAAACTGCCAAGGGTCAGGACAATGGAATCATGTCATAACATACCACCTCACTGGTTGTTTAGATTTCAGGCAAGGGATATTTTCTTCTGAGTAGTAACAACACTTATGCATGTTTACCAACTACCTGGACTGAATCCTGTACTTTGACATTTCCTGCTCTTCCTTTCCAATATTCATTAGAGACAGCCCCCATCCCAATACCTGTCTCCACCCTATTAAGACCAAAAAGGGCAATACAACTGCTACCCCTACTGGTGAGAATAGGAATCACTGCTGCACTTGGAATAGGTTCAGCAGGACTAGGAATTGACACTCACCATTACTCATGACTATCCCAACAGATATCTAAGGCCCCTTAAAAGAAATAACTGACCAATTGACCACACCTCCAAGATCATACTTATTCCTTGACAACAGTAGTACTACAAAATAGATAAGGATTGGATCTTCTAACTGAAAAGGAAGGAAGAATTTGTGCAGCCTTAGAAGAAAGTTGCTGCTTTTATAAAAATAAGTTAGGACTGGTCAGAGACAGCATGAGAAACAGCCTAAGAGAACAAGCAACCTGGTTCCAACAACAAGGAATTCAAATCTTCCGACCTTCTGCCTCTTCCCTAATCTCATGGCTAGCTCCCATCCTCATAGCCCTCATCTTTATTTCTCTTCTCCTAATAGCCGGACCACCTCTGTTTCATATGTTTTCTTCTTTTTTTTTTTTTTGCAGAAGACCATTGACTCAATCACAGACAAATGGGTCAACTCCATTCTGGCCTTACAGACCTACAGATATCACCAGATTCCTTCTACCACCTCCAACCCCTAATCGATGTCTCCATTCAGCAGGAAGAAGCTACAGAAGAAAGGACCTTTGTCCCTTTTTCCTGTTAAAATCAGGGAGGAATCTTAGGTGGAAACTAAAGGGAAGGTCTAAAAAAGAATAAGTCGCCATGATTCATTGACCCACCCAGACCCAGACTTGCAGTCTCCATGTTATTGCACCTCTGCAGGTGAAAACAACCAAGCCTATGAAGTGGTTGATTTTCCAAGGACAAAGACAGCCCCAAGGAGAAAGCTAAATTTTATATCATGATCTCAACTGCCATCCTGGACCTAGAGAACTCAGCACATGACTGCCTGCCTATAAAACCTGATTCTCTCCCAATGACAGGGGGCCTGAGTTTTACTTTTTCAGTGCTCCCCGCCACCCTGTTGGTCAATAAACCATGCTTGCGATCTCACTGTTCCAGCCTCTGCCTTCTTCCTCCCCACTGGCCTGACAGCTTCTACCTATGAACTAGAGTAGAAAGAGCAAATAGAAATAGGGCAAATAGGAAGTAGACAGAAAGAATATAATCATAAAAATAAAAGCAAAAATGAATTTGGCAAAGTTGCAAGATACAAAATTAATACACAGAAATAGATTGCATTTCTATATTCTAACAATGAAAGGTCAGAAAGAGAAATCAGAGAAACTATCCCATTTACTATCAAATCAAAAAGAATAAAATACCTAGGATTAAACCTACCTAAAGGGACAAAATACCTATACTCTGAAAAATGTAAGACATATGAAAGAAATCAAAGATGACATAAACAGATGGAAAGATATACCATGGTCCTGGATTGGAAGAATCAAAATGACTGTACTACCCAAGGCAATCTACAGATTCCATATAATCCCTATAAAATTACCAAGGAAACTCTTCACAGAATATTTTAGAATTTGTATAGAAACACAAAAGACCTCAAACTGCCAAAGCAGTTTTCAAAAAGAAAAACAGAAATGGAGGAATCAGGCTCTCTGACTTCAGACAATATTACAAAGCTACAGTTATCAAAACAATATGGTACTGGCACAAAAACAGAAATATAGATCTATGGAACAGGATGGAAAGCCCAGAAATAAACTCAAGTACCTATGGTCAACTAATCTATGATAAAGGAGGCAAGAACATAGAGTGGAAGAAGGATAGATTTTAATGAGTGGTGCTGGGAAAACTGGAAAGCTGCATGTAAAAGAATGAAATTAGAACACTCTCTAACACCATACACAAAAATAAACTCGAAAGAGATTAAGATCTAAACGTAAGGCCAGATACTATAAAACTCCTAGAGGAAAACATGGGCAGAACACTCTTTGACCTAAATCACAGCAACATCTTATTTAATCTACCTCCTACAATAATGACAATAAAAACAAAGATTAACCCATGTGACCTAATTAAACTCAAAAGCTTTTGCATAGCAAAGGAAACCATTTAAAAAAATGAAAGGGCAACCCACAGAATGGGAGAAATCTTTGCGAATGATGCAACAGACAAAGGCCTAATCTCTGAAATATACAAACAACACATACAACTCCACAATCAAAACCCCAAACAACCTAATTGAAAAATGGGCAGAATACCTAAGTAGACATTTCTCAGAAGAAGAGATATGGATGGCCAACAGACACATGAAAAAAATGTGAGCTAATTATTAGATAAATGCAAATCAAAACTACAGTGAGGTACTACCTCATACCCGTCAGAATGGCCATAATTAAGAAGTTAATGAATAACGAATTCTGGAGGGGGTGTGGAGGAAAGGGTGCTCTCCTTTACTGTTGGTGGGAATGTAAATTGGTAGAACCACTATGGAAAACAGTATGGAGGTACCTCAGAAAACTCAATATAGAACTACCATATGATCCAGCAATCCCACTCCTGAGCATATAGATGGACAAACCATTCATTCAAAAAGATACATGAACCCCTGTGTTCACTGCAGCACTATTCACAATAGCCAAGACATGGCAACAACTTAAATGTCCATCAATGGTTGAATGGATTAAGAAGATGTGGCACATATATACAATAAAATATTACTCAGTCATGAAAAAGAACAAAATGATGTTATTTGCAGCAACACAAATTAAACTAGAGATTCTCATACTAAATGAAGTATGTCAGAAAGAGAAAGACAAATACCATTTGATTTCGTTTATATGTGGAATCTAAAACATGGCACAGATGATCCTGTCCACAAAACAGAAACGGATCACAGACATGGAGAGCAGACTTGTGGTTGCCAAGGGGGAGGGGAGGGGGTCGGATGGATGGGGAGTTTGGGGCTGTTGAATGCAAACTATAACTAAATTGGATGGGCAATGGGCTCCTACTTTATAGTACAGGCAACTGTGTGAGATTGGGTTACTTTGCTGTACAGCTGAAATTAAAGGAATATAGTGGATTAACTATATTTTAATAAAGAAAAGTAAAGATCAATCCATAAAATTTGTAGAAGAAATAAAAAGAAATAAATGAAATCAAGAGATGATTCTTTGAAACAAGTAGACTTTGTGAAACTCTAGCACTAGACTCATTAACAATACCTAGAATGAATAAAATGATATCAATGCAAATCTTTATATATTAAATGGACAATAAAGGAGTATTTAAAGTAATGGCTTTAATAATTAAAAATTTTAAATTACATATACAAAATTTAAAAAATTACCAAACCTCAGTCAAAAAAAATAGTCGAAATGAGTAATTCCATATATATTAATTAAATAAATCTGTTGGTTCAAATGACGCCACAAAGAAAACTTCAGGCAGGCCTAGATGGTATCACTGGTGAATTTTACCATGCTTTTAATCTGATAAAGGGCATCTGTAAAAAATCTACCATTTAATATCATAACTAATAACAAAAGACTGAAGGCTTTATCTCTAATATCAGGGAAGAAAAGAATAAGATACCTGTTCTCTCCATACCTATTCAACTTTGCAAGTCCTAGATAGCACAATAATGAAAGAAAAAAAAATGAATAGAGATAGGAAAGGAAGAAATGACGCTCTATTCATAGACCACATGACTGTCAGCCAAGAAAATCTCAAGCATCTACACCAAAAAGTCTTCTTTCATACCCACATTTAACAAGTTTGCAGATCAGAATGAAAATCAGATTCTATATATTATCAATACAAATTTAGAAAATAAAATTAAATACAATTTAAAAATAGCAACCATTTAAAATTGCACCTAAACACAGAAAATGCACAGATGTAAATCTAACAGATTATGTACAATGATTCTTCTTGATAACCAGTCAGCCTGGCTTTACAATGTATTCTTTTAGGCATTACCATCAGTCCCTTTTCTTACCTCCCTTACAGGTGTGGAGTGCAACAACTTTTGCAGGCTTCCGGTCATCCACACAAATCACCTGTCTCCTCCTTAAACAAACTTCCATCTCAACAAGTCTGTCTTTTCCACTGTTCCCTTAACTCACCTTTCTCCAGCACATCTAGATCCCTTCTACAGAGAGAAACTCTAGTTTTCTCCTAAGGATTGAAAGGGAAATATCTACTAATATACGAAGCTGCTACTTTGCTTTGAAAAGGATAAATGGAAATAAAAGCACATTTTTGAATTTAATTAAAATGTAAAATATTTATCTTGGATGCAAAAAGTAGAAAGGAGAGCCTAGTAAGGAAAAGGAAATAATTCTGAATACAGGATGCATAAAATAGACCCAAGCGATAGAAATAAATGGCAGTGTTCAGTGCAGGGCTGAGATAGCTGCACACGTTGATGGAACTAAAGGTGAGGCTGGACATGGGGTAGGGATGAAGACTGTATGGCTTAGGTAAGTGCAGGCTGGTCAATTTAAGAAGTAGCACAATATGTATTATTTCAAGAAACAGCAACACATATAATTCTATTTTTTGTAATTTAACTATATATGTACAGGTGCTCTCTTTTGCTATTCTATTTTAATTGAATTTTTTTTTTTTGATATCTTAGGGCCGAGCCTGTGGCACATGGAGGTTCCCAGGCTAGGGGTCGAATCGGAGTTGCAGCTGCCAGCTTGCACCACAGCCAAAGCAACAACAGGTCTGAGCCACGACTGTGACCTACACCACAGTTCAAGGCAACGCTGGATCCTTAACCCACTGATCTAGGCCAGGGATTGAACCTACATCCTCATGGATCCTAGTTGGGTTCGTTAACTGCTGAGCCACGAAGGGGACTCCTTAATTGACTATTGATATATATAGTCAGTGCTCCATTTCTACACTTCCACTTCTATAGACTGAACCAAACTTACAAACATTTTTGCAAAAAAATTTTCCAAAAGTTACAAGCAAATTTGAATTTTCTTTGCACCTGACAGCAATTTATGCAACATTTACATTATATTATGTGGTACAACTAATCTAGATGATTTAAAATATACAGGAGGGATGTACATGGTTTATATGCAAATACTACAGAATATTATAAATGAGAGACTTGAGCATCTGCAGATTTTAGTAGCCAGGGCCTAGAACCACAAAATTTAACTTCCCCCTTTGGTCCTTAACTTTGCTTAATAGATACACATTTCAAATTCTATGTGTAAATTAGGATGCTTAATGTTTCCTTGTCCTCATATGTATTTCTCTGACATAATCATGAAAAATATTCTATCACTTCCAGCAAGGTCCCCTTCATAAACACCCAGGAGACTTCCCATCTCTCATGTCCATATGGTTAAGGTCGTCACGTTTAATCCATCATTCCTGCACTAACAATAAATACAGCTGCAACATAAATATTAACTTAAAAAGATTGGAGACATTTCTCTCATCCTCATCCCTTATATTGTCATTTCATTGTTTATGAGACTAACTTTTGACCTCCCTTTTTCTCAATGCTACTACTTAAGGACAAATAAATACTTTGATTTTCAATTATTTTTTTTAAATGGAGGTTCATCTTGGGAAGAGAATAATTCTATTCAGAATTTATTTTAGAATTCACAAAAACAATAATGGAAAGAAGGCCTTGTTTGCACTATCATTTTGCTTTAAATAATTCTTGGCTTTTAGGAAGGTGCTGGGAATTTTTTGTCTTGAATTCACCAAACTTTCAAGCATATTGATTTTCAGGTTCAGTGATCTTTAGAAGGCTGTGAAAATGCTTACTGTGAAAGGGTAAGGGGGTACTTTTATTAACCTAATTGGCAAAAACAGTGAAAGGTCTTACATAAAAAAACACAGACCTGTATATCTTGGATTGATTTTTTTTTTTTTTAGTGAAAAGGGATTATTATTATTGTTATCATTACTAAATGAAACACAGGAACTAAAAGAAGTGTTCCCTGGTAGGCACATCCCCCAGTGGAGAGAGGCAGGATAAAGTGGCTTTCATTGAATAGCCACCACTGCACCCCCCCCACTCCCAGAATTTCCCACTGATTCGTTGTATTTTTACATGAAGCTGGTCTCACAGGTAGAAGAGCAGGCTGGGAAAAGTGGTGCTGCTCCTTCCCTGAAATCCTGACTCAGCCTACAAACAAACAAATAAAATATATCTCTTTCATGGTAAGATTCAACTCTCATAATCCCAAAAAAATTTACTACAGAGAGTTAATATAGAGGCAATTATTTGACCTACTTTGTCTTCAAAGATGTATAACTGAATTGCTTTGTTGTACAGCAAAAATTATCGCAAAATTGTAAATCAATTGTGCTTCAATAAAACATTAAACAATGAAAATGAGTAAATAAAAGCACCCACTAAATACAAAAAAAAAGAGATACAAATTGCTTAGTTTTAATAACTCTTTATTAGGAGGAGGCAAACATAATTGTCTTGATCTGGTCAGCCAGAGCTGTCTTATAAGGTTCCTTTATTTTATGTAGAGTTTCTAAACTACTTTTTGCCTGATAAAAGAAAACATAAACCCTGAGGATTATCATGATCCTGTACCTATAAGCAATGAACGTGTCTTCATACAAAGTAAGCAAGGATCCTCTTTTTTTTTCTTTTCTTTTCTTTTCTTGCAACAAGCTTGGAAGAGAAGTAATATTCTTCAGAGTTTAGGGTCTGATGTGGTCTTCTTCCCATACTTTTTACTTGTTATAATAATAGAAAACAAAATTGAGGAACAATAGATGACAAGGTTGCTAAATACTGGACAGATATTTTGTAACGCCCCTCAATTGAGATTTGTCTGATTTTTTTTTTTTTTTAAGGACTATGCTGGAGTGATGTGCTTAGGGAGAAAGACTAATGGAAGTGAAGTGTCATTCTTATTACATTATGTCAAAGGTACATACTACACATTAAGACATCACCGTTGAGTTAATGTTTATCATTGTTCTTGAGGTAGGGTTTAGCAGCTTTTGCAACTGTAAAATCACTCTTTCTCCCTCCCTTTTCATATTACACTCTTTGGAAAAAAAGTCATGATGCAAGATCTATACTTAAATGGGGGAAATATGCTTCACTTCCCTTAAGGTAGAGTATTTACATGAATTATCTGGGATTTTTCTACACAGGTAATTTGTCTCTTATATCCACTTATTTATTTATCCAATCACTTATTTACCTTTGGATGGACTCATGGATATTTATTTTATACTTTGGGTTATCAATTTTTAACATTTTAAATTTTATAACAATTTTAATGAGTAACCATGAGGTGAATCTTTTCATAAAACCCTGACTACTTTCTTACTAACAAGACATTTGGGGTCTAGAGGTTACACATTTGTTAAGGCTTTTGATATGTTTTTCCATACTGCCTATCATAAATGGTATAAAAATTTCCACTTTCCATGTAAAATGTTGCCTCTTGATCATTCATGAAGGGCATGAAAAACATCTTCTCCCTCTATATCCACCAAAGAGATATCTCATAACTTTTCACACTTTAGGGACCCTGTTTATGAAATCAGTCCTCTGTCATCTAAGGCATTGTAGATTTCATTTTTATCGTCAGCATTGTACATCTTGCCTTTATTCTCAGCAAATCTACCTGAACTATTTCAAGAATGGCATTTAAGTGTCATCCTTTGCACTGCACTTGATAAAAATGAGGCCCTCCAGGTTGAATTCACCTCTTGCTCTATTTATTTGCTTTCCCACTAAAGATAGGTGAGTTGGATAGGGAAGGTGATGGCCTGGCCACTTTATCAACTGTACATATAGTGGTGGCCAGTGAGGGTACTGGTTGTATTACCTCTAATCATCACAATATTCTGAATGAATGTGATTGCTCCTATTTTGCAGGGAAGGAAACCAGTTCCAAAAGTTTAGGTGGCCCAGACATGCATATTTAGCTCAGTATTAATGCTGTATTAATGCTTTATACTTAGCACCATGTTTAATCTTTCCACAACCCTGCAGAGTGTTATCCTCAATTTACAGACATCAAAACAGGAGTTTAAAAATGCTGAGAAACTTGCCTGAGGTTAGCAAAGCTAAAAAGTAGTAAGTCTGGTTTTCCAGTTTGCATCATTTTTCCTCACGTCCATGCTGCTTCACATGGTGTTGATAATCGTCACAGATAAATATGGATTTGCATGTAAAATTTATGACTTTTATATTTGGCTGCCCCCTTGTGAAATCTTGTTGGGAGGAAAAGATACAGCAGGAAGCATAGAAGAGTATCACAAAATTAATAAGTGGGTAATCCAGAGTTTGATATAGGAATAAATTCTATATTCTATGTCAAATGCCTCTCACACTACTTTAGTTCTAAATACTTTCTTCCTAATCTTATTAAGCATAGGATTTGTCATATCATAAATGCAAATTCAGAAATGCTGGTCCAGCCTACATTATCTTTGAGGCTAGAACTCTACCCTTTGCCTAGACTTACGCCAGAATATTTAGTAAACTCTCTAGTTACATCACATATCAGTTTAAAAGCCCTTGTCCCTTTACTATAGGAGGGAGTTTTATTTTTTTCTAATGAAAAATGGAATATATTCAGAAGGACACATTTTTTGTTGTGCTAACCTCCTTTTCCATGTGCCTTTGGTCAAAATATGTGATTTCATTGAGACTTAGTTTTTCTATTAAAAGTGACATGACTTTAAAGATAGTAGCGTAAACCCCATTATGACTCTAGCCAGTATAATTAAAACAGAGAAAACACAGAGAAAACAAAAATACAGAAACAAAAAATAGAAGAAATTAAAAGAAAATTTTCTAAACCCATGACACACATTGAGTCACACCTGCAAATTCCTGTAATGATGCCCTCAACATGAGGAAGCTTGCAGAGAAATAGCAAATATTTCTCAGGCCTCTAGTTGAATATGGATGTTCATAAAGGTAAGGATCTCAGGAAATTTTTGTCTGATCATCACGTGACTAGAACAAGAATGTCCAGAACTGGGAAAAACAAAATACATACAGAACAGAATACGCCCGAGACAATACATCGCAGGGGGGAAAAGGGAGCTGTGGTTGAAACAACGGTACTCACATTTTCCAAGACCTCCCCTGGCTGCTTGAAGCTGTTATATAAATCAGGGGGGATTGATGCGGTGTATGAGCAAAGTCCAGTCAGGAAAAGACTACTCTGTATTCCAGAGCTTAAGTTCATGTCGAAGAAGCAATGTCGCCCTTGAATCTAGGTTTCAATCAAGCTGCTTCCACTGACTTTATATCTAGACTGGCCAGCCCACCCACAGTAATCAATTCACACTGATCCAAATTCGCTTTCCTGTCCCCTTCCTCAGACACCCTTAGAATATATTCTGATACAGTTCCCTCAGGTTTATAAATACATGAACTGGCAAAATGTTGCTGTCTCTTTTTGTGTGTGAGAACTCTTCTCAAACTTTTTATTTATGCTTCTTGGGATCCTCTTGGATTTGAGTCTAACCTTGGTTTTAAAGCAATGTGAGGTGTGGATTTGGATTTTAAGGAGATTCAACTTCCCTGTGCAAGACAATTGCCTCTGACAAGTTTATTATTAAGATCGTTAGTCAAGGGGAAGAAAATCTACTCAGATGGAGAGAGTAGAATTGCTCATACTTTGTGTGTGTTTCTTTTTGTTTTCTTTTTACCCCCCTGGGATGTGGCAATTTATAATCTCAATCTTAATTCTTAAATTTCCACTTACTCCTAATAATAAAAGACCCAGGGAGGTTATGAATTCCATTTACATTGTAATTCAGCCACTTGTTGGAGAAGACTTTGGGTTTGATTTCCTGAAATATTTGCCCTATGGCAATACAGCAGAGTTGTCATAGAAAATGTCTATTGCCCAGCTATGCCTAGAGATAAAATGGTAAAGTCCCAATCCTACCACTCTTGCTCTCTAATATCCCCAGTGTGTTCCGAAGCACCCTGCCCACCCCACGAATCTGTGGACTTCATTTCTACCAAGATTTTCTCTTGCTAAAACCACACTGTATTGACAAATCTGACATTCTACACACATTCAACTCCAAACAACTTCAAGTGATATGTTGAGAAATACGTACTTTATTGATGATTACTTCTGAGCTATATATATATATATATACACACACACACACATACATACATACATATATATATTGGCTGTGCCTGAGGCATGAGGAAGTTCCCTGGCCAGGAAACAAACAAGACTCATGCCACAGCATTGACAATGACAAATCCTTAACCCACTAGGCCACCAGGGAACTCCTGAGTGCTTTTTTTTTTTTCTTTTTAGGGCTGCACCTGTGGCATATGGAGGTTCCCAGGCTAGGTGTCAAATCAGAGCTACAGCTGTCAGCCTACAACACATCCACAGCAAGGCAGGATCCGAACTGCGTCTGCAACCTACACCACAGCTCACGGCAACGCCGGATCGTTAACCCACTGAGCAAGGGCAGGGACCGAACCCGCAACCTCATGGTTCCTAGTCGGATTCGTTTCCACTGTGCCACGATGGGAACTCCAAGAGTGAATTTTTTTAAGTTGGCGCAATCGATTGATAAAGGCCAATAGTTTACTTTCACTGACCCAGTCACAAGCTCTCCCTCTGTCCCCACCCTTGTCTGCTAAGGAGAGGCCCTGGCACACTTCTCACTTCTGCACTTCACCTCCTCATAGCTGTCTTTTACTAGGCTGCCAGACCAGCTGCCTTAGAATGTCAGGAGAGCGACGGTTCCAGTCTTTTCCTGTCCAATTGCAGGATTCTTTAATGGATTCATTAATGCTTGTTTCATCACATCATACTGTATCACGAGAGGAGGGAGTTCTTTCACTTACAACAGAATTTAAGACTCGTGACTAATAATCACAGAGCTGTCGCTCATCTTAACTTCACCCCATCCCAATAAATGGCATCTGTGTTCCATAGCAATTAAGTGATACCACTTATTCACATGACTGCATCTTTATTTGTGTGCCATCACTCTGGAAAAAATAGTCTCTGTAAAGAAAGGGACCTGATCTGTCTTATTACTATATCTTACTTTTTTAATATTTTTATTTTTTCCATTATATTTGATTTACAATGTTCTGTCAATTTCTGCTGTATAGCAAAATGACCCAGTCACATTCTTTTTCTCGCATTATACTCCATCATGTTCCATCACAAGTGACTAGATATAGTTCCCTGTGCTATAGAGCAGGATCTCATTGCTTATCCACTCCAAATTCAATAGTTTGTAACAGAACCACAAGTCTGTTCTCCAAGTCCATGAGTTTCTATTACTATTTTTTAACATTTATAGAATAGATGGGTAATTCTGCATTATTTATTTAATACAACAAAGGCAAGTTTTTTTATATTTCTTAAACTATTTCCTTGCCATTGGGTAAAATATTTCATTTCTTTATATTGGAACCCTCTTCTGTGTAATGGTAATGTCAATACATGAAACTTAAGGGACAAAACTGATAAGAAAGCGCTGTATCAACACAAGGAAATGTATACATTTTTCTTTGCATCTTCACTTATAATTGGTTTGTTCAGTATAAGCCTTTGGGTCATTTTAGAGTCATTCAAATCTTGTCCAATTTTCTACTGACCCAGTTATATACCAATATTTGTTCATGGCCAGTTATTTCTAGGCTGCCATCTGCTCTACTTTGAACTCTTTAAAAGTTTTAGGCATGCAAATCTCACCATCTGAGAGAGCCAAGAACACACCTATCTAT
Organism: Phacochoerus africanus; assembly: GCF_016906955.1. Lineage (NCBI taxonomy): Eukaryota > Metazoa > Chordata > Mammalia > Artiodactyla > Suidae > Phacochoerus > Phacochoerus africanus. The sequence goes on from NC_062548.1 coordinate 127,815,800, forward strand.
ATTTAGGAATTATTAAGTATTTGGCAGACTTATTTTAATATGATCTAGACAGATAGAAAGACAGAGGTATATATTTACGTCATCTTATGTTTTAACATGGTACACATCATGTTCTATTTTAACAGTGCTGGGTGTCCAACAGTAGTGCTTTGCTCACTGTCATTTTATGTTTTTTGCTGGAAGAGCCTCTTTTTCTAGATACACTATTTGTTTAACTTTCTTACAACTGATTACTTTGTATATATGTAAAGTTATATAACATATCTGTTTTTTTAATTTTTATCAATTTAATTTTATTGAAGTATAGTTGCTTTACACTGTTGTGTTAGTTTCAGGTGTACAGAAAATTGAATCAGCCTTACATATAAATGCATCCATTCTTTTTTTCCATATAGGTTATTAAAAAGTGCTGGGTAGATTTTCCTGTGCTCTGCAGTAGGTTCTCATTCATCATCTATTTTATACAGGAGTGTGTATGTGTTATTCTCACCTCCCAAATGAGATGATGTGTCTCTTCAACTCTTTAAAAGGGCTTTTGTAGTTCTGGAACCTCATTCACTGTGTTGTAGATGAGATTGCAAACAAACACAAAGAGCATCGCTCGTCACCTGTTTCTACAATGATTAAGTCCATAGCCATTGCAGTCACTGAAGAATAGTGCACCTTGAGAGAAACTCAGGTTAAAACAAACAAACAACTGTGTGAGGCACTCTGTGCTTTGGAAAAAGAGGGCCCATAGATTTGTACATCTTAGGAAGAACTTTATGGACCCAGATTCTTGCATCCTCCCCTCTACAGAAAAGCACTGCAATAGTGAACCTGAGATGTGACTAGCAGTCATTGTTTCCCAAGAATGTACGGCTGACTGCAGGTACTCTCCAGCGAAAAATCACATAAAAAATGACCTCCCCCCGGGCTCTTCAGAGTAGTTCTCTCAGAGGTATTGAGAGAGACGATGGACCTCTGTAAAACCCTGAACAGAACACTCACGTTTTGTGGTTGTTGTATGTTTTTCTCTAAGTCAATAAGATCCATCAACGCACTGTCTGACGTGGAGTTTTGGGAGCCCCTCCTCATTACCTTCCTGTTACCACTTCCAGGGCGCCACTCACATAATCGCCCCTACATATTTAAGTTGCATATTTAGAAATTTTCCCCAAATCCCACCATCTACAAAGATGCATTTCAATACAATATAATCTTTATAGCTTTCTTTCATCCTGGGTGGGGAGATGTGATTTTCTGGTCTTAGCTTTGGCCTAAAATGCTGAGGGCTTTTTGCTTAATTATAAGTCTTTCTGCAGCTTGGTTTCTCTATGGGAGAAGAGATTTGAGTTATCTGACTCCTGAACTTATCAAATTTGTTTGTATAATTCAGCTCAGTATCCTAGAGACTCCTTCAGGGTGTCAGATTCAACACGACAATTTAATAATAATTAAAATAAGAACAAGTAACGATGTGTCTGTCAGCCAGGCAGGGTAAGTGTAAACTCTCCCTTAAATGGATAAGAAAACTGATGCTAATGCGTAAGTGAGTTTTCAAAGATGCCATTGTTTGCAGAAGCACATCCAGAATACAGATGGTCTGACCCTAAGACCCTTGTTCTGACAATTATATTCTAAGCAGTTTTTCTCTCCTAACTTTCAAATGGAATGCTTTGGACACACAGAGAGCTGTAATACTGATCTCACCTCCTGCTCAAATCAATACGCAGATATTTAACTTTGAAAATTCCTTTAAAAAGAGAGCATACTCTGAATGTCCAAAAAGCAAAACAAACAAATAAATAAAAACATTAAAAAAAACTAAATAAAGAAATTCAACCTAGGGAGTTCCTGTCATGGCTCAGTGATTAACGAACCCGACTAGGAACCATGAGGTTGAGGGTTTGATTCCCGGCCTTGCTCGGTGGATTAAGGATCTGGTGTTGCCATGAACTGTGGTGTAGGTCGCAGACATGGCTCAGATCTGGCATTGCTGTGGCTCTGGTGTAGGCCGGAAGCAACAGCTCCAATTCAACCCCTGGTCTGGGAAATTTCATACGCCGCAGGTGCAGCCCTCAAAAGACAAAATACAAACAAACAAACAAACAAAAACCCAAAAAATTCAACATAACTTACAAAGGTGTGAGTGGAAGTGATACTGTATTGCCAGTAAGAACACAATCAGAGGGCAAAATAATTTGACTCTCTTAAGTGTATAAAATCAAATAATCTATACAATCACAGGAAAAGCATGGCTCAGTTATCGATGTCAAGTAATTCAGTTAATTTTGATGTTAAACACCTGGAGATTAATAAAACTGCCCATATTCCAAGTCTTAGAAACTGATGAAGTTTATTTTATGTGTGAATGTTAACATTTGAAAAAATTAAAGCCAAAGTCAGATGTTGACTAAAGCAAATTATTTTCTATTAAAAAGCATCCCTAAAATCTTATAGTTGTATTTTGCAGACATTTTAAAAAGAATATACTTTGTATTTCCAATTGCAAACCACTCACTTGTAAACAAGCAAGTTTTGGGAAAAAAGGATTTGGTAATACTACATAAAGTTTACATAAAATTTAATATTCTTTGCATATAATCTAATATTTGGTCCTCAGAGCAAATGTACTAGGTAGCTAAGGAGAGTGAGATAGTACTTATCTCCAAAAAAGGAAAGTTTGTATGTCATTCTTTACTGTGACTTTGCATTTAGCTGTGTACATTCCTAGAGCTCTCACTGGCCCACATAGTTCCTAATTACAATTTCAGATCCAAAGTACAGATAATCCATTGTCTGGCCTTCTTTTGGTTTCCTAGACATGTATTATATCTGTAATTTATCATCTATTATCATTTTATGCAGATTCAGTCAGGAATTAACATATCATGCTGTAATTACTCTATCAATATTTTTGTATTTATTGATACCACCCTTGTTCCAGAAAGTTAAAGTTAGCTTATGCAAATGTAACAAAACTTTGAACATTTATAAAATTGAAGTGGCAAATAAAAATGAAAGGGAGAGTGATGAAAAAGAAGCCACACAAATCCAAAAATAAAAACATACCATAATGACCTAATATATTGGCTAAAATTGGGTCACAAATTAGGTACAAGCAATCAATGAGAGGCTATGTTTCACCAAATTCAAAAACACAGAAAAATAATTGCTCAGGAAAAATAAAGATTCTTTGTAGTAAGTGTAGGCAAAAATTCCTCTCAGCTCCCCGGCATCCTCTTTTGGTTTTCATCTCTCTCAGAGCCTATGCAGACTAGACCACTGCACTACGAGGGCTAGGGTGAGTGAGGCCATATTCACCTCCAGAAAGGGAAGATTTGCATCAAAAATATTTTCCACATGGGGTGAGGTAACGACGACCCTATAAAAAGCCCCCAGCTAAACTTTGGCAAGATTGATGGGCTCCCCAGGTGCTCCCCTCTCTGCACCTTTGGTCCTATCTTCTCGTGTTCTGTGTGAGTGTTCCTGGACTGTCGCCTTGATGTGAATTTTCCCTCTTTGCTTAGTCTCATCAGATTGATGCCTTGGCAGGTCTGTCTGCTAGACTTCAGATCTGGTTTCATTCATGTTTCCTCTAGCATGACTCTCATCTTCCTATCTGCTAATGTGTTGCGAGGCACTGTGTTTAAATTTTACTAAATGTACTAAAGGCATCTAGGGCGATAATCATATATTTAGTCTCAATAAGTAGGGCATATTTAGTTAATTTTTTCTATTATATATTACATAATTGAAAAAGACTGTGTTATATTTCATTTTGGATTTTAATCTGTATTTATGCAAACCTGTTCTGTAATTCCTCATGTATTCTTTTAGTCTGTTTTTGTTTCAAGTTTACATCTTACCCATAAAAATTAATTGAGTAAATTACTCTCTTTTTCTAAAACATATGGCAGAAGAGAGGGAATATCTGTTTCTCAAATAATTATTAAACCTCACCTTCAAAAGAGCATTTTAAACAAAATATATTAAAATTAATGCTCAAGGTAGTGTGTTCACAATAAACAAACAAACAAACAGATAAGTAGGTAAGAAGAGTTAGCTCTTTTTTACGGGAGAAAAGAGGTAAATAGACAATCACTGTCAGAACACTACACTGACAATTGTTTCAAGTATGATCATTCATTAGACTCTATAATTCTTGGGTAAAATATTGAAAAGAAACAAGATAGTATCACAGTCTAAAATTATCTCAGACGTGTTAATTATAAGACAAAAATATTAATTCTATAATGGAAAACAATAAATATACACAGCCTTAAATAAATGATCATGGTTAGTATGTGATAAGATACATTATGCACTGAGAAAGGCTTAAGACTTCGTTGGCATTTTAGTCCAAAACACAAATCCAATCCAATCATGAGAAACATCGACACATGAGAATTGTTTAGTAATCTACAAAAGATTTGACCAGAAATCTTTAAAAGTATCAAATCATGAAAAGCAAGGAGAAACTGAGGTCCTCTGACAGGTTAGAAAACAGCAATGAACACAAGTGATAAAGCTAGCCTACTTGGAATAAAATATGTAGTTTGGTAATGAGTGTTTCACAAATGCTAATGTCTTGATTTTGAAGAGTACACCATGGTTATACAAAATGTTAACCTTAGAGAATGTCAGATGAAGAACATACAGAAATTCTGCATTATTTTTCCAAATTTCTGTAAGTTTAAAAGTTTTTTAAAATGGAAATTTTCAGAGAAAAGCAGTTTTATCCTGTGGTCTGTGATGAGGAAGAACTTTGATTACCAGTAAAAGTTATTTTTAAAAATTTCTTCCTCTGTTAGTAGGATTTTGTTTTAAGGTAATTTCAATCTTATAAAAGAAGTGTAAGAATAGCACAAAACCCTCCCACATTTCCTTGGACAGAGAGTAACAACTGTTGGCAAGGATGTAGGGAAGTTGGAACCCTCACTTATTTTGTGTCAGAATCTAAAGTGGTGCAACTGCTTCGGAAAACAATCCATAGGCCCTAAAAAATGTTAAAACATAGGGTTACCATATTATTCAGCACTTCCACTCCTAGGTAAACATCCAAGAAAACAAAAATATGTCTACACAAAAATGTGGACACAATTGATCACAGTAGCTTTATTAATAATAGGTAATAGAAAACATAGCCAATAGCCAAGAGCCAATTGAAAAATATCCAAATGTCAACTGACTGATAAAAAAGTAAGGTATATTCATATAAAGGAACAGTATTGTAAAATTTAAAAAGTACTGACTCAGGCTAAGGCATGAATGAAACTTAAAAACATTGTGCTGAATGGAAGAAACCAGTTAAAAAGATGGCTATTGCGTGTTTTTTCTCCTTATAGGAAATGTTCAGCATAGGCAATAGACAATTGATTCACACTTATCTAGTTCGGGACGGGTAAAGGGGTAATGATGAGTAACTGCTAATGGGTTTGGGATATTCTGGGGTGATAAAAATGCCTAAACTATTGTGTTTGTGGTTGTACAATTCTGTAAATACTAAAAAATTTAACTGTACATTTTAAATGGTTGAATTTTAGGGTGTGTGGATGATATTTTAATTAGTGTTGTCTATGATTAATAGATGAAAGATAAATATGATAGATAGGAAGTTATCGCTATAGAAAGAGTATGTATATAGACAGAAAGGATATAGGAATCTTCCCATTAGGATTGGTATTTGTCCCTTCACAGACATTCTCTTGACATCAACTTTTTACCTATTTTGGGTAAAACGTTTGGCAACTTAACTCAGTGATTCTTCTCCAGCAAACATTGCGAAATCACGGAACATTTCTAATTCTCATTTATGGGGTATGAGAAGATCAGGGAAGAGTCTTGCCTTGAAAATATACATATTTTGGGGTACCTGAGGATTCAATTAAAGGATGTGTTTTAACACAAAAGTTTCAAAGAAAAACATAGTATAGGTAGATAGGGCAAGGCCAAAGACGAGAGAAAAAAATCCATTAAATTGGAGGCATTTTTTTTAAAATCCATATTTAGATGACAAATCAAGAGACGTCAATATCTCAAGAAGCCTACATTGAAGCTGTGGTGCTAGATTTGACACATATGGTGTTTAAAATTCAGTACTGAATTACACAAGAATAACTGTTCAAAGAAATGAAGCAATTGAGAGTGCTAAGGGCTCCAGGATGCAGCTAACCAGAGCACCGAGTCCTTTATTTTAGAGTCAGTATGCTTGGGTTCAACTGCTTGATTTTATGTCAGGGGATTCCTTAAAAATAGTCCATTTATTATCTGCGTGAATCTCTCTTTTATGAAATCAATCAGTAAAAATAAATTATCTCTAACATTTCAGGATATTGATGGTGGAAATAGAGACTTCAGATACAGTCTAAGGAGAATCATTTAGTTGTATGCACTTAACTGTTAATTTCTACTCTTCTGTTGCTGAAAATATTATCTCTGGTACCCTGCACAGATATGAAACTCCTCCAGGATTAGGAAAACATGCACACAAAAAAATCCTACCTGCTATTGTTTCATCTCACTTTAATGCAATTTGATGTCATAAAATGCAATTTAGAAAATGTTGGTTGAGTACCTGAATTTCCACTGTACTAGGCCATGAGGATAACACAACTTAATCTTAAGAGATTTCATATTATATTTATAAAAAGGGCCTCATACACATTACTTGTGATACACATTAGTAAGTTCATGTTAGAAGGGTATCCACAATGCAGGGCACACAGAGGATGGAGTGATATACTGCATTTAGGGAGGTTAGTGATGATATCCTGGAATGGTTTGCTCATGAGATGGTACTTGAAAGGTAAATGGGAGATTTTTAGATACAAGCTGAAGAAGATAGAGAATCCAGGGTATCTGGGTAGAGGGGAAGTGGGTATTGATGTCCAAAAGCATAAATCATCATGGAATACCAATGGAATGCCTAGTGAATAGTTTCATATGAGATGGTTGTATCTGAAGCCGTTTTGTGTTTGTTTTGTTGTTTCTCATCTCCTGCTCTCCCTGCATACACATCACCAGCACTGCCCTGGTACCAGAGGTAAGACACTGACAGAGATGGAGAGAGAAGGAAGAAGTTTGTGCCATGGTCTTCTTTTTCATTATGTTCAACAAATAGACCTATTCAAAAGCCCGGTTGTTAGTGTTTTGGTGTTGAGCACACAATTCAGTGGAACTACATCGCTAAGTTTCACGGATATTTGATGATATCTTTCATCCAGTTCTAAATGATCAAACCAAAGAATAAAATCTTTTCACATAGATGATAACAATGCTATTAAAAACAACAATAATGACTTGCATTTCAAAAGCTCTTGCTATGTGCCAAGCTTTAAGTCCCACAGACTCAAGCCCCACAAAAGCTACCTACTAGAGCTATTTCCATTTCACAGGCTGAAACATTTATGTAATGAATGCCAAGTTGATCTGAACCACAACAGAGCTAAGACTGCAGCCCAAGCACACTGTTCATATCTAGAATCCGAGTTCTGACTCTTCGTTTTGCACCACTCCAGAATGTCAGAGGTTGAAGGACTGGCCAGGATATCAAGCTGATGGGTAGACAGGGGACCACTCACAAAGAGACTTTATATGTCACCATGAACCTGTTCTCCTTTCCTTGGTCTAGAGAACCACTGAACTGTTTATGTAGGGAAAATGCATGATAAAGTCTGCATTTGTTAAGAATCACAGTGTCAGGGTGTTGTCTCGTCTTACTTCCTTACATTTTATTTTTCATTTTCAAACAAAAATAAAGCAGAAAAAAATAATGATTCTGGCAGAAATGTGGAAAATGGAGTGAAGCAGGAAGATGACTAGGTTCAGCGTTGGACCAAGAGTTCAGACAAGAAATCAATGGAAAAAAAATTTCTTAGTCAAGTGGGAAATAATTTACAGAGTATAAACGACAAGAGTAAATCAGGAAGTGGTGGCAAATAGAAAGGCTGTATAATGGTTTAGCAATTTGCTGAAGGTCACACGGTGTTGAGTCTGTAAGCCAGCTCTCCAAAGGGGAGTGTGGAAAACCATTTATAGCCTTTGTCGATTGCCATAGTGTAAATACACCCACCATGGCTAATTTCAAGACAGCTGCCTGACATGGTTAAATGTGGAACTGGGAAGAGGTGCACATAATGGGCACTCAGGAGTGAGCCAGTGGGATTGAGTGCAAGTGCAGCAGGAGCCAGCTGCAGGGAAAGTCAAAGTGAAGGATGCCATGCTCTTCAGCATCGCAACACATGGCTTCATGAGGATCTAGAGTTCAAGGGCATTGTTGTCACATTTAGCATAACTACGAACAAACTCAAATACTCATCCTTTTAACCTTCAACTTCCTCATCTTCAAATGAGGACTAATACCTAATTCAGAGAGTTGTTTTAAAGATTAAATTATATAACAGCAATAGCATGTCTCTGTGCTTGGTACACTGAGTCCTCAGTGAAGACATTGATATTATTATTACTCTTCATGAAGCATGGGAGGAGAAAAACCCTGCAAGTAACAATTTCAGTACCTCCCACAGTGGTGAACCTAGGAAATTAAGAGCGTAGTATCTAAAGGTGAAGTGTTTGGTGAATTTGCATTAGACCCCTTGCTAGTTTTTTTGACTGACAGCTATGTGTTTACCTCTCTGCTTCCAATTCCTCATTTACAAAACCGAGTAATAACAGTACCCACTGCATCAACTACTACTGCTAACAATAGATACTACACTTGATCTTAGCCAAAAGGCTGAGACGTGATTATTAGCAGACACAAATTATTATACATGGAATAGACAGGCAACAAGGACCCACTGTATAGTACAGGTAACTATATTACCTGTACTGTATCCTATGATAAGCAATATCATGTGATAAACCGTAATAGAAATATCCTGTGATAGCCTATGATAAACCATACTAGAAAAGAATATGAAAAAGAATATATAATATGAATACTGAATCACTTTGCTGTAGAGTGGAAATTAACACATTGTAAATCAACTATACTTTAATAAAATAAAAAAAACACATAACAGCTGCTTTCCCAGGTGAGAAGTGGAGCTGAAGAATGAAACATGCTAAAGACAGGAAAAAAAAATTCACATTTTTTAACAATATAAAAATGGAAATGTGAACAAAAGAGCAAATATAATAGATGTGAAATTCCCAAACCAAAATACATTTTAAGAAGTAATTCCTTAACTCCTAGACCTCAAAGACACTTTAAGGACATAAAAAGAATCAGAGGGTGGGGGAAAAAAAAGGACTTTGAATCATGGAAAACTGTCTTTGAGGAGGCTGTGGTCAGACTGTGCATCCCTTCCCCCGTCCACAAGGATGCAGTGGGTGCTGCGTCAGCTCCATAATCCTTGGGTCCAATAATGAAAATGCAGGAGTCTTATTCAAACAGCAAGAAAAAAAAAAAAGATTTTCTTTCTTTCTTCTTCAATCTTCTTAATTCGCCACAGAGATTTTTTTTAACAAGAATTAACATATTTAATATTGACTAGTAATAATGTTTGTGTAATCATTAACTAGTAGGTGATGCTTACTAATTACATTTTCAAATTTAATTGAATTGATGGCAATACTGACAATTTTATTAAGCTTACTGTGTTTATCTCGCGCTGATATTCCTGAAAAGGCCAATATTATTCAATACCATAGAGATTTTTATCTGCTATTTAATGTTACAGTCTTATGGGTATAGAGATATCGCTGTGGGAGGACAGGTGAACACCCAGGACCCAAACTCTGTCCTGAAGCACTGCACATGGGCACTAATGCTTGACTTTGAGCCCTTCAGTGCCCCTGGTCAGGCCCCTGCTGGAGTCAGAGAACCCAAGTTAGGGAGGCAGGGAGGTGGAAACATGGGACCTTATGTGAACCTGGGCTCCATCCTCCCAGTACCTATTGTCCCATAATATCTCTCTCACAAAATACAAATTTAGGCGTTCCCACGTGGCCTAACTGGTTAAGAGTGCAGCATTATCACCACTGTGGCTCAGGCCACTACTGTGGCATGGGTTCCATTCCTGGCCTGGGAACCTCGCATGCTGTCAAAAAAAAAAAAAAAAAGAAAGAAAGACAAAATTATCAAGCATTTCAAAATAGCACTGTCCTATTGCGTACTGACCCTTATGTGTGGAGCTTCCTCCAAGCATGGTGCCCTGGGCAGCTGAACTGGTCACACAACCACAAAGCAGACCTGGAGAGGTGTGTGTATGTGTGTGTGGAAGAGGTCAATCTCCTGCACATTGAGCCCAGTGGAGAGTGTGTGTGTGTGTGTACACGTGTGTGTGCGTGTGTGCGCGCGCGCGCGTGCACTGAGAGATCTATCCCATCCAGTCTCATAAGGAGGCTTTCTTGGGATGACTCGATTTAAATATGTCCCCTGTCTTTGAGAGAAACAAAATAAGCACTAACCCATGACCAAGAATTTGTGAGCAGACTGTGGAGGGCTTCACTGGAAAGGACTAGAGCTTGAGGAGCACAAGATGCACGCAGGCATCTCAGGCACTATCAGCAGGGCACTATCGGTGTAAGAGAAAACTGATGCATGGTCATTCCACCTCAGGAAGGCAGATTGTAAGGAAATTCAACTTCTGCATTCAGACTTCAAAGAGGAATGCCCTGTAGGATAAAAAGGGTTTTCAAGCAGAAATCTGAGGTACAGATGAATGGGATACTTTACGGAAAATGTTCTGGTGATGTCACTTCGAAATTACATAGAAGCAGCTACAAGAGAAAGAGTCAGCTTCTAACATCTTGTAGTACCAGTGAACCCAATCCAGCCCACACAGGTTATAGGTGGTGTGCATTGCGGCACTGACACTGGAGTCAGATTTTCTGGGATCAAATCCTTAAAAACAAGAAAAAGCTGTGGGTCTTCTGCAAGTTGTTTAACCTTTACTTCTTAGTGCCTCAGCCTTCCCTTTAAAAACATGTGTAGAATAAACATTCTAGTGACTGGAACAAGGTGAATGATCAATAATATTATTATCACAATATCCGTTCAAGTCAGAACTTTTCTAACCCCAACTTTCTACCTAATCTATTTCTGAAAGCTTCAAAAACATTCTTACAAGGAATGATCTCTAAGTATTATCATGAAGATACTAATTCTATTAAAAAGCTTGTTATATCCATTAATCCTTCTCTTGTTCTTTTTCTCAATCTGGAGAATGACATCCCAATGCACTGTGTGTGTGTGTGTGTGTGTGTGTGTGTGTGTGAGAGAGAGAGAGAGAGAGAGAGAGAGAGAGAGAGAGAGAGAGAGAGAGAGAGACCAGAATTAGCGGAGTATAATTTACATATAGGAAAATCACCTCTTTTATGTACACAGTTATATGATTTTCTGCCAAATGTATACTTTTGAGTAACCATTATCAAAAGTAGATGAGGTCATTTTGAAAAGGTCATTTTTATCGTCTTCAAAGTGCCTGCCTGCTCCCCTGTGGTAACTCCAAAGTGTCAACGTACTCAGTGTTGGTATTGATCAAATTTCTGGCCCTCCCCTTTCACCTCTTCCAAAAAATCCTGCAAATGAATCATACGGGTAGTGACTTTTTTTTGCACCTGGCTTCTTTCATGCATTTTTGAGTGTGCTACGTTGTCGTAGGTATGTATGCATGGTTTATTCCTCTGTAACACTGAACACTATCCCTTTGGATAGATGGTCTCTGACCAAGCTTCCTGACACTATGGCCAGAGGACTCACTATTATCTAACATTGTGAGGAGAGTCCACAGCACCGACCCATATTTCAACCCAAAGGCAGAGTAAGATGACTCCTGATTAAAGCAGAGGAACCAAAAAATTAAAGACCCTTGTTTTGTTCTGAGCTGTACAGTCATCCAAATGTTTACATGGCATTTTTTTATATTCTATGGCTTCCCAGATTCTTCCTCAAGCTGTATCTCATGGAAGCGATAAACTCTGCAGGGAAAGATAGACATTAGCAACTGAATTTATGCAAATTAAGACTCTGAAACTTCAGGAGGTAAAGCCATTCTGGAAAATACGCAGTTAATAATTAAAAAAACAATCATAAGAATTATTTACATTTATGGATGGTACATTGCATGTTAGGCATTGTGCAGAATATTATCCCTATTTTATAAAATGTGATCTTAATAAAAATATTAATCATGGATTATTTTACTTACTTAATTTGAAAGATGAGAAAATTGGGACTTGGGAGATTAAAATCACATAGTTATGACAGCTTGAATTGAGACCAGAATTTGTTTGGCTCAGTCCATTAACTCTAAGCCCTTTTCAATTCTGCTATTTTCCTTTGAAATGGAAAGACTGGGACTGAATCCTCCCATCACTGTTTTTTCCATGGTGTCCTTTTATTTTATAAGGTACACACTGGGCAACAGAAGAAAGCAAAGGGAGACAGTGGCCATATATATGTATATAAGTATATGTACATGTTATGGAATCAGGATACAGATACTTAGTATATTCAGACTTAGATATAGCAAAATATTTTTAATTCTCAAAGAATCTACAAAAATATTAAGATTGGTCTGTTTTACAACCTGAATGCCCATCAAAAGATGAATGGATAAAGATGTGGTATATATATATATATATATATACACACAATGGAATATTACTCAGCCATAAAAAGTAAAATGTCATTTGCAGCAACATGGATGGACATAGAGATTACCATACTAAGTGAAGTAAGTCATAAAGAAAGAGATAAATACCATGTATCACTTACATGTGGAATCTAAAATATGACACAAATGACCTTATTTATAAAAGAGAAAGAGCCTCATGGGCATACAGAATAGATGTGTGGTTGTCAAGGGAGAAAGTGGTTGGGGAGGGATGGATTGCGAGTTTGGGGTCAGCAGGAGCAAATTATGGAATGGATAAACAATAAGGTCCTACTGTACAACAGGGAACTGTATTCAATATCCTGTTATAAATCATAATAAAAATAATATGAAAAGTATATATATATACACATATATATGGCTAATTGAATCATTTTATTGTACAGTAGAAATTAACTCAATATTTTAAAAATCAACTCTACTTCAATAACATAAATCTTTAAAAAAAGATTGGTCTATTTTACAGCCTTCCCATCACTACCTATTTCAATCTTAATTCTAAAATCCATAGTATGATAAAAAGAATATACCCACATGTATGACTGGGTCTGTATGCTGTTCAGCAGAAATTGGCACTGTAAATAAACTATACTTGAATAAAAATAAAAGTAAATTTAAAAAGAATAAAAAAGAAAGAAAGTGGAGAACTTGATTTGAAAGCTGTTGTAAGCAGACAGATAATCAGTGCTCACCATCTTGTGACCTGAATATTAATTGGTGTGATAGCTTTACTTCACGTCTTATAAAATGCTGAAGACTTCAACTTGAGGGAGGATTTCTGTGTACTTCTAACTCATCCTCACATACAAGATCCATTCTTCCTTGATGCAGTCAACTTTCATTCGTACAAGAACCTAAAATCTTCTTGAAATTGTCATCACTGGTAAGTGGTCTGTGACAATTGGTCATGTTTTGTTTCCATTAGGTTACTCCAACTCAATACTTCCTTCCAAATATTTCTGAGGCCTATAAAACACACAGATGTAAGGAAGTATGTCCTTTTATTAAAGACTTTTTTTGTGATTCCTTTTTTTACTGTTCTGGGGGATAAGTCATAAAATATAAACAAGATGCTCTATGGAATTTATACTACCCTGACTATATTAGTTTACCTGCCATCAGGAAGTGTGCACATTTAAAAATAAAAATAAAATAAAATGAATCTACTGACAGCAAGGTACCTTATTTTTCTTTTTCCTAAGAACTCTTAGAATAGTTTACAATTATGCAGCAATTTGGCCTTTTTGTTCCCCCATCCTGGGCACTCCCAGAGGCTCAAAATTGTTTGTTCTCCATATTTAATTTTTCAACTTTTCATGTTCACCGTGTTAAACATTTTCTAAACTGCAGATGTTGAAAAAAAATGCCTTTTGCTTTCAGAAGCATTAAATCATTTACTATTTAAAATGCTAGGTAAGTTTTAGCAGAAGTTTCTCCTAGAGAGAGAAAACAACCAAGAAAATTAAAAGGATGGAAAAGTTACATTTGAATATATGTTGTATCTTTGAGGGAAATAAACCTTCACCCGCTGGGCAGTGACCGAGACCTGAAGTGGAGGGGAGGGGAAACAAAAAAACAAAAGCAAAAACAAAACCTGACCTAGGAGTTCAAGTTCCTGCCCCAGAGCTTACAGCTGAAGAGTGGAGACAATCTCTAAAGAGCATAAGGTAGTTTGTTCAGCTGAATATGAATATTAGATGTTTCTTTTGTGTAACTTGCAAGGCAGAGTTTATATATATATATGTTTTTTTTTTTTTAATGGTGGCATATGGTTTATAAATCTGTGCCTTAGTACAGGCACTGGGACTTGCCCATGGCACTCTTAATGTACAAAGCCCAGACATTCTGCCAATTTTCTTGAGCAATGACACCAGGAAGTTGACAGCTAAGTGGGTGTTGTACACAGGTCATTATCTGTCATCTTCATGTGGCCAGCAGCCGCTGCCAAACACAGCAACTTCTTCATCTGGAACTTGATCATGGACTTCACTTCGTCTACTTTGGCCATGCTGTTCTTGTTGAGGGTCAGCAAGGGAGGGGATTTGCCAGCCTTATTCTTGCCTGGGTCCTGGATTTGAGGGATCTGCTTGCTTAGAGACTCTGAAGCCAAAAAGGCATCATACTTCTTGGCCAACTTCTTGGCCAGTGTCTTATTCTTGTAAAGTTTCTTCGGTGCCTCAATGTCCACGTGTGGGCTCTCCATAGGATTGGCTTCATCACATTGCTGCTGGTCCCCCAGAACACACACAGAGAACTGAGGCAAGGAGTAGACTTAAGACTGCTGGTACCCAGAAGCGTTTGCCCTTCTGAGGGTCACAGTTCTTCAGGCTGATCTGAAGTTCCCTGTCTTCAAAAACTTCCAGAGTTTGCACTGGTTCCCCTGCAGGACATCCATCCCCCCACCCCCATCAATGCCCCACCTCGCAGAGAGTGTTGTGAGAGACTTTGTTGCTCACGGTGTCTGGTGCATTGATAACCAAAAAGGAAATTTACATTTTAAAAAGTATGATACATATCTGAAATTTAAAATTAAGCTCTATAAGAAAAATGTTAATACTACTGAGCAGAGGATGCTAATATTCCTTTCTTCATTTTACACTGCATTTAAATAAGAAGCACATATCATTATTCCTGTTCAGACTGATCATTTTTAATGTTGTCCAAAAGCGACACTTTTGAACACTGAAACAACGCCCCCAGTCAGGATTGAGGCCAAGCTCTGCACTGGCAGTTCCCTGTCCTTTATACACATCTCTCTGCCTCTCAGAATCTCAGATACTTCCTCCTGTAAAGCAAGGGATTAAATTACACTTTGTCTAAATTTCTGTCATATCTGTGGCTTTGACTCACATCCATGAACGATACCACCATCCCTTCAAATGGGTTGGTATTCAACAGTAGAAAGTCTTTTTTTTTTCTTAACTTTTTTTTTTTTCATTAGAGATGGTTTACAGTGTTCTGTACTACTATGAGGTACCACCTCATACCAGTCAGAATGGCTATCATTAATAGGTCCACAAACAACACATGATGGAGAGGGTGTGGAGAAAGAGGAACCCTCCTACATTGTTGCTGGGAATGTAAATTGGTACAAAAATTATGGAAAATAGTACGGAGGTACCTCAGAAAACTAAATATAGAACTACCATATGACCCAGCAATCCCACTCTTGGGCCTATATCTGGACAAAACTTACCTTGAGTAGAAAGTCTTAATAATGATCTCTTACACTGAATTTAATGGGGAGAGATGATGGAGAAATACATCAGCAGCTAGGATTTATCGTGGTGGAACTCTGTGCTCAGTGCTCCATTCAGATTCCTTTACTCACCTTACCATTCAGGGGCTAGTACTACCATCTCAATTTAAAGAGGATACAACTGGCTCAAGTTGTTGTAGTACCTTGTTCTAGGGCACACACATCAGGGAGCAGCAGAGACGGAATTCAACTCTTTGGTTTTCTTCAGTTCACCTTTATGAATCTTCCCTTTCTGTCATGTTCACTCCAGATGCTCCTTTGCTAACCTCTATTGCAGTTTCTCCTTTTCTTGAGGATTTGTCACAACTTGCAGATAATCATTTGATTTTTCTACTTGAGTCGTCATAAAAAACATTGTTCTCTGTTATCTTAACATTCTTGCAAGACATGTCATATCCCATCTCTGATATGAAGAAAGTAAGATTCTACTAGGTTAAGGAAATCATCCCAAATCTCATAATAGATAAGTGGTGAGTCACAATTTGAACATCGATTCACCTGACTTGATGACTCATGTTATCTTCTGGGCTGCACTATCCTTCCCAAGGCCAGCTTGCTCTGCCCATTGGGCACTTGTCCTAATATTTGCCTCAAACATCCTCAGTGATGTCTTGGAGGGTAGTGAAGAAAATCTGCTTTGGGGCTAGACAGCCTGACTCCACTCTTCATGCCTACTATCAGGACAATAAGAGTACCTGTCAAAGAGTTTAAATGAGTAAAATCCATGCAAATTCTTAAACAGTGCCTTGCATGTATCCATCATTCAATGATAGCTATTGTTATCATTGTTGCAATGATTTTTTTCTTACAGAGCAAGTAGCAGTAGTAATTATATCTATATGTATATCTATAGATGTATCTACAGATATACATATATATATAGATAGATATACACACACATTTGGAGATAGCTTTTTAAAAAATTCTATTCACTAAATAAGATTAGCAATGATTATTTATTATTATAAACATATTAAAGTTTGCTCTATTTAAAATTATGCATTTTCAAGTTGGAGTATGTCTCCAATTTGAACAGTTACCTTCACTGAGGCCATGAAATATTAAATGAATTTTGCAAACAAAAATACACCTCTGTATGATAGTCTTAATCATAAAGGGTTCATTTTGTCAAAAGTGACGCTAAGTATTAATATCTTCAGTAGTCCATATTTAATACCTGTGCATCCTACCTAAAAATGAGATTATTTCCATGAAAAATTTATGACACTTTGTACCTATTCTGTGGGAATGTCATTATAGAGGCAAGGAAGTTAGGGTTGTCTTCTATTTCTACAAGGCTTGTATAGACATAACAATCCTTATTAAGTCACAACCATTCTGCATTCATTTTTATTCAAATTTCACTAATTCAGCTGTAAATATCACTGTTTCTAGGAGTCAGGTTTCTTAGAGTCATCCAAGAAAAACAATCAAATGACCAGTATTTCTGCAATACTCTATGCTTATAATGATTTTAGCACTAGTTGTGATAATTATGTTATATTTGGACAGTTCTAAAATGCCATTTATTTGATTTTCACATTTTCATAACTCTGATCAATGTCATCTTATAGTTGCCATCAATTAGACATCAGGGACGTCCATGTCCTGGTCTTTGCATGCACTAACATCAAAAGCAACATCATCAGAATTTAGAAGAAACTTCCAGAAGCAAAACATGGAATGTTTTTAACCCCTAGCATCAAATTAACAGTAAAAAAGGAAGGAAGGAGTTGACAAGTCAGAAATTTGGGGCACAATTCAAAAGTAGGAGTAAACATTAAAAATCTAGCTGAATGGCTTTTAGTTCTTTACGAATTATTTTAAGAAGTTTGGCTATACCAATCAATACTTATGTTGAGCTGAGAGGATGATATTGTTTGGATAAACACAATATTGACAACTCTGACTTGAGCAGTGATTTAAAAGAATCAAACTTATAATGTGAAGAAGTTTTAAGAATAACTTAAGCAATTAACTTTGAATAAGTTTTAAAAAGTTTTTTTCAACAAGAATACAGGGAGTAAGGAGAAGGGAGTGGGATGGACAGGAGTTTGGGGGTGGTAGATGCAAACTATTACATTTGGATAAGCAATGTGGTCCTACCATAGAGCACAGGGAACTATGTTCAATCTTGGGTTAGAACATGATGGAAGATAGAATGAAAAAAAGAGAACATACGTATGTGTGTGTATGTGTGTGTGTGTGTATATACATACATATATATATATATATATATATATATATATATATATATGAAAAACATACACACACATATATATATGAATGACTGGGCCGCTTTGCTATGCAGCAGAAATTGAGGAATATTGTAAATTGACTATACTTTAATAAAGTTTTTTTTTAAAATAAATGATTATTACAGCTAAAAAGTTTTTATTTTTACTTATTTATTTTTTGGTCTTTTTGTCTTTTTAGGGCCGCACCCACGGCATATGGAGGTTCCCAGGCTAGGGGTCTAATGAGAGCTCCAGCTGCCAGCCTACACCATAGCCAGAGCAATGCCAGATCTGAGCCACGTCTGCATCCTACACCACAGCTCATGGCAATGCCAGATCCTTAACCCACTGAGCGAGGCCAGAGATCAGACCTGCAACTTCATAGTTCCTAGTTGGATTTGCTCCGCTGTGCCACAACGGGAACACTAAGTTAAAAAAATTTTAAAGGTACTACCAAAAAATAAAAAACTTTCCAGAAAGAATAGAGTAAGAACTGTATATAATAAGTACACTGTGTCAGAGTTGCATTGGCAGTATTTCATATTTCTTAGTAGCATGAAACACATGCTTAGTAGCATGTAACATAACAGCACATGGCATGATCAGCAGCATCTTAGCATCACTGAAATAAAGAATTCACCTCTCTGCTTCTCCATAAGAAAGTGAGCTCCTCCAGCTCAACCACCATGTGTTACTCATCCTTTTATTCTTCTTGCCAAGTACAACACTTGGCACAGGGAGAAAGGCACTAAATAAATATATGAATAAACAAGTGAAAGATTAGTTTTTGTGTGTACAGCTTGTCTCCTTCAAAGGAGGCATAGACCCCTTGATAGATTTTTTTTATTTATGCATTAGGAACAATTGGTTTCCTCGAGTGTCAGGTGTTAAAAAATGTAGGAAAAAAAAAATACAGTTTCTGTCCTCAAAGAGTTCCTCGGGTGGAGAATAGTCACAGGTACAGAAAGATACACAATCCTGTAGTATAACAGAAGTCTGCTCAAGATTCAGTGGCAGCATATAACAGGGTGAAATAAAGTCAGCAGAATATGTTAGGAAAGTTTTTCTAGAAGTAGAGCTTAAGCTGAGACTTGAGTGAGGAGAATGAATTTTTAAGATGAGTGAAACAGTGTGGCCCTTCTAGGTATGTAGAGCAATATCCACAGAGCGAAGGGAACAGGGAATCACCAGGAGTCTGGTATGACAAAGAACCAAATACACGTGTACAAGAAGTTAGAAGCTTTGAGGCATGAGGCTAGGGAAAAAAGAGGAGCTAGTCTGTGGAGACTTTTATGCCATGATAGAGCTGGTAAAATTTATATGATTCATAAAAATATTCTGCAAATGATAGAAAGCAAAATCTTGCACAAAGGTGACTCCCTATTCAACATGGAAAGATGCTATGGGCTAATGCATGACATGGGGATATGAGTGGACAGGGTGGAGAAAGGAGCTAGAGACGTTCTCCTGGGGGAGCTGATGGAACGGATGAGAAAGTTATGTGAACAAACTACTGACTGACTGTCTAATAGACAGTAGTGCAGCATGCATGTCCCCAGAAATCATTTCAGTTATTTGTTTACCACTCGTTATTTTCAGTAACTTAATGTCACTGTTCATCTCCAAGATATGGGAGTTTGACCCTGGAGAGGACAGGTAATTTATTTTTGAATTTGAATAGAAGATGAAGAAAGGAGGTTAGTGACGCTGACATTTGCATGCCGATAGAAGTGTCAGCAAATGGAGGAGAGGTTCATTACAGGAACGTGACCCTTGAAAGTGTCATATTGACAATGCCAGAGAAAATCACCACTGCATGGACCAGGAGTCAGGCAATCAAAATAGGTTAGCTAGATCCCAGCAGAAGTCAAAGATCCTTCCACATCTATTTTAATTCATTCCCTCAACCTTATTTCCTCTGGTCTTCATAATAGATTCTGTTACTTACATACTGATCTCCCCACTAGAAAACCAGCCCTCTGACCTATGCCTCAGTTGTTAATCATTTCTGTGTTCCTCAATGTCATGCATAAAGTTGGTATTAGGATAGTAACTTTGGAAGTTATTTGGATTTGTTCAAGTTCCTTGTAGTTTTACCATTTAAAATTTCCTGACTATAAATCTCAGACATGATACATGATTTTTGTACCTGGTGTGTTTATTTTACCTGGCTCTTATTCTAAAGACATTTTCGAGCTACTTTAAGTGTCTGTTATCATTTAAGTATAATTTAAAGTGTATACTATGGAGTTTCCTGGTGGCTCAGTGGATTAAGGATCTGGCATTATCACTGCTAGGGCTCAGGTTCAGTCCCTGGCCAGGAAACTTCTGTATGCCATGGGCATGGCCAAAAATATTGTAAAACATAATTTAGAAAAATAAGGTACATGCTAAGGTTTTAAAGGCTTTTGGTGAGGCACACCACGTTACCGTGTTCTGTATACTTTCTTGAGCACCACACAGAGGTTGCTTGCCCATCAATGGTCCTTGTTTATTCTTTTATTTTTTATTTTTTCTGGCCACAAGGGGGTCTATTTTTCTAGCTTTTCTAAGAGTTAGGTGTTTTGTAAACAAAGGGATAGAGGTGTTCACAACTTTCAGGCTTGACCCACTAATGTCTCCTTTCTGCACTTTGATGCAAAGAGCAGAGTGACCTTAGAAGCCAGGTGCTGAAGAGACGGCCTGGGTGCCTCAGTGTGTCGAGTGGAACAGAGCACTGGTGAACATGTCTGCTGATCAGAGGTACTCATGCTGGACTGTTATGGGAATGAAAGTCAAGCTTATGTTACCTTAAACCACTGAGATGATGGCTGGTTTGCTAGAGTGGCAGAGGTCCTCTTAACCCCACCCATTTAAAAGCATGATAGATGATCCTAACTGAAATTTAAAAACCAAAGATATCCAGAAGAATGGTAACAAAAATTTGCTAGGAAGGAAGACAAGCCAGTCAATGGAGAAGTCAAGAGTAGAAACCACAAATCCATGAGTTGGAGGCAAGCCTGGTGCTTATGTTCACGTGTGTGCAGAGCTGAGTAGGAGGAAGAAGACATGTGGTTCTGAGGCTCTTGAAAGCAAATTCTCCTCTGCATGGGTAGCTGACTCTGAGCTCAAGGACAGAAATGTGGGACAAGGTGAGCTACAGCAAAAAATCCAGGTTGAGTCCAGAGAAAAGGAGTTGTTTAAAACTAATTTAGAGAGTGAAGCTCCCAGTTTACCTGGCTGGAGCTTACAATGGTATCCAGATCCAATGGAACGAGAATAAAATCTGGAATTCCAGCAGAGACCTGATCAGGCCATGTTGGCTGTAGTGAAGGAGAGAGAGGTCCGGATGGTGCACATGGAGGCCCTTAGGGCTCTTAGCTTTTGGTGCACTGGCCTTGGGAAGACAGGAGACCATGGGAAGACAGAAGACACGAACAGGAGACCATGTCCAGATCACACCCTTCACATCCTGACCATGGAGTTCTTACTGGCTACAGAATAGGAAGAGGAGAGCCGACAAACGTTGGCCTTTAGAACCTTAGATGCCCCAGTCTAGACATGCGGGGACTGACATTGTCAGAGCACACAAGGGGGGATTTTATCCACTGAAGTGTGAACTATCCACTACTTTGCTACTAATGGACCTTATAGTATTTGTGAGGTACCAGTAAGTCAATCCTATGAAGATGGCTTCTTTTGTAAGATATATTCGAAGATATTCAAAACCCATCACATAGTAAGGTTACTAGTGGGCCATTTTATTAATCACAGATTACAAGGTAATTATTTTTAGAACATAGAAATAATTAGAGCCTCAGTAGAGAAACAGGTGATAAAGTGAAAATTGAAGCCAAATTAAAAGTTTAGAAATGTAATGTTATGTATGTTAAATGAAGCTTAGACAAAAATAGATTAGCAACAAAACAGGTTTCCTTTGTGTTAGAAATGAAGGGGCAACATAGGTAAGTCATAAATCATCTGAGGGATGAAGGAAACAGGCAACCTCTTCTGAACATGCATACGTTATCTCGTTGACATTCTGAACTGAATACTGCAGCATGATACAAGCATCCCTGAATAGCCTTGACTTCTAAAAAACAAATAAGAGAGCTATGGGAAAAACATAATTTTGAACAAACTACTCAAACCAATACATCTTTATGGAAAAGTGTGGTATGATACCAGTACAATATCAATACTATCATGGTAAAAAAAAAAATTGTACAAAATGAAAAAATGCTAGCAAATACCTTTGAATTTACCATTAAAATAAAGGTTAATGGTATCATTGCCAGAGGGGCGTAAACAAGTTTGAAACTGTTAAATTTAGAGACAAGGATAAAACACACAGATTAAGGAGGAGTATGTGGAAAGAACTTGAAATATGGAACAGGACTGTGTCCAAACTGAGCCAAGACAAAGAAAAAAGTGAGCTGAATGAACATCAAATACAATAATTCAGTTCTCCATGGATTGCGTTCACCCGTCTTTGTGTATATTGCACTTAGCTGCTTTAACTTGGAACATCATAATACTAATGGAAAAATGTGAATAATTCAACTTGATTCCTAGATTATATTGACATCAAACCTCTATATACTAATCGGGTATGAGCCAGTCTGCATTACAGACACATGTATTGAAGTAGAAACAGACTTTAAGTCCATTAATAAGTGCTTTCCTGTTGTAAGTATCCAACTTTTTACATAATTAGATATTTACTAGCTTATATGCACATGCACGCACATACACACACACACACATTTTAATAAGTTGAAATTTCCATGATACAGTTAAATGTAAAAGTAGTCTTATGTAAGAGTAGGCTTACAGAATAGCATATGTGATCATGAGACCTGGAAAATCACAGCATAGTTGACTCTCCTGAGATTGTAAATTGCAACAGGGGATAGAACAGAATGTAAGATGGAACAGGTAGGGTTCATCCCAGGTTCACAAGGATGGTTGAATATATGCAAATCAATCAACGTCATACACCACATTAACAAAAGAAAAGTCAAAAACCACATGATCATCTCAATAGATTCAAAAAAAGCATTTGACAAAGTCCAACATCCATTCATGATCAAGACTCTTGCCAAAGTGGGTATAAGGGGAACATTCTTGAACATAATCAAAGCCATTTATGACAAACCCACAGCAAATATAATACTCAATGGGGAAAAACTAAAAGCCTTCTCACTCCAATCTGGAACAAGACAGGGATGCCCACTCTTACCACTGCTATTCAACATGGTTTTGGAAGTCCTAGCCACAGCAATTAGACAAAAAAAATAAATAAAAGGCATCCAAACAGGAAGAGAAGAGATAAAACTGTCACTGTATGCAGATGACATGATACTATACAGAGAAAACCCTAAGGACTCAACCCAAAAACTACTTGAACTGATGAATAAATTCAGCAAAGTAGCAGGATATAAGATTAACATTCAGAAGTCAGTTGCATTTCTATATACCAACAATGAAATAATAGAAAAGGAATACAAAAATACGATACCTTTTAAAATTGCACCTCACAAAATCAAATACCTCGGAATACACCTGACCAAGGAGGTAAAGGACCTATATGCCGAGAACTATAAAACTTTAATCAAAGAAATCAACGAAGATGTAAAGAAATGGAAAGCTATTCCATGTTCCTGGATTGGAAAAATCAATATTGTAAAAATGGCCATGCTACCTAAAGCAATCTACAGATTCAATGCAATCCCTGTCAAATTACCCATGACAAGAACAAACAATCCAAAAATTTATATGGAACCACAAAAGACCCAGAATTGCCAAAGCAATCCTGAGGAACAAAAACCAAGCAGGGGACATAACTCTCCAAGACTTCAAACAATATTACAAAGCCACAGTCATCAAAACAGTGTGGTACTGGTATCAAAACAGACAGACAGATCAATGGAATGGAAGAGAGAACCCAGAAATAAACCCTGACACCTATGGTCAATTCATCTTTGACAAGGGAGGCAAGAACATAAAATGGGGAAAAGGAAGACTATTCAGCAAGCATTGCTGGGAAACCTGGACAGCTGCATGCAAAGCAATGAAACTAGAACACACCCTCACACCATGCACAAAAAATAAACTCCAAATGGCTGAAAGACTTAAACATAAGACAGGACACCATCAAACTCCTAGAAGAAAACATAGGCAAAACACTCTCTGACATCAACTGTATGAATATTTTCTCAGGTCAGTCTCCCAAAACAACAGAAATAAGAGCAAAAATAAACCAATGGGACCTAATCAAACTGACAAGCTTTTGCACAGCAAAGGAAACCCAAAAGAAAACAAAAAGACAACTTACAGAATGGGAGAAAATAGTTTCAAACATGTAACAGACAAGGGCTTAACCTCTAGAATATATAAGCAACTTATACAACCCAGCAGCAAAAAAGCCAATCAACCAATGGAAAAATGGGCAAAAGACCTGAATAGACATTTTTTCCAAGGAAGATATACAGATGGCCAAAAAACACACGAAAAAATGCTCAACATCCCTGATTATTAGAGAAATGCAAATCAAAACTATCATGAGATACCACCTCACACCAGTCAGAATGGCCATCATTAATAAGTCCACCAATTATAATTGCTGGAGAGGGTGTGGAGAAAAGGGAACCCTCCTGCACTGCTGGTGGGAATGTAAACTGGTACAGCCACTATGGAGAACAGTTTGGAGATACCTTAGAAATCTATTCATAGAACTACCATATGACCCAGCAATCCCACTCTTGGGCATATATCCGGACAAAACTTTCCTTAAAAAAGACACATGCACCCGCATGTTCATTGCAGCACTATTCACAATAGCCAAGACATAGAAACAACCCAAATGTCCATCAACAGATGATTGGATTAGGAAGATGTGGTATACATACACAATGGAATACTGCTCAGCCATAAAAAAGAATGACATAATGCCATTTATGGCAACATGGATGGAACTAGAGAATCTCATACTGAATGAAATAATTCAGAAAGACAAAGACAGATACCATATGATATCACTTATAACTGGAATCTAATATCCAGCACAAATGAACATCTCCTCAGAAAAGAAAATCATAGACTTGGAGAATAGACTTGTGGTTGCCTGATGGGAGAGGGAGGGAGTGGGAGGGATCAGGAGCTAGGGGCTATTGGATACAACTTGGAATAGATTTACAAGGAGATCCTGCTGAGTAGCATTGAGAGCTATGTCTAGATACTTATATTGCAACAGAACAAAGTGTGGAAAAAAATGTATACATGTAAGTGTAACTTGGCCCCCATGCTGTATAGTGGAAAAAAAATTAATTAAAAAAAAGAATATAAGATGGAAAAAATTATGTCCAGGTGAAGTTAATATAGGTGCATTCTATGGACAAAATCTTGAGAAATTTCTGCAAAATGAAGTAATGCAATAGCCGCTGTGATTTAGAAAGCCAATTCTGGTGGCTGAGTTGATTAAAAAAAGTCAGGTGGCTACTGCCATTGTTCAATGATGAAGTTGTGGTGATTGTGAACCAGACCAGTCTCAGTAGGGACTGAAATTTAATAGTAGATAAAAGAGATAATGTAGAAAACTAGAAATTATAATTAGGTTGTGATCCTTTGGGTTTTCCTGATCTATTCATGAAGACATAAAAATTCTATGTTTAAAAGCAGAAGCCAGGTTGAAGGAAGGAAGAAAAAACAGGTCAACAGTACTGACGTATGTATATATTGTTTTAAATTTATTTTTTATTGAAGTATAGTTGATTTACAATGTAGTGTTAATATCTGATACACAGTAAAGTGACTCAGTCATACATATATATATATATATATATACACACACACATACATATATATGCACACCTTCTTTTATATATTCTTTTCCATCTTGGTTTAGGACAGGATATTGAACATAGTTCACTCTGTTATACCTGTGCTGATATATTTAAGTAGGAACAAGAGACGGCTAGGAAGTGCTCTCCATTCATGACTTAGGTGCAATTTCATCCATTATTAATACCATAAACCTAGCATGTAAATTATTGATACATGGAAAGGTTTTAAGGCTCTCCAAAATGATTTGTGAAGTTTGTAGCCATTGATGGTTATTGCCTAGATCCATTATCCTGTTGTAGATTGAAAACTGGTGATATGTTATCATTTCTTCTTCACTATCATCTATAATACTTCTACAAACAGTAAACTTCCTGTAATCAGTTATTTGGATACTCTTCTGGGAAAGAAGAGTATTTTTGTTTTATGCTTTTTAAAATAACAAGATACTTGTCTAGCATTAGCATGTTTCTAGCCTGCTCAAAGGGTGACCAACATTTTTTTATTATTATTATGGAGTCATCTATATTAAAATACCATTTTCTATGTCATTTTGTTTCTCACTTTTTAAATCATTTTATTTTATTTAATTATTACTATTATTATTTTTTACAGCTGCACCTGTGCATATGGAAGTTCCTGGGCTAGAGGTCAAGTTGGAATTGCAGCTGCCAGCCACAGCCACAGCCATGGCAACACCGGATCTAAGCTGCATCTGTGACTTACATCGCAGCTTGGAGCAACATCAGATCCTTAATACACTAAGCGAGGCCAGGGATTGAATCTGCATATTCACAGACACTATGTTGGGTTCCTAACCTGCTGATCCACAATGGAAGCTCCTCGCTGTTCTCTTTTTTTAAATATTTTGGTCAACAAGATGTTTCCTTGAACTGTCCCTAAGTCCTTTTGACCTGACTTTCCTACTCTGATAGCTTTTGGAATGACAGGATGTTTTAGGTCTGTCTTGTCTCAAACAAGAGTCCTGGTTCCATTCATAAGGAAATAGTATTTTAGAGTCCGAAATCTAGGAAACAGTAGATCAATTTCCATTTAAATTATAAATAACTGAAAACTTCATTTGAGTTGATATTCTAGCTCTGTTGCTGAGTTTCCTAAGACAAATTTATTTTCAAGATCTTTCATTTGATTAAGATGTAAGAGTAATTTGTAAGACATTACTTCTTGGATGAGAAGGGAATTGAATTATGGAATTATGCTGGGTTCTTTTTTATTATATAAATCAAAAACTCATCTCATTATTGAAAAATGATGAGTTACAATTTCCACTGCCACCATTTTCACTGGTACTTTGGATCCAACTTTTTTTATGACAACTAACTTAATATTAAATATCTAGAAGATAAGAAAGCCTCAGTTTTTTTTTTAAATTTCAAAATAAGTATTATTTGGTTGGTGAGTGGCCAAGATGGCAGAATAGGATGACGCTGAGCTCACCTCCCAAAAGTACACCAAAATTACAATGATTTACAGAACAACTATTGATGAGAAATTCCAGAAGACTAGAAAAAATGATTTCTAAAATTAATGCTATAAAGAAGGAACAAAAAGGAGATGGGAGGAAGGAGGGGGATGCAGTGTAGGCAAGACCATGCCGCTGGGTGGATGACTCATGCACGGGAGGGAATTACAATTACAGAGATTCTCCCCAAGGACTGAGAGCGCTGAGCTCTACACTGGGTTCCCCAGTGCAGGGGTCCTGCACAAGGACGACAAGCCCCCAGAACAGAGGGCTTTGAAGACTGTGGGGATAGCTTTCAGGAGAGGTAAGAGCTGTGGGAGATGAAGAGTCCACTCTTAAAGGTGCACATACAAATCTTACATGCTCTAGGACCCAGGGCTGAAGCAATAATTTGAAGAAAATGGGGGTCAGCGACACCTGCCAATCTTGGAGAGCCTCTCAGAGAGGCAGGAGGCAAGTGGAACTCACCCTGTGGATGGAGACACTGGTGGTAGCCATTTTCAGGCTCATTCCACCACAAGGGTACCGATGCTGGCAAGTGCTATTTTGCAACCCTCCCAGAAGCTTATTAATACCAGGATTCAGACCTTCCCATCGGCCTTTCACAGCACTAGGATGCCTCAGGGCCAGCAGCTAGCTGGATGGGAACACAGCCCTACCCAAAGCAGGCCAACTACCTTAAGACCCCCTGGGCCCACAGTCATTCTGGGATCCAACTCTATCCACCGGAAGGGCCAGGAGCTGGCCCCACAAACCAGTGGGCCAGCAGTGGTCCTGGGACCAGCCTTAGCCTATGGGAAGGCATCAGCCCCAGGACCACCAGAGCCCCACAACCTGATACGTCAGAATCCAGCCCACCACCAAGTCAGCACCAGTCATGGCGCCTGTGATAAGAAACCTTAGGATTGACTCTCTTAACTTTTAAATATAACTTACAGCCGTTTTAATTATATTTATGATGGTGTACATTATATCCCTAGAACTTACGTACAACTGGGAGTGTATACATTTTGAATTTCACTCAGTTACCCAACCTTCTACCTCTGGTTACCAAAAATCTGACATTTTCTTCTGTTTATTTGTTTTGTTAAGTATAATTGATCTAGAACACTATCTGGTTTCTGGTACACAACATAGTGATTTGATACTTCCATATATTTTAAATGAACACCACAATGTCTAGTTACAATATGTCTCTATACAAAGATATTGCATAGTTACTACGTTCCCTTCTCTGTACATTTCACACGTGTAACTAATTTATTTTACAACTGGAAGTATGCACCTCTTAATCTCCCTCACCTATTTAATTCCCCCCTTAATCTCCCCCACCCCCAGCAATCCCCTCTTTTTATCCGTATCTGTAACTGTTTCTATTTTGTTATCTTTGTTTATTTTTTGTTTTATTTTTAAGATTCCACACATAAGTGATAATATCCAGTAGTTGTCTGTCTCTATTTGACTTATTTCACTTACCATAATATCCTCCAGGTCCATCTATGTTGTTGTAAATGGGAAGATTTTATTATTTTTATGGCTATATATAAATATATGATATTATTACAATATATATTTTGTATGGTTATATATGTAGTATATTTAATATTCTATTATATATTATTAATGTTAAAGTAGATGACAATAAAAGACTGATATAGCCATAGTTCAAAATTCACTGAAGTAAGAAATAATCAAATTTTTTTTAAACCCCTGATAATTGTACAAATTCAATGCATAGAGATTTTTGTGAGATTGCATTTGGATTCTATTATGAAACCAAATTATAAATGTGGACATGTGAAGAAATAATTATACTCTCTTGTTATGGAGAAGAATACTTTATCATGGAACTGATTATTCCTCCAGGTATTTTCAGAGTAATTTCTAGCTAATAAAAATAGTGTCATAATATACAAAAGTGAAAATTAGCCTCAAATAAAGCCTTCCCAGAAAAGCAGTGGAAGGTCTTTCCTAACTCAAGTGCATGGCCAGGGGTCATCAGTACATAAATAATGGACTATAACTAGTTAGATTTTTCCAAAGCAAATATTTTTCTGAGCTGGCACAGTAGACAGGCATGTTTTATGCTTGAGGCACAGATAGAATATGTTTAAAATCAAGCTGATGGATTGTTACATTGAGACAATGCAGATGGCCACAGGATATTAATGTGAAACTTGAAGATAAGGAAAGGAAAATTTGGAAATGTTTAAAATTCTATTATCATGAACTCAATCTCAATGCTTGCCCCCTTTCTGAAATGGTATAATATGATTTTTAACACCATCATATTTACATGTGACTCAGAACTAAAAGAGAAAACTTACACAGGAGTGTCAGACTATCAGGAGTGTGCTTTCTATCAGGTAGAAATTTTTATTTTCTTGCAACCCCTAAACATATACCAAAAGGAACAACCGTATGCTAGCTTCATTCCTTGGAAGCTGGCAGTGTTCCCCCAAAGACTCCTAGAGCAAAATTCTTTAGCTACACTGGTCAAAAGACAAAAGTCTTCCCCCAAACTTAACTCATTGTAACAGTCTTTTAAGACTGAATTGAAGCAAACATGTTCCCCCTTTCTCCTCCGTGACCAGGTGTAATGAGTGCACATCAGAACAATTCAAGGCACTTTTCTTTTCTTCTTTTTTTGGCCTCACCTATGGCATGTAGAAGTTCCAGTGTCAGGGATCGGACTCACGTCACAGTTGCCACCTAAGCCACAAGAGTGACAATGCTAATCTGTTGGGCCACGAGGGAACTAACTCCAAGGCATTTTAGAAGAGTGGGCAGAGAAAAACTCATCTTCTGCTTTTGCAGATGCACTGACTCAGCAGTCTTAGCAACTCACATCTTATTACAAGTAGGTAACTGGCAGAGAGTAGGCTTCCCTATATGGAGTGTTGGGCTGCACCCCACAGGTCTGCAAGCCCTGTACTTGTCCAGCTTTGAGAGCAAAGAAAGACCCTGAAGTCAGCAACAGACATCAGTGATTTAATAGATGAGGGATCTTACATGTCTGAGACAGGGCCCTGGAGTGACACTCCAGGGGGCAAGCAGAGTTTGCAAGTTACAGGAGAATTTGGTATCGGTATCAGGTTGACTCGTCAGGTACCAGGGAAGCAAACAGAGGGGCATGCCTCTCACCACCCCTTTCATAAGCACAGTGGAGCGTTCTGATCTAAGCTAGAATAACCACTAGCTGGGGCCTGGGGTAAATATGCAGGCAGGTCCATCATGTGATCAGGGTGCAGATGAAGCAGGCTCTGGTTGATCAGGGGACATACAAGAGCATAAGTATAGCCATCTTGAGTGACCTGGCCACACATAAAGTAATAGATGTAGGATGTGTAATATTTGATTTCCATCTTTGCCTCTTACTGGACAGTACTTCCGAGAAAGTTTCTTAACCTCTTTGGGCCTATTTCCTCATCTGTGAAAATGTGCATCAAAATAGCCACCATGTAGACTTTTGGTGGTTTTTGATATTAGGCTGAGCCCAACAGTTAGCAAGGTAATCTATAAAATTATTCCCCGAGATCATCTTTCTTCATCCTTCTAAGGAACAGGAGGCATGTGTCTCCTTAAAAAATTTTTCCTGTTCATTAATAACAATAATAATAATAGCTATTATTGTTTGAGCACTTACCCTGTGATTGTTTTTTTTGTTGTTGTTGTTTTTGTTTTTGCATGGATCGTCTTACTCTACTTGGAAGGTTCTGTTATACTCCTCATTTTACAGATCAAAAAGTTAAGAGTCATGGACTGTAAGTATCAATTTCAAGCTTCCACAGAGGTGCATGGGATAATGGGGCTCAGACCCACCAGTCTGAGAGGAAGTCCTTCATCTCCATAATTCAGCGCTCTGGCCACACTGTGTGATGCTCACTGTGTCCTGCTCCCCTTTCACAGTATTTACTGAACTGTTGCTGCACTTGTCTGCCTGTCTCTACCTCTAGATCACCAGATCCTGGAGGTAATGGACCATTTCCATATTCAACTGCAGGAGGTAGCATAGAGAAGGCACACAATGCATGATAAAAAAGTGCAGATCAAGGAGTTCCACGCAGTGGAAGCGAATCCGCCCATGAAGTTGTGGGTCCAATCCCTAGCATCACTCAGTGGGTTAAGAATCCGGCGTAGCCATGAGCTGTGGTGTAGCTTACAGATGTGGCTCAGATCTGGCACTGCTGTGGCTTAGGCCAGCAGCTGTAGCTCCAATTTGACCCCTAGCCTGGAAACCTCCATATGCATGGGTGCAGCCCTAAAAAGCAAAAAAAAAAAAAAAAAAAAAAAAAGAAGGTGCATATCTAAGGTAGTAAAAATATACTTCAATAAGAAAGAGGTGAACAAAAAAACCCAATAGACTGTCTCAGGAGTGGGAGGAATGGCCATGATACACACTGCAAAGAAAGTAGAAAACACTACCCAGGAACCACAGAAAATGCAACCAATCTTTCACGTTTCTGTACCCTCTTCATTAGACTAAATTCTTCAGAAGGCAGGGATGTTTTCTTATTTAATTATTTTCTTTAGCCCTCATATCTAACAGAATGTCAATATAAAGTAATAGTTTAGAGAATATTTATCAAATAGCTTTGATGTATTTTCTTTATTCTAAAAGTGGGAGCAGTTTATTTTGCTCTCTATTGTACAAAATAATTCTAATATGTATAGATTTCAAAAAGCTGATATGAAATTCATAAGGAACCATGAATGTGCAAGAATAGTCTAGGTAGTTTAAGAAAGAAGACTAATGAGAGAGGGTTTGCCTTACTACATATTACATATTAAAAATGCTCTTAATTAGGTGAGTATAAGGTACAGATTTGAACAAGTCAAGGAAATAAAAGATTAGAAAACTGAGCATATGCATATGTAGGACCCAGATGTAATATGTATATATATAATAGTAACATAACATATATGAAATAGTAATATTTCAACTGCATAGTTGAAACTGAGCAGAACCCTATGGGCCCTTCCCAGAATATACCTGCCTCCCATGTCCTCCATCTGCCTTTGGTCTGTAGAAAAAACTTTAGTCAAAGAATAAATTTAATCAGAGAAGTGAGAAAATGCTGCAAGAAACAAAAATTGTCATGCAAGACAAAATAATATTTTAGCCATTAGACAAATACTTTAGACAAAATCAAGGATCTTTAGTTCTTCCTCAAAGACTGTAGATAATATCCAATCCATGTCCTTTGAGCTGTTTTGCAGTTACTGAAACTCCCACCAGGTGGAAGAAGTTTACTGTGTGCTGCCCACCAGCATGTAGACCCCCAGACCAGTCGAGCCAGAAGGCTGATGGTGCTGATTCCCAATTAGCTCAATATCGACCAGACAGGAAACTGTCCACACGCCCATCATGCTGACTCCTTAAACACTAGAAGGTCCTTGTTACGCCCTGCAGGGTAATAAGGCTCCTCTTCTCTACCGCACCCAAAACTTCTGCATCTCTATTCAGCACCGGGGAACACAGGCTGAGTTTTGGCAACACAGTGAAGCATAAGTTACTGGATAAATGGCTTTGGGCTGTGGGGGACCACGTCATATCTTAGCAGATAGCCTAACATGTTTATAACTAGATTTCAGTTGAAAGCCATCTCCTTAGAGGAGTCTTCCTGGTCACTCAATCCAAAGTGCCACCTGTTCATTCGCTATTGCTTCACCCTATTCCCTAAGGGCATTCTATATATTGTTTATTTCTTAGTTGCTTTTTTGGCCTTCCTTCTCACATGTGTATGAAGTTGCCCAAGATCAGACCCTTGCTTGTCTTGTTTTCCTTATATTTCCATTGGTTAGAAAGACATCTAGCATATAGCAGTTGACCAACAGATATTATTTATAAGAATAAATAAATTAATGTTACTATTCACTTGTTATCTCTTCCACTAAATTTTAATATCTTTGAGATTGGTGACTTTTATGCTGACACTTTGTATCATCTGTAACATCTGTGTAGCAATATTTTGGTGAATTTTTGAATAAATGTAAAAATCACTGTCGCTTCCACCATCAGATTTCTCAGTAGTTTTGTACAGTGAAGTCCAATCCAAAAATAATCTAGTTTTACAGTATATGATTCAAAGAAATTGGGCAGTACAGAACTCAGAAGAAAGGTGAGCAG
Organism: Phacochoerus africanus; assembly: GCF_016906955.1. NCBI lineage: Eukaryota > Metazoa > Chordata > Mammalia > Artiodactyla > Suidae > Phacochoerus > Phacochoerus africanus. Next base: position 127,849,338 of record NC_062548.1, read on the forward strand.
TGTTTATAGACAAGGGATTTCTGAAATAACCAAGATCTAAATGAATATAGTGAAAATACAGTCCACAGATGTGAAGAAGAAAAGATATAGTGGAAACATATTTGGGGCTGGGACGATGATGCATACATCTAGATTATGGCAGAATGTATTTCCCAGGTGGCTACAGGAATATTTTCCATCCCACAGGCTTGTCTTACATTTTTTCCCATCAAATAATGGGGTCTGAAAAATTAATGCCGTCCCCTACGCTTGAAACCTGGCAGACACCTGTGATTGTCTTGACCAAGAGAGAACAATAGAAACAATGCTGATACATGACTTCTGAGTTTGGATCATAAGAGTGGCATATATTTCTACCTCCTTCTGTTGGATCACTCACCATTGAGGTCCAGGTATCACGCTGTAAGCAAGTCCGAGTGGCTAAGAGGAGAGACCTCAGTTCTAGCCAACCAACTCAGCTGAAGCCACCATCAGTCATCAGACCTATAAGAGGGTGAAACTTTAGATAAGTCAGGCTCTCTGACCTTGCCCTAGCCTTCCTAGGATGCTATGAAGCAGGGACTAGCCATCGTATCTATGCCCTTTCCAAACTGCTGACCCACAGAATCTGTGAGCATAATAAAGTGATTGCTTTTTTAATATGCCACTAAGTTTGACATGGTTGCCATGCAGCAATAAGAACCCAGATCGATGTGACCCAGGGCCAACGCATTTTCTGCTGTGTCCCTTTGCCCATTTCCAAAGAACACTTTCACTCACCGGAACTAGACCATTCTTGGTAGAGTGTTGTTTCATTATTGGTCTTCAGGAAAGGACACAGGCCCGTGTTTTAAATCTTAAACCCATCTTAACTGCCTTTTATATCCCCTAGCGTTCATTTGCCACCTTGGGTTCTAGATTTCCCCTAATGTGAAGTAGTCATAACTCAAGCCATTTTATCTAACCTCAATGGCTCATGCAGATGTGAAAGAGCTTCACTAACATTGAATTAGGTTATGCAAATAGGAGGAACTATTACAGTTGTCAATAACAACGATTTAGCAATTTTCATAGACAGATACCTTTGATTATATTGGCTTCAAGTTTGCAATTTTCTTCCATTATCCCTGCTTCTATCTGATTCTAATTTTACACTACTACATAGACTTGTAGAGATAAGACTCAATGTAAAAATAAAATTGAGAGGGATCTAGACAGCTACATAATCTACATGTCTCCTCCGTAGCCAACCAGAATTCTAAGACTGCCCTGGCTAAGACCTAAGAGTATAAAACAAAACAAAAACAATAAAGAAATATTGACTTACACTTTGGGGGAATTCAAAATTTTCTTATGGGAGCACAGGAACAATTTGAGAATGTATCAGATACACTTTTAAATCATACTATCTGGGTGATCTTTGGAAGATATTTTATATTAAAGGATATTTTATGATTTGAATTAACTAAATACATACTTGATGATTGTTTGATGTGCATCGTTTGGTTAAAAACACTGATTGGATAATGCCAAGATAAGAAATGGGAAATGAGAGGGTCCCTATCTCAATGTATGAATTGGCTGTGGGGAAAATGTAACTGGAGTAACATTCCTACATGTTGAGGTGACCACTGAAGACAACACTAAACAGACACTTACAAGCAACTCATGAGCTTTAGTATGTCATTTGTCCTAGGAGGTTACAAAGGGTCAATTGCAAGGTTAAAAAATGGACTTTAAAACATAAATTATTCTGATTCTTTTCTGAGTTCTTCCTTCTAGAGTGTTATTAAGAGTTCTCATTAACACCTGAACTGACTCTTGAACTCTTTGATTTTAAAAAATATTTTATTGGAGTATAGTTGCTTTACAATGTTGTGTTAGTTTCAGGTGTACAGCAAAATGATTCAGATATACATATGCATATGTTCATTCTTTTTCAGAATCCTTTACCATATAGGTTATTACAGAATATTAAGTATAATGTGTTGTACTATACAGTAGGTCCGTGTTAGTTATCTAATTTATATATAGTAGGGTGTATATGTTAATCCCAAACTCCTAATCTATCCTTCTCCCCCGGGTTTCTCCCTTGGTAACAACAGGTTTTTGATTTTGTTTTTCCAAAATCTGTGAATTTGTTCCTGCTTTGTAAATAAGTTCCTTCATATCATTTTTTAAAATGAGATTCCACATATAAGTGATATCATACGGTATTTGTCTTTCTCTTCCTTACTTCAACTTAGTATGATAACCTCTAGGTCCACCCATGTTGCTGCAGGTGGCATTATTTCCTTTTTTATGACTGAGTAATATTACTGTGTGTGTGTCTGTGTGTATACCACATTTTCTTTATGCATGTCTCTGTTGATGAACATTTAGGCTGCTTCCATGTCTCAGCTAATGTCAATATCACTTTAATGAATTTTGGAATGGATATTTCTTTGATTTTTTTTTCCCCTAGGGTCGCACCTGCAGCATATGGAGTTCCCATGCTAGGGGTCGAATCTGAGCTGTAGCCACAGGCCTACGCCAGAGCCATAGAAACACAGGCTCAGAGCCATGTCTGTGACCTACACCACAGTTCATGGCAATGCTGGATCCTTAATCCACTGAGCAAGGCCATGGATCAAACCCATGTCCCCATGGGTGCTAGCTGGATTTGTTAACCACTGACCCACAAAGGGAACTCCACATATATCTTTTCAAATTACGATTTTCTCCAGATATATGCCCAGGAGTAGGATTGCTGAATCATTTAGTAGTTCTATTTTTATATTTTAAGGAATCTCCATACTGTTCTCTATAATGGGTAAAACAATTTACATTCCCACCAACAGTTGAGGAGGGTTCTTTAACTCTTTAGCTCAACAAAATGAGTGGGACTACCACTGAAAATTACCTATAAGGAAGATAAAGGAATTCCTCTCCAACAGTCCATATCCTCCCAAAGAGGCTGTTATTTGGGTCAAGGACTAACTTAAATCTTAATGGCTAGAGATTGGAACTTTCAGAAGAGTGAGTGAAAGTTCAGGAGTTCCATAGGTCTTGAAATAGTCTCTACTGCATTTTGGTCTTTTGAATGATATCACATTGTTCTTCCTTTATATTTCCAACTGTGAGACTTGTGAATTAAAAAGGGACCAGGGCTCTACTTAAAAAGCAGAGTGAAATTAAAGTAGCAAAAATGGGAAGGTCTCTGGTTACGTAGCTTTAAGAGTCTGGGGCCCATATTTCATCAGTCAAGAGCACATTCCATTATCTCTTTTTATGCTCTTAAAACTATGGGATTTGTGAAGTCAAGTATGGGGAATGGTACAGCCATATTAAACTGCTGACATAGGATTGATGCCCTTGGCCTTCTCATTTCTGAAAAGAGGGACATGCACACATACATAATGAATGATGAATACAAAATATTTTCTCATTTATAGAATTCTTTCACATTTGTTTTTAGAGCTGATGTTAGCCAAGTCTATAAGTCATGTTACTCTCATCTTACAGTTGAGAAGAATGTATTGAGAAAGGTTAAGGATGTGTCCACAGCCACTACATTGGGCACAAATCACAAATCTGGTTCTTCTGTTCCCTTATTTTACATCTTTTTCACACTGGAGAAGTAAAAAGCCAAGACGGTAAATATAAAAAAAGTCAAATTGTAATATTATACTTGTAATAGAAAAGTGATTCAAATATATAGTTGCTGGCACATTGAAAACTAATACATAGGAAGAAGACAATACTGTATTTTAACCTAACAAATCATTAGAATTTCTAAAGCAGAAACGAGTCTTTACATATGCAGTGTGCTCGTAAATGTTGATAGTGTTTTATTAATGAGGTTTTCTATATTAAGCTAATCATATTTATGTATTACAGCATTCAAAATTCTCAAATTGCCCACAAGTAATTTAATACTTCTGACCCAAATGGCTGCAAGCACTGCCAAAATTCATTTGTGAATTTGCATTATCATCTAGAATATAATGTTACATAGAGATAATTCAAATGTTAACTTTTTCAATATAAACTTCCTTATGAATGTCAAACAGAGTCTTATTTAGGTATCAATAAAGGCCTTTATATTGAGTTAACAATACTGTAAAAGACTTATCATACTGCCGCTCCAAAGCATAGACCATAGTTTTTAAAAATCAGTGTTATTTAAAAAGAGGCCATAGAGAAAACAAATAATAAAAGAGAAATTTTCATGATTTCAGATTCACTGTGCAGTTTATCACTTAGAAATTTATAATTCTAAAAAAAGAACTCTCCCCTCCAAAGTTTAGTTGTGTCATTGACGTATATACCTTCCTCAACCTGCTGAGCCAAGAGCAGGTATCCACAGTCCATGGTTCTCACTAGCCAGGATCCAGAAACCTCACTGGATACTAGAGCCCCAGCCCTAGGAAGGTCTGCATTAGAAGGAAGAATACAGTACTCCAGAGTAAGACTGCTCAAGACTTGCATCGAAAGCTTTAAAAGGCGCCTCAAGGACTACTAGGACACAGACCAGTGCTCTTTAGAGTAACAAATCCAAGTGCAGCACTCAAAAATACAAAAAAAAAATTAATAATCTAGTATTCATTTAAAACGTAGGAGAAAAACTAGTCAGTTGAAACAGACAGAAATAACAAAATGATGGAATCATAGGCAAAGACTTTGAAACAGATGTTATAAATACATTCAAGGACTTAAAGAAAATATTAAGCTTTTTGAGAAGGAAAACTGTACATATGAAAAGAATAAATGACATTTTATAGATGTGAAAAAATATAGTTTCTAATATGAAAAATTTACTGGACAAGCGTAATAGACTATTAATCACTAGAGAAGAAAACAAGGATGAACTTCAAGATAAAACAATACAAGCTAATAAACTGAAACCAAATAGGGAAAAAAAAATGAATAGAGATTCAGGGACCTGGGAGACAATGCAAAATGATTTAATAGATGAACACGTTGTGTCACAAAAGGAAAATGTAGATGTAGAAAAAAAATTCAAAGAATAATGGCCACCAAACTTAAAAATTATAAAAGTATAAATGCACATATTCATCAGGTTAAATGAAACACATCTGGAATAAATTTCCCAAAGACCACAAAACAACACACATCATATTAAAAATATTTTTAAAAAAGAGTGATGAAAAAAGTTCTAAGTCTGAGTTTAAAAAAAATGGCATATTATGTAGAGAGGTATAAGGATATAAATTTCTCAAGATTTGGCAGAAATTCTTTAAATCATAAGAAAAAGACATAAAATGCTGGTAGTGTACAGGCACATGTGGGGTTTTATTAAGCAGGGAAATAATACTAAATTGGGAGACGAGGATGCTAGTAAAAATTTGCTAAAAATTAATGCTGTATTCTTAGGAAGTAATTTTATCATTGAGTTTCTCAGGAAGTAAAATTTCTTAGCTATGTAATTTCTGGTGCTGATGGTAAGCCATTCTAATTATTTTAAAACATTAATATGATCATTTGAAGTTATTAGAATTGCTTAATGATTGCTAAGCCCTTTGCAAAAGATCACATATTTTATTTTCATACATATAGACAAACATTTTGAAAAGTAATATGCATATCTAGTTGAAATTAATAATTTAGAAAATGTTAAGAAAAAGCCTTTGACAAATTCCAACACCCATTTCTGATAACAACCCATTAGAAAGTGGGCATAGAGGGAACCTATCTCAACATACTAAAGACCATATATGACAAACCCACAGCTAACATCATTCTCAATAGTGAAAAGCTGAAAGAATTCCCCCTGAGATCAGCAACAAGACAAGGATGTCTGGTCTCGCCACTACCATTCAACATAGATTTGGAAGTCCTAGCCACAGCATTCAGAGAAGTAAAAGAGATAAAAGGAATCCAAATTGGAAAGGAAGAAGTAAAAACTATCACTATTTGCAGATGACATGATACTATACCTAGAGAATCCTAAAGACTCTACCAGAAAACTGTTAGAGATCATTAATGAATTTGGCAAAGTTGCAGGATACAAAATCAATACACAGAAATTGATGGCATTTCTATACACTAACAATGAAAGAGCAGAAAGAGAAATTAGAGAAGCAATCCCATTTACCATCACATCCAAAAGAATAAAATACCTAGGAGTAAGCCTACCTAAAGAGACAAAAGACCTGTACTTTGAAAAGTATAAGACACTGATGAAGGAAATCAAAGATGACACAAATAGATGGAAAGACATACCATGCTCGTGGACTGGAAGAGTTAATATTATCAAAATGACTATACTACCCAAGGCAATCTACAGATTCAATGCAATCCCTATCAAATTACCAAGGACATTTTTCACAGCACTCAAACGAAATATTTTAAAGTTTGTTTGGAAGCACAGAAGACCCAGAATAGCCAAAGACATCCTGAAAAAGAAAAATGGAGCTGGAGGAATAAGGCTCCTGGACTTCACACTATATATAGTACAAAGCAACAATCATCAAAACCATACAGTACTGGCACAAAGACAGAAATAGATCAGTGGAGCAGGATAGAAAGCCCAGAATTAAACCCAAGCACCTACATCCAACTATTCTATGACAAAGGAGGCAAGAATATACAATGGAGAAAATACAGCCTGTTCAATAAGTGGTGCTAGGAAAATGGAAAAGCCACATGGAAAAGAATGAAATTAGATCACTCCCTAACACCATACACAAAAATCAACTCAAAATGGATTAAAGACCAAGATCTAAGACCAGACACTATCAAGCTCCTAGAGGAAAACATAGACCAAACACTCTCTGACATAAACCACAGCAACATCTTCTCAGATCCACCCCTTAGAGTAATGACAGTAAAAACGAAAATGAACAAATGGGACCTAGTTGAACAACAAAGTTTCTGCACAGCAAAGGAAACCCTAAACAACACAAAAAGACGACCCACAGAATGGGAGAAAATCTTTGCAAGTGAATCAATTGACAAGGGATTAATCTCCAAAATTTATAAATACTTTCTGCAGCTCCATACCAAGAAAACAAACAACCCCATCAATAAATGGGCAGAAGATCTAAACAGACAATTCTCCAAAGAAGACATACAGATGGCCAAAACACACAAGAAAAGATGTTCAACATCACTCATTATTAGAGAAATGCACATTAAAACCACTATGAGGTGCCACCTTACACCAGCCAGAATGGATATCATCAAAAAGTCTACAAATAGTAAGCGCTGGAGAAGGTGTGGAGAAAAAGGAACCCTAATACACTGTTAGTGGGATTGTAAATTGGTGCAACCACTGTGGAAAACAGTACGTAGATTCCTCAGAAAACTAAACACAGAACTACCATTTGATCCAGCAATCCCACTCCTGGGCATCTATCAATGCCCAGAGAAAACCATGACTTGAAAAGACACATGTACTCCAGTGTTCACTGCAGCACTATCTGCAATAGCCAAGACATGGAAACAATCTAAATGTCCATCGACAGAGGAGTGGATCCAGAAGTTGTGGTACATATACACATGGAATATTACTCAGCCATTAAAAGGAATGAAATACTGGCATTTTTAGCAACATGGATGGACCTAGAAATTATCATGCTAAGTGAAGTCAGTCAAACAATGAGACACCAACATCAAATGCTTTCACTGACATGTGGAATCTGAAAAAAGGACAGAATGAACTTCTTTGCAGAACAGATACTGACTCAGACTGAAAAACTTATGGTTTCCAAAGGAGACAGTTTGGGGGGTGGGGGGATGCGCTGGGGGTGTGGGATAGAAATCCTATAAAATTGGATTGTGATGATCATTGTACAACTATAAATGTAATAAATTGAGTAATAATAAAAAAAACAAAAGAAAAAAAGAAAATTTATATATATGTATGTGTGACATGATTTTATGTATGTATAGATTTATATAATGTATGCATGTGTATATATATGTGTGAAGAGAGACATAAGAATAAGAAATAATAATCTGGAAGATATTGATCTTCAAATCATTTTCCTCCTCTGTATAATATTGCATAAGTTAATTTTCCATCCTGAACACTTATTTCCTTGTTAATGGCATTGACCTCACAGATTTATCAGAATAAGACATATAACACGACTGTGTTTTTTAAACTATAACATTCTAGGTATGTGCAGATTATTACAGTTTGAACACACAAGGATTGTGTATTCAGAGATGCATTATCAGTTTATCCTCAAATCTGTCTTTCCTTGCTCTCCTCTGCTCTGAAGGGGGCTGCTGGGCCCTAAAAATTTTATCTCTAGGTTCCTTTGCCAACTGAACTGTCAGGGGGTTAGAGAGTAACAGAAAAGGAGAAGCCAGGGATGTCTTCACCTTTTTCCCTGCTCCTGTTCATCTTCCTTCCCTTCATATGACTTCTCCAGAGTGGCTGCATCTTCCCTGTGCATAAGTAGTGGTCCACAGGCTCATAGATACAGGCTGGCCTTGACCAATGCAGCAGGAGAAATATTTTGCTATGAAGAAATGTGAAATCCAGATGAGAGAATTTGCTTGTCCAAAATCAGGTAAATGGAATCCAGCTTTTTTTTTTTTTTTTGTCTTTTTGTCTTTGTTGTTGTTGTTGTTGTTGCTATTCCTTGGGCCGCTCCCGCAGCATATGGAGGTTCCCAGGCTAGGGGTTGAATCGGAGCTGTAGCCACCGGCCTACGCCAGAGCCACAGCAACGCGGGATCCGAGCCACGTCTGCAACCTACACCACAGCTCACGGCAACGCCGGATCGTTAACCCACTGAGCAAGGGCAGGGACCGAACCCGCAACCTCATGGTTCCCAGTCGGATTTGTTAACCACTGCGCCACGACAGGAACTCCCGGAATCCAGCTTTTTAATTACAAATGCATTGTTGTTTCTTTTTACCTAACACTTTTAAATGAGATTTTAATGTCTGAGACCTTCAAAGAAAAATAAAAATATAGTAAGAGTTTTGGTATTATCCCCACCATTAACATGTAAAATTAAGAAGTCTTCTTCTTCTTCTTCTTTTTTTTTTTCTTTCAGGGTGGCACATAGAAGTTGCCAGGCTAGGGGTCACATTGGAGCTGTAGTTGCCAATCTACGCAGCCACAGCAATGGGGGATCCAGGCCACATCTGTGACCTACACCATAGCTCACAGCAATGCTGGAGCCTTAACCCACTGAACAAGGCCAGAGATCAAACCCACATCTTCATGATACTCGTCAGGTTCATAACGCGCTAAGCTACAATGGGAACTCCCGAAAAGTTTTCCTTTTCAAGTATGTTTTATTAAAAAATGTCATTACACATAAAAATTATTGCTACTCCAAGTAATCCCCAATGGGCATCTCATTTAAGTGCTGAGTTTATAGTTTATCTTAATTTTATCAACATCTTTAATGTTACTACCATTCCTTTTGTTATCTGAAGCACGTCATGAAGTTTCACATTGTCATGTTTGGTTGTCACTTTTTCTTCTGCAAGTCATACTTTCAGAGTTTTAAAAAATATTCTTAGACCTAAAGAGCATTTAGGTAAGTGTTTTTTTCTATAAAAGAAAAAAAAATGCTAGCATGGCTCCTCTAAGTATAGGCATTTAATTTTTAAAATTTTTCCATGTGCAGTTAATTTAAAAATCCAAGACACACTGGAATTTTGCAAAAATTATGAGATGAAATATGAAACTAAGAATAATTTCTGTATCAAGCAAAATCAAACATAAAAGAACAGCATCCAATCCCAGTCTCCTCAATTCACAGCTAGATGACTTTGGGTAGGATTTTAGTTTCTCCTTTCCCTCGCTATTTGCTCGGTTCTTCAAGATGACCAATTATGTTTCCTTTCTAGCCCTGGGTAATTACTTATGGGAAAGATGGTACCTACTTCAATGCCACGCTCCTTCAGGGCACAGAATCTGTCCCTTAAGTGTGTTTTTTATACTCTAGAACAAATTTGAAATTATTGAGTTCAAGGACATTACACTGTTAGCCCTTTGTGTCCACAGGTTCCTAATCTGCATTTAATCAGATTTAATCAACCATGAAAAAAATATTGAAGAAATTCCAGAAAATTTCGTAAAGTAAACTTGAATTTGCCTTGTTCTGGCAACAATTCACAATGTGTTAAGTATTAAATGTAATTTAGTGATGATTTAAAGGTTAAGGCTGTGCATAAGTTAGGAACAAATACTATGCCGTTTTATATAAGGGACTTGAGCAGGGATCCTGGAACAAATTCTCCATCTCCCCCCATCACAATTGTACATGTTTTACTACTGCGGACCTTATCTAGCATTTTATGTGCTAATGTGCATATATGAGGATACTTTGTGGGGGGGGTCCCACCTTTCCCCAAATTACTTGACCATGGTAAACCTATATTTTGTAATTCAGGCTGGAAAAAATGTCTTCGCCACAATAGCCATATTGTCTCATTAATATAGTAGACACTGAAAAGAGCCTCCAAGTATATTTTGAAACAATGATACTATTTCATAGGAAATGAAAATGAGACACAGAGGAGGGAAGAACCCGTTTAATGAATAAATTGGTTACCTCATGAATTAGTTAATTTGTTCGCTTATTCTACACATAGTGATTGAGCACTGGTTTTGTGCCAAGCACAGTGTTAATCTATATGGAAAAAATAATAATAATGAATGACATAGGCACCGAGTGCTCTAGAACAGGGGACAATTTGTCCAGAGAAGTCTTTGGAAAGGATGTGGCACTTGAGTTTGATCTGTGAAGTTTGAAGAGTCTTGAAGAAATGTATCTTGGGAACAGGAAGAAGGCAGAGAACCATGGAATTAGATTAAGTATTTTGAGAATGGCAAGTTCTATGGATGGTGAACCAAGGAATCTGAACTATTCCCTAATCTCCAGGGTACCACTGAAGTGATTTTAGTAAGTGAATCTGGTAGACAGTTTATGGGAAGAACGTGTTGATCACCAAGTAGAAGATACATTTAAAGCAAGATCCACTGGAAATGACTTTGTCTGTGGAAGACAGATTATGCATATTTTAACAAATACACCTAAGGTAAAAATAGGCATGGCAGGACCACACCGGCCAAACGTAAATTCTTCTGGAATTCTAGGGACCTATTAAGCATTTGAATCAGAATCTATTTAAATGGTATATATTTTGCCACAATTCTGAATTATGTGCTTCTCTCTGGTCCAACAATCGGAGGATAGCTATTGAGTTCCTTTTCTTTGTCAAATGTTTGGAAATACCGCATACCCCAAGGGTTCATTATCTAGGTGGAAGAGAGCACACATACAAAACATAATCAAAGCTAGGAAACAATATTTAGATAAAGACTAAATCTTTTTTTCTATTGTATTTTCAGAGACCCAAGATAGCACTGTGGGATTTCCCACCTTGGCACAGTGAGTTAAGACCCCACTGCAACAACTCAGGTCACTGTGGAGGACCAGGCTTGATCCCTGGCTGGTGCAGTGGGTAAAAAGGATCTAACTTTGCCACAGCTGTGGTGTAGGTCACACCTGCGGCTTAGATTCAGTGCCTGGCTCGAGAACTTCCAAATGTCATGGGTGTTGTGGCCATGAAAGCCAGCCAGCCAGCCAGCAAGCAAGCAAGCATTGTGAACCAGGGCTGTAGTGGTGAGCATCCTGAAGAATTCTAGATAGAATAGAACCTTGAAAATAAAGTAGAACATAGCAGAATAAAATTTATTACACTCTTTGAGATCTCTATTCTCTTAATATAGAGGAGATAACATTTATCTTTCCTATAATACTTACCTCATAGCATTCCTCCACCGTTGAAGATTAAATATGCTTATTCATATACAGAGTGTTTTAAAAACATACACTTAAACAGATGCTATTTTTGGATATCTCTGATATGACAAGAAGATTGGAAAGGCAGCATTTTGGGGAATACAACAGATGATGACTTGAGACAATTAAGCTAAATTATCTCCTTCCTAAATTTCTTTCTTCTCTTACCCTTGTCTCCTTCTTTTCTCTTTTGCTTTATTATTGCTCTCCCTCTCCATTCTTTCTTCTGTCCGCATTCATTGTGTACTATTCCATGCCAGGCCCAGAATCAAATTGGTCCCCACCTTTCAGAAGACCATGAAATATGTGCCAGGGAAGAAAACCAGGTGAATACATGAAAGCACTAGAACTATAGGTTGGGGAAGATCTACTTTCCTAGGGAAATGAGTTTGCTATTGTCTATCTTATCTTCAGTAGCACATCCCACTACCAAGCAGGTGTCTGTGGCTCTGTGGCTCTCTTTGTCTACTTGCATCTTGAGGATGGGAGAACAGGCCAAGGAGAGAGAGAATCCTGCTAGTGGGGGATGCACTGAAACCGGTGGGGATTTAGCACAGAGTTTTAAAACTATAGATACTACAGACTTCAGAATTAACACAATCTCCTCTTCCTACCTACTACCTCTGAGGTCCAAACTCCCCCAGGATAACAAACCAGTGACAGCACCAGGGCTACCTCTTTTGATCTGACCATAGGAAGAATACTAAATTTAGTGTGATCTGGCTCACTCATTTATAGGGTCATTGACAGAGTCATGAGGTCACAGGTGATTCACCCCTTCACCCACTCCTCTCTTGGTCTACATCCCTTTCAGCCAAGACTTCTAACTCACAAGTGGCCTTACACAACCTTCTTTCTCATATGAACATTCCGTTTTCAGACAAGATTGTGGTACAGGTTTCAAAATACATTTTCTGTTTATAGCTCAGGTATAAACTGGGAACTCTGGTTGTTAATTAAGTCTCACAGAGTGTATTTTCAGTACCAATTATTTTTACATGTGTTTTTGGTACCAATTCATCACACTTCTATCAGTAGCATCTGACTCAAACACTGGAGATCACTGCATCTTGAATGAAAGCAGGTTTTGTGTGGTAGCACCTCTAAAATTATCAGGGAGAAAAAAATTCAGCAATATTCATACGCAATTTTTCTCCTCACATGACACTTTACATTTTTAGAAGGTACACGTTTCCTCTTTCACACGAACCAGAGATTTTTGTCTCTTCATGATTCACATCACATTATGAATGAATTAATTGTTCTTAAAAAGATAAAGCAGTGCTCTTTTTTTTGGATAAGAACACTTATTCACATTATCCTATTTTTGGGTGCAGGAGAAGACAGGTCTCAGGATCCATTTCTAATCACAACGGTAGGAACTCACATCCAGCTTTAACCTCCCAAGAAACATTTTACTATCTCAATGTCTGACCTCCAGAGGATTTTTTAGTTTCTAGTTTTTTAATATAAAAATAACGTAATTCCAATGATAGCCTCTGAGAAAAGGAAATGATCTCCTGGAGAAGGATATTGAAGTTCAGAAAACTTAAATAAGAGCTCAAGGTCATACCATTAGTGTCTGAAATGAACATCACTCAATACACAGACTTTCCTGTAAATACCACAGGAACAATTTCACAATGTCTATCAAAAAATCCTCAGGTAATACCTTGGAAGTATCAAGTCCCTAAATGTTTCACCATCCGCAAAACAAAACATTCCTCTAGAGATGCAAGATTACCAGAGGTCACTAGGTCCAGATCTTCACAGGCCACCAAGGCTCAGAGCATGGGTGTTCAGTGGCCTACCTTACTTAAGATCCTTATTTGGAGTAACTTTGGGATGCGGCATTTGTAATTCTGTATTTGGTGTATTTTATTCATACACGCAGACACATGCACACACACACACCACAGTGATCCTTCATTTCTGCAGTTTTCACTAAGACCACTGTCCAGCAACAATGCTTGAAGATGGTCAGCATCAGCTGCCCAGAATGGCAGTAATGCTGTCTGTCCCTTTTTATCCATTTGCTCTTTTTATTGGGTTAGACCTAGATTTGTCTTAAGCCAAATGTGATTCCTGCAAGTCTCAATCTCTGGTCCATGTGCTAATTCACAGCAATGGTTGTAAGATCTCTAAATGATGGAGCAGTTCTTTAGAGAAAAGAGTACGGCCTCCACTAGCAAATAATGAGGCTGCAGGGATTTTCTCACCAAGTCAAATTGTTTTTCATTCTGTGATTTTTATAGTTTGCCATATAGAAAACCCTAGATGACAATCCTTAGAGGAAAAAGTAGTTAATAATAGAGCACAGATTTACTCAGGTTCAAGTTCAGTTGGGAACATACTACTTTAAATAAATGAGAAAAACTCTTAAACTTTTACATAAATGCTTCAATTACCTTCCCCATTTGTATTTGTAGCTGCAGTGTCAAGCGCACAGATTCACTCTGGATAAGCATTCAAGGAAGTTTTCTAATCCTTTTTGCTCTCATTTTTCATTATTACATGTATCCTTTCTTTTATTTACCATATATGGAGTGTTTACTGTATATCAGAGCCCTTGCAAATCTGAGAAACAGAGGAATAAAGAAACCCTTGTCTTTCTAGTACTCAGATATATTGAATGAAATAGATACTTAACCCAGACACATCCCAGCATAATTTGTCAAATTCCATAGCTAGATTATCCACAAGATGCTTTTAAAGTGCAAGCCTAGAGGATTCTAAAACTGGGAGCCATGGAAGACTTAAAAGAGGAGGCCACCTAGATGAATCTTTGAAGAATGAGAGAGTTTATTTGATTAGGATTTGGAGAACTAATGACTGAGGAATTCTATTCAGGCCAAATGCTAGTCAAAGAGGGATGACAAAACTAGTGCAAGAGGATAAAAAGCAAAATAAGAAGCTGAAAAGAAAGGTATGTTTATATTCAAGAAAGGATATCCATGCTAAGCTAAGGAGAGTGACTCTGTGTGTGTGTGTGTGTGTGTGTGTGCATGCATACATGTGTTTAATTTGCAGAGGTGAGTAAAAATCAAACTTTTTATGAGAAAGGCAAATCTGGTAGATATCTTTGAAGTGACAGTTCTGGCAGCTGGGAGGCCCATTTGAAACCACTTGAAGATTTTTGGTGATATTGTAAATTCACCATGAATTTCAGCACTAACTAGTTCTTGGTGAAATTCACTAGGCACTGTGAATTTCAGCCTATGTATGTATGTATGTATGCCTGGGTCACTCTGCTGTACAGTACGAATTGACACAACAGTGTAAAGCAACCACACTTGATTTTTTTTTAATTTAAAATTTCTATATGAAATATTAAAAAAAGTATCTGCCTGAGAAAGCTCAAGGCTGCCAAAATAATTTACTGTATGCTCTAGCCAACCTCTGACCAAAGACTCCTAAATTTTCTTAAAATTTTTACTAGAAAGGGCTTAAAATTGTGAATCTTTCCTCTGTTTTTTTGATCTGTAAGGTATCCCCTATAACAGAGGAGTTCATCAGGAAGGATAGGGCCTCTGTCTCAACATCTCCTTGGGAGAATTGGATCCTAAATTCCATAATCTGCAGTGGACTGACACAGTTGGTTTGCCAAATCACATTTACACTGATTAACTATCTGTTGGACTTGACTTAATGAGATCCCCTGGCCCCTCCTATGTATTGTTTCTTCTTTTAAAATGCCCAGTCATCTCACTGCAGATCCCAATTCAATTCAATTCATGCAGTACTTCAGCAATGTTGAATTACTGATTAAAATCTGTCCTTATCACTTAACTAGCTTTGTTTGTCTTTGACACAGGTGTGGTGACAGGCGTCTACAATCATTTTCACTTTAGCTCCTCATATCCACACCCTACAAAATAGTTGCTGGCTTCATTTTCTATTATTACTACCTTCTGTATGTGAGCCTAGCTCTCTAGGAAATTAAAGCACATAGAAAAACTTTTAGGCAGCAAAGAGCTAAAATATTTCAAGTCTCAATCCAATTTATTCTGGCAACTGGAAGAATATACTTCTATGAATTCCTAGTTCAAGACAGCAGTTCCCAAGTGTACAAAAAGCAAAGTCATGTAGATATGTGACTTCCTTACTCATCTGCCAGCTTCAGTGAGAGAAAGAGCATCTGGTGTGTACAGAGTCACTTTGTGGAACACAGGCTCAAGTTAACCTGTAGGTACATAATTCAAATTCTTTTATTTATAACTTGATGTTTTTGTCTGTTACACAAATTGCTCCGAAATACCTTCTCATTTCTCCCACCAGGAAAGAGGTAATAAAAGTGCAGTTCTTCCTCCATTCACTAACTTCTCTGATGTTCTCATTGTTATTATAATACTACTAGAATAGGGTTGGTGCCCTTTGCTAAGCAGCTAGGAGTTGAGTGAGTGAAGTTCAGGTTCTGGTGAATCCTCTGCTCCACTGGGTCAGATTTCAACTCCCCTCTTGGCTCAACTCACTTTTTGGATCACCAAACCAAAATCTCTGTATAGATTCACGCCATTATTGTGTCTATTGCTTCACAATTTTTATGACCTATTTACTTTTCTCTAAACTTACTATCTTAGTCTATTTTGTTTCTACTAATTTTGTTATTTAACTGTGCTTTTCTAACACATGAGTTGTCTCTACTGTTAAATACAGCTCTGTTATCCCTAATTACTAATATGAGTTTATCGGTC
The DNA here is from genome assembly GCF_016906955.1 of Phacochoerus africanus. Taxonomy (NCBI): domain Eukaryota; kingdom Metazoa; phylum Chordata; class Mammalia; order Artiodactyla; family Suidae; genus Phacochoerus; species Phacochoerus africanus. The sequence goes on from NC_062548.1 coordinate 127,865,794, forward strand.
AGAAAACCAAGGCTGCAGCTGCAGCTCCGATTCAACCCCTAGCTTGGGAACTTCCATATGCCACAAGTGTGGCCATAAAAAATAGCAAAACAAAACAAAACAAAAACAGAGATCTTTATGAAGATCTGCTGATTTTGGTTATTACTGATGACTTGCAGTATTAAAAAATACACACTTCAAACTGGTTTTTAAAGTTACATACAGCCAGGAAATTTTGTCACCATACCTTACTTCTGAGAGAAGCACTGGGTCCAAGAGTTATTCATAATGGCAGTGGTAGCATCAACCTGACATCCAGATTTTATACATTTCAAACACACCCAATGCAGGAAATTTTGCTATTTTGGACCACTTTTTGCTCTTGCATATTTCCTCTTGGAATTCTTTTAAAGGCCCTCTATTTCTTAATACCATAAAGATCATCTGAAATAACTGAGAGTTTTAAAACTGGGCTGTCCACATAACAGTCTTATTTGCCTGGCTCATTGGAAGTGGCTGGATAAGTGAACTGTCAAAAAAATCAATCTGACCCTTAAAGGAAGAGTATGACATGTAAATCATACATCATACCATTTCTAGTGCAAAAGACCTAGGTTGCTGGCACAATAGCTACAAATTAAAGTAATCTCTTATGAGTACTTGGCAATTACAGTATTTCATTGGTAACATCTATTTGGAGTTGCCCCTTTTTTAAAAAAATATTAAAAGTCAGCTCAATAGCCTCCCATATAAAATTTGTAGCGCTAATTCCCAATGGATTTTCAATGACCTAGAAAGTCTAAGGAAAATCAATGTAGGCAGAAAATGAAGAGTGAAACATACAGACACATTGATCAAAATACTCAATCTTGAAAAATTCAAGCAAGGTCTTTAAAAATATTTCCATAGAGTAAAGGTGATCCAGAAGCTTCTAAATTGAACAATGAGAAACATCAAGGAAATCCATCTCTTAAAACATAAAATAAATATGGATATGGATTAGGTGTCTTTGAGTCCTTAGTACAGAATACAGTTATGTTGGACGCTGACAGGGAAATGATTATCAACACCAGAACAAGGATAAAAGCTCCATTTTTAAACATAAATACGCTGTGATGTAAAAATAGGTGCAAGAAGTTGGCTATCTTAGTTATACCCATTTACAAGTATGTATCTGTGTGTGTACTAAAATTTCACATCCAGAGACAAAGAGACAGTGAGTGCAACCTTGAGCACCTGAGCAAGTCTAATTTCCTTGGAGTGTCAGGCTCTTCAGCAGTGACTGAGAAATTCCTGGCAGAGTTATTCCATTTGTGATGGAGAGCAAGAGATGCAAATTGTAGAAAAGGGGTACAAGATGAAGAAGATAGTACAAGAGGATGTGGTGAGGAAAAAAGAGTAGAAAATAGGATGAGAAGTGAAAAAGTTAATTCCCACAGCAGGTGACGAAATGTCACAGGAGCATGGAATGTCAGCAGATGCTACATGTTGGGCTCCTCTGGCAGTGTCACCTGAAAGGGACATGCCACTTAACCACTCTGAGTCTCAGTGATTCCCATCTGTGGTGGGACAACGGCTTTACATTTTAAACCTACCATAATGTTCAGAAGCAGTAAGCACATACATTTCTGCACTGTGTGCTGTTTCAGGTCAGTTTTGATTTCATCTAAAACTTGCATTTGTGCTCTCACATATTATGCTTAGAATCCAAGTAGGTAAAGGGCTGGTTGGTCTCAGACTGCTGTCTGCACCATCTTCTCTCAATTCCATGTGGTTAAATCAAGTGTGAAAACAAAAGCATTTTTGGGGGGAAGACACTTAATTAAGGGTCAGGATCTAGCAAGAAAGTCATTTCCTTCTTCTACCTCCCCCAAGAAAGAGGTCTTGACTTCCCAGTGCCAGGACCTCCCCCTTTCTAGAACAAGACTCTTTCTACCAACATGTGCTATAATTTAACAGTTGCCTAATTAAAAAATATATATACAAGTAATTATAAACAAACAAAAAAACATTTCCAGCAATGAACGTCCATCTTTTTTTTGGCCACACCCATGACATGCAGAGGTTCCTGGGCCGTGGATCAAACCCATGCCACAGCTGCAACTTGAGCCACAAAAGTGGTAAGCCCAGATTTTAACTTGCTGAGCCATCAGGGAACTCCAATAAACTTCCATCTTAATATGTTCAGGAGCTTTACAACATTCAGAGCAATGAAAACCTGGAAATGGTTTGCTTAGACATTCATGGCTGCTACATAATTAAAGGTATTTACGAAAAAAGCCAGAAAGACTTATTGGTAAGAATTGATATTTAATTCTTCGTTTGTTAAATCCCACTATCCTTCTAAGTTATTCTAACAACAGAGTCAATGATAATTCTCACAGAAACATTCTTTCAACAGTTTGAGCTCTGAAGCCTTAATGACTTTTATGACCTCCCTATTTCACTCAAGCAGTCTTGGGAGCCCTTCACCCTATATGCTTACAGGCAAACACAGACTAAGATCTGGACTTGTCATCTTCTGATGCTCCGAACAAATGAATTTAGATGACAATATCCTGTTTCTCTTTGAGAACATAAGCCTAATCTCATTCCAATAATTGCATATCTTTCCCCAACTTTAGCCTGGACTCCACGCTCATCCCGTCTCCGACGTGGTTTCTGAACCTCTGTCCAACTTCTTCGCCCTCGTCACTTTTCATCATCCCTCTCAGTTACACCATGCTCCCTTCTCTAGCTCTGGATATTTTTTCCGCTCTTAAATTCAGGAAACCGAACACGACTTAAAGGTAGCAAAAACAGAACCTTGAAGTATATTATCAATTAAAATCCCAAGGGAGATTCCTTTCAAATGAAGGAATTATTTAGCTAATGCCGTGTGCTTAGCCCTCCTGAGTATTACTCTGACTTCCCAAGTGTCATCAGGGCATCTGTCCTCCTCCTGAAGTTAGAATTTTGTCTTCATCTTGGTGAGCTAGGAACTGAAATGTGAATCTCCAAACTCTTCCATCTTTTCTCCCAGTAGAGTTGTAGGCCAACAGGAGATCTGATGGCCTGCCAGATGGTCCTTAACTCTCCACGTGAAAATATACATTGAGGTGTTCCCATGACATCTCTGTAACTTCCACTTGTGCAAGCTCATTATTGTTTAATTTCCTGCCCTTTGCCCAGTAGCTAGTGTCTCAGAATAGCCATCCTTCAGTAATTCATGCTAATTTGTCAGTCTTCAAACCATGCTTTTAGGATAACATATTTCCATATTGAATATTCAGAAAAAAATCAAATTGCATCAGTCTGTCAGAAAGAAAATGAAACACTGAATGGTTATGCCTGTTAACTCTGTGCTGGAAATGGGTCCCTGAAAATGATACTGACTGTTCGAGGCCACTTTACATTGTCTTCCATTACAAAAAATTTTTGGTGTAGGTGAATTCACGTGAGAGCATATTTAAATTATATAAGAATACATTTCTTATTTCACTATGGTTCTCGTGTTTTAAAGGTCTGTGGTTTTATCCATGAACAGATTTTTTTTTTCTAAAGTCTTCAAATTTCATGAGAGAGGCTAGAAGAGGAAGCCAAAGCTCATTTTTAAATTTTATCAACAATATCAATCTGGCTTTCATGGGCATGATTTATGAGAGCTTCCTTAAAACTGCAAGTCTAAGAATCTAGGAAACATAGGTATAGAATACATCATAAAAGAAGGGAGAATCTTATGCATTCCAAACATACAGCATTGTAGGAAAAAAGGCATGTTATTTCAAAGACACATTTATTTGAAGAAAATAATGAGTATTATATCTTCAACCATACTATGTTAAACTTATAAAGGCTATCATGTAGGCTTAGGTGACATTCTGCTGGGCCTAGATCTTATTTAACATATATTCGCTGACGTATCATTACATGGTCTTACAGAGAGTAAACTCTAAAATATGAGATTCATAAGAGATTAATCAAAATAAATTGTATATTATGATTAGACATCTGAGGAAAGTATTTTGGTTAGTAAGTACCCTGCTGACTTTTATCTAAACATACAATTAAATACAATAAATTAGAAAATATTCTTAAAACTAAAAAACTAATTTTAGGAGGTAGACATGCACTAGGGAGAAATATTATGACATTATTCCATTCAGAATACTTATGAAAAGATTGGAACTTGTAGTACAAAAAGGCTTATATTTCAATATATTTAATATGAATGAAGCATACATATGCTATTTTACCAGAAAATAAGGAAAGTTATCCTTTATTTTAAGTAAGGCAGACATATTAACCGTGTAATGTCCCTACTTTTATATATAAATAAGAGTCATGAATTAGATTATTAGAAATACAGTATATACACATTCTCAAGGGGACTGGAGTAATTCAAGTCTATGTGGGATTAGCTTTTTAAGAATGCACCATAAGGTCCCTAAGGGTCTTGAACCTCACTAAATTCAAACTTCTAACGCTCTCATTTCAATTTTGTCAGACGTAATAACAGACCCTAAGCTGAGAATATACTATTTAGAGAAAAATATAAATATAAAAGCATATCATTGTGTTGTAAATTATATATGTATTGTATGGGGAGAAAGTGGTTTAAGCTTTAATATGAATATAATTTTTTTTTTAGTCTTTCTGCCATTTCTTGGGCCGCTTCCCGCGGCATATGGGGGTTCCCAGGCTAGGGGTCGAATTGGAGCTGTAGCCGCCGCTTACGCTACAGCCACAGCAACAGGGCATCCAAGCTGCGTCTGCAACCTACACTACAGCTCATGGCAATGCCAGATTCTTAACCCACTGAGTGAGGCCAGGGACTGAACCTGCAACCTCTTGGTTCCTAGTTGTATTCGTTAACCACCGAACCACGACAGGAACTCCCTAATATGAATGTAATTTAAAGGCAGTTATCCAAAGAAGAAGAAGTTACTTTATGAAAAGGAACAGTGTCATTTAAAAAAAAAAAAGGTCAAATATGACTTTATTCTTCTTTGCCTAGACAATCAACATATGTTACTCCTTTGCCTTTGAAAAGTAGTTCTATGTCTAGGTCAATTTTAGGCATGTTAATCTCATTCTCCTATCTTAGCTGGCAGACTTTTTATGAAAGCGAGTCCAGATTTGGAACTGATGTCTTTTTATTACCAACAAATCCCTTTATTATTATTTCCTTTCATTCTGCTTGCCTGGCTCTATTCCATATTTGGCAAAGTGTCTTGTGCTGTAATCATCTGTAAAGAAGTAACAGCATGCTTTTATGGAAGTAGTTTGGCTCTTCTAGGGTGTTAGAATTGAACTTATCTTCAGCCCCAACCGCTCCCTGCTTCACAAGAGTGGCTGTGAGAAACCAATGTAGCATGGATATTGGTGGTCTCAGGGTTAGAGTCAAGATGGTGGTAATGGTAGCTGCAAGCTTTTATTATTTGTTTTTCTCTTTTAAATTCATACCTTTGTGCAAAACTAAAATTGCAATAAACACTGACCCTGTTTTTGTTTTTGTTTTTCATTCCACAAACAGCAGAGCCATTATACCTATTATTTACCTCTGGTGGGCTTACCTAAAAATCTCCCTGTTTCAGTTATTTATAAAATATTATTATAAATAATCTGAATCATTTTTTACTGAAAATGTTGGTATATGCTCACAATTTCATATGCCTATAAAATCTTAACAATTAGAGCAGGGCCAGAGTAAAAGCATTTAAGAAATGCACAATCCTTTCATCTCCACCTTCCAATACCTTAGTGAAATTCCAACTGGGGACCCACATTCTAGACCAAAGACTTATTCCAGTGCCTCCCCTGGGGCTTGAGGAGCATTGAGCTGTGTTCCTCTGGAGCCACTTTCCCTGGTTTCATGAGATAAGTATTTCCCACAGAATGTAAGTACAAGAGGACTTCTGATCACCTCCACTGTCACTCTGCTTTCTTGAGCAAAGAAGTAAAAGAGAAGAAAAAAAGAAAAAAAAAACTGTGACAACTCTCTTTTTGAACACCGAGAAACTCAGAAAGTAGAAGAATAAACAGAACTGCTCTCAAGACTGAAAGCATATTTTAAATGCTACTTTCAGCTCTGAAAGAGACACTGGCTTCTGCTTTAAAATATACTTATTTCAGGAGTTCCCGTTGTGGCACAGTGGAAAAGAATCTGACTAGGAACCATGCGATTTCAGGTTTGATCCCTGGCCTCGCTCAGTGGGTTAAGGATATGGCATTGGTGTAGGTCGCAGATGCAGCTTGGATCCCATGTTGATGTGGCTGTGGCGAAGGCCGGCAGCTGCAGCTCTGATTCAACCCCTAGTCTGTGAACATCCATATGCCATGGGTGTAGCCCTAAAAATCAAAAATAAATAAATAAATAATAAAATAAAATATACTTATTTCAGCCATAGGTATTACTGACACAAAAATCATACGCAAATGTTATTGAAACTTATCAAATTCTATATAAAATCCTAATAAATTATATTGCTATAATAATAAAAATACTACATTGTCTACTGTAACTTAATACTCATCCCTGCATAATGCTGAAGTAGTCATACTACTACATATCATAAGATTCTTGCTACATGGATAACTATTCTTTAGTTTGAATTATTAAATATCATATTTGAATTAGAAATCAATATTTATTTCACACATTCAAAAACATATACTAAAGTAAAACCTCACATTATAAGTATAGAACCTGTATTCTGAAAACTACAAAACATTAATGCAAGAAATCAAAGAAGACTTAAGTAAATGAAAAGATATACCGTGCTTATGGATTGTAAAGTTCAACATAGGAAAAGTGTAATTTCTCCCCCAATTGATCTATAAATACAGTGCAAAAACAATCAACAAATTTTGGAAAATAGGTGAACTGATTCTAAAATGCATAAGTGAGGAAGGCTGCGAAGTAAGTATCCCCAAAATGTCCACATTGTAACTTCTGAAACCCAATAATGACACTTTATATGGTGGGAGGAGATCCTCCAGATGTGATTAAGAATCTTGAGTGGGAGAGATTATCCTGGATTATTCAGGTGGTCCCAAGTGCGGTCAATCACAAGTGTCCTTACAAGTGGGAACAGATGGAGATTTGACACAGACACATAGAGATCAAGGCAATACAAAGACAGATCAGAGGTATTTGGCAATGCTGGCCTCAAAGACGGAAATGATGCATCGTCCATCCATGAACCAAAGGAACCACTAGAAGCTGGAAGAAGTAAGGAATAGATTCTCTCTGTGAATGCCTTGATTTTGGCCAGTGATACTGATTTCAGATTTCTGGTCTCCCGAACTGTAAGGGAATACATTTCTCTTGTTTTAATCCACCAAGTTTGTGGTCTATTGTCATAGCAGGTCCAGGAAACTAACAGAATAAGAAGTAAAAAATAACTGGAACAGGCAACATAATTTTTAAAAATTAGAAACAAGGTTGCATGTTTTATATCTTCTCTTCTTTAAAAAAGTGTTAAAAAAGAAAAACTATATACTGAAAAAGACTTACAAAATATATTGTATTTGACAAAGCAATTGTATACAAAATACATAACTGTCAGGGAAAGGTTAATTTAACCATGGGTGAAAGAAGAACTCAGCTACAGAACAGAAAAAATGCTGACAATACTATGTGTTGACAAAGATGTAGAACAACTGGAACTCTCATACATCACTGTTTACAATACCAAGTAACACAATCACTTGGAAATATATTGAACATTTTCTTGTTAGGTTAAATATATACCCTGAGACTCAGTACTCCCACTCACCGATATTAACCCGAAGGTAATAAAGGTAATGTTTGTACAAAGATGTGTACTCAAATATTGGGAGTAGCTTTATTCATAAACACACACACACTCGCACATGAAACAATCCCCCATATCTAATGTCATTTTAATGGATTAACACAGTGTCCATACAATGAAATACTACTCAGTGATGAAAAGGGATTAACTAGTGAGCTATGTACAACATTAATTCTAAAAACATAGATGCTAAGCGAAAGAAGACAAACAAAGGCACATGAACTGTATGGTTGAATGTTATGAAATTCTGGTAAAAGGCATAACTATTGGGACCAAAATCTGTTTAGTTATGCTCACAGGTTGTGGGTTGATGGAACAGTAGACTGTAAAGGGACATAAAACTTTTAGGGAGGTAGTGATGAAAATATTGTTTGTCATGGAATTTTCATAACAATATACATCTGCCACAGTTTAAAGAACTAAACATAAAAAACTGCATTGCATGTATGAAAAAAATAAATTCAAACAAACATTTACAGCATAAGTGGCAAGATTAGGTTTTAAAGAATATATATACACACACACACACACACACATGCTTATTTATGTGTTTCTATTTAACTGACAGAAATTAATTTTTTATTTGCTAACTAACAAGGTAGAGAAAAAGTGCATTATTTTAGGCAATATGCTAAGCTGGTATTTATTTTGCTGCCGTACTACACAAAGTTGGCCTGCTTTTGCCTAGGAATTGCACAGCATCAATATTCAGTGCATTTGATGTTCCTGAGATCCACTTCGTGTCTAAATTATTTCATGGCACATCTGACTGCAACTTTGTGTGAAGAATTCACCCGGTAAGACTCCCAGCTTGCCTACAAATCCCAATTCATTAGGATTCATTAAGGTTTAGTTATTTGGGCAGTGCCAACTGTTGGTACAAGGAATCTTAAACTCTTCTGCTATCAAGGCTGGAGCATTTATCATCATGTCAGGACTTCCACTCACCTAATTTTATGGTCTGGTGAGGGAAAATATCCAGAAGAGAGTGTCATATTTAGGGTGCTAATACTGACATTCTTCAGGGTTCTGACACAGGTAGTTTTAATTTATGTTAAGGGTTGATTCCAATTTATGAGAATTTCCTTGTTGCTTTTCTTTATATTGCATAGTAATGCTTGTTCAATGAAGAATAACTGGAAGTTGTAACGAGGCTCAAAGGAAGATACCACCCACTTTCCACTCTAAAATATCACTGATAAATATGTTGGCGTTTATGATTTCATGCTCTTCCAAATGTATATGTTTATAATTTTTATAAAAATGAAATATTATTAAAATATAATTTTAATTAAACATATATCATGACCTGATTTTTATAGCAATAAATACAGGTCTTTGATGATAGCTAACAGCCAAATATAGTGACGGTCTATTATTGAATGACTGTGAATAAAGAAGTGTAAAATCCAAGAAATATTTTCAGAAGGCAAATAGCTTTTCCCATGAGATCAACAAGGTAATTAATAATGTTTTTTTGAAATAATTTTAAAATATCACTTATAATAGAACCAAAAATAAGGAAAAGGTGGGTGTAGAATCTAGCTGTGAACAAAATAACTCATATGGAAAAATCGAAGAAGATAGAGTAAATGGATAGCTACTCAATGCTCATAGATTAGAAGGCTAAATTCTATTTAGACTAGATTTTTTTCCCCAGCTCCATCTATTTACGGAATACAATCCCAACTGAAGTCAAACTTTTTTCGTAGTTATCAACAACCTGAATCTAAGGTGTACACAGAAGGTCAAATACCTAAAACATTCCACACAGTATGGAAGAAGAAAAATAAAGTTGGGAGAATCACAGTACTCCATTCAAGGCCTGCTGTTAAACTGCAGTAACCTTGTTTTCTAAAGCTCTTTTCCAATAAAAGAATCACAGTTCTTTGGAGAAATGACTAATCTATGACTCGGACAAGACATTAAGAAAGATGGTCCTGGTGTATTTGGCAGTGCCTCAAAACTGTTGAGGTTATCAAAAACAAGGAAGTACACAAGAAAAGCCTAGGGAGGTGATGACTAAATATAAAGTGGTATTTTGGATGGAATTTTATAAGAGAAAAGGACATTAAGCAAAAACTAAGGAAATCAGAATAAAGTATGGATTCTAGTTAATGATAATGATAATATGTCAACATTAGTTCCTTAATTGAGACAAATATATCAAACTAATGCAAGATGTTTGATAATAGGGGAAATGCATGCGAGGGATGTTGGAACATGATACAATTTTCACAATGTTTCTGTAAATTTCATTCTATCCTAAAGTGAAAATAATTAATACAAAACAAGGCAGAGCTAAGAGTAAAGGAACATATGGTATAAACAAAGAAAATGTCAAGATGGTAGTCTTAAAACCAACTCGATCATTAATTGCATTTAATTTAAATTACATCTGACTTTATCCATATCATTCTCCTTAAATTGTTTCTGTCAAGGTCAACTAACACTCCATACTAACAGAATCCATTAGGAAATTCTCTTTTTTCATATTACTGAATTTGGTACAACAAAACTTGAATAAGTTGACCATGTTTTTCCTGAAAAATATATCTTTATTGGTATTTGTGATGCTATTTTTTAACTTAGGGACTGTTTTATTTCTTATCACTCCTCCACCTACCTTGTAATTATTGATGAGCCACAGAGCTCAGCATAAGCCTTCTCTTCTGAAATAACATTCATTCCTATAATTTTCAATAACCTACTGTATACACTTGAATTTTGTCACAAATCAGATTTCCAAGCCTGTGTGAGTTTCCCAGAGCAAGGGGAGACTGTTAAACAGAAGGCTCTACTTTTGTTTATATCTGATTTTAAATTTGTCTAGAAAGAATATTTCCTTTGCAATGAAAATGGAAGAGATGAAAAAAATAGAAGACACTATGTAGAGAGTCACATACTCCTTCTTAGAATACTCCCTCACTGTAGGCGCAATCTTTTATCTCCAGTCCAAGACTGTTTTGCTTTCAATATTTTCATATTAATGGGAATCTTCCTATACCATTTCATTCAGTGAAAATCAGCAGTCTCTTTGCTTACCTTAAGACCAGATTTTTTGGGGGACGTGGGTATCTTATCCTTTAAGGTTATTACTCATTTTCACTAAATTAACACCTAGTAAACTCGTAGGGACTGCATGCTCTAAAATTAGACATTAAAGTAGAGAATATGTAAACAGAGCCTAAGAGTTTACAAAGTTGTCTCAAGATAATCTGCATATGTTTGGAGATAATGGAAATCCAAGTAAATATCTACCACTTTTAGTTCATGGAAGTATAACTCTTTGATCTAGAGGCTTTGTGTCTATCCACTAAGTTTGTGATACAGGATATATGGTACTAATGTTTCTAATCATTATGCTTATTTTCAATCCTCAAAAAAGTCAATAGGGTTGAAATATCTGAGATGTTTCATATTCAATGATTATTATTGATTGCTTTGCATTTTATCAGATTTCCCACATTAACCTATAAGTAGTTTAAATTTAAAAAGGTGCCTCTGATGATCACATGGTCCCACCCGTTTACATATTAAGTTTCCTCTTGGGAACATAAAATATAAAACAAATTTATTATACATTTAAAATGAAGATGGAGTGGAGACAGGTGGGAAAGAAACTAAGGGATTAGGAGAAATATAAATTGGGTGACTACCAATTCATGCAAGTAGGCACCTTGCATGAATCATAAATATTCTCAAAATTAGATGTGATTGCTTTCATTTCCAAAGATACATATCAATTAACAGAATAGATATGCAATGTATTCAAGATTACATACCTAATAAGTGAATGAACTCACATTTTACTACACAGACGTTCCATTTAAGTCCTATCTCCTTGCCAAGTCTGTTTTCCCAGTATCTTTGATAGGAGGCATAAAAATAAATAATTATTTGAGGTTTGACATTAACATAAGAATGATCAGATTAGATATGGAAGAAAGAACTGATATAAAAAGGAGTTTGCTTTTTGTTATTGCTTTATTTTTTCTTTCTCAACATTGCAATCCTGTTTAGGTTATCCATACATTATTTTTTTTTCAAGTGAAAATCAATTCTCCTCTTATAAAATGTTTCTTCTCCGGTGGAGAAAGCACTGGTCTGTTTCACAGAAATCCAATATTCTAATACTGTATAAATTTAAGTGTGATATTTTATCTTCTTGGTGAGCAATTACCTTTTTTTAATAGGTTAAATAATTACTGTTGGGTCTACCTCACTGGTTTGTTAAGAGGGGCACATGAGCTAATGCATGTGAAAGCACTGTAAAGAATCTGAAGTGTTGAATGCTTGCGAGAGATATTTAATGCTATTTAATGAATCATTAGACCATGAGTCCCTTCAAAGAAAAGGGTATAGTATTTTAGTTTATTAATTTATTTCAAGGATCCTTCAGCAGAAAAAAAAATGACTAGTACAGTGAAGGTACTTCGGAGGAATTTACTGAATGAAATCTGAGCTACACTTTATATACATACTATATCAATTTAGGCAAAATGTTAGATACAAACTTGTATCTATCTATAATCCCCACAACTACCTTGTAAAGTGGTTAATATTCATTCATTAAAATATAAAGGGAAAGAATGGCTGAAAACATCCAGCATCAATACCATTATCTAAACATCAACCCAGAATCAAGAAGACAGCAATTTGCTCACAAAAAAAGGGAAGAATCAACACTTCTGTAAACAATAAAACATCACAGAAAATAATATCAACTCTCTAGCCAACAACATGAGACCTGCCAGGATGTCTTCTTGCATCTGGTCTCCTGGCTGGAACAGGAGAGCCCAGGTGCAGAGCAGTGCTTGGCAAAATCAGAGATTAAGTTCTGGGAGTTGCAAGAGCCAATATAGTATAACAGACAGGATTCTAAGCCAAGTTTAGGAAATGTCATTTTCGATGGTATTGGAATGATATTAAAACTGAGACCCATTGAAGTGAAGGGATTTAGAGGGAAGTGTCCTTAGGCAATTTTCGTTTCAAACACTTTTGCTTAGCATTTTATATAGTATGATGTATTTACAGTGTTGTACCACAGCGGAAAAAAAAGGTGAGTGAGGCATATTCAGAGTCTTTTATCTGTTTACATTCTAACTGGTTTAGAGCACTAATCAAAAATAGGACAGTGTGGTTAGGCAAATCTGGAGCCTGTCAGGAGAGACACTTACACTAAAATTAAAATTTGGAGGTCAACAGTCGGTTGCTGTTATTTACAGATATGAAACTGGGTGAGCTTATACAGAGAAAGGATGTATATTCGACTCAAGGACATCTCATGTGGAGTGAATGGTCAAATAATTTTGATTTGTAACTTACAGTTTGAGGAGGTTTTAATGTGAAATAAACGCCATTGACTCAGAAAACCAGAGGTCATGACAAAATTATAATTTAAATCAATAAAACTTTCCATGTCCTATAAGTATATCCTTTCATCATTGTATAGGAAGTTTCTGTATACTTAGTCATTGTGATTTCAAAAATAGGAGTTCCTGTCATGGCGCAGTGGTTAACGAATCTGACTAGGAACCATGAGGTTGCGGGTTCGGTCCCTGCCCTTGCTCAGTGGGTTAACGATCCAGCGTTGCCGTGAGCTGTGGTGTAGGTTGCAGACGTGGCTCGGATCCCGCGTTGCTGTGGCTCTGGCGTAGGCCGGTGGCTACAGCTCCAATTCAACCCCTAGCCTAGGAACCTCCATATGCCGCAGGAGCAGCCCAAGAAATAGCAACAACAACAACAACAAAAGACAAAAGATAAAAAATAAAATAAAATAAAATAAAGTTATGTCCTCAGGAAGAAAAGTAAAATATTGGAAACGTCACAGAAATCAAGGAAAGACATACTTTCTCTTCCAAATTCCTCAATTAAAAATAACTTCTCACACTTATCAATAGCTCTTCTTCAGAAATACTAAGGAAGTATGCAAAGATTTTTCATTTGAAGCTACTATTCACTGTGATTATACTTGGAAGTGCCTAGCTCCCTGTATTTTCTTAATAAATATTGTTAAATCATAGGCATATTGAAATGTATGACTGGTAAAATACATTGACAATATTAATATATATTTAGTTATTCTCACATGAAAAACACTTTGCATTCATTTTCACTAATATTCAAAAGAGCTTTGTTGGTAATTGCAAAGAAGTGGCCACAAGCTCTTGGAAGCTGTTTCTGTGAAGAAGGGAAGTTTATTTCTCCAGCTTATTTGCATTGGGCCATGGGTTTTAATTGGCCAATGGAAGAGCAACACCTGCCTCACAAGTGTATTGCTAAAAGTGCTTGCACAGGGAGTTCCCTGATGTGCAGCGGGGTAAAAGAACTGGCACTGTCACTCCTGTGGCTTGGGTCACTGATGTGGTGTGGGTTAGATCCCTGTCCGGAGAACTTGTGCATGCTACAAGCAAGGTGAACAAGAAAATAAATAAATAAATATAAATGAATAAATAAATAATGCTTGCACATTAGAGCTGGCCTTTTCTTGCTTCCAGGGACTTTTCCATCACCATGTATGTAAACCCGAACTAACCTTCTGGAAGGTGAAAACCCATGAGAAGGGAGGCCCCAGCCGCACCAGACAGTCCATGAGGGCAGACATGTGTGAGACCCGTCTAGATGAGATCATCCACATCCAGAAGAGCCATCTAGGCTTTTCCACAGAAGAGCTAATTAAACGATGTTTTAAGCCATTAACTTTTGGGTAATTTCCTTGCAGCCATATTAGTTGATAAGAGCCCTATATTTAAATAAAGAACTATTGTAGGTTATCAGATGAAACAGCTAAATTTCATGCTGAGGTGATTGCTCAATGTGTAAACACTGAGGTTTAAAACTATACCTGTTTCAATGCACACATTTTGATTTGTGCTTTGCACATCATCGAGTGCAGCTGGGCCTGGCCAGTGGTCCACACCATGGCATGGACGTTTCAGACTTTGTGACATTTTCCCCCCGTCACTCATATCTGGACCTCTCCCATTCTACTTGAAGGCCCACACAACGAAGGAGAATGAACAGCGTTGAGGGGGAAAACTACTGTCATTAATGATGTATAATCATACAAGTGGTATAACTGAAATCACACACAACATGCTATAACTAAGATCTGGTGAATTTCAACAACTACTTTTAATGCTTACTAGAATTTATATTTAGTTTAAAATACTTTTTCTAAACACTCAAAATTGATCCTGGAATGATGCATTGTGGCAAATGAAAAATAAAACTGACTTCGAGAGATTTTTAAAAGCAGAATAAAAACAAAGTGCTTTATCATTCTTAAATATTGATGTAAACAGTCAGTGGCTATATTCCCCCTGCGTCCTGCTGGGCAGTAAGTAGAACTCAAACTTAGAACTGACAGACATTTGTGGTTCTTATTGACTGAAGTCTAATGCTACATTTATTAATTCACAAGTTCATATTACAGCAGAGATCCAAACTTAAGTAATTCTGGTAACAATATATGGCTACGGGTAAACACACTACCAACCTCCTAAACGTTTTTGTCACTAACTCATACCATTTCTGTGCTCTTGGATTGTCATTTAGATGCTCTGGATCTCAGGTTTATTATCTGGACTTAATCTAGGTATCATGGATCTTTAAAAACTCTAAGTACTAAGACATTTGTACTTTATTTTATTAAAAATATAAACTTTATATCAAGTCCACCCATCGTGAAATAATCCAGAATCAGTTGACTCACGATGTTCCCTCCCTTAGATTTATCAGAGATTTTTCAAGCTAATGGATTATCTAGCCACTATGTTTTGCACCTGTTCCATCACCAGTATCATTTTTTTTTTTTTTTGGTCTTTTTGCCATTTCTTGGGCCCCTCCCGTGGCATATGGAGGTTCCCAGGCTAGGGGTTGAATCAGAGCTGTAGCTGCTGGCCTACACCACAGCCATAGAAACTCAGGATCCAAGCCACGTCTGCAACCTATACCACAGCTCACGGCAACACTAGATCCCCAACCCACTGAGCAAGACCAGAGATCGAACCCGCAATCTCATGGTTCTTAGTCGGATTTGTTAACCACTGAGCCACGACAGGAACTCCACCAGTATCATTTTGTGTCCACAGTTCTGCATCCTACAGATGCCTTTTATCAGAGGGTCACTGCTAACATGTCCACACCAAACTCAGAGAGGGGAAACTAATTTCTCTAGCAGTCAATAGCATGGCTGAAAATGTGATATAGACATGCAAATCAAAGACCTGCTGACAGATATTCCCAGACACAATCACTCTCAAGACCTAATTTGGGTTTAAGGATCACAATATTTCTTGCCTTTTCTTTATATTTTGACCCAAGTTAATGTGAATAATTCGAAAAGGCCCACAATCCAGGAATAGTCCTAGCATGGCTAGGAAGGACTCTAAACCCTATAGATATACAGGTCACAGGAAGACAGACATCATCTTTCTGTTCCTAAGTCCTGCTTCAGTATCAACATCTTTATAGAGTGACTGACAATTGGAATCCTGTGGCTTAGAAAAACCCCATTATGCTTCAGGAGCACATGCCAGAACCCCGTATAGAAAGGCAATTTCCCTGCGGCAGTACATTTTCCTCAGTTGAGTCTTCCTCAATCTGAGGCACTACTATGGGTGCAACAGCAAAGTCTGGTTCATAGAGTGCTGTACCAGGTATAGTGCATTTCCTTTTTATAGACTGTCCTTCAATGCATATAAAGAAAGGCCTTCCTATCAAATCTGATCTGATCTCTGCAGAGCAACTGTTTGGGCAAGAACATACACGCATACACACGTGCACATGCACACACCATGGTAATGTAACCTGCACATGAAGTTTCCCAGTGCAAACAATCATCTTTAATGTCAGGAATATCACTGAAATTTTTTTTTTTTTTGGTTACACCCATGGCATGTGGAAGTTACCAGTCCAAGGATCTAACCCACATCACAGCAGTGGCCTGAGCAGCAGCAGTGATAATGCCAGGTCTTTAACCCACTGATCCACCAGGGAACTCATAATTTTTTTAACAGCGGTATCTGTCTCTTTACAGTACTACACGTTTTATATTTCTTTTATGTAAAGGGAGTATGTAAAATTTAATTCCACATTGCATGGGCTCTAATCTTGACTTTATGGTATTAATTGTATGAACTATGTGTTACCTAAATTTTCAGTGCCTCAGCATATAACTCATAGATTTGTTGTGGGGACTAAATGAAATACTGTGTGCAAAACACTATGTTTAAATGCCTTGCATAGAACAATCATTAACTTTTGTATAAATTAAGTAAAACAATGACCAAATCACATTAAAAATAATTATAATCATATAAAACAGTATTAATTAAATTAATTAGTAATTCATTTATGAATATTATTCAACACTTACTATTGGCTATATAAACAGAATTGTTTTTATTATTTTTGATGACAATTGCAATTTGACCATGGGAATGTACATTTTCCTCTCATTTTCGTATTTCATCAACATGAATTACAGAGACAAAAATATTTATTTAAAAATATACTTCTCTGTAAAGTAACGAGTAGTTTGGCTTCTGGCTTATCTTGCACTTTAATCATGTCTGATTACTTTCATTACAAATATGTTCTTACTGTTGTTGGCTGCAGATTCGAGGACAGATGTGGCCATGTCACTTGTCAACACAATTTTAAGCTAAGTTTATATTTCAAATGTTTAATTGCTTATGAGGTTAGAAAGTGCCAGGAGAATGCTATTGATTTCCAGATTGCAGATTGGAGGTGGTAAATTTGGTGTCTGAAAAAGAAACATCTGACTCTAAATTATGTAAATGTAATAAAGAAGCTATAACACCAAAACAGGTTTTAAAAATATCATACTCTTCACTGTATTTTCAGAACAAATTTAAAGGAAAGCTTCATGAATGTGTTGTTGTAACATGGCCAGGTCTTTATTAATTTCAAGGCTTCACTGCTCATTGTGTGGTGGCCTATATTCATATAACATAAATCAATTTGACAATCACACAACAGATATTAGACACAGCATAATAGCAATAGGAGTCTCTGTCTCTATGACTCCAGGGATCATTGCACCTGAACAATCACCTAAGTTGACTATTATTACAAGAGTGAATTTTAAAAAATAATTTAGTCATTAAAATGCATCTAAACTACTTCATGTGTGATTTGTAATTCTTAAGTGTGATAAGACAAATCTATTAGGTTTTAGAGGAAAAAGACTTGCTTGAAATGTAAAATCCTTCCTTAATTTGCATATTACATAATACAACCCACAACTGGTAATTCCTAACTGGCTACTTAATATAAACATAGGGAATGGAACTTTTGAGAAGGAAAAGAGTATTTAATGAACAATTTATTCTTTATGCATCACCTTGTTTAATTGTTACAACTTTCTGTGGTTTATATTATTATATCCATATTATAGATTAAGAAACAGTGGTTCAAAATGTAAATCTCCCAAGATCTTATATAGTGCACACACATACACACACACACACATAAGCACACCCCATTTCTCTAACAGCTATAATTTTCCTTAAAAGATTGTGTTAACAATATGACAATTAAACATACTATATTTTGGTTACTCTTTTCCCTCAAACTCTGCCTCAATACAGAGAGGGGATGAGAAAGGGAGGCTGGGGGGAGGAAGAGAGAGGGAGAAAATAATTAGGATGAGTGTGTCGAGATGTTAAAGAAAAGTTAAATTCTCATCTTCTGTCTAGGAAGTCAACAGATAAAGCCTAATATTGAAAAATCAATAAGTAGTTATATAAACATGTTGTTTATCAATATGGAAGTAAACACTACAGAATTAGCTAAAAGAGTTTTAAATATTTGCCTCTCCGGAAAATTAAATGGCTAGAACCTGTAGCCGTTTTCGTAACCAGCCTTGTTGAACTAATTGACTCTTTAAACTTCCGGCATGTATCACTTCGATGGAAAGTTAAGCTAATTTTTTAAAAAAATCAATACTGGTATAAATAAATGCATAAATTTACATGCCCTCTGATACTCTATATCTTTGCACACTGCCTTGTTTCACCTGTAATGTCCAATTTCTTGAACCTTTCCCTTTCTGGCATTTTTGAGCAGCAAACCTGGGTCAGCTCACATCCTGGTCTAGGAAATCGTTATGGAACCACCCATGCAGACTTAATAGCTCTTTTATTTGCTCCTGACTGCACTTTCAAGCTTTCCTTCCTAGTGCTCTGCATTGAAATATCAATTATGTGCCTGCCTCCATTTCTAGGCTGGATGCTCATGGAAAAAAACTGTTTCTTAATTGTCTCTGCACTTTAGACCTCAACACAGAGTATAGCAAATACCTAATAACTGTTTTTTAAGTGAACTCAAGTTAGTAAGTCCTATGGATTGATGTTCTTAGAGATGAATAGTGCCCAATAAAAGGCATGTCCTTAAGTAGTTTCTATTTGGTTTCTTATAATGGGAAAAAAGGTCGGATCTGAGTTGAGTCTCTAAGTTACAAGTTAGTTATGAGAATTGTTTGACCTATTCAGTATGCCAGCATCAGATCTAGTAATCAAAGAATTTCTGAAAAGTGGTCCACATTCTCCTGGGAAATGAAAACTTTCTCATCTCCACCTGCCTTTACAGGTGCGCACGTGTGCATGTGCACGCGCATACACACACACACAAATTTACATGTTTACTATGAAATGTTAACACATTATTGAGTCATGACTTAGAGTTGAATAATTCATGGTCATGGCACACTATTGCTTAGTTCAATGGTTCATAGCTGGGAATATAACTAATTCTGAAACAACTGGTATTGATCCTTTGGAATTTTGGAACCAAGACTGAAACAGGAAATTAATCTCTCTACAAGTGTCTGAAGATGCATCCTGTAAAATCAAGAGTTTCCATCAGCCATGTTTTCTACTACCTGAGCTAAAGAAGCGGGGGAAGTCAACCTTCAAATAGAAAGTAAATAACAAAGCAAACGCATAAAGCAGAAGAATCTAGAAACCTGAGGGTACCGAGTTTCTGTTTCCATTTATTCCTAAGGCTTTGTTCTTATTACTGGATTTCTTTGGATACCTGGGTGTGATTCCTTTTTTGATTTAAGTTATCTTGAACTTGGCTTCAGTGATTTACAAAGACTACTTATAAACACAAAATTAATAAAGAAAGAATTACAGATAGGAATTGGGAAAACAGCACTATGCTAGCAGTTTAGAGACTTAGGAACTGGTTTATGAAAATAATTAATTATATGTTGAGTCCAGCCAGTATTTATATACTATTTTCTGTTCTTTTCCATTTTCTAAGATTTCAGTAGACTATTTTAACATATATAACTTTGTCAGAGTAGTGATAGAAGCAATTATGGATGAATCAGCTCTGAAATTGAATTGAGTAGCAAAATTTGGAGTGGACCTTCTTTTTCCAAGTCCATAGGGGAACTGGAAGTGGTGGTAACTAGTAGGAAAGAGTATGATCCATGTGGAAAAAAATCACAAATAGTTCACATAATGTGGCTGCCTGAGGAGGAAGCTGGAGCATATATACTCAGGGACCTGAGAACTCTGAGGGCCTTTTGAAAATGTCTGACCTGCAAACGAGTTCATCCTTTTTTTAGATTCCACATATAAGCAACATCGCATGATGTCTGTCTTTCTCAGATTTACTTCACTTAGCACGATAATCTCATAAACTTATCTGCAGGACAGAAACACTCAGAGACTTTGAAAACGAACCCATAGTTACCAAAGAAGACAGGTGGGGCCGGGGGATGGACTTGGGGTATAGGATTGGCGTATGCACACTGAGGTATATGGAATGACTGGTCAACGGGGACCTGCCATATAGGACAGGGAACTCTACCCAGTATTCTGTGATGATCAGCATGGGAAAAGAATCTGAAAAGGAATGGATGTGTGTATAACTAAATCACTTCGTTGCACGGCAGAAATGAGCACAGCTTTGTAAATCAATAAAACAAACAAAAAGTCTGAGAAAAAATGTGAAGCAAACAAGTTTTTGATAGTCTAGTAAGTAGGGATTATAGCTATTAAAATGTGATTATGTTTGTCTTAGTATGATGAACTAGTTTATTTCAATCTAATAATTATCAGAAAAGAAATACTTGAAAAACACCCAAGGCAGAGGAGATACTCAGGAAACAATAGTTAGAAGTGAGATCAGTAATAGCCATAATAAAAATATTGATGACAGATAATTAGAATTTTTTAAAAAAAACTGAGAAAACCCAGCAGACTTGTTTTCTTTTGCCATGTAACAAGTCACCGCAACATTATTAGCATAAACCAACAATTTATGATCTCACAGTTTTGATGGGTCAGGAGTACAGGAGTACAGGTGTGGTTTAGCTGGGTCCTCAGCTCAGGTCTCATACAGGTAGAAACAAAATGTCACCTGGGCTTCAGTTCTCATTTGGAGTTTGAGGTCTGCATCTGGACTCATTCAGATTGTTGGTTGAACTCAATTACTTGTAGTTGCAGAATTGAGTTGGTTAAGGTTTTTGTTGTTGTTCTAACGTTATCTTTCTGCTCCTAGCAGGTTCACAGCATGGTAGCTTGTTTATTTTTGGAGAGAGAGAGAGGGAGAGAAAGAGACTTTAATTCACCTGTCATTAAAATCACTTTCCTTCTACTAGAGAGAAGTGAGCAAGGGATGGAATGATTGTTCAGTATGAGAAAAAGAATGTGTATAAATATACATGTGTGTGTGTGTATATGTGTGTGTCTGTGTGTGTATATATAACTGGGTCACTATGCATGGGTCAGAATGTGTGTGTGTATATTTAATTGGACATATATATATATATATATATATATATATATATATAAAACTGGGTCTGTGTTCTGCACAGCAGAATTAGCACAACACTGCAATACTTTAGTAAAAAAGTAAAATTTTATTTTAATAAAATAAAATAAAAAGAACTATTTTAATAAATAAAATAAAAATATACATAAAATAAAATAAGGTATAAAGAATATCAAAAAAAGAAACATTATGTAGCAGAGAGAATATACATGGAAACTTGAAGACTAAAGAAAAAATGTGTTTGTGATTAGGACAATGCAAAAAACAACCAGTTCTTGTTTTTGTTACATTAAGATTGAGATGGATATTACACATTCGAAAAGAAATGTCAAGTAGACCAGTTTTGCAGGTGTAGAGATGACACATATAGATAGGAATGCAGATTTCAATGATGTAGGAATTGCACTTCAAAATTTACAAGTTCTCCAGGGAGAGACTTCAGAATGAGAAGAATATAAGCAACCAAAGACAAAAGCTTAGGGACTTACAGAGGTCGCATAAAAGACAAATGTAGACCATAAGAGGGCCACAAGAAACAGGCAGAACTAAAACCAACACATTATGGTACTGTGGAAACCAAGAGAAGAGTTCATTAAAGAAAAGAGTTGTAAATGTACAGAGTGTTCCTGAGAGCTGACCACTGCATTTGATACAACGCAGGCCCTGGTATCTTTGAGGAAGCAATTTCAGCAGAGCAGTAGGAATGGAACATGTTTGGAGGTAGTTAAAAGATAAAATTACAGATGAAGACGTAGACACATTGTCTCTCTATATCTGTCTCTGTGTGTGTCTCTCTCTCTAGGAGTGCAGGATAATTGAGCTTTAGCTACAGAGGGATTTGGGTAATGGAGACATTTTATAATTAAATTTAATTTTCGGCAGGAGGGTTATAAATGTAGTGACAACATTCTACTGCATCACTTATTAACTGGGTAAATACAGGCAAGTTCTTCTAATGCTCTGTGACCAATTTATTCAAACATCTTGGGTTGTGAGAAGTAAAAGTATTCATATATATAACACACCTAGAATGGTGTCCGAGACAGAGGAATTTATTGCTAATTACTGTTTTTTTGTTGATTATCTTTGTATCCCTATACCCATCTCAGTATCTTCATCTATAAAATATGTGTCATATCTAAACTTTGATGAATTCATAAGTAAATGACTGACCGGATAACTTTTTGCCCCTGGGAAAGTCTTTTATATGCTGCAAGGCACAATAAAATATTCTCTAACTTGGAGCCTTCTCTCCTTTGACGCATAGAAAATTGACCTAATCCCTACATTATAGATGTATTTTGTCCTTCATAGACCTCTACAGATATGATATTATCATTCCTCAAATGGCTTTAAAATTGCATATTCTTGTCTATTTTGCCTAGGAGACCATAAGGCTTTTGAGGAGACAGACTACATAGTCATTTTCCCATATAACCTGTGACATGTGACACATGTTAGTGAATAATACAAATGTTCAAATTAAAATATTGCACAGATGAACCTACCAAATAGAAACAGACTCACAGACATGGAGAACAGATTTGTGGTTGCCAAGGGAGAGGGGGAGGGCATGGGATGGACTGGATGCAAACTATTCCATTTGGAATGGATAAGCAATGAGGTTCTACTACACAGCATAGGGAACTATATCCAATCTCCTGAGATAGAACGAGATAGAACATGATGGAAGATAGTATAAAAAGAGCATATATGGAGTTCCCATCGTGGCACAGTGGTTAACGAATCCGACCAGTAACCAGGAGGTTGTGGGTTTGATCCCTGGCCTTGTTCAGTGGGTTAAGGATCTGGCGTTGCCGTGAGCTGGGGTGTAGTTTGCAGATGCAGCTTGGATCCTGCGTTGCTGTGGCTGTGGTGTAGATCAGTGGCTATGGCTCTGATTAGACCCCTAGCCTGGGAATCTCCATATGCCATAGGAACGGCCCCAGAAAAAGGCAAAAAGACAAAAAAAAAACACACACACACACACACACATATGCCTGGGTCACTCTGCTGTACAATAGAAACTGGCACAACACTGTAAATCAACTATACTTTTTAAAAAAGAATCCCAAATCCAAAAAAATGTTCAATTAGCCAATCCTATCAAAACCTAGTAAATGCTTTAATATCTACCCCTTATAAAGATGTATATGCTTTGCTTTGCTTTATATAATTTAAAATAGGCTTAGAATATGAAGATAATATAATGTGACACTTAAAATACATTATCAGAAAATGAAATGGTTAAAAAATAATTTTTTTAATCATTAAATGCCATTTCCTTCTATCAGTTTTAAGTATTTGTTCAGTGGATGTCATTCAAACATTGTTGCCTATTTCTTACTTAAAAAATCATTGCTATGTATTTAGATAACCATCAATATGTATTCACATTCACCTTCTCACATAAATATGGCAAAAATATTTCTTGCGGTTTAAAATATATCCAATTCTGTACTGTTCATAAATACTCCAATTTCCACTGCTGTTAAGTGGAGAGGTTATAATTTTAAATATAGCATTCATGCTATGTAGATACAAAATGAAATGGAAATAATTTATTCATAAAAGCCATATATAAATACTACTCACAAAACATTCTCCCAAGAATTAAAGTATCATTATACTCAAACTTTGCAAAAATATATAGTAACTTAAATAGCAGTATTATCTTAAACTGTAGTGAAATCTAATTAGTTAAAACATCAATTAAGAGATAAAAGAGGAAGTTCCTTTGTGGCAAAGTGGGTTAGGGATCTGGTGTTGTCACAACTGTGGTGCAGTCTGTAACTGCAGCGAGGGTTGGATTTCTGTCCAGGGAACTTCCGCAAGCTGCTGGTGAGGCAAAAAAGAGAGAGAGGAGAGAAAAGAAAAAATGGTTCAAAATCCCTGGTGTGATAGGATATTCGGTAGGATTCTCATTTAACTATGGAGAGTCCCTCCTACTTTTAAGATGTGGCAATGTGGGTAATAATCCAGCCTCCAAAGAATAACAGTAAGAAAAATTCCCTTCATAAATAGGGAATTCTCTCTGCTACTGGAAAAAGTGGACAGGCTAGAAACTCCTTCATGGAATTTCAGAGGAACCTGTATTCAATCAGCTTCCTGAAAGGAGTTCCTCTTCTCAAAAGCAGTCCCTTGGATCTCTTGCTCATGGAGACCTCCGATTGGTGGGGGGAAAAAGGAGAAATAAACCCTTTAGTGCTGATTACAGTATTAGTTCAGAGGGGATTAAAAAAAAAGTTTGTTTTTTTTTTTTTTAGATTCAGGATCACACATTGGCATGGGAATATAAATGAAAACAAAACAAAACAAAACAAAACCATGGCTAACTATTCTAGTTGAAAAACTATCTTGTAGTTTAATAGTATTAACTCATTCCCCTAATGATTGTATCATGGACTTGCCCCATGGCTCACAACATAACCTCTCTGTGTTGTCTCTGCAATGGCTGTTTTGATCCCTGGCCCCAACGACTGTACTAGGTATTGTTATCCATCAGCTCATCTTATTTGGACATTTAGATCCTTTTATAGCTCATTTTCAATTGCCTGGTCTTTTTAAAATTGAGTTTATGATTTACTCCTCCCCTTGGGAGACTTAAAATTAATATAATGATATTAACAATATTCTGGTGTAATATAAAAATGCCTTGATGCAGGTAGTAGCTTCTGATAGGATATAATAGATATTTGCAAGCCACTGCATTCAATAAATACAAACAGACAAGCACCAAGTTAAAAACAAAAGAATATAATGAATTACATGACCCAATTGGTTAAAACACTGAACAGCTATGGATACGAAGAAAACTTGAGGCACTAAAATTCTAGATAGGGAAGAGCATTTTACAGCTGCGCCGAGGTAGTCGGCCACTGTCTGCCCTAGGAACTTGGCCTCCAAGTCTAGTATATGCAGAGGATCTGGTTCCCTGCCAATGACAGTATTCTACTAGAGAAAATGGGAAACGACAGAGCTTGCTTCATAGCTTTAGTTTAGGCTTAGAACTAAAGAACACAAAACTCACAGTTTGTTTTCCTCACTATGCTTTGCCAAACATTAAGGCCTTGCATGAAAGTGGGAGTCTGGAAAGGCTGAATTAAATCTTCTAGAGTTTTTTGCTGTTTAAAAGATCAAACTTCACAAAAGAACAAGTTGTCCCCATGCAGCTTCTGCCAGATGCTTAACCAGAATATGAAAGCAGGCTAAAAAGCTAAGTTGAAAACATCCAAAGGGACAAACATTCAAGACAGATAAGAGACACAACAGGTCAGGAGGAAGTTATATGAAAAACAAGTCAACAAAGCAAAGCAAACCAAACTGAAACAAAACAAAACAAAAGGCAAAAAAGCAGAAGCCAAAATCCCGGAGTCTTTTTTTTTTTTTTTGGCTTCTTATGTTTCCATTAACTTTGAAAGTTTTCTAGTTATTATTTTTTCAAATATCCCACCAGCCCCTTTGTAGGGCTCCAATTAGAAATGGTAGACAGATTTTCTTTCCACATGACATTTTGTCTGCTTTATTTTGTCTTTGATTTTTCTATGCTCAAGTTTGCATAGCTTGTATCGTTAGGAAATCAAGCTCACTATTTGTTGTTGTTTTTCTGTAGTGTCTTGTCAGTTCTCAAGCCTATCCAGGGAATTTTTAATTTCAGTTACTGTGTTTTTGAAATGTTCCACTTGATTCCTATCTTCTGTTGCTTTGCCTATATATATGTGTGTGTGGGGGGGTGTATTTATTATGCTAATGTTATTTAATATACTTTTCATAGTTGTATTCAAATCCCTATCTGCTAATCACATGATCTCTTCTATTTATGAGACTACTCCTTTTTTTTTTTTTTTCCTTTTTACTGCTGCACCTGTGGCATATGGAAGTTCTAGGTCTAGGGGTCAAATTGGGGCTTCAGCTGCTGGCCTACAACACAGCCACAGTGCAAGGCCAGGGATTGAACCTGCATCCTCATGGATACTACAGCTGGTTCTTAATCTTGAGCCACAGCAGGAAGTCTGAGCCTACTGGAGCTACAGCTCCTGGCCTACACCCCAGCCACAGCAATTTGAGATCCAAGCCGTGTCTGTGACCTACACCACGGCTCACAGCAACACCTGATCCTTAACCCTCTGAGCAAGGCTGGGGATTGAACCCGCATCCTCATAGATCCTAATCCGGTTGGTTAACCGCTGAGCCACGAAGGGAACTCCATGGGGTCATACATTCTTGATTCTCCATGTTCCTAACTTTTGATTGAATGCTTGACATTGGAAACTTTGAGTTGCTCTTTGAACTTTGAGTACACTTTGCCCTACTTTGTTTCAGTCAGTAGTTAATTATTTGTAGCTAGCTTAATTACTGCTGTTTTAAAACTTTTGAGAGGCTCTTAATCTAGCTCTACCGTTGAGGCATGATCATAATGGGGAACCTCCTTAACAACTGTCATTTTCTATGGCATCTTAAAGGATCTACTAATTTTGAAGTAGATGCTCATGGTGTTTTAGCAGGGTTGTCTGATGGTTTTCATATCATTGGTAGTTTCACTGAACTACACAGTTGAGAGTAAATTCTACAAACATTTTGTGAAAGCTATAGATTCATTATCTGATTTCTTGAAAAATGAAAATTTAATTCTTACATTTTATTAAATATTTACTTTTTTGATCATTGCTTCCAGAAGGCTGTCTACAAAAATACATAGGCAATTAATACGTAAAAAATTTACAAAGCATGATAGTTCAATAAATACATACTTTCAACTGTACATCACATTACTGCAGATTATTCTCTGTAGGTCTCTGGCTGTATGTCTCAGCCTCTATTTGCTGCACATCTTTCTTATAATCTTAATCTCTAATTTTCCACATTTCCCACTGATCACATTGATTCACTGAAAGTTTAGTTTTGCTTTAAGGTTAAGCCATCAGTTATGCCAAAGCTGGATGATACATTTAATACGTGTCAGTTAGTAGTACTGAATACTTTCAGCTATTAATACCCAAGACTAGAAAGAATCTGCTGTTCATAATCAATACTGTCTGAATATGTTTTGTACTATTTTTTTAACATGAAAAACTATTTGCTGTCTAGAACGGAAGGTGTAGGTTAGATCGCATATGAAAGTTTCATGAAAATGGAGTTGAATTACCAATATCATTTTTCAGATGAATCTGTGTCACAAAGGGTGAGCCCTATTTACTGAAAATAAGCCTTATAAATGAATCAATGGCAGAAGCCACAAGAACAAATGGACACACTCCAAACCCAGCTTAACTTGCCTTAATGAAACTTTTAATTACAATATTTATGTTAAAATTAAAAATATGGGAAACTTATAACAGATACAATGCTGGTACAATAGACTACACCAAAACTTTCCTAAGTAAAGAATGCATATGGTGATCCTGTCTTAGAGGAGTCCACCATCTCCACTGTGTGTCTTAATCCATCGTTTGAAACATTCTCCTGATTTCTGTTATTTTGTATACCTTCTCTACTAGGCAACAAAAGCAGAGACCCTGTTCATTATTCTTGGCATGCTGCTAACTGACTATATACTTAGGCTATTCTAAATTCTTAACAAATATTTTTTGAATGAGGGGAAAATACAAAGCTTACATAGTCTCAATTTAAGAGAATTATATGAAGTTCTGGAAATGATTTAATTAGCAGCATCTACTGTACAGTCCAATTGGCTTTTCAAATTAATCTTGAAAAAACATGTGTAAATAATTTGAAAAAGTAGTTTTTGTGTGTACACAGAATTGTTTTAGGTGAAATGGGGGGAAGTAATGAGAAAAATTATACAGTCCTTGATAATTGTGACTGTGAAATGGAATTTGACAAATGTCAGATACATATTAGTTGTGCCATGTAGGAAATAAAAAGATTCCCTGTGGACTACAGACATTAGAAAGGGGTTCACAGAGGGAGGCCTGAGCTGGATTTGAGAAAGAAAACTCTTTATAAAAGGATATTTTCCAATCAAAATGGCCATCATTAATAAGTCCACAAATGACAAATGCTGGAGGAGATGTGGAGAAAAGGGAAACCCTCCTGCACTGTTCGTGGGAATGTAAGCTGGTACAACCACTATGGAGAACAGTATGAATGTACCTTAGAAAACTATACATAGAACTGCCATATGACCTAGCAATCATACTCTTGGGAATATATCTGGACAAAACTCTAATTAAAAAAGACACATGCACCTGCATGTTCATTGCAACTCTATTCACAATAGCCAAGACCTGGAATCAACCCAAATGTCCACTGATAGATTATTGGATTAGGAAGATGCAGTATATATACACAACAGAATACTACTCAGTCATAAAAAAGAACAAAATAATGCCATTTGTAGCAACATGGATAGAACTAGAGAAGTCAGTCATCCAGAGTGAAGTCAGTCAGAAAGAGAAAGACAAATACCATATGATATCACTTATATCTGGAATCTAATATACGGCACAAAGAAACCTTTCCACAGAAAAGAAAATCATGGACTTGGAGAATAGACTTGTGGCTGCCAAAGGGGAAGAGGAGGGAGTGGGAGGGACTGGGAGCTTGGGGCAAACAGATACAGAATGTTGCCTTTGGGATGGATCCTGATGTGTAGCACTGGGAACTCTGTCTCGTCACTTATGATGGAACACTTAATGTGAGAAAAAAGAATGTATATATGTATGTGTAACTGAGTCACCATGCTTTACAGTAGAAAAATATGTATATCAATAAATGATAAAAAAGGATATTCTCTGTACTAGAGGAAGATCACCTGCTAAATGTTGAGATGAGGCACTGCACAGCATGTATAGGAGATAGTGACAGAACAGTCAAGCTAAGGAAAAGCTTTTGCATAAATTAAGAGCAGCTGGTGGAAAGTAACTAGAGTTGGGCTGCAAATGCTCTTCAAAGGCAAGTGTACAAGTCTAGACTCCATCTTATTAAAAGCCATGGAAATCATCTGAAGAAGAAATAATAATCTTAAAAGCAGTTTCAGAATAAATTTGAGGAAAGAGCTATTAAATTTGAGCTGGATGAGAGATTACAATTACCAGTGTCAGAAAACCAGGCTCAAACTGGCTTAAAGAGTAAGTGGATTTATTAGGTTATTGCAAATGGAAAATCTAAAGGTGGCTGTCTTCAGGCATGGTTCAACAAAGGAATTAACTCCAATTCTCTAACACTCTGCTTCCTATTATGTTGGCTTGATTTTTTTTTATTGTGTGGCTTCATTCCTGCTTACAACACGGCACCATTATCAATTGCAGATATAAGTTTTTTTTTGTCCTTTCCAAATCATGTTATATCCTAAAAGTAAAGCTGGGTACCTTGGGAAGGGACTAGAAATAATGAATATTCATCCATCTATTCCATAAGCAGTGGGAAGCTAGATAAATTCTGACTTTTTTTCTATACATTCTGATTGTGCTAGAGATTACACATTAGCAGTTATATATTTACATATTAAGTTTTTTTAATTTTTTTCTGCCAAACCCATAGAATGTGGAAGTTCCTGGGCCAGGGATCGAATCCACACCACAGCAGCAACCTGAGCCATTGCAGTGAAAAATGCCAGATCCTTAACCTGCTGCACCACCAGGAAACTCCTTTAAATTTTTAAATTTCATGAGAATAAACATACTCATGAAAACCTTTCAGGTTCGGAACTAAATAATTTTATGATAAAAAGGAGTAAAAATAAGAGGTTCCCATTGTGGCGCAGTGGAAACGAATCTGACTAGGAACTGTGAGGTTGCAGGTTCGATCCCTGGCCTTGCCCAGTGGGTTAAGGTTGCAGAAGAAGCTCGGATCTGGCGTGCTATGGCTGTGGCTGGCAGCTGTAGCTCAGATTAGACCCCTAGCCTGAGAACCTCCATATGCCATGGGTGTGGCCCTCAAAACCAAAAAAAAAAAAAGCAGTAAAAATAAAATTAATCTTCATAGTGTCTGGGCTTTTATGCATATGAAAAAAAACAGCAATTTTCTAATTCTAATTTTCTAATTCATTACATAAATTATAATTGCAGACAAATGAAATATTTAGCATATTCACTAAAAGAATTCAGTGTGGCTTTCCCCTATGACCAAGAATAGATTGGCAGGGAATTTCTCTTAGCACTAGAAGAGTGAGTCTTTTAAAACTTTTATCTTCTTCACGTTTAAACTCAATTGAATCATGGAATGAGAAAACAATGTGTGAATTAGTAAACAGTGTATGACAGATGTGCTTATATAGGATATAAAGCTTACATACACACATATATATATATATATATATATATATATATATATATATATATTAAATACATGCTCATTTAATTCACCTAACAACTTTTTGAGTTATTGTGAAGGAGGTAACTATGACAAACAGAAGATACATAATTTACATAGTTCACACAAAATGTCAATTGGTAGGGCCAGGGTATTAAACAAATTAGGCTGAGAATGAAATTCCTATACTTTTTTAATCCCTTAATTTATTAACTTCTAATATTTTCAATGGATACATTCAGATTCAGTCTAGTTAAATTAACCAATAAAATTAGGTGATTGCCTCTTGGACCTAGTTCTTGGTACAAGTCTTTCAGTAAGTACAGCTGACATTTATCTCCTGCCTCCTTTTCAAAATGGCATGACTTAATCACTTGCTGAGGAAATCAGTGGAGTTCTGTTTTTTGCTATGGACACGTATGAAGTTCTGTGTAGTTAACAAAATGGTGTTAGAATTGTTGCATCTAGGTATTGATTATTACATACCTTTCACCACCACTCCTTTAATGGATCTCAGAATTCTAGCGACTTCTTTATTCCATAATTGGAGAGATGAAAATGCCAACATTTGCTAAGAGTCTGCTTTACAGTCATAAAAAGGATTAAATGACTGATGCATATTTTCCTGTTAGCACATTTAGACAGTCTACATAGATCAGGGAATGAGAGTAAACTGGGGAGAGTAAGGGGAAGGATAAAGTTTACTAACAGGTAGGAAATCCTCACAGGGGAAAGAGTGGGAATAGTAAGATACTCTCTATTGCCCCCGAACATCTCATGCAGGGAACACAAGTGGAAAGAAATATCAGGATAAATCTGTCTCTATTGAAGTCATACTATAGAAATTATTTTCTAAATTCAGAGTTTTGTCTCCATTTCTGTTGTGCATATATTGTTTAGAACGACACAATCTCTCTCTCTCTTTTAATTGCCATTCCTGTGGCATATGGAAGTTCCTGGGCCAGGGGTTGAATCCGAGCCTCAGCTGCAACCTACACCCCAGCTGCAGCAACAGTTGATCCTTAAACTACTGCTCCAGCCAGGGACTGAACCCACACCTCTGCAGTGACCTGAGCAGCGGCAGTCAGATGCTTAACTCACTGTACCACAACAGGAATTCTCTACAAAATCTGTCTTTTATATTTCTTTTAAAAAAACAAACTTCTCTGACATCAACTGTACAAATGTTTTCTTAGATCAGTCTCCAAGGCAACAGAAATAAGAGTAAAAATAAACCAGTGGGACTTAATCAAACTGAAGTTTTGCACAGCAAAGGAAACCATTAATAAAAAATAAAAAATAAAAAAAGACAACCTACGGAATGGCAGAAAATAGTTCCAAACAATGCAACTGAAAAGTGCTTCATCTCTAAAAATGTATGAACAACTTATAAAACTCAACAGCAAAAAAGCCCACAACCCAATTGAAAAATGGGCAAAAGACCTGAATAGACATTTCTCTAAAAAATATATAGAGATGGCCAACAAGCACATGATAAAATGCTCATATTCATTTTATTGATTATTAGAGAAATGCAAATAAAAACTTCTGTGAGGTACTACCTCACACCTGTCAGAATGGCCATCATTAACAAGTCAACAAATAACAAAAGCTGGAGAGGGCGTTGAGAAAAGGGAACCCTCCTACATTGTTGGTGGGAATGTAAACTGGTGCAACCACTATGGAAAACAGTATGGAGGTATCTTAGACAGCTATACATAGAACTACCATATGACACAGCAATCCCACCCTTGGGCATATATCTGGACAAACTTTTCCTTGAAAAAGACACAGGCACCTGCATGTTCATTGCAGCACTATTCATAATAGCCAAGACATGGAAACAACCCCAATGTCCATCAACAGATGACTGGATTAGGAAGATGTGGTATATATACCCAATGGAATACTACTCAGCCATAAAAAAGAACGAAATAATGCCATTTGCAGCAACATGGATGGAACTAGAGACTCTCATATTAAGTGAAGTAAGTCTGAAAGAGAAAGACAAATGCCATATGATATCACATATCTGGAATCTAATATAGGGCACAAATGAACCTTTCTGCAGAAAAGAAACTCATGGACTTAGAGAACAGACTTGTGCTTGGCAAGGAGGAGGGGGAGGGAGTGGGATAGAGTAGGATGGACTGGGAGTCTGGGGTTAACAGATGCAAACTATTGCATTTGGAGTGGATAAGCAATGAAATACTGCTGTACAGCACAGGGAACTATATCCAGCCACTTGTGATGGAGCATGATGGAGGATAATGCAAGGAAAATACGTATATGTATATGTATGACTGGATCACTTTGCTGTATAGTAGAAATTGACAGAACACTATAAATCAACTATAAGGGAAAAGATAATACTCATAAAATTAAAAAAAAAACTCACCATAATGTATGTCTTGAAATTATTGGCTGTGACATTTTTAAAGAAATTATAAAAGGTTTAACATTTAAATTGTTTTTAACTTAAGCACCTCTTCTGAGGAATATAGAGTTGTAAGTATATCTCCCACCTTTGTTTCATTTTGTATTTCTCTGGAGAGAATGTAAAACCCACGGTGTTTTGCTTCTAGTTGCTAAGAAAAAACACGGAAAGTTTCTCTGACTAACAGGGTTACCTAATCGTCCCTAGCAATCAAGGGATTTGTAAATGTCACTGCACTCGTTCACGTATTTCCAGCTGCTAAGACAAGTGTGATGACTTTGCTTGAGTGCTAAGTTTTTCTTTTCTCTGACCTCTAAAGTATAAATGTTTGAAGACCATCAAGGAACTGAAAGCTGGAATTTCCCCCAAGGAAATGGGAGCTTAATCACACCCAATCAGTATATTTTTATCTATGGTAGTTGAACCACTTGCTGTGTTACCTTTAAATCGCATATTCTCTTAAAGTGCTTTCTTTGCCTTTTTAGTTGGTTAAATTCTTGAAAGGAAACTTCAGCCTCTATTTTCTAATTAAATGGCAAACTCAATTCAATTTTCTTCAGGAAATATATATTAAATTCAACAATATCCATATATATATTGGCCTAAGAATATGTACTCATACAGGTATAGCAAGGCATCATTTTCCAGGTTAATCAGATTTCTAATATCCTAAGAACCTTTTGGAAGGAACCAAGTAAGAGGGAATTTAACCAAGAAGCAGTCCAATGAAGGGAGACTGAATTCTATGCAGATGCTCTGCCCACATCTCTGGCTGGCCCCTACATGGTGCAGATGCCAAAAATTGTAGTGAAATTTGAACTTCACTGCAAAAAACGGAGTCGACAATTTGAGTTAATCTGAGGTAAATGCCTGCTAAAACAAGTAAACAAAACTAATACTATTCTGAAGAATATAACATAATTTGAATCTCCAAAACAAAGTATTCACAATCAAGAAGGTAGAAGTCAAAATTATCCAACATATTAAAAAAAAGAAAAACATGAATTATTGTTGAAAAAAATAAATGGGAGGGTTGATGACTTTTTGACTGTCTGAGGCTTAAACGATCTTTAAACTCTCAATATTCTACAGTGATGAAAAGGATAAGTTGTTCTGACACCAAAAGAGATATGTTCTCCAACAGCCACTTCAGATGCGACTGAGGAAATTAACAGAGAAGGAAAAACCTCACAAAGGTACAGGATTTTGTACTTGGCACTATGACAGCCTAGAAAATGTTGAGTCCACCACTGTGGAGCATCAGGGAACCTGGTTTTTACTCAGAAGTCAAAATAAGCTAAACATGTAACAACCCAAAATGTGGAATGTGAGATGCCAAATATTTCCAGCTCCATTTTCCAGAGGCATGAGTAGAACTTCACCTTCTGGAATTATTATGTTTAGGCGAGACCATATGTTTAAGTGATTAGTATGCAAACTGATAACAAATAACTTATGGGACATATAAATTACATGTTCCAGTTATAGGTCAGAGTATTGAAGTGTGAGATCATTTACCCCAATTTTTCACTTTGCTCTCTAGCATAGTGTTAACATTCGACATGGTGGCTGCTGCTCCAGCAGATCTCTAAACGGTTAGGAGGAGCAGAGCCTTCTCCTAAGCCTTGTGGATAAGAATTTACAGTGAGAAGTACATCTTTCCTATATAAAATATAAAGTATCAAATATCAACTATGGAGTTTCTGCCATTGCTGGTTTATTTTAGTGAAACATAGCATAGGCTGACCAATAAGTAAACGTAGCTAATGACTTTGTTTTCCCCGTTGGCTGTGATGAGTCATCTAGGAGGTCTTTGTTTCTTGTAAAGTTTTTGATCTCCCAGAGTTTTTTCTGAAACTTTGAACATCTTGCTCTTCTGCTTCATCCATTGCTGATAACACTCTCTTTCAAGACCAGCTATTAGAAATATCTTTACCTTGAGTCTTTCTTATATTAAATTCAAAGATTCTACCATTTCGAAGATTTTCTCTTAACATCCCTCTGACAAATTTTCTTCATCCATCAATAAGGATAATAAAAGTTTACACTCTATAGAGTAGAAAGAGTGATTAAAAAGTAGATATTAAGGATTTAGGCATGCCAGTAGGTATTATCCTTGTTTATCACATCATTTTTAGCATCATAATTATCTCTGCAATCTTATATGGAAAAGCTTAAGACGATTTACTGTACTGCATTCACAACTACTGCACCACCTAGACATTATTTCTTAAGCATTTCAACCAGATATTGTGAGTCCTCCACCCTTTTTTAACCAAATTTCCATTCTCTCTAGGTCTTATAAACAAGACACACACCTTCTCTGTTGAAGGATATTTTCAAATTTATCTATGAATTTTCATTCATCTGCTTGGCTATCTCTCTTTGGATTTAACTGAGTGAATCAAAGCAGTAAATTGTAATCCTCATAGAAACTTACTATGTTTAAATTCTCATCAAGACCACACTGTCTCTCATTCCTCCAACACACACCTGGAAATTAAACTCTTCTCCTTCGGATGAGAAAATAATATTTGGTGTCATCAGGAATTCTTTAAAACTCTACAGTTTGAGAGTCAAAGAGTCTGAACCTTTCTGGCTTTATCTCAGTATGGATTCTCTGCTTTTTGAATTAAAAATAAACATACCAAGTAAAAATAGGATATCAAAACCACTACCATTTCTACCAAGGGCTTAACATAGACGTTGACATTCAAAGCTGAAATAATTTCTTCATCAGAATGGATGAACCTTTTTCTGGGTCCATCAATGAACTGGTTTAACATGTGCGATACTTTGGGAAAGGAAGGGAAAATGCGAAAAAGTAAAATATATAAAATCTTCTGATTAAATCTGGCAATAGTAAGGCTATTTTTTTTATGTCGGGAAAATATTTAATAATCTATATCCACATTACTAAATTCGTCATGCTAATTGAGAAAACTACATGCTAACAAAAGGGTGTGCCTCCAACTCTTTGTTTCCATGGTATGATGGGTCTCTCTCTTTAGCTGCATACATTTGAGCTACAGGCTCATGCCTTTCTGCCCGTTCAGGGATTCTCTTTCCTGTGCCTCGCTCCCTTGGCTGAAAGAGGAAAGAAATCTGATGCTAAAGCTTCAGTGCTGCTTGCCTCCTTTTTCCTTACTTGTCAAATGACTGAGTATACTCTACCTGGTCATGACCAATGATATGCGTCACCTCTGGCTTGTTTTCCCACACAGAAGTATGATTATTCCCTTTTGTAGTTATTACCTCTATTTTACATGTTATTTAAGTTGTATATCTTAAATCATACAACTCAGTAAATAGGGATTTATGGAGCTCTTGTGCCCTTGAATGCAGAGATAATGCCTCGTATGTTGGTTACAGAAAGTACCCAAATCCTTATACTGACATTAAAAGTACTCAAAAATATCTGTCATTAGAATTTTCCAAGAAACCCAACTAAAAGCATTTAGAAAGTATTGCCATTATATACTCATGGAAAGATACCACTGAGAAGACTTGCTTTTATTTCAGTTTATTTTTGCCTAGCACTATAATAGGAATAGGTATTCAAAAACTGTACCAAAAATTCAAAGTTTGATAATTATCCTTTGGGTAACTTACATCCCTCAAATTCTCTTCAGCCAGGATTTCTATATAAATGGAAGACTTCCACTGACAATTCCTGTTGTAGCTAATGACAGCCATGTAAATTAATCCCCAAACTGTTTCCATTGGCACATCTACTATAAGCATGCATTTCTGATGATAATTCAAGTAAAATTTCCTCCCATAATTGGAAACGTGATGACAAAACAGCTTTGACAACATAACTGCAAATTTTTCCTTCCAATAGCTCTGTATAGTTTTAAGACAATAGGCAGGAAGCAAGGGAACAGACTAGGATGCCAATGTCAGTGTTTTTTTGTTTGTTTCATAAAATGAATTGGGTGTTCTTCCATGTACATTAAAATAATAGTGCATCTGTTATTTGTATACATTTCCAAAATGGGGACAGAAGTTTTAAAAATGTGAAATTACCTGGGAGTTAAAAGCAATCCTATGAATTGATGATAACTGAAAAAAGATTTTGGCAGCACATCTATGGTTTGCAACATCCATTTAACCAAAAAGGGAAATTCAGAACTACTATTGAACAAATACAAGCTGATGAAAGAAGCTTGTGTTTTTTGCTAATAAACTCAGTGTTGCTTATAGAAAGGGATGATCCAGTTCTTTCTTTTTTTTTTCTTTTCTCATTTTTTTTTTTTTTTAGTGGGTCTCAAAATTCTGTGACATATTTTTGGGCAAGTTGTTTTCATTAAAAAGTATTGATTTTAAGAACTAATAACTTAAAACTGCCAAACACAAAACAAATGGTCCATAAAACATACTCTGTTCCTTCTTACGGTTTTATGATACATTTTACACTATTCCAGAAAAGGGGGATCTTCCTCTTTGGTTGACCATGCCTGTGGTTCAGAATCCCTGACTCTGGGAGCATATTTTTGTGTTTCTCCATGTGAATAAAGAAGACATCTTTATACAGAATATAAAATACGCTATTTAGAGATCACTATGAACCCTTCAATTCCACAAACACTGAATTAATTCTCCCTAATACTTGCTTCGTTGCTTTGCTGTTTCCCAATTCCAGATTTGGGCAAGTGAGTCTGAGTGGAGTGTCTGGGTCATATGTTTATTCCCAGTGGAAGGGCTTGCTGGAAAATTGAGAACAAGATGTTTTTTCTTCTAAGGGAGGGAGGAAGGATCTGCTGCTACCAAAGTTCGTAATACAGAAAATTCTCCACACACTGGAAGGAGTTCAGTCACCTTCCTACATGTGATGAATGGCAAGTACAGAGGTTAAGAAAATTAGCTTTTAAATTAACCAAACTTGGGTTCAAATCCAAGCTCTGGTACCACTTAAATATGTTATTCGAAGAAAATGATGTGTCCTTTCTGAATTTCAGTTCTTCATTTAGGAAAATGGGGAACACATCTTCCCTAACTTATGAAAGTTTTGTTAAGATGAAAATAATGTAAATAAAGAGCATAGCACAGTATCTGACATACAGTAGATAATCAGTAAATATTAGTGATGATTATTACAATGATACAAGGAACTCTACTTTATTCTTAAACTTTGGGTCCAGGTGGTATTGACAATTGTGATAAATAGTAACAGAATTTTTATGGTGAAGATGCCGAAAGTTATACTAATCATTTGGAGAAGTTCCTCCTTTAACTAATTCACCTCCACAAGAATCATATTCAGATGAATCAAAAAAGCTACGCTGTGCAAGGATGGTGGAAAATACCTAAAGTTAAGAATAATTTTCTCACTTAACCGAAGTAAAAATAGCAGTATTTGAACTGATAGTAAAGCCAACTCCCTGGCTTTGAAATGGTTTACTTTGTACTTTAGACATCGTATAAATTAACTCATTTCTAAAATAATTAGCAGGTAAAGAAATTATGGGAGTTCCCATCATGGCACAGCAGAAATGAATCTGACTAGGAACCACGAGGTTGAGGGTTCAATCCCCGGTCTCGCTCAGTGGGTAAAGGATCTGGTATTGCCATGAGCTGTGGTGTAGGCTGCAGATGGGGCTCAGATCTGGTGTTGCTGTGGTTGTGGTGTAGGCCGGCAGCTGAAGCTCCCATTAAGACCCCTGGCCTGGGAACCTCCATATGCCATGGGTGCAACACTGAGAGACAAAAGACAACAAAAAAAGAGAAGGAAATTATGAAAATGTTTTTAAGTTACATTGTGAGTACAGAGGCACATTTTATAAATCCAAAACTGATTTGATTTTTAATTGATGATTTGTTATTTTCTAATTTTGATATTAATTGGCAAATTATTAGAAACAAAATTTAAGTCATCCATAACTTGATATTCATGAAAAAACATTTTATTACAAAGAAACATTTTCTTAAATGGTCACTATTTTAAGAAACTGAGTCTGATGTTCATATTTATTATAGCTAAACTATAAAACTGTGACGGCCATCACTCAGCCTCTAGCTGCTATGACCTCCTCAATGGGGACCTTCTCTAGCCTAAGTTTGAAAGCCAAGACACTTGTCTACATGGTGCTATTTCGCAAATATGTTGGATATTAACATATTACAGAGATGAAAGGCAGCATCAGTACCTTTCTGACATTAATCTATGTAGGTAACTGACATTTTTATATCTCCAAAAAACCTGTACTTTTAAGTTGTAAAACACATGCATTTTATTTGTTTTAATTGAGTTTTTAGTCATTTTAAATGTAGAAAAATGCCAATTTGCATTTGATTTGATTCAGGAAAGTTTTTTGAGCTAGCAAAAACAAATCTTGACAGCATCTTCAAATACTCCATAAACTTTGTGATTTCTAAGTAGCTATCATTCTGATTATTAGAGCCAATTCCTTTTTCAGTAGCTCAATTCACTAATAAACGGATCTAAAAATTTACTTTGCTTCCTTGTTCCCAGAGTCTTTATTTGCACTTTCCACATCTTTTTTTGGTACCTCTTCTCTACCCATGTAAAACCCAAATGTATCTGTAACTATATCTGTGCAGGTATGCTATAGATGTATATAATTGAACATATACACTGCTAAGTACTTACAATTAATACATACAAAATGGTACAAACACACACGGACACACATTATCATCATCACTTTCATCAAACAGGGCTTGCAAATTGCTCACCATGTAGGACTTTGCTACCTTAAATGAAACATTCTCTTGAACACATTTTCTGCTATTCTTGGTCACTTCAGCTTTACGCTATTTATACACACTTCCTAGCCTCTCATAGATTTAATCTGATTGTCTGTAAAAAAATAAAGATTTATGCCTTCCATGTTTGTGAAAATTAAGGTAATATCTTACATGAATCATTTAGTCCTTCACCAGTTGCTTCCTTGAAAATATTATGTGCTCAATAAATACTATCAGTCATTTCTAAATTCAAAAGTTTATGAATTTGATAACAGATTCTTCATTCACTTTCTGATCTTTGGCAGTTATTTTCTTTCTTTTCTTTTTCTTTTTTTGGTCTTTTTGTCTTTTTAGGGCTGTACCTGAGGCATATGGAGATTCCCAGGCTAGGGGTCCATTCAGAGCTGTATCTGATGGCCTACACCACAGCCACAGCAACCCCAGGCTAGGGGTCCATTCAGAGCTGTATCTTCTGGCCTACACCACAGCCACAGCAATGCCAGATCTGAGCCGCATCTGTGACCTACACCACACAACACCAGATCCTTAACCCACTGAGCAAGGCCAGGGATTGAACCCACAACCTCGTGGTTCCTAGTCGGACTCGTTAACCACTGAGCCACGATGGGAACCCAGAAGTTCTTTTCTTTACTGATGTACATTGACTTAAAATATTATATTAGTTTCACTGATATCTCATTTTTGATTTTTCATTTCCTTGGTGATTAGTGATACTGAGCAAATTTTCATGTGTCTCTTGGCCATCCTTATGTCTTCTCTGGAAAAATGTCTATTCGGGTCCCCTGCCCATTTTTTGGATCAGTTTTTTTTTTTTAATAGGAGCTGTATGACTTCTTCATATATTTTAGCTATTAAACCCATATCAGACATATCATTTGTAAATATCCTCTCCTATACAGTATATTGTCTTTTCATTTTTTTGATGATTTCCTTCACTCTGCAAAAGTTCGTAGCTTGATTTGGTCCCCCCTTTTTTTAACTCTTGCTTTCTTACTTGAAAACAAGAGACATATCGAAAAATCAATGCTAAGCTGGATGTCAAAGAGTATACTGCCTACTTTTTCTTCTAGGAGTTAATCATTTCAGGCCTTACATTTAAATCTTTAATCTATTTTGAGTCCTTAATTATAATTCTCCTCATGGGTACTAGCCTCATAAGAACAGTCTCCTGCCACTGTATCCACTTAGGTAGTGGTTATTGGTTTTTGGATTTTTATGAATCATAAGTTTAAAAATGAGAACCATTGTAGATTTTCCTTATTTATAATTTTTCCAACTAATGTATTTTCAACATGCACATATTAAAACTCACTTTAATCTCTGATGTTCAAAACAGAATCAAGGTATAAATTAGCGTCAGTTTAGTTTCTGCCAATGTAAGCAGCAGATGCAGCAGGCTATATATGATTTTTTTTGAACGTACAAGTCTGGAATTAAACCATTACCTATATAAATACATTGATGGGTTCACTGCAAAACAATTAACAAACAGTCTATCAGGGACTATAGTGTGTTCAAACCGAATTGGAAAGAATACAAATTAGAGATTGATACTATACTGCTGAAGATGGTCTTCTATAGTCAAGATCAGTTAAATTTCA
Source organism: Phacochoerus africanus (assembly GCF_016906955.1). Lineage (NCBI taxonomy): Eukaryota > Metazoa > Chordata > Mammalia > Artiodactyla > Suidae > Phacochoerus > Phacochoerus africanus. The sequence continues at coordinate 127,907,433 of NC_062548.1, forward strand.
TCTAGAAAAATGACATTGTAACCCAGATGACAGCAGCTTTGTGGGGCTATGGAAGGAGTGGTATAGGGGAGGCATACAAATACAGTATATTTGCTTTTTTTAAACAAAATTAAATGTAAAGCTCTAATTAGTAAAGCCTATAATAGAAAGTGGAAAAAAAAAACAGCAAAAAATCTAGTAAATCAATTAAATTGTTTTTTCAATGTGGATATATTGGGCAATGGAAAAGAAATCAATACAACTTTCTCAGTGAAATAACTGAAAATCATCTGAAAACACCCTGATGATCCATTAAGAGCTTTTATTATTTTTTAAATCAACTAGTCAGTTTTACCTAACACACACACACACACACACACACATTTTCTTTTCCAGATTCTTTTCAATTACAAAATACTGAATATAGCTCCCTGTGCTATGCAGTGGGTCCTTGTTAGTTATCTATTTTATATAGAGTAGTGTGCATCTGTTAATCCCAACCTCCAAATTATCCTTCCCCCAACTTCCCCTTTGGTAACCACAGGATTGCTTTTTATGTCTTTGAATCTGCTTCTGTTTTGTGTTGGGACACATATATCTTTATACATGCAACTATAAATAGATTTGTCGAGGCATAATTACCAGCTCAATACATGTGCATAATTAAAAGTCAACGATATAAAGACCAATTTCCTTCCAAAAATGCTTATTAAAATGTCTTTCTCTTCCAATTCTGGCTATGACAAACTTGTTCACAGCACAGCAAATTCTGCACCAGTATGAAGTAGAAAACGAGATACAATTTAAAAAATCTGATTGAACACATTGACAAGGAATCAAGACAGCCAGAGTCCAGGAAGTGGTTTCCCGTCTCTGAAAACACCAAGACAGGAAACTTAGTGAGGGCACTCCCCACACCCTACAATTCTTTTTCCTCTTAAAATATTATCTTATTCTTCAGTGGAAGAAAGTATATTATATATTTCATTCCTTTGTAGTGACCATAGTTTTGAGTCAAAATAAAGATCAATTTTCACCCACAGCCCCTCAGAGAAGGACTATTGTGTGAATCCAGAGTCTGCCACTTATGAGCTCCTGAAGAATTGGTCAATTTCCTTCAACTCTTAGAATCTCATCTTTCTTGCTTAAAAAATTGTGGGCAGTAATATCTAACTCACAAAATGGTTAAGAGGAAATATGAGATATAAAGTTTTTAAAGTGTTTAGCCCAAGAATAGTGGTCACTCAGATATTAATCTACTTCCTGTTCAATTTTCTAATTTCCTTTGACTTTGTTCAAAATGATTTTAGGTCTTCTTTCTCTCTGCAGGGCAGTGAGCTGGACATTACTGCTTTATTATTTCAGCTGCTTAGGGAGGAGATAAGTTAAATGCCTGCAAGGCTTAGTTGCTTTCTCTAAAGGAAGCCTGCTTACTCATTCCTGGTGGGAAGTCTGTTTCCTGGGTCAATAATGGATTCAATTCCCCCTGGGTTTATTCAATTGCCACAGGTCTGAGGCCACTGGAGCCTTGATGCTAGTAGTTCAATTTAGTAATTTCATGGTCTGATTCCACATGGTGAGTTTGCCCATTTTTTACTTTGTAACCTGAGATTGTGCAGTCGGGGAAGGTATACACATCAACGGGGGGTTATCTACAATTTACACTCACCTGTGTGTAGGTGGTAATATATGACAGATATTTCTCCATCTCCTATAATTGTGAGGACAGTAGGAAGCTTCAGGGATCCTTCCAGACCCTTCTAACTATTCCCAACCCAGGAAAGCATGTAGCCCATTTGTTTTGCAACTCTACCTCTTCCGCTAAAACCTTTAGGTAGCCAGTGTTTCCTGGGATCCTGAGACAGTGTGTACCTGCTCCCAAGGAATCTGAGAGTTCACAACCCATTCCACTAGTCCCCTCCTAGGCAATTATTGTCTTTTGTCTTCAAAGAAACAGGCATGACATTTGAGCAGGGCCTCATTGAAGGGCACAAGGATCACTTGCTCATCGGTGGAACCAGTAAAATTGGCTTAAGACATTAAATTGGTCCATTTTTAGTTGCTGCATTCCTAAAGCTTGTCACCTTCTTTAATATTTCCCTTGTGGTATGGCTCCTCCCACCTCCAGTTTTGCAGGGATGACTCACCTTCTTCTATTCTTTTGAACACTGACTTCCATCCTTACTTTTCTCCAAAAAAGTCACAATACTTACCGTTCTAACCTAAGAAGACTCAACCAAAATTCTCATGTTCTACCAGCAAATTTGAAATTAAAATTCATTTTTCATTTGAAAATACGCACTATACATTATGTATAATAACCATGCTTCAGTCACTCTGTTGAATTAGTTATATTTTGTGATCTGCTCTGGGAGAAAAAAGGTTATGAAGTGACGGTGCAGCTTTCTTTTCCAGAACTTTTTCTTTTCTTTTTTATTCTAAGAATCTTTATGTTTTTAACTGTTCCTGCTCTCTGGCAAAGCTTCAATTAAAATTGCTGTTTGTTTTGTTTAAAAATGAGGTGAACACTGTGGATGAATGGCATTATAAAGTCCTATGGCAAGGATGGAATGTAGGCAAAAGAAAAAAAAATCTGAATATACCCTCTTTTGAATTCTGAGAAATACTTCCCCAAATGAAGATTGAAACTGAGGTAGGAGGTATGTGGGCCCCTGGACTGAGAACAACTGAGACTTTTTAGGTTGAGTAAATTGGGCCTTGTTTCTTCTTGACACTACGAGGAAAAATTAGCTGAAGGAGGTGAGCTCCTCCGGAGTAGGAAGATAAGGTTGTTAGACCAGTGGGGAAGAAGAAGGCAGAGGCTGGAGCAATGAGATAGCAAGCAGAGTTTGTTGACCAACAGAGTGGTTGGAAGCTCTGAGCAGGTGCCACTCGGGCCCCCACCACAGGGGAGTACTTGGTTTTTTATAGACAAGGGTCATTGTGCTGAGCCATGCAGGCTGTGGCCTTGGGACTATCTTTGTCTTTGGGCAAATATGGACCTGTTTGATAAGAAGAGTCTCTGTGCTTTTAGGCCTTGACTCATTTTCCACCTAAGAAAGATGACCATTCAATTATAACTGGGGTCAAGGAGACCTCCCCAATCACACAAGTGCAGTAAGACTTCTAGGTGTCAGAAAGGGAGGGGGCGCTAAGTCCTCATGCCATCCTGGCATTCTTTGCTTTGGAATCCTTTGTCAAAAGATGTGGACGCATATTGGGGAGGGTCCCATGTCCAGTCAGTTGTGAGAATTAAAATAAGATAATTGGCTAAAGGTAAACAAAGACCCAGAAAAACTGTCCTACATAAGTGATTTAAAACACCTCTAGCACACTCCTCATTGAGGGGTATGCCTGCACCCACTGTCCCCTTTAGGGGTTGTATTACTTTTTTGCTTCTCTGTGTGCTTTCCCACATGTGGAACTGGGACTCTAACAATAAACTTTATACCTGTTTTCACAGTCTTTGTCTCCTTGAAACATTCTTGCTTTCAACAGGGGGCAAGAATCAGAGCAATTCTACTTTTAGCCTCTAGCTAATCTAAGGCTGGGACTCATGGTTTTCATCTAGGCTGCCCAGGTTCAACGCCTGAGCAGAAACTTTAGATCTCACTCCAAGCTATCCCTCACTGCTGCCTCTCCGAGCTCAGAACTGGAGGGCTGAACTCATTTGAAAATATTCTGAGTCAAAATATGAAGAATAGTAGAGTGTGAATTTACTGCATCTAAGTTAACTTATCCTTTACATTATCTGAAACCAAACTGGCTTAAATTTGAAAGGCAGTATGGACACAGGCTATGAAGAGGCTCTGGAGCAGACTGCTTCCCTAGAATTCCTACATTTCCATTTAATAGCTATTTGACAAATAGTGGATGTCTCCATGGCTCTATGACTTGTTCTCTGCATTTATTTTGGTAAAATTATTTGAGTAGCTATGCCATAGCCTTGTTTTTTTGCAGGTAAGATGATTTTGATGCACATAAAATACATAAAATATGGCCTGGCACATATTAAAAGCTCAATAAAGGTTAACTATAACTTAGCAAAAAATAAATTATACTACAGGATTTAATCATGATAAGAATACCGTCCTTTCATTGCTTTTGATCATTTAAATATAATTCCATATTGTAAAATACTTTGAGATTTTTCCTTAAATTGACATAATGTATGAGAAAGGGAACGTGATAAGAGAAGGTACAGTAAAGATGATACACTGTTATTATTTTCTGTATCTGAATGTCACAAAATATTGTTAGTATTACTCTTACTGTGATTTTATCTATGGCATATCTCCATCTTTTGCCTCAGAGAGTCCTTTTTCATTTGAAAATGTGCACCACACAGGCACACATAATTATATGGATGGCATCTAAACAATTCTCCTGGCAAAATGGTTTATGCCTGTGGCCCCTTTTCCGTCAGACGTAACTACAGAACTGTATTATGCGGGGAGATGTTCTGCAGGGCTCCAGACGTAAGGACTATGCTCATCCACCTTGACAACACCTATACCCTATAACTTCTTTCCAAATTCGTGTTCGAACTGTCAACACCTAAGGAGATGCACTTACAACTGACAGGCTTCTTCTCATACATTTTATTTCATAATCATCCTTTGATTCATATTCCTTCTTATATGATGAAATATGGCAGTAACAAATCTTAGTATCTGGACTTCCATGTGACTTTGAGCTGTTGATAGCAATGACATTTATTAAAATTTAGGCAATTTCCATTAAGCCATGGTGTTGAATGGATACCCTTCCTCTTACGTCTTAGACTGTAAAAGCCTTGAATTTTCCATACTATTTTAAAAATTTCAAACATTAAGAGGAAGAAACACTTTTACCCACATGAAAGAATAAGAGAAATACATGTTGTGTATATGTGTATACATATGAATATGTATCTAAAACATGGATGTGTGGATATGTGGGTTTATGTGTGTCTCTGTTTATAAATAAAACATACTTCATTAATATGTATCTATGTGTATATATACATATATACATACTACAGAAACTTTCACAAATAATAAGTGTGTAGCATGATCCCTGTCTCACAAAGTGAATGTATCTTGCAAAGATCACCCAGATCAAGAAACAGAACCTTGTAAGAAACAGGCAAGCCCCCCTCATGCTCCCAGTAACTAATCTCCAAGGGTAACTGCAATCCTAACTTCTAACTTGGATTGATTTTAGTTCTTTTTTGTAGTTTTCCTTTTTCTGTCCACTCTGCGAAGCTTCAGAATTCATATACAACCATGGTGGGGTGGGGGACTGATGTTTAAGATCCCTCAGCAAGCCAGCTGTTTGTCTCCAGTCCTTTAAGACGACAGGAGCTCTACTGCTTTCTTGACCCCTAGCAAGAAAGGGGTCCTCCAAACTATTCTTGGAGGAATAGTTTATAGCCCTAAGCCCAGAGTCAGCAAATGCCTTCTGAGAAATGCCACTGCATAAAGAGGGGTGACACCCCCCATTCTTCCCTCATATGCATTATTCCCCACCTCTTCCAGCCCTTTCTTCAGCTCTTTCTGCATCAGCAGTTGAACTGTGTTTTATCTAACTCCTTAAGGTATTCTTGATGGGATCATTGTTCCCTTACAAGATACTATATCTTGTTCAGAAACAGAAAAGCAGAATATAATATGTGAAATATAATTTTAAGACCTACATTCTATCTCACAGTATAAAAATTTATGTATGGTTGTGGTCAGAACCAGTGATAATAATAAATATAAAACTAAAGAGTAGGTGATTAACTCAGGCTTCTCTGAAATAATTAACTGAAATATTAAGATAGGCCAAAAAAGGCTGTAAAATAAAATATTGATTGTGCTGGATACTTGATTAGAGGAAAAGTAAAATGCTCTTTCTTCCATGGCAAGTGAAATATGAATCTATTACATTGTGTAATAAATGTTTCTGCTCAGGTGTTTTGGGGGTTAAGGCAGCGCTCCCTGAAACTATCGTATATATCAGCCATAATTTTAGTCTACACAATTATATCAGAGACCTGGCAGAACCATGTTTAGTTTCAGAGTTCGAAACTTTTAAAATGAGGAGTTTCCGTTGTGGCTCAGTGAGTTATGAACCCAACTAGTATCCATGAGGATGTGGGGTTCCATCCCTGGCCTAGCTCAGGACGCTAAGGATCTGGTGTCACCATGTGCTGTGGTGCAGGCTGCAAATGCATCTCAGATCCTGCATTGCTGTGAGCTGTGGTGTAGGCTGGCAGCTACAACTCTGATTTAGCCCCTAGCCTGGGAACTTCCATATGACTCAGGTGTGGCCCTAAAAAGCCAAAAAAAAAAAAAATCCCTTTAAAAATAACTTTTCACCTCACACTTGTGAGAATGGCTATTATCATAAAGATAAGAAAAACTATATAACTATGTATAGTTTACATATATATGTATATATAAATTCAGTCATAGAAAAGAATAGAATCTTGCCATTTACCACAACATGAATGGATATTGAGGACGTTATAATTAATAAAATAAGCCAGAGATAAGAAAGACAAGTGCCATATGATCTTGGTTATATATGGAATCCCCCCCCCCAAAAAAAAAAATCTCATAGATATAGAGTACAGATTTCTGGTTGCCAGCAGAAGGGTTAGTGGTGAACCAAATAAGTGAAGGGGTCAAGAGATTCAAACCTGTAGTTATAAAGAAGTCATGGCAGAGTTCTTGTTGTGGCTCAGTGGTGAACAAATCTGACTAGCATCCATGAGGATGCAGGTTTGATCCCTGGCCTTGCTCAGTGGGTTAAGGATCCAGCGTTGTCATGAGCTGTGGTGTAGGTTGCAGACATGGCTCGGATCCTGCATTGCTGTGGCTATTGTATAGGACGGCAGCTATAGCTCCAATTTGACCCCCAGCCTGGGAACTTCCATAAGCCACAGGTGCTGCCCAAAAAGCAAAAAATAAATAAATAAACAAAAATAAGTCATGGTGGTACAATGTTCAAGCCAATTACACTTAATAATATTGTGTTGAATATTTGAAAGTTTCTAAGCAAATAAATCCTAAAAGTTCCCATTTCAAAAGAAAAAAAATTCTGTAACTATGTATGGTGAGAGATGTTCACTAGACTGATGGTGGTGATCATTTTGCAATATATACAAATATTAATTTGCTATGTTGGACACCTGAAACTAATGTAATGGTGTATGGAATTATACCTCAATGGAAATTTAAAAAAATAAAATTCAATAAATAAAAGCAGGAAAGGAAAAAAAATGTTTGAGTAAACATTACAGGATGCTATTATCAGAACTTATTAATTATTAGAAATTGCTATAAAGATTAGAATAAGTGTTCTAGACTGAAGTAGAGCATTTAAGATCTGCTGGTTATGGGTTTACTGTTTCTCAGGTTCAATTACACTCCATCTATCTGTGATGCCATAATTGCTCTAGACCTTTTAAACATTTTCTTTTTTCTTGCAAGTTGTCAACACAGAGCCCTGGAGGGACATTGCAGGAGGGAAGGGTTTAGCTTACTGTTATGGTGTGGAGTTAGATGGGTTTCTCAAGTGTGCGTGCTCTGGGGCCTGGCTCCTGCAACATGAACAGCTTCTCCAGCACTTATCTCCTGCAGCGTCCACATTCTACAATGCCCAGTGCTGGCACAGACAGCTTCTCTGGCACCAGGCTCTGGGGATGTGCATGGTTTCTCCAGGGTTCAGCTCCTGCAAGACACAGGGAAACAGCACTTAGTGGCCAGAATCCCAGGGACCACCCCTCCTGGTTAACTCCCAGCTGAAGAGATTCATGGAACAGAGCACAAAGACTTTCTGTTTTAAAACTGGGGCACTCTTGGAGCTTCGACTATGGCACAATGGGATCGGTGGACTCTTGGGAACACTGGGCCATGGGTTCAATGCCCAGTCCTGCATAGTGGGTTTTAAGGATCTGGCATTGCCACAGCTGCAGCTTAGATCTCTACTGCAGCTCAGATCTGATCCCTGGCCCTGGAGCTCCATATGCCGCAGGATGGCCAAAAATAAAAATAAAAATTAATGTAATATAAAATTGGGGCATTCTTGAATGAACTGTAACAGGATTGTTCACCTTATGGGCAGCAACCCTGCCCTGGATGGTTTAATAGCCTCTTCTGAGTCATCTCCCCATGAAACTTTCCCTGGAACCCTAGAAGGTATGCTCAAGTTTTCGCAGCATGACAGTTTAGTGACTTCTTTGCCATGCAGGGGACCACATTTTGACTTCTTGCAAGGTATGGATCTCAAACTTTGGGAGCTGGGACACACTGTCTCAGCCAAGGGCATAGCGTTTGTTCCTTATCTGCTCTTCCTATATTGTTGAAAATTCTATTTACTTACTATAAACAAATACTTTGTTAATCCAATTTCCTATTATTGCTAATAACTTTTTATTTGAAATCTTCCCCATTAAAATTTCTGTGCTGATTTTTACCTTGACTGATTCATACAATATATTCCATGTATTTTTAACTAGCACTTAGAAGATTTTCTGGCACATAAGAGGTGTCAAATACATATATGTTAATATATTAACATATCTATATGTTAGTTTGAAAATTTTACCAGTATTTCTGTCACAGGATTGGGCAATTGAAATCTACTAGAAAAAGCTTTTTGTGATAGAACTTTTTCTATCTTATATCAAACTGGAAAGAAGAAAATAAAAGCTGAAGAATGAGACATTTTTTCCTTATCCTGTTTTATTCCAAAAGTGCCATGGTGATAACATTTTAGCCAAAGTCGGATATGATAAAATGGCCTGCCTGGATATATTGGGGAATAAAGGCTTTTAAAAATCTACAGTTATTAATAATACTTTGGGGGATACAAGGAAGAATAATTCTCCTCATTATTAGAATTTATGGTCTTCTTACAGTAGCCTGTGATCACAGGGCCTGAAATGGGACCGAAATTGTCAAAGCGGAAGAGTTAGGACTTGGATCATCTTCAGAATGATGGCTCATTCCAACATCACAGCAAGGGGAACACCCACCCTAACAGGCAAAGTTCAGGATGAGAGCCTTATAACAAAAACAGGTCATACCAATCAAGGAAATTAATGTTTCCTTTGAATTACCGCATAGGGGCTACAGGAATTCCTTTAACACTCATAGTTGAGCCTGCATTTCATAACAAGGAGAGCTATGTGGATTTCCCCCCAGCCTTAATGATGGATGGTTCCCTGTTGTTTGAGATTTACAACATCTTGCTGTTCACTTCGGGAACCTCTCTTGACTTATTACCACATTCATGTTCCCCTCTTCTTATTTTGGGGACTCTGATTCTTTCTATATCATATATTTCTCTTATCTCAGAGTTGGCTATCCTTTGTTGCCCCATCTCTTGAAAACCACTGTTTCAGAAGTTAGGTCCTTTTTCCTGGTATCTGATGTGAAGGTCAATCTGTTCCCTGTTTTTAGATCTTATTTAGAGGCTACTCAATATTTCCGACTATTATTTTATTAGTACGGGGACTGAATTAAGCTATAACTTTAAATATTTTTTAGTTGATAAAAACTGTGTACCCTTCAGTGGATAAAAGTCACCCTCCCACAGAAATGGAAAAATGCAACCTAATTCACATGAATAATGATCCAGAGCACTGATCCAAATCAGTTATAAGGTTTAGTGAGTGAAGCCTTTTTCAAGTGAGTTTAAAATAACTGTGCTTGAAGCTGGTGCTGCACAGGTGTATAAGTCAATTTGTAGTGAAATTTCTAAAGTTTACCACAAGAAGGTCCCACATTCCCTACTACGGAATTGAAAAAATGAGTTCCGGATCCAACCTCAGCTGAGCCTTGAGACTTGTGAAGCTCAGAATTATATATTTTCAGAAGTTCCTTGTTTCATGTGATTCAGACTTTTTTGTTCTATCTTAGAAATCAAAGAAAGGAGGAAAAAAAAAAACCCTCTGCATTTCTTCCTGAATTTTTTATGGGACAAGATTAGTTTGGATAGTGCTATGTCTATATCAGAAGATTAGTTGTGATGACAGATAGTTCTGAGATAAGACTGAAGAGGTAGAAAACAGATCTTGGGTGACTTGAAAGACATAACAAAAAGTTTCACTTTATTACTTAAGTATTAAGGACTTGTTGATACCATCTGAAGAGAGGAAGTGGAACAGCTGACCTGTGTTTTGAAAGATAAATGTGCCAACCATCTCTTTATCACATTCCCAGGAAGAAACAAGACATCTTAAAGTTACTTTTCTTTTGAGAAAGAAAGAACTTGATCACAAGTCTGAGAAATCCAAACCTTAAAAAGACAGGTATTTGATGAATAATTTTGTTGATGTGGTTAACATTTTTATGCTAAAAATATGCATCTTTAGAAATGTCACAAATGATGTAGTCTATATATTCCAATGATGTAGTCTACATATTATATAGCACTATATTCATCCAACAAAAACCCATTGTATTTCTTCTATAAATTAGGCAATCTGATAAGCAGCATCAGATGACTTATAACCAGCATATAGTTAAGAAAGGAAGAATAAAATTAGTCAACCCTCCAAACTGAAAAGTCTATATCTGTATATTTTAACAATAGTTTCAGTTTTTATTTCTTTTTTCAGTCATTGCATCTCATGTAAAAATTGCTGTTTTGCTAATGGATATTACACATTTAAACAGTTTTTATTTCCTTTCTTTCTTTCTTTTTTTTTTTTTTTTGTCTTCTTGAGGCCGCATCCTTGGCATATGGAGGTTCTCACGCTAGGGGTCGAATCAGAGCTGCAGCTGGTGGCCTACACTACAGCCACAGCCCAAACCAGATCTGAGCCACATCTGCAACCTACACGACAGCTTACAGCAATGCCAGATCTGGATCCTTAACCCACCGAGCGAGGCCAGGGATGGAACCTGCGTCCTCCTGGAAAGTAGTCAGATTCGTTTCTGCTGAGCCATGATGGGAACTCCCTTTTTTCCTTATTAATGAAATAGTTTTTTGAGTCAGTTCTTAAAATAGGAGTAAGCTGAATATATATTCCACTAGTTTTCATGAAACATTTTCTATTAACTTTCAGTTCAAAATAATTTGCAATTTACATTTTTATTTCTTCTTTGACCAAAGGATTATTCAGAACTTTATTGCTTTCTTTATAAGTAGTTGAATATTTTCTAGTTATTTTTAAATTATTGACTTCTAGCTTTTTTTAAAAAAGTCAGAAAATGTATATTGTATAATTTCTATCAGTTAAGCTGTTTTTGTAGCTTGGCACATGGTCAACTTTAGTAAATGTTCCATGAACTCTTTAAAATAATGTGTACTTTACATTTGTTGGAGTGTTTAATATATATAAATTGGAATAGGTATGCCAGTTTTTTATTGTCTGGATATTTTATAAGTTAAAAAAATTAATATGTCCAGAAGTTCTTTTGCACATCATCTTTCACTTTTTCTTGTTGCCTTGGAAGCAAATTGTTAATTAATTACATTCAAACTTAAAAAAAAATACCTACACTTATTTCAGTTTTCATTCTTCCCTGACAGATACAACAATAAACTAGTAACAGAGGAACATTTCGGTCTATATTCAGGAGCAGAGCTAAACTGAATGGAAGTGGTCAGGGCAGAGAGAGCTTTGTGCTTCGTGCTTATTTTTATAACTTTAAGTATAGTGTTTCCTTGAATATAAATAAATTAAAATTGTGAACACTGTAAACATAAATTACAATAGGTACTCTTAACAAAATCATCAATATAAAGTGAAAGAAAAACAGCTAAGGAAGAATAGGTTTCTGGTGAGGTGGATTATTACAATATTGTCTCATAATTTTTTTGTATAATGATTTTTATTTTTTTTCCATTATAGCTGGCTAACAGTGTTCTGACAATTTTCATGACAGTTTCTGTCATGTTTACAGGGTACAGCATGGTGACCCAGTTACACATACATGTACGCATTCTTTTTTCTCACATTATCATGCTCCATCGTAAATGACCACAGTTCCCAGTGCTGTTTTGCTTTTAATAAGTAAAGATGACAGAAAATGTTGACGGAAAAAGTTATGTCTAATGGCACTACATTTAATAATTACACAGCCTACAGACATTGCAATAATCCTGATAAAGTTATAGGTAACTATTACATTGTCAACTGTACTGTGAAGTTTTCATGGGATTGGTCATGGACTAGCTATTCACCTGTGATTGGCTTGAGCATATACATTAATGTAAAACCCAAAAGGAATATTTGCTTTTTAACAATGATTTAATATAGTATTAAGTATGAAATCCTATGATGTTTCTATTTTAAAACATTTTAGCAAACTAAAAATAGATAAAGCAAAAAAAATGTTAATGATTAGTAAATACAGTTGGCTTCCCTATCTGAGGGTTCCATATCCACTGTTTCAACCAACCGCAGATCAAAATCAGTAGGAAAAAAAAAAATTCTGAAAGTTCCAAAATGCAAAACTTTAATTCGCCACACTCAGGAAGGCAAGTGTATTATTTATACAGCATTTGCACTGTATTTACAACTACTTACATAGCTTTTGCTTTGCATTAGGTGTTGTAAGTCATCTAGAGATGGTTTAAAGTACATGGGAGGATGTGTGTAGGTTACATAGAAATAATGTGCCATTTTATACTCTAAGGAATTTAAGCATCTGGGGATTTCGGTATCCTTAAGGGTCCTGGAGCCAACCCCCACAGATACCAAGGCACAACTGAAAAAGTGACAAGCACATGGGTGTTTGTAATACCAGTCTATTTGTCCTATATGTTTAATATTTTCATAACATAAAGTAAAAAACAAAAGACCTAATAAGTTGTGTTTTTAAACGTACTTACCACAATTATCACAGAGGTTTTTTATGCAATTTCATATCAGTCAAAAAAAAAAAGCTGAAAGTGTTTCAGGTAACAGTTTCTTCAAGTGATGTAGAAAGCTATAATCATTTCTCTTGAAATTTTGAAAACAAAGGCAATATAAGTTAAAAATGTTATTCGTATTTTAAAAGTCCATACTTTTTCTTTGGTATTTTCTTATTCATTTATTATCACAAATACAATTTTTTTTTTTGCCTTTTCCAGAGCTGCTCCTGCGGCATATGGAGGTTCCCAGGCTACAGCAATTGGAGCCATAGCCACCGGACTACGCCAGAGCCACAGCAACGCGGGATCTGAGCCGAGTCTGCGACCTGCACCGCAGCTCACGGCCAACGCTGGATCCTTAACGCCCTGAGCAAGGCCAGGGATCGAACCCGCAACCTCATGGTTCCTAGTCGGATTCGTTAACCACTGTGCCGCAATGGGAACTCCGCAGATATAGTCTCATTATTATCCAATTTATGTTAGTAGAAATGAGAAGGCAATTTATTCAAGAAAATTTAATTACATGGAATATTGCAAATAATCATATGAGCTAATGCTTACTAGTGATTTTCATGTGACAAGCATTACTCTTTGGTACACTACTGGTAGCAGACAGAAAATGTTACTAACCTTCCCAAGTTCGTTCCCAGCCAGAGTGCTTCTGCCTGGAGCCTTTGGAGCCAATAGAAGACTGCGTTTGTTTCAGAAGCAAAGGAAGGCTTTATCGTTTCATGAAAGGACAGAGAGGCGCAGCTTGCGCTCTAGAACCCGCAAGTCCAGACAGGCGGTGGGCGGGGCTGCCCTGGCGGGTTCTCGTCAGGGGGGAGGGGATCGGCGGAGTTCTCGCGAGTCTGGCGCTCCGGAGCGCAGTGTGGGGCGCAGCCTCCCTGCACACGGCCGGCTGCTGCCGCCATCTTCAATCGCTGTGCGGTGCCCAGCTCTCCAGGCAGGAGCGTCTGCGTAGCTGGTTCTCCACAGCAGCGCTGGTCTGACGCGCTAGTCCGCGGCCTCGGCGCACGTGTCCTTCCTGTAAGCAAGTGAAACTAGACTGGGCACAAAGGGAAGAAAGGTTAGACTTTATTTTATTACTCGGATTTAATTTTATTTCCCAGGAATTACTGGTGAGCTTTGCCAATGATAGAGGAGGGTCCTTGTCCCCATCTTAGATAACAAATGAGGGTTAATAAGTTTAGGTAATTTTTTGGACATCATGGGCTCAGAGCCGGCAGGGCAACTTACCTGCTTCATCGTCAGTGGCAGTTAATGAAATGTTACTTCAGGATGCAAGTCCTTGCCAATAACGTGAAGAAGTGAGAAAGTTCCAATTTCTAAATTAAAAAAAAAATTTAGTCTAATTTTAATTGTACTTTATTATGATTTTGTTTTCAAGGACTTAAACATTCATGACATATAAAAATGACTATATGAATTTTTGCTACCAAATGGCAGTAAAATTTGTAAATGAAGGATTTTTCAAATAAAGCTTTATTTGAAACCTAAGTTCCAATACCTTATTAAATATTAGAGCAGGGAAACTGCCTTAGCCAAAATGCAAATATTTTTCTTAATCAAATGTGCATTACACAGTTCTTTTTGAATAACAGCTAATTCCATTAGAATTATACTTTAATTATAGCTTTGCTAGTGGATGTCATCTCTATAAGATTTGTTTCAATTAACTATTGAGTTAAAAATGTGTAGTTTATTTGCACTGTTTCAATTCTTCACAATTGATATTTTATTACCTTAAAAGCCTTGTTAAAGAAACTCATACATCAGAGACTGTAAATCCATAGGCTGAGGGCAGAATCTGGCCAACAAATATATTTGGCTTGTATGGTTTTTAATTCTTGTTTATTTTCATTAATATTAATATATTTCATTAAATGTTTCATAATATTTAATTTGTAAGGAACAAAGAAAGTCAGATCCCAGATCTCACTTAAGAAATGGGTAATTTAAATGAAGGATTTTGAAGATTCTTGAATTGCAAAGCAGGAGATTTATAATACAGATTAATTTAGGTATTATTTAAATTTTATTTTTAAGTATTGTGTAAATATGTACATGTTTCAGAATTTCTCAAGTAACCGCTAAAATACTAGATATCAATTTATAATTCTGTAATTAGTAGAGGAAAAAACACAATAAAACCCTATGAGGTTGAATGTAAACATGCAAAAGATAGAAAGCCAAGAGTTAAAACAAATATTAAAGAAATCAAGTTACTTTTTAGTTGGGCATGCATATATTGGGGGAAGGGTAGTAACACTGACTTTATTAAATCCCTTTGTGGAGTTTATTGAGTTTTGAAAATTATTGAAGATAGTTTTGGTAGTGCAGAAAGTTATTTGTCTTTGAAATTCCATGCTTTAGTTAAAATTTTCTCTTTAGTTTTCTAATTATGCATGCACACAATTATTGCTCCAAGTCTGCTCGGGGCAATCTGTCTCTTTTTATATATTCCAAGCATCTATTACATAACAAAAAACAGATATTCTCTCAGATTTCCTTCTCTATAAAATCTTGACTGAAATATATATGTATTTCATAGAGTCATTCATTTCCTATATTCCACCCAGTTATCTTCTCTTTCATATCTCACCTTTTATTTGGGGGCATAGACACCTTAATAGTGCTTACTTTCAATCTGTATGAACACAAGGTCAGGTAGAATGCACAAGACAGCATTTAATGCCTTGAATCCATAGTAACATCTATCAGGGAATCCATCACCTAAAGCCTAAGAGAGTGACAGAATTTATTATCACTCTTTCTCAAACTCCAGCTTTATTTATTTTGTGAGTGGTCTAAAGAAAATAGCACAGTTAATGGGTAATTCAGTGAAGAATCACTTTTCAATTATGTGGGAAACGATTTGTTAGTGTCAGAATGTGGAAGTAGAGGAAAGTGCAGCCTGTTTTTAAACAATCATTTTTTAAAATTAGATGACATGAGGAATGATTGTGGTTGCTGGTTTAAAGTGTTTATCTGTATTCACAGTGAGGTTGCCCTGCTTTAAGGAGCCAGGATTTCCAGGTGCATGTCCCACAGTGTAGTCATAGGAAACCAGATGTACCACCCATTACACTAATGCAGGTACTTGGCATACCTCATATCTTCATTTTCAAGAGCGGATATTCACAATTACACCAATGTTTATATACACAGAAACTGGGAACCATTGATTTTCAGTCTCCGGAACCCCAAAGAGTGATGGAGCCAGATAGGAGAAACGTTTTCTGTGACCTATACCGTGTAGCAACCATAGTAAACCAGACTGGGTCTCATCTCTGATGAAGTTGAAATTTACCTAGGAAGAGATAAGAAACTGGGACCCTCCTGGCATAGAAAATATAAGCAAGTTCAGGAAACATTAAAGAAAAAAAAAAAAAAGGTTATCTTGAACTAGTTGACTAGTTGGTGAACTAGTGCAAAACTGAACTCATCAGAAGGCGGTATATTAGTTCTCTTTAGTTTTCATAACAAATCTCCATGAATTTAGTGGTTTAAACAAGACAACCTTATTATTTCACAGCTCTGCCGGTTTATTTGAGTACAGGGATCACCAGGTTAAGAGCAGGGTGTTGGCGGAGCTGTTTTTTGATAGGAGGTCCTGGGGAGTAATCTGCTTCCAAGATCATTCAGATGGTTGTCATTTGTAGGGTTTTGCTCCAGTGCATTCTAAGGAGAGGCAGGTTCTCCATATTCTCTGTCTCCTCATCTCCCACCAATATTAAATGAGCTTGAGGCTTACAGAGGGAAATTATAGGTTCTTACTGTTAAATATCTTCCTTCTTTCCCATTTCTTGAAGCTCTGAACTTTCTGTACCTGCATCCCAAATTGCCAGCTGTTTAATCCAGTACTGTATTACCTTTTACTTGGTCACTTCAGGGTGACATTTATGTTTGTTTTTAAAAATTGTACCCCTTCTTCCAAAATGGAATGACCAACAACTTCACAGTATAAGGAAGGATCTTTATATTTTCTAATAGCTTTCCTTTATAGAAAAGTAAATACCTCACAACCTTAACAAAACAAGATTATTTTATTTTCCTTGATGAGATTACTTGTCCATCAAAGGACAAATTTGTGACTTTGAATTTTTCATTTGGAATTTTATGTGTTACTGCTTGTATTTGAATTATATTTTCCATATGCTAAGTAGAAACGTATATGCAAATATTAAATTATTTTCCCAAATGACTCACTAAATCCTCTTCTGTACTTCTCTCTTACTGATAATAATAAATTTTTGGGAGTTTTAGATCATGGACTAGGGTCAGGGATTTGATGTTTGCTTTCTTTATTTACTAGATTATTGTGCTTGGTTAGGTTGTTTAACATCACTGAGCCTCAAATTTCTCATCTGTGAAATAAGAATAATACACTCAGTCAACTATATGGCCACCTGGATAAAATAAAATCATGTACATCTGTAAAAAGTGTTTGGCACAGAGCACTTTCTCATAGCTTTGATTCTCTCTCCCAGTGTTTCCATTTTAATTCTGTATGTGCTTTTTAGGAAATTCTGTTGTTGAGTTAAAAAGTTAAAATGAAAGATATTAAGATTCTAATTTACATAGAATATGTTAATAACCATTCATTAATGAAGCTTTGAAGACAATCGTGTAAAGAAAATATTAGGGATTCCCCGTGTTGTCTATATAATTAGATATGTTCTCAGAATGCAGTTATACATTTTGTAAATGACTTGTGAATGTCAGATAATCTTGTTTTAATTAGAGCAAATAAGACAGATGTGAGGGAAGGTTTCAAACTTTAATGTTGAATCGCTTTCAAGTGTAAAGTGCAGTGAAAAAGGAATTACTTTTTTAAGTGAGAAAGGCAAGTAGTCTAATGAATCAATCATTGATCTCTTGAGAGAAGAGGCATTTCTTTTTTTAAGCACAAGATATATATTTGTCTTTGTTTAGGGCCTCACCCACAGGATATGGAAATTCCTAGGCTAGGGGTCGATACAGAGCTATAGTTGCTGGCCTATATCAAAGCCACAGTAATACCAGATCCCAGCAGCATCTGTAATCTATACCACAGCTCACACACTGCAGCTCACAGCAATGCCAGATCCTTAACCCACTGAGCGAAGACAGGGACCAAACCCGCGTCCTCATGGATAATAGTCAGGTTCCTTACTGCTGAGCCACAATAGGAACTCCAAAAAATAAATATTTTTAAATAGTTAACAACTCCCTTTGAGAAAGTATATAAAACCAAATTCCGAATAGTAAAGCATAGAACACAGATAACAATCATCATATTAATAATGAAAGCTAAAATTCATTGTGGATGTTCTGTAATTTAGATATAGTCCAAGATGGTCTTATCCTTCCCCTCATTTTGACTAAACTTTGGACAAGATTCTAGGCCTTAATCTCTGTTTCCTTTGGGCATTTACTTTAGAAAACTTGTAACTGGAACTTCTGTTTCTACCCCTTTGAGATGTAAATCTTTCAAAAAGCCTCTTACCAAATTTACCACCTAAGACTGTCTCCTCCAGAACCTGGGGGCAACTTATTTGAAATGGGATCATCTAGAAAGATGGCATCTCAATCTCCCAGCTTCTGTGGGAATTTAGAAACTGAACTTCAGTGGGCACCTTGCCTCAAGTTCTAAAACAATCTCCTATCAGGAAGACAATAGAAAGTTCACTTTTGGTGTTCCCACTGAGGCTCAGTGGTAATGAACCCAACTAGTATCCAAGAGGATGCAGGTTTCATCCTGGCCCTGCTCAGCAGGTTAAAGAATATCTGGCATTGCTGTGAGCTGTGGTGTAAGTCACAGATGCAGCTCAGTTCTGGTGTTACTGTGACATAGGCTGGTGGCTCCAGCTCTGATTCGACCCCTATTCTGGGAACTTCCATATGCTGCAACAGGTGCAGCCCAAAAAGAAAAAAAAAAAGAAAGTCCACTTTTTTTTTTGGAGTATTATCAGCAAACAAGGATGTCCTATGATTCCCCTAGTCCAGCTCTTAAAACTCCCCATCCTTTGTTTCAGTGGATTTAAGCCTCAGGTTGAGTTCTGTCATCTCTCTCCTATTACAATAGCCTTGAATAAAGTCTTCCTTACCTATTTAACTTTATCCTATGATTATTACTTCAAAAATATCTATACTTCATAATTTCCTTATGGGGTATATAATATCTCTACCCTCAAAAACTTAATAATAATAATAATAATAATAATAATAATAATAATAATAATGTAATACCTGGATAAGTCAGTCTTGTATTTGGGAAGCAGTTTGGACACAGATTATCAGAATTCTGGCTTGTATAACCATGTGGTGCCATTTGATACATCAAGGTGGCCTTAATATTCTACATGCCCCTTATGCTTGGTATTTTTTAATGATGGAAAATGTGTTTATAATGACTGCAACTTTATCTTGGAAAAAATACAATTAAATGCACACATGAATATAAAATAAACTGTAAAAATTCATAGTAGGTAACAATGAAATTTTATGATCCTTTCTGAGAATTAGCAATCCTCTTCAAGTGTCTCATAAGGTGTTTTAGTCCAGTCTCAGGATTTCCTTTGCATGCCCGGATGTTCATCTTATTCAAGCTCTGTCACTATCAGAGGAGGTTTAGACTTGGCTTATGTGACTTTCCAAAGAATATTCCTAAAGTACAAAGTTCTATCAATATTTTCTAGGGTACATTTGTCAATGTCCAAATCAGCCAAATCAGTGTGTAGACCAGGCTGTGAAGAGTGGCCCCTCTGAATCTCCTACCTACCTGGACATCTTACGTATGTATCTGCACACTCATGGTGTATGCACTCTGTGAGTAGGGACCCTTCACTCTTGAGATTTTGTGTGTGAGAACTATTTTAAAATTCCTTTGGTAGGAAGGCTCATTTCTTGCATAGTGCAAACTTGAGAAACAACACATCTCCCTGCATAAAGTTGTCATGACACCCTGGGTAGCAACATGAAACACTTCCTCTGGACTCAAGAACAATTTGAGTATATACCTGGTTATTTCATTCTGAGCCTGAGCTGTGTCATCTGCGGCACCATACTCTATTTGAATAATAATTCAGTGAGGCAAATGCAATTATCTCCATTTATAGATGAGGAAGCTAATAGAGAGATGGAGAATAATTTTTAGAGATACATGACTAGTAATTAAACAAGCCTGAACTCAAATTTTTTTTTATTTTTTATTTTTTATTTTTTTTGTCTTTTTGCCATTTCTTGGGCCGCTTCCACGGCATATGGAGGTTCCCAGGCTAGGGGTTGAATCGGAGCTGTAGCCACCAGCCTATGCCAGAGCCACAGCGACGCGTGATCTGAGCCACATCTGCGACCTACACCACAGCTCACGGCAACACCGGATCGTTAACCCACTGAGCAAGGGCAGGGATCGAACCCGCAACGTCATGGTTCCTAGTCGGATTCGTTAACCACTGCACCACGACGGGAACTCCTGAACTCAAATTTTATATCTCTGTGTCTAAATCATGTTTTCCTTCCACTTAGAATAGAAGTAGATAACATCAAGTCACCTTACAGCACACAAATCATAGGTAAGAAAACCGAGGCTCAAAGAGGTTGAGGGATTTTGCTCAAGGTTTTCCAGCTCCTTAATGGCAGAGCTTATGTGAGACCCCTAGGTCTTCTGATATTAAGTCAGTGTTCATATGATATTTCATAAAATAATTAAATATATGAAAATATAAGGCTTCCTAGTGAGGGTAGGTTTGGGGCATTTGGGGGTTGTGTTTCTCTTGTAGAAGTAATTACTAATGAAAAACTTCCCTCCATAATCAGCATCATAGTTTCTATCAGTATAAATCTAAAGCTTATTTAATTGCACATCTTATTATTTATGGACAGAAGAAAGCCAGTGAAGGAAGAGGAAGACTATTAGTTAATTTTTTAAACAAATCCATTCAACATTGTATTGGTCCAGCTTCTTCAGAGAAGGAGAATCAATAGGATGTAGGGAGAGAGAGAAAAAAGAGTGAGAGGGAGGGCGAGGGAGGAAGATTGATTGATTGATGATTGATTGTAAGAAATTGGCTCAAGCAATCATGGAGCATGACAAGTATAAAATCTGCCAGGCAGGCCAACAGACTGGAGGCACAGGGAAGGGTTGATGTTGCAATTTAAGTATTAAGACTGTCTGTGACAATTCATTCTTTTTAGGGAGTCAGACTTTTTTATTTTTTATATTAAAGCCTTTAACTGATTAGATGAAGCCCACCTGTATTATGGACGATAATATGCTTTATTTAAAGCCTATTGATTTAAATGCTAGCCTTCACTAAAAAGCCTTGGCAGAGACATCTGTAATAAAGTTTAAGTATCTAGGTAATGTGGGCTACCAACTTGACACACAAAATTAATCATCATAAGCGTATGCCATGAGCTGCTCACTGTGTTGATGCTAATATTCAAAGATGTAAAGAAACAAAGCAAAATAGATTTACATAGTCTAGTGAGGAAAAAACAAACAAGCATGTGGTGTCAACACTATGAAATACTTGTGCTAATGGAAGTGTCTGAAAACTAGAAAACATCAAAGAAATTTGATTGTTGCTAAGGGTTAAGCAGAGAAGGTGTCAGGGAGAGAATTTAGCTTGGAGCTGGAATAATGGGTGGAGATTTTACAAGCCAGAGAACATAAAAGAGGATCCCCCAATCAGAGAAAACTTTTTTGAGGAGTAGAGATATGAGAAGGTATGACATATTGGAGAAGGTGTAGATAATCTATACATCTAACTATAAAGTGTAAAAGGCCAGAGAAGCGAAGTTCAGTGACAGGTGGGAGCTAGGTTGTGAATGGCTTACCGAGCCAGGCAGATGCTTCTGCAGTTTATCCCCTAAGCCATGGAAAAACACAAGAAGTTGTCTAGTCTTCCTGTGGTCAGGTTTTCGATACATGGAGCCATTAGAGTCAGAGAGTAGGATGCGGTTATGACAGACATACTCTATGAATTGCCCACTGTTTGCTGGCCCCAGATTATCTTCCAATATTAAAGACACCCAGCCATCTTCGAGGCAGAATCCAAAACCTTTTCTCTCTTATTTTAAACTAATTTTATTCATGCTGCTATTCTTTCTTTTGGAGCTACCTGTTTTCCCAGGAGTTTTTACAAACTGAAATAAAATGATCAAAATTTACAGCTCCAAGTTACCGTGGATAAATGACCACATGGGAGCAGATGGGAGGAGACAGCTCTGCTCAGTGCGGCATACACGAAGCCGCTTAGAAATCACCCTGCTCTAGATAGATTTGAGTATTAGTCAAGCTTCAGTTCTTCAGAATCTTGAGCAAGTTGCTTCTCTGGGCTTCAGTTTCCTCATCGTTAAAATGGAGACAGCAATCTCTCTACATGGCCAGTTATTATGGAGAATTAAAAATAATTTACAAAATGGACTTGGCACAGAATATATTGTGTAATACTTATCCTAAAAATATCTTCCTGCTTGGTCAGTTCTTTGAAAAACTGACTATGACATAGAGTTTGTTTTCTGATATTAAACCTTTTATTACTGAGTCCACCCTGGCATCCTGTCCTTCAGTAGTAATCCTTCTGTCTGGAATATCTGTTCTCTGTAGTCTGGTTGTTAACTCTTTTTATAGTTACACTCTTAGATAAAGTGCTACCTCCTCCCGGAAGCCTTCCTTGTTACCAGCCCTCCAGGCTTCCTGGAGCTATGCACTCACGCAGTGATCTCTCTTACCCCCATACCACTGGAGAAAGTGGACTTTAGAGCTATATTTACCTTTATTTCCCTAGAATTTTATGAAGAATAGAACATATAGTGGATGATAAATGTTTGGAATGAAGTAAATAGAACAGAGGTAAAAGAGCAGAACCAAACCTACAAGTAATACACAAAGGAAGTATTTTCTATGATAATACTTTTCGCAGTGATTTAAAGATGATGTCTTCTTACAAGCTTGTCTGATGAATTTGAGAATATTCATCCTTCTTGGTATGCATTTGCTTGTCTATAACAAATGTTGAACTAGATTACTTTATAGTGATGGCAATAGTTCTGAATCTTTCTTTGAAACAAGCTGGCAGTGCAATGGTAATTTTTTTTTTTTTGCCTTTTCTAGGGCCACACCCGTGGCATATGGAGGTTCCCAGGCTAAGGGTCGAATTGGAGCTGTAGCTGCCGGACTACGCCAGAGCCACAGCAACACCAGATCTGAGCCGCGTCTGTGACCTACACCTCAGCTTATGGCAATGCCGGATCGTTAACCCACTGAGCAAGGCCAGGGATCGAACCCGCAACCTCATGGTTCCTAGTCGGATTCATTAATCACTGAGCCACGATGGGAACTCCTAAATATTTTGTTAGGAAAGAAAAAAAATGTGGCATTTTAACAGTCAGAAAATGATTGTACACTTAGGGAAATCTAAGTCCTTGTAGGTCAACCCCTGGCATGGTTGTGGCTCTGGCTGATGATTTTCCCGAGCATCTCTTCCTTCAAAGTCCTCAGCCTGCTGTCTCTGACTCCCATGCACTTGTGAGTCAGTACACAAGACCCATTCACACACTCTCAGAGGGCGGCAGCGATTCACCCATTCTCTCTTCATTCTTCTCCTAGTCCAAAGTGCTTTATATTCTCAGAGATCAGTAAAGCACTTTACATTCTCAGAGCAAAAGAGCTATTAAAATTCAGCATTTTTTTTTCTTTCAAAGTCAAAGAAATCTCTGACTTTAAAGTATACACTTAGTTTGCCATGTAAAGCTTAACCTTAGGTATCTTATATTAGCCACTGAAAGCAATGTCTGTAGTCATTCCTCATAACAGTATCTCATAGCCCTGCCAATCAAAAATGAATATTCATGTTTGCATGAACCATTCAAGTCATATGTATTCTATATGCATTTTATATCCATGTTGGTGTCAGTTCATCTGATTTTGATCATAGCCAACATGTCTTCGCCTATTTTGGTTTTTAAACTTAAATTTTTTTCTCATAGTTTTGAAAATAATTTACATTTTAACCTGTTACATTAACATTGCTTCTTAGACACTTTTTTTGTGATTTTGTATAAGAAGTGAATGTTTGAAATCTGGCAGATCTGAATTAGGATTTTAAGCTGACCCCATGAATTTCCGTGGACACATGATTAACAGTGTTAAGCCATGGTTTTCTTCGTTGTAAATGGAGAAAATATAATAAAGCATGGATGTTCATGAAATAAATGTTCTAATACATGGGACAGAATCTAGTGTGTTGCCTGCCTAACATATAGCAAAATCTTGAGATATAAATTATTTTCTTATCTTTTGCAAGAGTTTTTTTTCCCAATGTAGATAATATTGTAGGTAGTGCTTAAATATAAAGTTACACACTAATTATTCTCATACACATATATGCATGGAAAATTATGCATATTTTTCCAATTACATGTATTTCTGTGTAAATCAATACACATATTTAAGGCAAGATTTGTCTGATTAATCCCTATATACTTTAAGTTAATAGCTCTCTACTGTGGGCACGTTTGCCCCCAGGGGACATGTGGCAATGTCTGTAGATATGGTTTGGTTGTAACAACTAGAGAATGAGGTGAAATTGGCATCTTGTGGGTAGAGACTATGGATAATGCTAAGTAGCCTACAATACACAGTACAGCTACTCATAACAGAGAATTACCTTATTCCAAATTCTAGTAATGCTGATGTTGAGAAACTCTGGTCTAAATTTATGTAGTACTTATCATATAATATCTGGCCGATAAATATTTTCTACTCTATGGGAGTCTTACCTCCCTCTTGGGAGTAAAATGGGGTGAGTTAATTCATGATGCTCATTTTCTCTAGTATGTTAATTTTCATATTAAAAGACAAGAGCCAGGAATATAAAAACTAATTTTTTTATCAAGGGGATTTATTCTGGAAACTTACAGCACTTTGTCCTCATGAGGGCTTTTTTTTTTTTTTTCCAAGTGCAAAATAGATTATCATCCACTCTTGCCCACTTTATCCAAAGCCATAATGCAGTTAAAATTAATAGAAGAGAATGATCTCCTTTATAAATATTGTCAGTATCTGTCCAATCTGTGAATATTTAGATGGACTGAACAAACAACATTCTTAGATCAAAAGCCCTCTATAGGCTGAGGTATACTCAAGATTAAGTTAGTTGCACCCTGGGAGGGATGACAGTAACTGGTATTGTTCCAGTTATAATTAAAGAAATCCAGGTAAAATCAAGAGCTTTGGGGAGCTCTATCAGATCTTCCCAGCTCATGAGCTCAACCTACCTTGTGACATAGAATGTATTTACCAAGAAGATATTCACTCTTCAAAGAACCATGAAGAATAGAATGCAGGCAGCATCTTTCTTAGTGGAAAGCATGAGATTAACATCTGAATTTAAAAAACATTTTCACCTTGAAAAAAATATTAATTTTATCATTATAATTTTATTATTATCATTTCTTTAAAAATGTAAATGGGATGCATAAAAGAACAGCAATGATAATGTAAGGATGCCTTATTCTGAAGAAAGAAAGAAGGGAAGGAAGGAATAAAGGAAAGGAAGGAAGGAAGGAAAGAAGGAAGGGAGGGAGAAAGGAAGAAACTTTATAGGTAAGCCTTCCATACGTCCAACATAGATTATGTCAAAAGTCTATATGCATCTCCCCATCCAATTCATAGAACATATAATGAGGTGTGTATTTTCAATGATGTTTTAAAGATAAAGTGAACAAGCCATATATAAATTAAATGGATTAGCTGAGAACATGGAGGTGGTTTATGGTAGAGGTGGGGTTCAACAGTGTCTAAACCCTATTTAAACTCCAATCCAAGTTAGTGAGGAGAATAACTAAGTTTAATGCCATGTCTCCTGATGCCAAAACCTTTTCTTTATTCCCCTATTAGTGGAAGACTGGTGGTTAAAAGATGATATCAAATTCAAAATTTATCTGAAAACTTCAGTGAGAATCGGGTATCAGCAGCTATATTTTGAGCCGGATGTCTTAAAAGTATGAGATATTTAATCCTGTGTAGAAAAAAAATCACATGTATGTTTACATTGTTTACATAGCAGAAATGCAGTTGGCCCTGTGTAATTGCAGTTCCGTGTCTGTGGGTCCAGCCAACAATGGGTTGTGTAGTATGATAGCATGTATCTAGTAAAAACAATCCTCATGGCAGTGGACCCACACAGTTCAAGCCCATGTGGTTCAAGGGTCAACTGTAGTTAGAATTTTGGAGCTCATGGACGGAGAGTAAGGAGCATATTGAGGGTCATTTAGTACAGTGCTTTTGGATATAAGGCTTTGCTTTATTGGCTCTGAGAATTTCTGCAGGCTGCTCCCTTCGCCATTTGGGGTTAAATGGAAAAATAAACCTGATTGATGTCATTAAGAAAATGTCTCCACTCCATTAGCTGAAGTAGTCGTATAGGAAGAATAATACATCCTTTTCAATTATTCAGCAACTATTTACTTGTCCATTACTAAGGCACTATATGCTAGCTGGGAAGACAAAGAAATAATTCAGATAAGATCCTTGTTTTCATTCAGGTTACACTGAAAGCAGAGAGACCCAAAATAGACTAGCATTAAGCATCGTATGTTATGACAATGACAACTAAAACTTGTAGAGTAAAATATGGTAATAAAGGAGAGAATGAAACTGGGAGAAGCTGCTTTCATTAGGGTCAACCAGAGTCCTCTCTGTGGAGGTGAGAATTAAATAAGTTAAATTAGGTGTTTCTTCTATGATACCTAGCACAGAGTAGGCCTTGATTCAGGAAATAAATTACTAACATTTACTTTAATATCGTAAGTCTTTAGGAAACTTAGCCTCAATTTTGAAAGATGAGACAACATATCTGAAATAATTAAGACCACAGAATTCAGAAGTGGTAGTGACCTCTCCAACCTCCCAACTCTACTCTCTGTTTTAATTAGCTGGAGAAGAGTTCATTTAAGAACTTAGTTTGAATCTAGCAGATTACTTACTGGCTTAAGGGTCATGGGTGATTTCCACAAATTCTGAGTTTCTGCTTCCCTCTTTGTTGAAATAATTGGTAATATATTTAAAATGGTTGTTTAAGTTACATAAAGAATTAATGCATATGAGAACTTTAGAATGTGGTAGATGCTAACTGGCCATCAATTTCCTTTCCTTTCTACCCACCTCACATGGGAAGGAATTGAGTCATAGCGAAAGGAAGGAACTTCATTCTAGTTCAGGATGGCAGCATACGAGGATCTTGAGCTCTCCTACTCCCATGTCCGCACTGAATCTACAGCTTTAAAGGGAACAATTTCCTCCGAAGAAAACAAAAACTTGCTGAGCAACTCCTCCACTTCAGGAAAAGAGGGAAAAAATACACTGAAACAGGTGGAAATGACTGGGACATAATCTTGACATAAACCCTGTACCAACCACACTAAACTATAATCAAGAGGTAGCTCAAAACCTGGAGCTTCTCCCTTAGGAGAAAAATGTTTATACCCCACATCAGGTACCCCAACATTTTTTGTCTATACCTGAAAGACAATTCCTCAAAACACCTAGCTTTGAAAACCAGTGGGGCCTGTGTCTTCGAGACCCACAAGGCTGAAAAGAAAGAACTATGGCTCACAAAGGGCTTAAAGTCTGACCCAGGGCCAAGTGCAGAGGCAGCCAAGAATGCCCAGCTTCATTTGTTAATCTTTTTTTAAAATAAATTATTATAGTTGATTTACAATGTTTCTATCAATTACTGCTGTACAGCAAAGTGACCCAGTTATACCTATATACAGTCTTTTTCTCATAATATCTTCCATCATGCTCTATCACAAGTAATTGGATATAGTTCCCTGTACTGTGCAGAAAGAGTTCATTGCTTCACCATTCCAAATGCAATAGTTTGCATCTGCTAACCCCAATCAATTGCTAATCTTAAAGTACCAGCCTGAGGGTTTGGGGCCTTTTAGAGCCACTCCTGTAATGAGTGCTGGTGAATGCCATCTTCCTGCTTCCTTCTGCCTTGCTAGAGTTGGAAAAGTGGAATTTTTTTTCCCTCAGGCAGGTACCGTGTTGCCACTTTTCCTCTGTCTTCCTCCCTCCGTCTTTGCTCTCTCCCTCTGCTGTGCTCCAGAGCACTGGTAATTCCTAGAAGGAAACTTTTTACATTCTTCCAGTCTCCTTAAACCTACGTGCTGGCTGATATCCTGTGCTTTGGGATACTGACAGGCTTTGGTACACCCTCAACTACTGGGAGATATTCAAATTAAAATAAGTTGCTTAGATAATCACAAAGGTTTGAGAGACAATAAAAGTTAGGACAGGGTTGAACAATGAGGTTTATCTTTTACAGGAGGCCATTCTACCCCTTCAAGACTGGGAGTGGTGACTGTTGCATCTAATGCATAGAAACCAACACAGAGAATCAAACAAAATGAAGAAACAGAGGAATATACTTCAAACAAAAGAACAAGAGAAAACCTCAGAAAAAACCTTAATGAGAAAGGAAGAAACGTGTGCATGAGGACACAGCTACTTATTGAGTAAGTCCAAACAAATATTAATTCCCAATTTTATACTCTTTCTTCTTTTTCTTATACTTTTCTTTGTCACTCTCAAAATATGATGAATTTAATTGGTAATGTGCCAAAAAAAAAAATCAGAAGAAGAAGGTTTTATGAAAGCCAGGAGTGATCAAAAGATTCTTTGTGCAAATGATGGTTTTGAGCCTCCATGGGGTATTTGCTAGTTCTCAAAATGTGTTCCCAGGAGCAGCAACATTGATACTTTTTGGGAGCTGGTTGGGAATAAAGGCTTTCATTTGCAGCATAATACTGCAAAGTGAAAATCTCACCCTAGTGGATATTTTGTGAAGTGAAAATGAATATAGATAGGTGATTGATTATTAGATGTTTGATTGATGGATTGATAGATATTCATTCTATCTATAATACAAATTATGTTTGTATTCTACCTATATCCAAACTCATTTTATTCTTATTATTTTCCTTGCTCCTTACTGTTCTAACAAGCAGTTTGGCAGTATTCCACTTGGTAAAGAATTGGTAGTAATAGTCATTATTGTTTTGTAGTTCTGGGGTGCAGTGAGTTAAGGATCTGGTGCTGTCACTGCAGTGGAGCAGGTCGGATCCCTGGCCCAGGAACCTCCACTTGTCATGGGTATAGCTAAAAAAAGAAAATAATCATTGTTTATTTACTTTCACTTTACCCAACTCTGGGGGGAAAAAGCAACTTTCACTTTACCTAACTCTGGGGGGAAAAAAGCATATTTTTTTTCTGCCGAATAATTTCACGAATGTTGATATAATGCCCTTAGACTTTGCCCGGACTTATTGAACTGTGTTGAGTGAAGTAATCCAAGGTCTGAAACTTCCTCTGTGGTTGGTGCCTTATCAGCTATTATCAGTTGCTGCTCTTACTGATTCTCTGTAAACTGTAAAAAATTATTCATATATTAATTATTGATCTGCCTTCAAGAGAATCTGACATGCACTCAAATA
Source organism: Phacochoerus africanus (assembly GCF_016906955.1). Classification (NCBI taxonomy): domain Eukaryota; kingdom Metazoa; phylum Chordata; class Mammalia; order Artiodactyla; family Suidae; genus Phacochoerus; species Phacochoerus africanus. The sequence goes on from NC_062548.1 coordinate 127,936,746, forward strand.
ATTCCAGATGGATTCTGTATTACAATGACTTAATACTTTACTTTCTCATAAAATATGAGCTATCTTGGATTGATCTGATAGAGTAGTACCTTGGAGGTTCTACATTGTGAGTCAATGAGGAAAAGAATAAAATACATCTCAGGTGGTGGGCATGTCAATAAGAAAACCTACATTTACTGAGTTTTGTATGTGGGTATTGATGCTGTGGATTTACAGGTGCTATATGGACCCCCCACAACTCTGCTTTCCATCTAGTATCATCATACCATTTTAGCTTGAAAAAGTTGAAGCTTGATATTAGGTAAAGTTGAAATCTTCAAAACTCAGGAAACGGTGATTGAAACCAACTCTGGTTGATTAAACATTCTTGCTTTTCTGCTCTTTGGAGTTGCATTTATGATGCCATGAAAAAAAGGTCTGGTATTCATTTATCAAACCCTTATTGAACACTTACTGTGTGATCAGATGCTCTAGAGGGCGTATTACCTATTTTCTACTTGACCCAGCCAGTTTCAGCTGCAATGTCTGTCACCTGAGAGGAGCCTTAGTTTAACCATCTCATGATACAGTTTTTTCGTATATAAAATAAAGTGAATAATATTATGTAACATATAGAGTTGGAGTAAAAGTGAAAATGTATTTAAAGGTGTAATTAATAGACTAATAGGTCATTTTTAAAGGTTGTGTGGTTTCCCAGTTCTGTAATGAATACATATTGCTTAAATATTGGTAGGTACATTTATTCTCTAAGGAGAACCATATTCCTCCAGTATTCTGGAAAATGTGTTCAGTGTCTATTCTTCTTTAAAAAAATTTTTATTCTGCCTCTCCCATCAAGTTGTGTATTGCTGCTCCACATCAGATGAAACACATAAGAATGAAACATCAGAGCTGAGTAAAGGGACCATTTCTGAAGTCTTGAAATAATAAGTTATTAAAGAGAAAATAATAACGGCATGTAGGAAACAAGTTCCTTCCCTGCCAAGTTTGGAATCTCAGTTCTTGGGCATGTTTCCTTGGCAAGTTGTAACAGAACTCTGATTTGGCTTGTTATGTATAGCTGCATTGTTCATCCCAGTAGAAGTGTGCTTAAACCACCAATATCTATTCATCTACAAATCCCACCGTTACTTTAAATGCCAGCATAAATGTCATTAAACCTGCCTTGGTTCATTCAAGCCAGAGAGTCTGTATACCTTCTCTGTACTTGGCTTATTTACCTGTGTGTCTCTTAGGAGATAAGGAGGTGTTATCGAGGAGGAGAAGGTTGTGTTTACATTGTTAAAAAAGAAATGCAAGAAGAAAAAGAAAAAAACTTCACATACTCTTCTAAAGACATGAGGTGTTAGCGTTTTGGTTTTATTATGTTCCTTATTTTTTCAGTGTTTATTTGGTGTGCTTTTTTTACATAATTAAAAGCAACTTGTAAAAATTTAAAATCAATTTGTAAAATTAAGTTTTACATAGTACATATGTCGTTACTGTATCATAACTTGTCTGTTTACTACATTCATCAACATCCTTTCTCCCACATAGCCTAAGTTTTCATTAATTGTTATCTACGCTACCAGGTAACAACTTGGATGAAACCATAATTTATGTCTGTATTGTGCATACCCCCTGCCCCTGCAAGGGTCTCCCCATAGTAGATTTCAACAAATACTTGTGTTCCCAATGGAATGGCTTTCACGTTTACTGCATTTTGGACACATTGAAATACATTGTGTCATTTAACAATGACAAGCCCTTAGGAAAGTATAGACCTTTTTTTACTTATTTCATGGGTAATTTAACTTCTGGGAATGAGAAGTCCAAAAGATGTGACCATCCATCCTGTCTTTTGTCTCAGGGCTAGTGTTCTTTTCAACAGAGCTATCTGCCTGAAATTGGAAGCATGAATGAATTCCAAGGGGGTCTTTTAACTTGGATTTATACTCTTTATGGGATGGCCAGGCAACTCTTCCCAGTAGTGTTCAGGGTGTGAATACTCTGAGAACTTTGAAGTATTTCCAATGAATTGGTCTTCATGTCTTCCAGTACATATGGTGCCAAAGCATTAATTTGATTAATCATCCCTAAACTTGGAAAAAATGAAGCTGTGATAGCAACTATCAAATCTTTTAAATAAAATCAAATTCAGGAGTTCAGTTTAAATCTTGGCAAAGTTTCAGGAACATTAAAAGAAAATTAAATCAGTTTGAGGAAGCATAACATTCATGTTTTACCTTTGTTTTTGGACAGTACTTAAAATCTCTACCTTCTTGTTTTTCCGCACCAAGGAAAAAAAGTCTTGTAGCAGCAACCTTCCTTCTAATCCCAGATATATTAATTAAAACAAATGGAGAAATAAGAAGCCTTTATTCAGTGGTGAAGGACGTGTATTCCCAAGCATAAGCAACTAGAACAATTTACAGTTGTATTTTTTAAATTAATATTTAGGATGTTATCCCAAGAGGAAGTTAAAAAGTAATAATATTCACAATTTTTAAGCACTTGCTATGTAATGGATATAATTCTAGGGTTTTTAAAATATATTAAGTCACTTCAGCCTTTAAAGACAGCTCTTAGTATCTCTATTAAATATGTGTATATATATATAATATATAATATACATATTCAATAGAAATAAAAACATTTATCTATATTATATATAATATAGATAATATGTATAATATATATAATATGTATAATATGTATAATATGTATAATATGTATAATATGTATATATAATATAATAAAAACTTGCCATAGTTGTATGCCTATTACATTATGAATTGAGGTCTTTGACTTCAAAAGCTCTTTTCTACCCAGCTGTCACTAAAATCCATGTCATTGTGCTTCAAAGAGTAAATTTTCTATTGTAATACATGATGCGTCAATTTTAATACATTGTTAATATTTTCTATTGCCTACCACAAGGAAAAACTGGTACTCTAGAAAGAAATGACATATTTTTCCTTGAATGTTATGTATATCTAACAGACAGTTGTTTGTCTCAGGAGTACATGCTACAAGTTTGAGAAGAATAAATGATCTACTCTGTATTAGGTGCTTATTGGGAGGAAGGATTATGCTAAGTACTTTATACACATGATTTCATTTAATCCTCAGAAAAAAATCATTAAGACACAAGCTTTTGAGATCTATTTGTATAAAATAACCTATGGCTTATCATTTAATAGCATCATCAATTTTCCTTAAAAAAGTGATTTATAGGTCACACCAAGTTTGAACTGCACAGGGTTACAGAATCTATATTAAAAGATTTTTTGTTTCCCCAAAGTGTAGAAGTAACGACAGAGTGGGTAATATGGGGTGAATAGTTACAGGTAGTGTGTGGGATTCCAGAACTTTCTGAGAAGGACCATCTGTAGGTGAATCGGTAGATACTATATTTCTCAGATTATATGCAGTTTTATAGACTTGAAAGCTTCCTTTTAAATTAAAAGAAGATAACTTTTGTGAAGTAACTATCCCTTAATAGTTAACTAAAAATTATAGGCAGAGTAACTGGGAAGTTTTTGCAGAACAGAAAATCATGGGGAATAACAGTGTATCTAACTGTATTAGACTAGAAAAAATATATTTTACTACTTATCTAATTTTTTACTGATTACACCTTCATATTTCTTTGATACCAAATCTGTTTGATTCATAGAAAATAAATACTTGAAATGAGCCTACCCTTTAAACTACTGCTGGATGCTCACACCAATCCTGGAGAAAAGGATGTCAGCTCTTACCATCTCTATATTACCCCTGTGAGCACTTTTACCTTGAGGCCTTTAAGGTTATTGTAAGGTCAAAAGTATTAGTGGCAAAGCTTGTGCTTAAATACTTTGGCTTCAAAGGATTTCAGTTCTGAAATGAACTTAGAATTCTTAGATTTAAAAACACAACAGTCACATCATATCATTTTGCAGATGAGCATAGATTAAGGTAATCAGGTACACATCTCTAGTTGTAGCTGGGGAAAAGACATAGATGCAGTCAGTGACACTGGACTCAGATGGCTCTTATTCCAAGGTCAAAAGCAACGGGCACTTGGTGAACTAATTTTTCTACATCTATCCTCATTTTAAGAAAACTTGATTTGTAAATATAGAGCAGTTACAGGTGATGACAATGATTGTTCATTTAAAAGTATTCAACTAACATTGCATTCTGTAGCCAGCTTCCCACTAACTTTTCCAAATCTATTTTTAAATGGCTGAATTTATTTCCATCTACTCCTTGGTTGAATAGGACCTCTTTCCCAGATACTGTACTAAGAGCTGGTTCTACAGAGTGATAAGACTGAGTTCCTTTACCCATCAAACAGATATCTGAAGGGAGAAAGACATTCAATTGATAAAAAAATAAAATAAAAATAAATGTTTAATGACAAAATAAGTCACTTTATCCAGACAGGTAACAGGGAATTCTAGGCCTTTCTGAGGAGGTGACATGTAAGGTGACATGTAAGGTGACATTTGCATGAGTCTAAGGGTGAGAACAGAGTATGTGGGTTAGGAATGGGAAGCCTAGATGAATGTCCTGCGGTGAGAAATGACCTTAAATAAAGCCCCTGTAGCTGAAGTAAAGGGAGAAAGGGAAAATTTCATAAGACAATGTTTGAAAAGGAAGGTGGACTTAATAAATTATGAAGACTCTTATGCCATCACATTAGATTCCCAGGGCTGTTGTAACAAATATCACAAACAGGTGGCTTAGAATAACAGAAATTTATTATTTCACAGTTTTGGAGGCTAGGTGAATGAAATCAAGGTTTTTGTAGGACTGGCTTCTTCTAAGGGTGTTGAGGGAGAATCCATTCCATGACCCTCTCCTAGTTTCCAGAGGTGGCTGGCAATACCTGGTGTTCTTTAGCTTGTAGATGTGTCTCTCTAATCTCTGCCTCTGTCTGAACCTAATGTTCTTACTCTGTGATCCTGTATCATCATGTGGCCAACTTTTCATAATGAAACTACTCGTATAGGATTAGAGTCTGGTATAATCTCAACTAACTACATCTGCAGTGACTCTATATCCAGTTATGGTTATATTCTGAGGTACTGGGAACTAGGAGTTAACATATCTTTTTTTTGGGGGGGGCACATTTCAACCCATAATCACTGTATTAAGGGACTTTTATTTATTTTAAGATCAAAAGTAAATCATTAAAAAATGTATACATCTCTCTGACATTTTAGGTAGAATCTAAAAAGACGAGAGAAAAAGTAAATTAGTAAGCTTTTAAAATTCATTAGGATAGTAAAAGATAACAGGGGTTTTAACTAAGATAGCAGTACTAAGCAGAGAGAGAAATAGGTACATATGGCATGAACATCATAAGGTGAGAAATAGATTTGAGGATAGCAGCAAATCAATAAATCATTATGAACTTGTTAAGCTTGGCATGCTACTGAGACACCAAGGAGAAATGAAAGTAAGACGTTGGCCACCTAGGAGCATCATTCAAAAGGGATGCTGAAGGTGTAATTATAGGACTCGTGTGGACATAGATGGCCCTTAAAGAGATGAGTATGACTGTCTGCTATGGGGGATATAGGGCAGAGAACAGAACAGCATCCTGGATGGAGTTTAATCTAAGTTTAATCTACTGAAGGTCAGAAAAGACTGGGTAGTTAGTGGTCTAAAAAGTAAAGGGAATAACAGACAATAACAATAGCAAAACAAGAGAATGGGTTTGCATAAACTAAGAGATTAAATTGTTTCAGGGGAGTTGAAGAAAAGCTTAATGCTTTACAGGATAACATAGATGAGGGCTGAACTGTCAGGATGGGATAATAATAGATGCCATTTGTTTATCTCATAAGAGAATGCCACTTTCATCAGTACAATTTCCCATATCAGAGGTAGTATACCATTGTATGTGTAAAGGAAGTTTTACGATGTAGCTAATCAGTATTAGATGGATTTTGTTCTTGGAACAAACAGATGCCAAAATCATAAATTGATAGAATTAATAAGATCCTGAATAAATTTCAATCTCTCTCTCTCTCTTTTTTTTTTTGTGTTTTTGTCATTTCTTGGGCCACTCCTGCAGCATATGTAGGTTCCCAGGCTAGGGGGTCTAATCGGAGATGTAGCCACCGGCGTATGCCAGAGCCACAGCAACGCGGGATCTGAGCCGTGTCTGCAACGACACTACAGCTCACGGCAATGCAGGATCCTTAACCCACTGAGCAAGGCCAGGGATCAAACCCACAACCTCATGGTTCCTAGTCGGATTCGCTGACCACCGAGCCACGACGGGAACTCCAAATCTCTTTTTAAGAGATTTTTGAATGTGTCCTAATCAATGTGAGTCCTACAAATTTCTAAGCATATTTTACAGGAATAATTGAAGTCAGTTACTTTGCATAGTTTTGTGTAGAAACTACTGATACATTACTCAATTTTCAGAAATCTTCACATAGTCTGTGAGTAGTTTTAGCTTTAATTTTTGAAAAGCAATGTCTACTTACATATTAGAGCATTCAAATGGCATCCTAGGACATTTTTTAAAAAAAATTTTTCCCCTCCTCTCTAGTTCTTATGGTGGAGGGTTTGCAGAACAGTTAAAAAAAAAAAATTAGATGTGAAAAGTAGTCAGTGGTATAAACAAGAAAACATGCCATGCCTGAAATAATTCATATGAATTTTCTAAACAGTTTGGAGTTTCCCAAAACAAAAGCCAAAAACCAAAAACAATACAAGAAACCCTGCCCTAGTGTCTTGAAGTTTTATGTAGCATCTCTACAAGCTGGAGGTATACTTTCATAACATTAGGAACATGTTAGGCTAGGAACTCAAATAAGCTTTTGAGCATACCCACAGAGTCCTAATTCTTTTCACACTTCAATTTATTGGATTCACCCGACAGTACAGTTTTTCTCTCCTTCCAAATACTTGTCTACCTGCTGTTAAGAATTGGACAAGATTTACTGATCTGGCTGCCTACTGGTGTGGTGTCTTTAAGTGATGAATATAAATCTTTAATCACACTGCTTAGAATGACTTCACTTCCTCCTAGTATTTCATCCATGAACAGAAAGAAAAGGCAATTGAGAACATATTATTTATGTTTGCAATACCAGCTTTTTTATATTTAAATGTATTTTCAATTGTTTTGGAGAACACTGTATTTTTGTTCCTATTGACTGTAACCAGGACTTTCTAGATAAACAACCTTGAAGAAGAAAGAAGTCTACTCTGCAAAGGCAGGTGTGTATGCAGAAAGCGATGTTACAATACAATTAGGGGATGGAAAGTTTGAGACTAGGCATCTGACCAATCCATGTTCTCTCTCAGTCTCTGATAAATGAACATAACTAAAGTCAATGTTGTTGTTTTTTGACCTAACTTCACTGTTCATGTTTGTTATTATGGCAAAAGAGTCATAAAGAGTTTACTATTGCTGAGATTTCTATGCCATAACTAACAGGCAGAACCTTCTAAATGTTAGCTTTTCAAAATATACCTAATTTTCCCACGCTAAACATTTTACTGTCCCCTTTCTCTGTCTTCACTCTTTCCTTCCACAGCTACATTAACTATTCTTCTCTATTATTGACATTTTTGAGGAGGGTACACAAAATTTATTGTAATAACTTAATTTGTGATTGAACATATATCACCTTTTGTCCAATTGTGAAGTATGTATTACTGAGTTTTAGAGTTAATTTTTCAAGATTTTAACCATAATTAAGGAAAAAAATCACCGTCAAAATCCTTTTTAATAGTAGAGTCATACTAGATACTAGAAGTGTTGTGGTGCCTCAGAAATACAGAGGCACATGAACTTTGGAATAACAGTTTAGAAATCAAGTTCTGTTCATCCCATTTGCTAGTTTTATGTTTATAAAGTCAATGATGAATTCTCCCAGAATGTCACCTGTAAAAACAGATGCCAAGATGTTTAAAAACTGTCAAGGATAGTTGTTAATAATTGAAAGAAATAATGTGAGTTAAAGGGCTTAAAATTCGTTCTAGTTAATTAATGTTACTTCTCCTTCTTTCTGAAAGAAAATATTCAGTAAAGTCAAATGCTGTTATTTTTATGTAATAAAAATCATCTGAGGAGAACTAGAGGTTCTCATATATGAATAATGTAATTATTAAGTTGCTGATGATTTTTAAAATATTGCTATGTTTGCTACATCCTTAATTTAAACTTGTGCCCAGTGCTAGAATAACTTTATTATTATTGTGTCATTTGGAAACTTGCTTTTCAGAAGAATTTTATTAATTTAATGTCTCATCAGTATGTAAATTATCAAATATGTTTTTACTAATTTCTTGCTATTGCTTACTCATTGTCATTTTTACTATTTTAAATGTAAGAGTTATAACTCTAAGATTTAGAAAAAAAGACACATGGGTGTTAGAACAAAACTGTGTTCAATTACCCCATTTTTCTGCCTACTTATTCAGAAATTTACTTTTTTCCCCCAAGAGCCTTGTTTGAAATCTGAGGGAAGCTACAGGGTTTTTTTGGCTATGTTCAGGTAGCAAAGGTTCTTGGTAGCTACTAGTTACAAAGCAGTGTGTCAATAATTTGAGTACTGCAGTGAAATCATTGCCTTATTCTTCTAGGGTTTTTAATCAGTTCATTAACTATACTATGCATAGAAGTATGTTGGATGTCTCCATTTCCCCCCAACTGGTATGTGTTATACCCCATCTGAGGGATAGAAATTATGACTTCTGCAATCTCCTAGGTTAAAAGCAGATATGAGAAGTGAGGTGAGGCAGGATATTCTTAATGCAACTACTCATTGGCTTTAACACCAGAACATCCCAATTGCCATAAATTTCTATTCTTTACCTCTCTGAATCATGAAATAGGCATCATGCTTATTATCTTCCAAGTCCCAAGGGTGACAAGTCGAACCCTCTAAGTGGTCCATCAGGGCTGTTTTCCCGAGATTGTATCTGCCTTGTATAAGAGTCATTAGTGGGACTCACGGCCCAATGATAAATTTACAAATAAATGATCGAAGAAGTATTTAAAAACTCTATTTATCCATACCTGAATTTTTAGAGCACTTTTAGGTTCACAGCAAAATTGAGCAGAAAGCACAGAGATTTTCTGTATAAAACCTAACCCCACACATACACAATCTCCCCAACTATCAATATTTGAACAAGAGTGATGATCCTACATTGACACATCATTATAACCCAAAGCCCATAATTATCATTAGAGTTTGCTTTGTTGTACATTCTGTGGGTTTTGAAATGACATGCACCCACCATTATGCAGCCAGTGATTTTCCATATCTTTTCGGTTTGATAGCTAAATGCTTGTTATCACTAAATAATACTCTATTGACTGACTGTAACACAAATTCTTTACCTACTCATTTGTTTGCTTCCAGATTTTGGCCATTATGAGTAAAGCTGATACAAATACATGTTTTGTGTGTACATGTTTTGTGTGGATGTAAGTTATCGACTATTTGGGTAAATACCAAGGAGTACGATTACTGGATTGTATGGTAAGAGTATTTTTAGTGTTGGTAAGAAATTGCCCAAGACAAAGGTGTACTATTCTGCATTCCCAACAGCAGTAAATAAGAGTTCCTGTAACTCCACATCCTTCTCAAAATTTGTTGTTAGTATTTTTTAAATTTTAACCATTCTAATAGGTGTGTAGCAATATCTCATTTTTAAGGTTGCATTTCTGTACTGAAATATGATATAAAACATCTTTCTCTTTTTTTGTCTTTTTTTTTGTTGTCTTTTTGTTGTTGTTGTTGTTGTTGTTGCTATTTCTTGGGCCGCTCCCGCAGCATATGGAGGTTCCCAGGCTAGGGGTTGAATCGGAGCTGTAGCCACCGGCCTACGCCAGAGCCACAGCAACACGGGATCCGAGCCGCGTCTGCAACCTACACCACCGCTCACGGCAACGCCGGATCGTTAACCCACTGAGCAAGGGCAGGGACCGAACCCGCAACCTCATGGTTCCTAGTCGGATTCGTTAACCACTGCGCCACGACGGGAACTCCTTTCCATATATTTATTTGTCATCTGCATGTCTTCTTTGGTGAGGTGTCTGTTCAGGTCTTTGACTTATTTTTTAATATGGGTGTTTTTTGGACTTAAAATTTTTGTTTTAGAAGATCTTTATATATTTTGGATGATAGTCTTGTATCAGATATATCTTTTGAAAATATTTTCTTCCAGTCTGTGGCTTGTCTTTTTATTCTCTTTATAGTGCCTTTCATAGAGTAGAACTCTTTAATTTCAATGAAGTTCACCTTTCTGTTATTTCTTCCTTGATATGCTTTCGTGTATATCTCAAATGTTACCCTCATGGTCATTTTGATTTCCTGCTATACCTGGTGAAACTATCCTTTAGGAATAAGGAGAATAAAGACATCTTTAAAAAAAAAACTGAAAATATTTGTCCCTGGGCAAACAACACTTGAAGAGTGGCTAGAAGTACCTGAATTAGAAAAGAAAACTTTCTATTTGGAAAGAAGGCTTGTAACATAAAAGGGACGAACAATATAATGGATATAAGTAGTGGCAAACAGAATATTCCTCTTATAAATTTATTTAATTATATTTGCTTTTTGAAGCAAAAACTACAGTATAATAGGATGCAATGTATATGCAGAGAAAATACTTGACAGTGATACCTAGAAATTGACAAGAGTAGATAGACTTAAATGGAAGTAAGGTTTTTTTATCCTTCTCTCAGAGTAGTATGACATTAATACTAGTAGCCTGTGATAAATTATATATGAAATTATATACCGAAAGCAACCACTGCAAAAATTACACAAGTGAATATATTAAAAAGCACTATAACAAATAAAAATGGGACTCTAAAAGATATTCAAGTTAACTCAAATGAAGACAAAACAAGAAAAGTACAGAAATGAAAACAGGAAATAAAACAAATACTAGGAAGGTATAAGCCCTAACATGTCAATAATGATTTCAAATATAGAAGAATTAAGTACATTTATTAATATACAGAGATTAGCAAAGACAAAAAACACAAACTCAATTATATGTTGCCTATAAGAATGACATAGATATGCAAAGGTAAAAAAAGATGAAAAAAATATATCATGGAAGCCTTAATAAAAAAGCAAAGACTATTAATGACTCATAATCTGCATTCCAAAGAACATTGTGAGAGACAAACAGAGACACTATATAATGATAAAAGTCTCAAACCATCCAGAAGATATAACAATCCTAAATCTTCACAAAACAACAAAGTTTCAAAATACATGAGGCAAGGACTGGAAAAACTGAGAGGAAGAAAATAAAAAATCTACAATTAGAGATTTCAACACCCTCAGCAAATTTGATAGGATGATTAAGTATAAAACCATCAATACTGGAGAACTGCTCACCACATCAACTAATAGGATATGATTGATATTTATAGGACATGTTACACAATAACAGTAAAACACCCATTTAATATTTACCAAAAGAGACCGCATTTTCAACAACCTCAACAAATTAAAAAAACCTTAATACAAAGAGAATCTTCTCTGACCATAATGAAATAAAAAATAAATAACAGAGATGAATGTAAATCTCAACGTTTGAAAATTCACAAACATCTAAAAATATATATGGTTTAAAGAGAAAGTCTCTAAGGAAAAAATTAAAATACCTAGAAGAGAATGAAGATGAAAATGCAATGTATCAAGAATTGTGGAAGCAGCTAAACTAGGGCTGAGAGGGAAAATTATAGTACTAAAATCTGGTATCAGAAAAGATGAAAGGTCTAAATCAGGAATCTAAGTTCTGATTTAGGAAACTAGAAACAGAACAAAATAAGCCTAAAGAAACAAAAGGAAGGAAATAGTGATGATAAGAGCAGATATCAGTGATACTGAAAAACAAATAACACCTGGTAAGATTAGTAAGTCACAAGGTTGGCAGTATAAAGGAAAGAAGGTACGATCACCAATATCAGAAATAAAATAGATACATTACTTCAGCTCCTCTGCAAAAAATAGGAAAATAAGGCAATATTTTGAACAACTCTACACTTATAAATTAAACAATTTAAAAGAAATTGACTTGAAAACTATTAACTAACAAAACACAATAAAATTGAATAATCCGAATAGTCCTATAATCATTAAAGAAACTGAATGTGAAACTACAATGCTTCCACAAAAGAGATCTTCAATTCAGACACTTTCAATAGAGAATATTACCAAATTTTTCAAAAATAAATCACAAAAATTTTACTCAATCTTTTCCAAAAATAGATTTTAAGGGAACATTTTCACCTTATTTTATGAACCAGTAGTATATTGATTCCCAAATCAGACAAACAGTACAAAAAAGGAAAATTACTGACCCATATCTCTTATGAACCAAGAAGCAAACATTTCAACAAAAGGTTAGCAAGTTGACTGCAACACCATAAAAAAAGTCTACACCACAATTAAGTGAGATTTATTCTATACTTAGAAAACTTGATTTAACATTTGGAAATCAATGCAATTTACTATATCAGTAGACTAAAGAAAAATCACATTTACACAGAGAAAAAGAATAAGCCCCATTCATAATAAAAACTCTCAACAAACTAATAATAGAAGGAAACTTTATCAAGTTGATAAAGAATATAAAAATCCTACACCTAACATCATACTTTAAGAGGCAAAAACTGCATGCTTCTTCCTCAACATCAGGAACAAGTCTGTAATATCTACTCTCATCACTCTTACACTACACAGTGCTGGAAGATAGAGCCATTGTTTTGAGCCAAGTACAAGAAATAAAAGCCATACAGATTGAAATGGATGAAATAAAACTCTCCCTATTTAAAAATGACATTACTACAGAAAGAAAGTTCTTATAAATCCATTAAAAAAAAAACTGTTAGAAATAAGTTCATCAAGGTCATAGGATGCATGATCATTATTCAAAAATCAATCACATTTCTATATACTAACAAGTAGTATGTGTAAGCCAAAATTAATAATTACTCCTAAGAAAACAAAATACTTAGGTATATACTTCACAAAATAGGCAAAGGATCTGTATGATAAAAATTAGAAAATTCTGATGAAAACTCAAAGGCAATCTAAGCATTTGAAGAGAGGCACAATGCTTATGAATTGGAAAGATCGACCTAGAAAAGATGTAAATTCTTCCCTAATTACTTAAATCAATTCCTATTAAGATATTAGCAAGGAATTTTGTAAACATAGACACTTAAATTCTATAAGATGATTGAGAAGAAAATCATAACATCTGCAAGTAAGAGCCTCAAAGAACTAAAACTTTTTTAAAAAAAGAAACATTTTTCTCAAGACTAAGGTTCACTAAATGTCTTTAGTAAAAGACTGGGAGTGCTGGTTGAGTAATAAACATTGATAAATGGAACAGAAAAAAATTCTCACAAATATGTCCAATTTACTTTTTATGATGGTGCTAAAACAAAAGAAGGAAAGATAGTCTTTTCAGTTGACAAAAAAAAAAAAAAATCCTGCACTAAAAAAAGTAAATGATCCTAGTCTAAACCTCAAAACTTAAACAAAATGCAGCTTAAGATAGATTACAAGATTAAATCTATAAATGTATAATGTAAATTATAAAACCTTTAGAAAAACACCAACATAAGAGAAAATTTTGGGGACTTTGGACTAGGTGAAGAATCCTTAGATTTGACACCAAAAGCACAGATCATAAAGAAAAACAGTTGATAAAATGATTTTATGAAGTGATCAAAAATGATCAGATTTAAATATGTTTGTCTTGTGAAAGATTTTTTTAAAAGGATGAAAATGTAAATTACAGACTTAGAGAACATATTCCCAAATCACATATCTTATTAAGAACTTTTATCTAGAATATGTAAAGAATTCTTAGAACTCAATAGCCACCCCCCCAAAAAAAAAAATCCAATTACTAAATGGGTAAAAGCTGTGAACAGATGTTTCATCAGAAAATATCCATATGGCAAGTAAGATGTGAAAAAAATTAAACATAATTAATGATTAGAGAAGTGTAAATGAAAAACAACAGTGCAGTATCACTACCTACCTATCATACTGGTTAAAATTTTAAAAATAATAATGATCATACCAAAAGCTGTCAAAGATGTGGAAAAATTGGATCACTCATGCATTGCTGGTTGATATTTAAAATGAATGAGCTAGCCTAGAAAATGGTGTCATTTTCTTTTAAACCTGTATTGTTCTAACCATATGATCCAGCAATTACACTCTTGAGCATTTATCCCAGAGAAATAAAAATTTATGTTCATACAGAAACCTATCAATGAATGTTCATAACAGCCCTGTTACTAATAGGCTAAAATTGGAACCAACACAAACGTCCTTCATCAGGTGAATGGTTAAGCAAACTGTGGTATGTCTACATCATGAAATGTGGCTCAACAATAAAAATAATCTAACTATTGATACACACAAGAACTTGGATGGATATCAGTGGAATTATGTGGAGTGAAGGAAGCTAACATGAATATAATTCTGTTCACACAGCTTTCTTGACATAACAAAATAAGAAAGATAGAGAACATAGTACTAGTTGTCAGTGTTTAGGGATTGATAGAGATGTACCCAGAAACCTATGGATCAGTAGCTATAGATGTAAAGATAGACAGATAGGGATAGAGAGAGATAGACACACACAGACAGGTAGCAAGACCGAGTCTTGTATTGATGGAATAGTTCCCTGTCTTGATTGTGCTTGTGATTACATGAAGCTATGCATTTGAGAGAATTGTTTAGAATTATACACCCACAGAAATAAGTGCTTGTGAAAATGGTGAAATCTGAATAAATTCTGTGAATTCTACCCATGCCAATCTCTCAACTTAATTAAATTAATTAATTAATTTATTTATTTTGTCTTTCTGTCTTTTTAGGGCCGCACCCATGGCATATGGAAGTTCCCAGGCTAGGGGTCCAATCAGAGCCATAGTTGTCAGCCTACACCATGGCCACAACAACGCAGGATCCGAGTGGTGTCTGTGACCTATACCACAGCACACGACAATGCCGGATCCTTAATCCACTGAAGGAGGCCAGGGATCAAGCCTGCATCCTTATGGATGCCAGTCAGGTTTGTGAACCACTGAGCCACGACGGGAACTCCCATTCTCCCAATTTTAATATCATGCAATAGTTACACAATGTGTTATGCAATATTAATATTGTATAACAGTAGTTGTACAATATATATTATACAACATAACAATGTATAGTTGTACAATATACAATATAACACTATATAGTTGTACAATAATATTGTACAATAGTCATGCAATATTAATATTGTGCAATAGTTATGCAGTATGTGTAACCGGAGGAGACCAATGAAATCACACATGGGATTTCCCTGTTTATTTTTTGCATCTTCCTCCAAGTCTTTTATTATTTCAAAATAATAAGCTTATGAATAGAAGTAATGCTATTATATGTTTAGAGTAACAAAACTAATTTGATACCTCGTGAAAAGATCATTAGCCATTTTCCTAATACATTAATCCAACATACATAATTTATTTTCAAATATTATATGGCTTCATAAGACTAGTTATCATCCCAAGGGTGTAATAGCTTCCTTCACTTCTAAAAATAGAGTTAATAGTGGACTCCAAGTAAGATAGATAGGTGATGGAATTATTTTTAGCAGATGTTTTGTGGTAAACATTGAAATATAAATTTTTTAAAAAATATTTAACCTCAGTTTTCTGAGTTCTGTTTGGATGATCTGTTATGGCTTGATGGTGGCCTCGATCTCAAATCTAAGATGAAGAGAATTATGATTGCTCTTATAGTTTATATATTTAATCTTGAAAAAAAACTTTCACCCAAGGGGTTTTCTTTTTTCTACTGTTGCTTAGCATGACTTTACTCAAGGAAGATTTTTTTCTCTCATTTTGCTCTTTTAAATGTTCTTAAATGTTCTGTTAGGATTATCCCACGTTATTTTCTGCAAGTTTTTGCAAAGTTTCTCTTCATATGATCCAGAAAAAAAAACTGTGCCCTCAACCTTATTTTTAAATAAACTCAGCTCTCTACTCAGATCACTATAATATAGATGAAAAAAAAAAAACTTTCCATCTTGCAAGAGTAATGTAGTTGCTGAAAATAACTGTGTTGTAATATAATGCATTCTCTCTGCTTTACTGAACTTGAAAATATCGTATTGTTAAATGACAGAAATGATTGAGGAACATGCAGGGAATCCATGCAGAAAATCATCTTTTCTGATCAAATAAACATGAAACAGATCTAATATTGTATACGTAAATACCTACCCATGGCTTAGTAAGCCTGGCTCTAGAAGTGGGCATTAGGGTCATTTCAGTGACTAAGTGGACACATGTGGGCCTGTGTTGAATTAGAGTCATTCTGTGTAGATCTGTGATTGTGTTCTAGGCAGAATCTACAGAGGATTTTTCATTTTTTCAGGGGAAAAAAAAAAAGTTTCAAAATCAAGTCCCATAAACACTTGATACTTAAGAAAAATTAATTTAATGTAGAAAATGAGAAAAGATGTTGAAAAATTTACAGGTTAAGATATGGAAGCCAAATATTCAGTCTTAAAGACAACTTGAAGCTCTATGTTTTAAAAAATTATCTAAAAAGAGTGATTACAGTATGAATAATCAAAAAAAATGCAGATCAATCATCTCTTCATGGTTTATGCAGAGGGGTATATTTAAAATCTCACTTCTTCCTTTTGCGCAGGCTTTGCTTTTTAGGGTATTTTTTGGGGAGCTGTGTTCCATGGCCAGGGATTGAACCTGCACCACAGCAGTAGCCAAGCCACTGTAGGGACAATGTCAGATCCTTAAGCTGATGAGTCACAAGGGAACTCTGGATTCTGGCTTTTTATTCCAATTAAATGCCTTTATTTTGTTTCCATCTTTCACATTTTCTTCTGTTTTGTCATTTGGTCTTCATCTGAGCTAGATGATACATGAGGTCATCAATGCCATCACCGTCACATAGATGGTATAATTAAGACTTAGCCAAAGAGACACATCCTCCATCACACAGCTAATGTAGGGCCGAGCTGAACTTCTAATTTCTGTCTTTCTAAAACCGCAGCCTATGGTATTTCTCTTCTATTCTACTATATTGATGAACACCATACTCCTTGCTATTGGAATATCTCAGAGGACACAGGGGATAAATGTATTCTCTATCTAGAGTCCTCAAAAGCCATTGGATGACAGTCTTCTCTTTAATTAATCCAAGTGGTCAAGGAAGAAGGTCAAATATAAAAAGAAGAATTGGAATTTAAATAAATCTTTCAAAATCTAGGCATGTGGTATTTTTGTTCTCATCATCAGTGCTTTTCTTAATAGTATTGTTATGCCAGGAATAAAAAATATCAGAAGGCTTATTAAAGAAGAGTCTGAGAATTTCTGTCCTGGATTTTACATGTCATAAAGTATGATAACATTTGAAGGAGTAATGGAAGTTCAAGATTAATCTGGTTTGATTTCTCAGTAAATAATTCATTTTAACAATTATATTGACTTCCTATAAAGTTCATGGTGTAGAGATTTTTCTTTATTCTAAAAAAAGAAAAAAAAACCTTAGAGGTATTATTGTCAATACTTTATAAGGAACCTAAAATCAGGGAGGTTAAGCAACTTAACCAGTGGCATTTGTTAGTGACTGGTGATGCTAAGACTTGTGTTTGTGTATCCACATACTGAAAAAAAAAAAAATATATATATATATATGTACTACAATACCAAAATTATCCAGTTTCCCTCCTGGATGCATGTTCAGCTTTTTAACTCAAGAAGAGGCAGAAGGCAAAGGTCTCATAGATGGGATGGGAGAGTCTCCTTGTTGGTTTCAGAGGTGGTACCCAGCTTCATGGTTCTAAAAAGTAAGGCCCAGGGCCAAGTGGTCAGAATGCCCTGAGCTAAGAGGGCAGGGCCGGGCGCTGCCACACAGGTCTGCCTGGAAGGCAGGGTTACTACCCTGGTGAGCATAGTGGACAGAACATTCAGTCAAAGTGGATTATTTTAGAGCTTTCACATAGTAACATTTATCCTGCTAGGTTTTAGACGTGCTCGGGAACCATAGGCTCAAAACATTACATTTGAAGGTAGTCTTTACAGATGTAATAAAATTAAAATGAGATCATATGGGTGGGCTCTAATCCAAAAATATTGGTGTCCTCATAAGAAGAGGAAAGGTGGGCACAGAAAGGGAGGACCACGTAGCTACATAGGGAGAAGATGGTCAACAACCAGCTAAGGAGAAGCCTGGAAGAGCTCCTTCCTTCCTCCCAGGCCTCAGAAGGAACCAACCATTCCAGCAGTTTGATCCTAGATTTTTATACTCCACAGCTGTAAGAAAACAAACCACCTGTCTGTGGCATTTGGTATGGCAGCCCTGGCACATTAATATACCATCCAAAGTGATGACTTTTTTCTGCAACAAATTTCAAACAAGGCTCATGAGGTTAAAAGTATATCTAGCACGTGTGAATATCTGTCCGTTTCTGAGAACATGGTGCTTATATAACTGTTCGCTGTTTGAAGCCAATAAAATGTCAGAGTGACTTTAGTTTTATGTTTTCTTCCTTCCTTCCTTTTTTATAGTTGTCTCTGCAAATTTAGCAGAAACGATTATAAATGCATGCATGATATGGTTGATGAAAAAAAAAAGCCACGTCTGCCATTCAATCTGGTAAATCATAATAATAGGATTTTAGAGCTAGTAGTGCTTGAGAATTTTATTCAGACCTGAAGTTACATAATGTTCTCCGTTCAAGCCTTTATTTTGGTAGCAAGTGGATTATTTTTTTTAATTTTACTATTATAAAAATAAAATATGTATAATTTTGTATTTAAAAAATAAATACAAATTTAAATTTGTTTTAATATGAATACTCATTATCAATCATATTGTTATAAATCTCTTAAAAAAAAAAACCTATTAAACTGAATCATGAAGTCGCTCTTTTGAATGGAGGAATAGCCACAAAAATGCTCTTAATTTCAGAACTTTCTGAATGAAACAACATATTTTTTTAAAGGACTGAAACAATGTATTTAAAAAAAGAAAAATTATATTGGTTTGGATTTCTTAAACATTACTTGTGCTAAATTCAATTGATATATAGGGAGTTTAAGTAAAAAAATACAAATTTTCTTCAGTTAGGAACTGATAAATGTCTTAAGGCAAGGTAAGAGAATCATTTCTGAATGGAACAAAATGTATTTTTGCTTCAAAGACAAAAAGCCTTCACCTTTGTTCAGCCTGTCACTGGAGCACACGTTAAAATTTTTTTTTGTTATAGTTGATTTACAATGTTCTGTCAATTTCTGCTGTACAGCAAAATGAACCACACACACACACACACACACACACACACACACACACACACACACACACATTCTTGGGAGTAAAACTTTGAAGACTTATTCCACAGCCAGGGTTTCTGGTGAAGAAAACACTGAGGATGGTGGTTCTCTTTCTGTATGACTTACTTCTGATTCCTCTTTATGTTGAGATTTTCAAGATTTTTGGCCTCTACATTGTACATCTCATGCTGTTCTTTTCCATACTCCCTGCTTTTCAATTTAGAGTGGGGCCATGAGTCTGTGCCTCCCCTAAGACTCTGCTGTCCTCTCTCTTGGCCTCATATGTCCACATTTTGCAGGCTGCTGGATGGTTCTGTTTTTAATATCTAATATATGTTACACTCATGCAGTTGAGTCCCAGATCAAACTTTAGCAATCTCCCATACCTCCTACTTCCCTACTTAAAAAAAAAAAATTCTACTCTTCCTCAAGGGATTTGTATATAAGGACAATCACAGCCATTCATGAAGCTTTGCATAATATAAACATGAGTATTGCTGTATCTTCTCCTCCTTTAATCCCCACACGAGCTCAAATCATTTTAAATTTTGTCCCCAAAATATCAGAGGAAATAAACTTTTTTTTTTTTTTAATTTCAAATCTCACCTCCTTAGTTCAGGCCATCGTCTTTGTTTCAGTCACCCATTAGCTATATTATTTTGGATAATAACCTTGAAAATTTATTTCAAATGTTCAACTCTCACACACGCAGATATTCTTGATATTTGTCATTGTGTACACCTTGAATTTACATATTCACCCCACTTGTTGTCCCAGTCTAGGTGAAACTTTTTCCCCAAGGAATTGAATATGCTCCTTAATCGCTGTGTAAAAATTACATTCTTTCATAAACCCAGTTCTCAGATGTCATGCTCATTGGGCCTCAGCCTACCCCCAGCTCTTTTTTTTTTGTCTTTTGTTGTTGTTGTTGCTATTTCTTGGGCCGCACCCGCGGCATATGGAGGTTCCCAGGCTAGGGGTTGAATTGGAGCTGTAGCCACCGGCCTACGCCAGAGCCACAGCAACGCGGGATCCGAGCCGCGTCTGCAACCTACACCACAGTTCACGGCAATGCCGGATCCTTAACCCACTGAGCAAGGGCAGGGACCGAACCCGCAACCTCATGGTTCCTAGTCGGATTCGTTAACCACTGCGCCACAACGGGAACTCCTACCTCCAGCTCTTCTTGATAGCTGACTCCATTATGCCCCCTCTTTCCTGACTGTAACTAGAGGGCAGTTTTTGCACAGGTTTAGACAAGCCAGTAATCAAATACAACTGACTCAAACCAAGACTCATCAGGACTACTGTTATGGACAGTGGCTCTGGTTTTCTCGTCAGTACACAGAAGTAGCAGGGAGGGCCTTTGATGCCTGTGCAGCAGTTCAAGTGGAGGAGGAGTTTTGTGTAATCTATCCATCCATCATGGCCTGCGGATAGTGAGAACTCGTTGTCCCATGTATGTGAATTCTGGCCTTCCTACTTTCACAACTGTCATTTTAATTAAAAGTGGCACAGTTTATTTTATGGAATTGGAAAATAGTTTGTATTTTTACTATTGCTTTTATCAAAACATTAATGTATAAGTAGTCTGAGTCCTCAAACATATACCTACTGGAAAAGTCTCTCAATAAACCTGAAAATATTTTTTTCATACTTAAAAAAGAACAAAGATACTAAGTTGTGAGAATGAAACGTAATATTTGAAGTGTTGCACACAATGTCCAGTTAATGGTACAGTGGTTTCCTATGACTATTGGATACAATTTTTGTTTAAAAAAATTATAAAAAGCGATGAATTTTAAAATATTACTTCCTCTCATCCATTGTGCAAATCCCATTTTAAATGATATTTTTTCCCTCTTAGTAGTTGTTTCATATGTTTGAAGGTGAGAAGGTATTTGAATTAATAATTAATTGAATTGAGAGAATTCTAAAGAAACTGAATGGGCAATACATATGGCTTGTGCGTATTTATGTTTTGAAAGGGCATGCATGCGTTGAGTATAGCAAGAGAATGTACTGCACAAAACTAGGAGAAAAAAAGTGGGGTTTGCAATGGAAATGTAAGGGCAACAGGAGATTAGGCCATGCAGTTGAAAGTGGAGGCATTTTGGTGTTTAAACCTAAGAGCAGAATTAAATTATCTTTAATTTTCCATAGGCGCTCTCCACCCTCATTTCTATAAAGACATCTAACTGAGGGTACAGTGTAGCCTGACATTGCATAGGTTAAGGTGAGACCTTAAAGTTGCCTCTGTGGTCTGACACGATAATGGACAGAAAAATGGCTTGATAAAATATGGGACACATAAAATGAATGCTGTAGAGGTCACAGTGAAGACTTCTCAGAGCTCAGGGAAGGAACAAGAAGGAAAGATGATTGGATGCTCATCATTAATCTGTGAGATTGCTTGTCATAGTGTCAGGAACATTACGGTTCCTGGGATAACACCTGATTTCCTCAACCAGTTGAACATATTTTACAGAACCATCCTGCCCCCGGGATGTGTAAATACTAAGACATTTAAAAAATATTAAATGTAAAGAGAATTTTACGAAGTCAGTATTACCATACTCACATCATTTGAGGTGTGCCTCTTCCCCTTTCATGTAAACTTTACAATTTTCCAGTTGATGAGTAAATATTAACTCCAAGAGTTAACAGTAGTAGTAAAAAAAAGCCCATTTTCAGAAGTGTCAGGACATTGTAGCTCCAAATCACACACAAATGTTGTGATATTATTGTCTATTGTGCACTGGAAAATTTAAAGCTTTTAAAGTCATTGGAACACTTCTGCTAACAGCTGGAGAAATACATTATACTTTTCCCACATCAGGGAAGAAACACACCTACGGTAAGGGCTTTACAATGTGAATTGCAAATAATGACCCTCTATTTTCACCATGCAGTTTGGGTTCTGAATCATTCCCCAGGAATCCTTCTATTTATTTATTTGTTTTTATTTTTATATATTTTATATATATTTTAATTATATATATATGTATTTACATATATTATCATAAAAGAAAACCACTGCCAAAGTTTGAATACTTGAGTAAGATTTATTTACCTAAACAAAAGTTAATGGCTTTGAGAGGCTACATCTAGCATGAAGACCTAAGGAGGTTTGCAAATCTTCTCCCCACAAAGAAAAACTGGACAATACTCTCAAAAACAATCATTTCAATGCCTGAAAATGAACCATAAATAACCACTGAACTTTGGGTGACAATGGGAAACTGTTCTTCCCTGGGGCTGACGCCATACCTCCCACCCTGGTTCTAGAGGTTTAGGTTGTGAAAATCAGCATATTCCCTGCTGGAAGGGGCCAAATCCTTTTGGAGCAGAGGATAGGAAAAAAGGTTTAAATCCAGTGTGTACTTTACACTTACAGTCATAGCAATTCAAAAGGACGATATTTTCAGTAAATAGCTGCATACACCCAATGCCTTCTTTAGCTCTATGTTAATTGGCCACCAGCTCCATTTAACTAGACATTAGATGTTAATATACTCTGGCACTTCTACTCCATGATTTTTCCATGGTTCTGGTCACACCCTACTTGTGGGGATGATAATCAGTCTTCAAAGAATTTTCCTACTGATTGTTGCTCTGAAATTTCTTACTTCCAATCCATTCCTTCCAGCGTCTCTGGAGCACCACTTAAAGAGAAAGAGAGTGACTTATTGATGTTACAGTATGTACTGTGTGAATATTTATTGTGCTATGCATTTCTCTTTATATCCATTGAAATCTAATAAAAATTACATAAGAGAGACAAATCCTTCCATGCCTAAGACTTTGCAGTGACACCTTTGGATGGCATCTAATTCCTTCTTCATCCAATACATTTTTACAAACTTTTGAACCTGACAACTATGACCACCACATTGATTGAAATTCAAATTGGTTCCAACCACTCAATTAGAATATGCACTTTCTTGTTTCCACAGAATCATGGTAAGTTTGCCATTTATATGCTCATTTAACACTACATCTCAGATTAAAAGAAACACTTTTATGGAGTTTAATGAAGTTAATCATCCAGGTTAAAGTAGTAATTTATTTCCCTAAATTTTCCTCAAAATATATACATGCATACATAAAAATGTTATGATGCATATTTTTATTTTAACATAAAGTTCCTTATCACATTTTTTGTGTGTGTGCACATATGATACATGTATTTGACATTTTTTAGCCTGTCTCTCACTCTCACACGGGCTATAATTTCCTTCAAGGAAAGATACTGTCACAAGTCTGCATTGATTTCAGTATCTTCAGAATATAGCACAGAGGTCAGTGAACCAGTTCAATGTTTTGCTTAATTTAAAATTGTAAGACTATAACCAAATTTTCCAGCTAAATGCTCAAAAACTGGAGAAAAAAATTTTAAACAAGAATAGAGGAGTTCCCATCGTGGCTCAGCAGAAACGAATCTGACTAGTATCCACGAGGATGCAGGTTTGATCCTTGGCCTTGCTCAGTGGGTTAAGGATCCAGCATTGCCATAAGCTGTGGTGTAGTTCACAGACGTGGCTTGGATCTGGCATTGTTGTGGCTGTGGCATACGTAGGTTGGTGGCCACAGCTCTTGATTTGACAGCTAGCCTGGGAACCTCCATATGCTGCGAGTGTGACCCTAAAAAGACAAAAAAAAAAAGGAACAGAGATATGCATATCAGTGCCTGTAGCTAGATCTCTTTGCATTCTAAATCAGGACGCATCCTTGAGTTTCCAAAATAGTGACATTCATGCATACACAAATCAAGGTCAATCATGGAAGTGTCTTTTCCTCATGGAACACCAATCCTCTCTGCAAAGGGATGATGAAAAAATAAGTATTTTATATCAGAGTTAGTGATTTCATCAAGTGGATATTCAAGATGTGGTTTTTGAAATGGAGGTAAAATTTGCATAACAGACAAGTCACTGTTTTAAAGTGTACACTTTGGGAGCATTTAGTGTAATCGCAGTGTTGTACAACCACCTCCCTCCAGCTGTAGCCTGATGTCCTGGAGATGGTGGTCCACTGCCTTGGGGGCAGCTGGTTTTCCAAGGCCACCCATGCTCCCTGTCTTTCCCCTAGCCCTCAGAAAACACTGGAGAGCAGTATGGACCACACCCTCTTTCTCACCACCAGGTGGCAGGGCAGGCCTCCTTCTGCCAGCTCACTGCAACACCAAGAAGTCATTCAGAATTCCAAATGAATACCCTCCAAAGAGACCCGCCAGGAGTGCTAGAGAAATTAGCTCTGGAAATATTGGTGGCAGGCGTCACAAGGGTAGGCTATTGGCTATGCTTCTTGGAGAGAAACTGAGCAGATTCCTGGGAAGGAATGGGAGCCATGAGTCCAGAATGTGAAGGGGAGCAGGGAAATAATAAAGTTCTAGTTTGAAGATGTTTTTATCACCTTGATAACACAACCCATACCTATTAAGTAATCACTCCCTATTTCCCCAACACTCTCTCCTTTGGTAACCACTAATCTGCTTTCTGTCTCTCTATATATGTGTATTCCAACTGTCCCATATAAAGGGAAACACTGTATATGATCTTTTGTGTCTGACTTCTTAGACTAATCATAAGGTTTTCATGGTCCATCTACATTGTAGTGTGAATCAATATTTTTATTTCTTTTATTTCTGATTAATATTAATGTGGATGTAAATGCCACATTTTGTCATTATCTTATTAGTCATTCACTAGACATTCTATCCGTTATCAAAAGTGATATATTGAAGGCCTCAAATATTATAAAACTATGTATTACTCCCTTTAATTCTGTCAATGTCACTTCACATATTTTGGGATTCTTGTTTAGTGTTTATAATTGTTATGTCTTCTTTATGAATTGACCTCATTATAATGTAAAACGCCTCATCTTTCTCTTATAAAAACTTCTGACTTACAATCTATTTTTTTCAATACTAGTATAACTCTTCAGCTCTTTATGGTTTCTATTTGCATAGACTTCCATATTTGTTTCATTTTCAACCTAGTCGTGTCTTATTGTCTAACATGAGTCTTTTACGGGTGGCATATGGTTGAATATTATTATTTTCATCAAGTATGCCAGTCGCTGGCATTTATTCGTTGAACTTAATCCATGTACATTAAAATGAGTAATGATACTGAAGAACTTTTGACATTTTTCATTTGGTTTTTATGTCATAAATATTGTCTTCCTCAGTTATTCCAGAACTGTCTTAATTTGTCTATTCATTTTTTATATCACAGTTTTGATTCCCTCTTCATTTCTTCATTGTATGTATTTTTTTCATTTCTCCAGTTATCTTCTTGGTAGTTACCATGAGGATTATAGTTAATGACTCAAATTTATATCAGTCTAGAATAAATTGATACCCACTCAGTTTCAATAAGATACATGAACTCTTTCTCACTCTATATTGTTGTCAGAAATAACATACCTACACATTGTGTGCTTATCATAGATTTTTAATGACCATTTTATGCATTTGTCTTAAATCATGTAAAAACTAAATGGCAAAACTAAAAAACTAGCAGTAGTTTTATAGACCACTAATACATGTGTTTATACTTATCCATATAGTTAATTTTGCTGGTGATCTCTCTCTCTTTGTGTGGCTTTTTTTTTCCCCCCTCAGCCTGAATGACTCCCTTCAATATTTCTCATAGGACAGGTCTGTTGAGGACATGTTGCCTTAGCATTTGTTTATTTGAGAATATATTAGTATCTCCTACCTTCCTAAAATGTAATTTTTCTAAGTATAGGATTTTTGGTTAACAGTTTTATTCAGCACTTTAAAAAATATTATCCCACTGCCTTTTGGTCTCCATGGTCTCAAATTAAAAATTAGCTGTTTATCTATTGAGGATCACTTGAAGGGTCATGTTTCTCTTGCTGCTTTCAAGAGTTTGTCTTGACTTTGGAAGTTTGATTATAATGTGTCTCAGTGTGGATATTTTTCAATCTTTCCTGCTTGGGATTCATTGAGCTTCTTTGATGTGTAAATTCATGTTTTGGATCAAGTAGTATTTTGGCCATAATTTATTCAAAAAATTTTTTTGCCTCTTTCTTCTCCTGGCACTCCATTAATATTAGTACTGATGTTAGAAAGTTTAATGTTTGGTAGGTCTCTAGGCTCTCTTAATTTTTTCTTTCTTTTTTTTTTTTTTTCTCTCTCTTGTTTTTGCTTCACTGACCCGGGAACCTTAATTATCCTAATATATCAAGTTTACTAAATTCTTTCCCTGCTAAAATCTTCTATTGACTCTTCAATTTGTCTATTGAATTTTCTAATGCAGCTTCTGTACTTTTAACTTTGGATTTCTGTTTGGTTCATTTTTATGATTTCTGTCCCTTTATTGATATTCCTTATTTGTTCATATACTGTTTCCCTGATTTGCTTTAGCTTTTTAATCCATGATTTATTTTTAAGACAGGTAATTTAAAATATTTTTCTAGTAGGTCCAATGACTGGGCTTCCTCAAGAAGGGTTTCTATAATTTTTCTTTTCCTGTGAAAGAGTCATAATTTCCTATTTTGTGTATGCTTTGTAGTTTTTCATTGAGAAATGCACATTTTGGATATTGTAATATGGAAATTGGAAATCAGATTTTCTCCTTTCTGTTTAGGTTTGCTCTTGTGCCCTGATGAAAGCTGAAGTTTTTTGTTTAGTGACTTTTCTAAACTATATTTTACAAGGTTGTATTCCCTGTAGTGTGCTGTTGGCAAGTTCCCATTTTGTTTTCTCCACAGTCAGCTAGTGACTTGAAAGAGATTTACTTACATGTCTGGATTAAGTAATGAAAGAAAAATGGGGCAGGGGTGGATAGGATCTGTCTCTTTAAATCCCTTACTCAACACTGCTAGGGAAGCTACTTAAGTCAGAGAGAATCGAAGTAATGGGGAGACTCTGTGTCATCTTCCCAGGGAACCGTTGGGTACGTCAAAACCCATAGCCTCACTTTTTGTAGGATGAGCTACCTACTGTCCAGTTTGTCACAAGCAAAATCTTACCAGGAACATGAGCCACCATCCTGACAGCTGCCTACTACAGGGATGGAGTTTGTAAAATTGTACCCACTACTCAAATACCAAACCTCACCAAGATTTTTAAGCCTCTTTGTGCATCAGGCACTCTTCAAAATCCTGGAAATGTTCAATGAAACTTCGGAGTTTCTCTGTTTTAAATAGTTAATTAAGATATTTTTTGAGCCAAATAGTGTTTTTGGTAGAGGGATAAATTTCTGCAGCTTCCTCTTCTGAATCTTCTATGAAATCAAAGATGTTATTTTTTTATACTACCTGTGTTTATTCATTATCTGCTTTCTTTTCCCCTTATTTGTCTATGTAATTTAAAGAGACTTTTTAGAGTAGTTTCAGGATTACAGAAAAAGTGAGTGGAAAGTACAGAGTGTTCCAATATGGCCTTTCCCCTGTACATGCACAGTCTCCTCCACTATCAATATACCTCACCGCAGTGGTACATATATCACAATCAGTGAACCTCTATTACCCCATGGTTATCACTCAAAGTCCATACTTTGCAGTGGGGTTCACTCAGTGTTGTACATTACCCAGATTTGGACAAATGCATAATGACATGCATTTACTGTTGTATTAACATACAAAATGGTTTCTTTGACTCAAGTCCTTTTGGCTATGTTTGTTCATCCTTCCATTACCCCTAAATCCTGCCAACCACTGACCTTTTAATTCATTCTGTAGTATTGCATTTTTCCAGTGTCATATAGTTAGAATCTTGCAGTATTTACCCTTTTTAGATTTGCTTATTTTACTTAGAAATATGTGTTAGAGGGATACTCCCTGTCTTTTCATGGCTTGATAGCTTATTTCTTTTTGGTGCTGAGTAATATTCCATTATCTGGGTGTAACCACAGTTCATTTATCCATTTACCTACTGAAGGATATCTTGGTTGCTTTCCTGTTTTGAAGTGACAGAACAAGAATAAAGCTGCTGTAAACATTTGTGTATATATATGTTTATATAAAAACAAATGTGGCTTCCTTTCGTGGCGCAGTGGTTAACGAATCTGACTAGGAACCATGAGGTTGCAGGTTCGATCCCTGGCCTTGCTCAGTGGGTTAAGGATCTGGCATTGCCATGAGCTGTGGTGTAGGATGCAGATGCGGCTCGATCCTGTGTTGCTGTGGCTCTGGTGTAGGCTGGTGGCTACAGCTCTGATTAGACCCCTAGCCTGGGAACCTCCATATGCTGCGAGAGTGGCCCAAGAAATGGCAAAAAGTCAAAAGTAAATAAATAAATAAATAAAAATTTAAAATGTGAATAAAGCTGCTATAAATATTCAGGTATATGCTTTTATATGCATGTATGTTTTTGATTCATTTGATAAAATATCAGGGAGGGTGAATACTGCCTTATATGGTAAGAATCTGTTTAGTTTGCAAGAAACCACCAAACTGTCTTTCAGAGTGGTTTTACAATTTAGTTTTACAATTTAGCTTTCCCACCAGCCATGAAAGAGTCCCTGGTGTTCCACATTCTTGCCAGCATTTTGTCTTGCCATGATTTAGATTTTGGTCATTATCCTGATTTTATAGTGGTGTCTTGCTTTAATTTGCCTCTCCCTAATGACATATGGTGAACATTTTTTCATATTTTCCATATGATCCAGTGTTTGTTAGGTTTTTTGTTTACTTTTTAAATTGGGTTTTTTATTTTCTTGTCATTGAGTTCCAGAGTTTCTCTATGTATTTTACTTTATTTATTTTTTTTTATGTTTTATTTTTTTGCTTTTTTAGCAGGGCAGGTGCAGCATATGGAAGTTCCCAGGCTAGGGTTTGAATTGGAGTTACAGCTGCCAGCCTATGCCACAGCCACAGCAATGGCAGATCCGAGCCTTCACCATAGCTCACAGCAATGCCATATCCTTAACCCACCGAGAGGGGCCAGGGATCAAACCCTCGTCTTCGTTGACACTAGTCAGGTTCGTTTCCACTGAACCACAATGGGAACTCCTCTTTGTATATTTTAGACAACTTTTCTTTATCATATGTGTCTTTGCAGATTTTGTTTTTCCAATTGATTGCCTGTCATTCTCTTTTCAGGGTCTTTTATAGAGCAAAATTTTACATTTTGCTGAAGTTCAGCTTTATCAATCTTTCTTTCATGGCTCATGTCTATGGTGTTTATCTAAAAAGTTATCACCATACCAAATATAAAATAGGTATGTTCCTAGGTTATCATCTAAGGTTTTACACTTTTAAATTTTGCATCAAGATCCATGTTCCATTTTGAATTAATTTTTGTAAGGCAAAAAGATGTGCATCTAGATTTGTTTATTTTTGGCATGTAGACGTCCAGTTGCTCAGCAACATTTGTTGAAAGGACTGTCTTATTCCATTGCATTGACTTTGCCCCTTCGCCAAGGATCAGTATTATGGGGAATCCATCTCTGAGCTCTCTATTCTGTTCCATGAATATATTAGTCTATTATTTTACCCATATTGCACTCTCTTGATTACTGTAGCTTTAGAATAAGTCTTGAAGTAGAGTTGTCAGTCCTCTAACTTTGTCCCTCTCCTTTGGAATTATATTGACAACTCTGGGTCTTTTGCCAATCCACATAAATTATAGAATTAGTTTGTTGATAATTGTAAAATAACTTGCTGGAATTTTAATTGGTAATGCGTTGAAACTAGATCAAGTTGAGAAGACCTGACATCTTAAGAAAACTGATAATACTCATTCATTTCCATGAACATGCCGCCATTTATTTTGTTCTTCTTTGACTAATTTTTAATGCCATATTTCTCTTTTTGGATTTTAAAAACTATTCTCCTTTGCACATTCTTTTACTACCTTAATCTCCCTCTGTCCCCCCCCACCCCCTGCTCTGCAAGCTTCCCAATGATAATAGTATTGCATTTAATATGTTGAAAAGGAGGTATTTTTTTTTATTGTTTGCTGTTATATATAATATATCTTAGGTATTATCAGAGCATTGTTCCCTGTCTTATACTTTATCATTCTAAACATCCCATTCTTATATGAAATAACAAATATCCACTTTCCCTAACTTATAGTGATGTTGTTTACCTTTATAATATAATGCGAGAGAATTTTGAAAATAAAGTTTAATTTATTATTATTTTTGTTGTTGTTGTTGTTGTTGTGTTGCTATTTCTTGGGCCACTCCCGCGGCATATGGAGGTTCCCAGGCTAGGGGTCCAATCGGAGCTGCAGCCACCGGCCAACGCCAGAGCCACAGCAACGCGGGATCTGAGCCGCGTCTGCAACCTACACCACAGCTCACGGCAACGCCGGATCGTTAACCCACTGAGCAAGGGCAGGGACCGAACCCGCAACCTCATGGTTCCTAGTCGGATTCGTTAACCACTGCGCCACGACGGGAACTCCCCTAAAGTTTAATTTAAAATATGTGTATTCTCCGCAAATATATGCATTTATATTTGTTTCCTACAGAATAGAAATCTTTGCTTCCCGCATTTTGTCTCATTACATCATGATCACTTAATTATCTGTTTACAAGTAATTTCAGAATATATGTATCCCTAAATAATCTCATTCACAATCATGACTTGAATAACAACCTATGTTTAGATAATACAGAAATTCATCTCCATCTCAAATAGCATCTTCAACCTTCCCATCTATATTCAAAATGCCTATTTAAAATACTCTTGCATTCTCAAAGGTTTTCAAAACTCAATAAGTAAAAATATTTTAATTTATAATCTCCTAAACTTCTAACTTATACAATCTTTTATTCAAACTTTAGTCGTATTCAAGCCTTCTTTGGTTTCTATGATTTACATATTCATTCACTCAGTTATATGATGGATTTTGACCAACCTATGTTCTAGAAAGAATGTGGGTATAAGAACTGCTTATTCAAAGAAAGTACAGAGAATATCAACACCTCATCATATTAAGGAATTACATTGCTCAATTGATTAAGGCCTTACTATGTGCATTTACTAGGTGAGCTTACTTTCCAATTCAATGCATTAAGAAATTTATGCAGCAAATTAAGAAAAGAGCAAGAATATAAGCAAGAGGGTATCCATTCAATAAACTGAGATAATGTGGAGGTGGAACGAATCTTACTCAACAGACCACCACAGACAAAATATTAGCAATAGTAATCTTTTTTTTAAAGTGCATCGTGTATCCAGGATACATCTGGGCAAGATTAAAATATTGAGTTGCCTGCAGTATTTTAATTGCATACTCCCCCATACAGATAAGCACCTATACACTTCTGTTTGCCAGCCCTTTTTGGTTCCACTAGAAATACTTTTCAGTACAAGATTTAGAACCAGGTTTAAATGATGAATTAAAATGGTCCAGGGAATGAAAATAGATTGTGCAGCCAAACATAAAGATAAATTTTCTCATTATGTGCTGCCCCATGTACATGTGCATACATTTTTTAAAGTGTCTGAATGGCTTATAATTTAACATCTATGAACATGTATAAATGCCGTTAGACTATAATGACACATTTCACTCTGAATTATAGCCAATTTATGTATCTGAAATTAAAGAAGCTCAGTTTAAAAAGAAATAATCTCTTGAGTG
This sequence comes from Phacochoerus africanus, assembly GCF_016906955.1. NCBI lineage: Eukaryota > Metazoa > Chordata > Mammalia > Artiodactyla > Suidae > Phacochoerus > Phacochoerus africanus. The sequence goes on from NC_062548.1 coordinate 127,968,668, forward strand.
TTGTAGAGTACGTAACAGCTTTTCTGAAGAAATAAAATAAAACAAAGCAGGCACATTCACTACAGAATAGTGAATCAAAATTCTTGCCTGACATCCAGAGTAAACATTCTATTTCTAATGAAAACTGGAAGGCCCAGAATATAGCCTTTTTGCACCACTATATAAATTAGCCAATTTGCTTTCCAAAAAAAAAAAAAAAAAATCATTGGCTGCAATCCTTATGCAGAACATTTAATGGTGTTGTTTTTTTGGTTGTTTGTTTTTGATTTTTGTCTCAGGCAAGATAGCTCTCAGGCCACCAGATGCTATTCCATTAAAATAGATCATTTCTTAGCATTTATTTGAGTTAATTTCAGTAAATATCATTGGGCACATGTCTGAATATTCACCAAACCCAGGAGATTAAAAGATAAATTTGAATGTACTCTTCCCTTAATGATACATGAGTCTCATGAGGAAGACAAAGATGTAATGGAAAATTTTCAAAGCATTAGGTCAAGTGCCATGAAAAATGTATGCACAAGGAGTAAATTACATGGAAGGGTTGTTTCACCAAATTAGGAACTTCAGGAAATAATTCCTGAAAAAGATACTCAGATAAATCTTGAAGGATGATTATTCTTTTCCAAAAAAGTGATTCAGGGAGACACAGTATCTCAGACACAGGGGACTGAAAGAATAATGGTATCAAAGCATGAACTTCCATAGCATGTAGAGTAACTGCTAAATGTTTTGATTTCCTGGATATAAAGATAAGACACAAGACACTGACGAATGAAATTGGGTAGAAAGGAGGAAGCCAGGCCGTGGGAGCCTTGCATGCCCTGTTAAAACTTGGACTTCACCTCAATGGCAATGGTATGATAGGGAAGCAGTTAAACCAAAGTTACCTTAGGAAGATCACCCCTGCAACAAAGTAGATCTGGGAAGAGGAAGCAGCTAGGGGTCAAACTGACAGTGAGGAAAATGAGTCTCTGTCAGGCACTGTGGCTATAAAAAACATACTAATTCTATAAATCTATCCATGCCAAAATTAAAAATTCTTAAAAACCACTGAAGCAGCCATATGATCTCCTTTGATTTGTTATACAATGAGCCCCTCTGTGGCTCCCATTCATAGAGAACAGCATTTTGACTCTATCAAACTCATTTGTTCACAAATAACAGCCAAGATTAGCTGGGTATACTCTGTACAGAGAGCTCTGTCTTTGGAATCTATATACCATTCAGGCCAGAATGAGAGGCCCTTATGCAAAAATTTATGGCCAGTTCGTATAAGGACCTAGTGTGTCTCCTGCAGCCTTATGACATTTGGGCTCTTTTCTGAGCATCGCAGATCCTGGGGAGCAATATAATTTTCTGAGAAGTTCACGTTATTTCTGGACTAGCTGTCTTCTCTTGCATAGAAAGAAATCGTTACAAACGTTTCCCCAAATGGCACAATGCCACAGGTGTTTGAGTGTTTTTGTTGTTCCTGTTGAAACCTAGAGGCTGACATCAATCATATTAATTAAGGCATTGTGTCGTACGTTTAGTAATTAATTCATTCACCCATTTATTCATTTGGCGAACAAGTTTTAGAAACCCCTTTGAATTAGACACTTTGCAGGCACCTAGAATGAGAAGTAGAGAACTCTAAAATGCCTTCAAATATTCAATAATCAACTAATAAAATACTGATATTTCTTTGTCATCGTGGATAGTTAAGGAAGGAAACATCCTTGAAAATATACACTAGACTTGGCTCTGACCAAGCAAATCACTAAATCTATAATACCTATGAAATTTATAATACCTCTGTAAACCTATTATCAATTTATTATCTATTTATTAGAAATTATTATCTAATTTAAATTTATTAAAGTTATTATCTATCTCTATCAATCTATTATTTACATATTATTTATTATCTATTTTCGGAGTTTCTCCCCTTTTTCTATTTTCTTGACTCTATCTTCGTTTTCCCAGCCCTGCACAAACGAGTAACTGTCCTCGTTTCTAGATTTTTACTCTTGACTAGTTTAAAACATGCTAGTTTAAAACAGGATCTCATCTTTGACCCACACTCTTGAGAAAACGAAATATGAAAAAAAAAAAAAACCTTAAGCAAAAGGCAGAAAACTACCTGCCAGATGTTTAGTATATTAACAGATTATTTCCCCCTACAATATCGTGCTTCATACTCATAGCAATCATATGAATAATGGAGTACCATCCAATTTGACAGATGAAGAGAATGCAAATTGTTTTAAGATTTGTCTAAGACCACTTGTATTGAAAATACCAGAGCTAGGAGCAAAATATATGGGTTTTTGTTCTCTGAAAATTTGCCTCTGATATCACTGACCCTAATTATTCAGTCAAGTGTTTTTCTGTTTTCTGACTTTGCCTTAGACACAAAATCCTGAATCCCATCTTCTCATTATGTTAAAATTAAATCTGTAAGTACTGATAATATATACTGACCTGAAGTTTTTCTAACTATGTTCAGCAGTTTGCAGAGCCATACAAATGTAGATGATCTGGGCTTGATGGACCTCTTGTCTAAACTGTTATATTACAGTCAGAAAACATGAATTTTAGGGGCAGCAAGTGGCAGAGTTTCAAATGTAAGCCCACTTTTTCATTAAATAGACATATAGGAGTTCCCGTCGTGGCTTACTGGAAATGAATCTGAGTAGCATCCATAAGGACGCAGGTTCGATCCCTGGCCTCACTCAGTGAGTTAAGAATCCGGCATTGCTGCGAGCTGTGGTATAGGTCATAGACGCGGCTCGGATCTGGCATTGCTGTGGCCAAGGGGTAGGCCCGGCAGCTACAGCTCCAATTCTCTCATTAGACCTCTAGCCTGGGAACCTCCATATGCCATGGGTGTGGCCCTAAAAGAAAAAAAAAAAGAAAAAGAAAAAGAAGTCTCAAAAAAATAGACATATATAAAGGATTATTGTGCCATAAAACTATGTACCTATAGGAATAAAAAACATAATTTGCATTCTTTGGCAGGTACCAGAGAAGCATATTAATGATTGTATGTCATTGATAGTTACCATTTCTTTCCACTTGAGTGCTCCTTATCAGAGGTTATTGTACTACACACATAATTGTGAGAAACAAACTTAAACAGTGAGTAAGAATGTTGTATTAAAATTAAGCTGAAGGATAGAAGTTGTTGCAATATACTTATAAATTTAAATATGACATATTGGCCTGGTCCTGAGTTAATCTTTCTCTCTAAAATCAGATTTTGAATGTGAATAAATTCTAAAATGCAACAGAAAATATAGACACTCCTGTTGTTTGTTTTTCCCTTATTTATGTTTTAATTAATCATAATTCTTTTTTATACTTTCTGTAAATTTTGAGACCGTTAAATGCAATAGCAAGAAATAATACATCCTTTTTACCCTTTACACAGTTTTCCCAAAGGTCACATCTGGCAAAACAAAAGTGTAATAACCCAGCTAGAACACTGACATTGATACAGTTAAGGTCCTTAACATTGCATCAGCAAAAGGATCCTTCATGTTATCCCTTTGTATCCTTTCTCACTTCCATTCTAATTTCAACTCCTCCTTCACCACTGACAGCCACAAATCCAGTCTCCATTTCTATAATTTTGTTATTTTAGCAGTGTTGAGTAAATGGAATTATATTGTATGTAACCTTTTTTTTTTTTTTTTCTCACACATTACAGTTGCCCTGAGACTCAGCTATCCTGGTCTGAGTAGCAGTCGTTTCTTCCTTTTTATTTAGACGAGTGTTCCATGACACATACTGTTTAACCATTCCACTCCTTGGAAGACATTTATATTGTTTCCAAGTTGGGGCTTTTATAAATAAAGCTGTTATAACATTAACAAATTTTTGTGTGAACATGTTTTCATTTTTTGGGGGGGGGATAAATATACGCTCAGGAGTGCAGTTGCTGGGTCAAATTATAGTTGCGTATTTAGTTACTTAGGAAAGTTCCCAAATGTTTTCCAGAGAGGCTATACAATTTTATATCCCCATCAGCAATGCATACTTGAATGACCCAATTTCTCTGCATTATTGCAATAATTTGATGGTGTTACTTTTTTTTTTTTTTTACTTTAGCTATTCTTATGAATGGGTAATAATATCTCACTGAAGTATTTTTACTTGAATTCCTTAGTGGCTACTGAAATAGAACATAGTTTCATGTGTTTGTCACCTGTATGTCCTTTTCAGTGAAATGTCTCTTCATATATTTGCCCAATTTCTAATTGACGTTTAACTTGTTAGGTGTTTATTTTGTCCTTTTTGTTGTAGCTTCCTGTTAGGTGTTTATTTTATTTTGCCCCCCCCCCTTTTGTAATTTCCTGATGTGTGAACTGAGATTATAGATTTGAGAATTTTTCTATTTTTTAATGTATTCATTAATGTTACAAATTTCTCTCTCAACACTGCTTTATCTCCCTCCCACAAATTTTTATATGCTGCATTCATCTGCATTTGATTCAATATATTTTTTATTTCCCTTGATACCATCTCTTAGACCTAAATATTATTTACAAGTGTGAGGTTTACTTTCAAAGAATTTGGAGATTTTTCTGATATTTTTCTGTTATTGATTTTAATTTGATTCCATTGTGTTCAGAAAACACACTCTGTATAATTTCAATTTTTTGGTTTGTTGAGGGTTTCTTTTTTTATGTCCCAACATATATTCTAAGTAGGTATATATTTGTTCTGGGGGTACTTGAAATTAATGTGCATTCTGCTGATGGGGTAGAGTGTGCTACAAATATCCGTTATATCTTACTGTTTGCTGGTGTTGCCAAATTATTCTTTAACCATGCTGATTTTTATTCCAGTTTTTCTATCAATTTTTGGTAAAATTGCTTATTTCCTTTTCAGTTCTATCAGTTTCTTCCTGAAATATTTTGAGGTTATGTTGTTTTGTGCATGTAGACTTAGAATTGTTAATATCTTCTAGCTGGATTAGCCGTTTTACTCTAATATAATGTCCCTCTCTATCTTGAGTAATTGCCTTTGCTCTGGAGTATTTTAACTGATATTGATACAGCCACTCCTGATTTCCTTTGATTAAATTTTGCATAATACTACTTTTTTGCATCCTTTTACATTCATATTGCCTATATCATTATATTTAAAATGAATTTCTTCTGGACAATCTATGGATAGGTCTGACTTTTTAATCCACTTTTCCAATCTGTCTTTTCATCAGTGACATTAAACAAATTACATTTAGTGAGTTCCCACTGTGGCTCAGTGGTAATGAACCTAAATCATATCCATGAGGATATTGGTTCAGTCCTTGGCCTTGCTCAGTCAGTTAAGGATCTGGCATTGCTGTGGCTGTGGCTGGCTACAGTTCTGATTTGACCCCTAGCCTGGGAGCTTCCACATGCTGCGGGTGTGGCCCTAAAAAACAAAAATAAAAATAAAATTACATTTAACGTCATTATTGATATACTAGTGTTTAAGTCTGCTGTTTTATTTTGTTGTTGTTTTCTATTTGTTCTCTTTTATGCTTTTATATTTTCTTTTCCCTGCCTTATTCTGGGTTACTTGAACAAATTTTACAATTCCATTTTGATTTACCTATAGAGTTTTTGTGGACACCTATAGCTTTGTTAGTGGTTGTTCTATATATAACATGCTGTGTATAATGGGTCATAGTCCACTTGTATCATTAGATTTTACTGGTATTATTGGCATAGAAACCTTGCTTCACTATCGTTTTATCCTCCCCCAATTATACTATAAATGTCTTAAATGTTTCCCTACATATATTTAGAACCACATCTGAAAGTGTTATAATTTTGCTTCAATTATAAAACATAATTTGAAAAACTCAAGAGAAGAAGAAATTTTTATTTACCCATGTTTGATTCCTGTGTTCTTCCTTCCTGATCTTTTGAGGTACCTTCTTTTATCTTCTTCTTTCTTCTTAGATAATTTGATTTATCCATTCATTTTGGGTAGGTCTGCTGGTAACACACTCTCTTAGTTTTCCTTTATCAGAGTCTGTGTCAATTTCCTTTTCACTTCTAAAGGATATATTCTGTGGATATAAGATTCTAGGTTGACAGTTCTTGTCTTTCATCTCTTGAAAAATGTGCCACTTTCTTTTGACCTCCACAGATTTTGATGATAAAACTACTGTCATTCAAATCTTTTTTCCCCCAAGGATAAGATGTGATTTCTCTCTATATTCAAAATGTTTTCCTTGCCTTTAGTATGCAGAAGTTTTACTATTCTATGTCTTTGTCTGATTTTCTTGGGGATTATATTATTAGGGGTTTTCTTAACTTCTTAAAATCATAGGTTTCTGTATTTTTTTAAAAATATAAGAAGTAGCCAGACATTATTTTTCTCTAGTACTTTTTAATCCTTCTCTCTTTTTCATCTTTTTTTCAGGACTCTGATGTCATAAAATTTTCATTTTTTCATCTTTTTTTTCCCAATTTTGCCCTGTTTTTCAGTTTGGGTTATTTCTATCATTCTGTGCTGCATTTGACCAGTACTTTCTTTTATCCTTTTTATTATTGTATTAAACATATTTATTGAGGGTTATTATTATTATTGTCTTTTTCAGTTCTAAAATTTCTAGTTGGCTTTTCTTTATTTCTGTTCTGAGACTTCCTATTTTTAATTTCTTTAAAACATGTTTATAATTGTTTATTGAAACACTTTGATGGCTGCTTTAAAATCTTTATCAACTAACCCAACATCTGTGTCATTTTTGGATTAGCATTTATTGACTATCTTTTGAAATTCATTCTTTTCACTCTTCCTGGTTCTTGGGATATTTGGGATATTATATAATAAGACTCTGTATCTTATTAAACTTATTGTTTTAGCTTCCTTTTCATTAGAGGGGGGAAAAGGGGATGTCACTTTATCACTGCTAGCGGTGATAGATGGACCTTCAGATTTCCCCACTGGCCCCCACTGTCACCAATGTCAATGGCGACTCAGTGCAGTTTCATTCCTTGGGTCCTGCAATCCCTAGCTATTCTTTTCCCCACTTTTCAATGTCATATATTTGTTTTATACAAAATGTCAGGGATTTAATTATGAAATTGATTTGAAAGATTTTTTGCATCAATCTAGTCTTGTTGTTCCTTGACTTATAATTATAAATTTAGATGTATTAAAATGAGATAAATTGCCAGTAGGACATTTCATCGATTTTTAAGCTCAGTGTCACTAATGATTAAAGAAATGCAAATCAAAACCACAATGAAATATTACCTCAAACCAGTCAGAATGGCCACCGTGAAAAAAAATCTACAAATATTAAATGCAAATTCACTTCTGGATGTATATTCAAAATAATTGAAACTAGCCTCCCAAAGAGATATTTCTATCCCTGTGTTCACAGTAGAATTATTTGTAAGAATCAAAAAGTAGAACCAACTCAAGCATATATTGATAGATTAATGGATAAACAAAATGCAGTAGATGCATACAATGAAATATTTTTCAGACTTAAAAATCGAAGGAAGTTCATATACATGTAAAAGTAAGACTTTTTGTCCTATCACTGACCCTTCTCTTTTAGAACAATGCTTTGATTCAAATTGGAGAAAATACTTACCTAATTTGATCTTGTTGAGATCATCACAGAAATATGCTGCCCCAGTTTGTAACTATGAGTTCAGGGTCAATGTGTCAGGGAGCTTTATAACTGCGCTCAGGCTGGATGCTTGTCTAGAAAGACCCACAGAACTCAGTAAAGCTGTTATACTCAGTTATGTTTTTTTTTTTGTGTGTGTGTGTGTGTGTGGTAAAATGATGTAGATTAAAACCAGCAGAGATAACAGATACATAGCATGGAATCTAAGAAGTGCAGGCACAAGCTTCCACTACCTTCCTCCACAGGAGTTCTGTAGGCAATACTTAATTCTCATGGCAATGGTGTCCGACAAAATGTATGAAATAATGCCAGTCAGGGAAGCTCGCCTGAGATTTGTGACTGGGATTTTTTTTTTTTTTTTTTTTAACCATGAGTCAATTGCATAGGTATGGAGCACTCCGTGTAAGTAACCTTAGTCACTCAGTCGCCAGCCATCTCCCAGAGATCAAACTGATACAGCATGGTCCAGAGTTCCAGGTGAACAGATTTGCCATAAATCATACTCTTAGCAACAACTGTCCAGTTTGACCCAAGGTCTCTGGTACACAAAAAACAATGCAAGGGCTCTGAGTTTATCTCCCAGGCAGTAGTTAAGGACAAGTCCTTTTTTTGGAATGCGTGGGGTTAAAAACATGAAGTCTGCTGAGTTAAACTTTTACTGTACAGCTGGCTACATATTTTGCAGGACCCAGTGAAAAAATGAAAATGTGGCACTTCTTGATCAAAAACCAGGAAGATAGTGACATTAAAGGAACTAACTATAAAGCTTTTTCCTTTCTTCCATTATCTCTCTTCCACAATGCCATAGTGTTTCATATTTGCTGTGTTACATCATTCTAATTAGAGTCACAAGTTTAAGCTATTAACAGTGATTTTTACTGTATATCCTTATGTTGTGTAATGCCAGTTTTAAATGCAAATAGAAACATTTAACTCATATGTTGAGTAACCAAAATCGTACAAGTTGTATTTTATAGTTTACAAGTGTGTATGTATTTTGTTTTTACCAGAACAGTGGAAACAGTGCACAAAACTAACTCAGCCATTTATATTTCACTTTTGATACGCACATCTTCTTTCATCATATCTACTTTTGGCTCCTAGATGAGTACAAAGGGATTGAAAGATAAAAGTACTATTTTTTCTATTTTTGATCTCCTATATTTTCCTTTCCTTTAATGTCATTTTCAGTGTGAGTAGTTCGCTAATGTAGTCAAGTAGCACAAGTGAAAAGAATATATCAGGCTAACTTGGCTCTTTGACTTTCTTAGAATGTCGCGGGCTTATTTTGGGGATGTGTGGCATTTCAGTGCCGCTCCCTACATGCTTCCCTTGTACTCACTTTGAGTGTCACTGAACTTTCATGCATCATGTGTCCACTGGACTTCTATGCTCATGGGGTATTACAAACACTGCAAATGAGCTAGCAAGGAACTGTGGCAAACACATCTTTCGTGCATATTTTCTCTGCCCATTCACATGCTCCATTAATCCACTGATATCACACATAAGGTAAAAGTTCAAAGATAAAATTATTAAGAATTTCAAGAAGTCCACAGGAGAGCATTAAACCAAGTCTGAAGTTCTTCTGATCATGAGGCACTGTTCAATTTTTAATACCATAGAAGTAGAATAGGATATGTACTAGTATGTAATATAGTCTATTAACTAGAAACAGGATGGTAAATGTTACATTATTTTCAGTGAGCTTGAAGTGGATGTGAAAGTCTAAGAAATTAAGCTAGTATTAGAATAAAGCTAATGAAAAACACCAATACTGGAATTGTTCAGGGATTTTCAAAAATCTCCTAGGGACAACTAATTTAATTCAGAATTCTTAATTTTCTTTGAAAGAAGTAATATTTAATGGCAGGTAAGGGTTGAACTACAGTTAATTTAAAGGACATGTGTGTGGGAAAGATTTTTTTTTTTCTTTTTTTAGGGCTGCACCTGCAGCATATGGAAGTTCCCCAGGCTAGGGTCAAATCAGAGCTACAGCTGCTGGCCTACACCACAGCCACAGCAACACAGGATCTGAGCCATGTCTGTGACCTACAGCACAGCTTGCAGCAACACCAGGTCCCCAACCTAGTGAGCAAGGCAGGGACTGAACCCGCATCCTCTTGGATACTAGTCAGATTCATTTCCAATGTGCCACAATGGGAACTCCTGGGAAAGAGTGTTTTAGGGAGAAGAAACAGTATGTATCATCTTCCCCTATGACCTTCTCTCATACATAATCACTGGATATTTTTTCCTAAAAAACAAATAGGAAAAAGAGGAGTCTTTTTTCAAGGCTGTTGAAGATTTTGCATGTTTGTTCATTTAGTCAGAAGGATCTCATAAGCTCAAAGGAAAGGCAGTGTTTGAGGAATTTCAGGGTACGCACTGATATATAAACATGTTAGCTGTAGTTTTAAAAGAAAGCAGAACTTTGAGTAGCTTTGTTTCAGACTTCTCAGGTTCATCCATAAATCACTTTCCTCATATAACAGACAAGATTGAAGCTAATTTTTTCTTCTTCATAAAATTTTCAAAAGGAAATGGCCCATAGAATTACCCAGTTATTTTATATCTAATACCTATAAATGGTGCTTATTTGGGGTCTTAGGAAAGTTGTGTTTTTTCATTTCTTGAGCTTTCTGTCTCATTCTTAAAAATTATTATTTCAAGAGATAAAATTTTAAAAGAGATAGCACATAAACAGGATTTTCTTTATTTTTTCATTATTTATTTATTTATTTTAATCACCTTAATATTTTGTTTTTGTTTCTCTTGGTTGCACCCACAACATGTGGAAGTCCCCAGGCAAGGAATCAAACCCACATCACAGTTGAAACCCACGCCACTGTAGTGACAATGGAGAATCTTCACCAGCTCTGCCACAAAGGAACTTCCATAAACAGGATTTTAAATTTATTTTTACATGTATATGCCTTAGATTCTAGGAAAGAAGAAGTAGGCAATGAGGTGATACAGCTTTATTAAATAAGCTCTTAATTAACAAATAAATGCTTATCCCTGCCACTTGTTTTTAGCAGAATTGTAGCTAAAACTAGGATGTAAAAAATTCCAGACACTGGGTTGGAGCTAATTAAGTTGAAAGCCTGATACTTCAGGCCTGTCGTCTTGGTCGTTTCTACACCCAGAAAGATATACTTCATGTAAATCACAATCCTACTGCCGTTTATCTGGGAGCCTGAGATAATAAGATAATCTGTTACAGATCCTGAGTGGGTCCAAAGCTTGCTAAGAGAACCTAATAGGTGTCATAACAAGCACGCCCTGGTGTTTGAAATGCAAAATTGTGCAAAGAAATGGGGCATAGATGAAACAACACAAAGAGAATTCACATGCTTAGGTCTAGGGTAAGTTATTAAATGCCATGGCTAGAGGAAACTCAGTGGCAGCAGTGTTGCTTTGCCTTTGCAGGAAGTTGTGGGAAGTTGAGGTATGGTGAGGTACAGTGAAAAGAAAAATGAGACAATGTGTTCTTGTCGATCAGGGATATATCCATACAAAAACACAAAGCATGATTGCGGGGGCGGGGGGGGGGGGGTTGTCCATGATTGGAATCATTAATTGTTAAAATTCAGAAGAGACACAGGGAAATGTGACCAGAGAGAGTGTTAAATAATTTTACAATGTATTTACTTATTTTATTTATTTATTTTTTTAGGGCCACACCAGCAGCATATGGAGGTTCCCAGGCTAGGGGTCGAATCTGAGCTGTAGCTGCTGGCCTACCTCACAGCCACAGCAACACAGGATCTGTGCTGCATCTGTGACCTACACCACAGCTCACAGGAATGCCAGATCCTTAACCCACTGAGCAAGGCCAGGGATTGAACCTGTGTCCTCATGGATGCTAGTCAGATTTGTTTCCTCTGAGCCATGAAGAGAACTCCCAATATATTTACTAGTTGACTTAGAAATAGAATCCAAGTTTCCTTAGCCTTATCATCTGTGACCCCCTTTCTTTACTCTTTTTGCATTGTATTCTCCTTTGGAATACCTTTCTCTGGATGCTGAGGGACTGTAAATTTAGCAATTTTAAAGCAATTTTGAATTTGCCTTACCTGTGTACTCTCTTCCCCAGGCTCTGACCTATGAGGCTATCTTTATAAACTTAAATAAAGATAATTTAATTTTTTATGACCATACACAGAGTATATGGAAGTTCCTGTGTCAGGAATTGAATCTGAAATATAGCCCTTAATCCTTTAATCCACTGTGCTGGGCCAGGATTGAATTTATACTTCTGCATCAACTCCAGCAGCTGCAGTCAGATTCTTAACCCACTGCGCCACAGAAGGAACTCCAAGATAATTTAATTTTGACATTCATCCCATCCACCAATCATCCATTTCCAAAATATGCACTAACACCTTCTATCCTCAAGACCTATATAAGTAATAGAAGATGTGAAAAGATAAAACAGATTTAAATCTTTGTTTCAATGACTTACTGTACATGCAAGCAAATGTCTGCAATCCAAAGTAAAAGTAATAAATGCTCTAAGCATGGTATAAAAATATAGAATGTGCAAAGATTTTTCAGAAAAGATCATATTTAAATTCTGGAGGATGTGTATAAATTTAATGTATAGAGATGTGGGTGGCTTTTTCAGGCTGTTGGAAAATGCAAGCAGACACAATGCTAAGAAAGTATTTGGAAAAATAAAGAATAATTTGCATGGAGGAAATGTGACATTGGATTTTATATGCAAAAGTTACTTCTTGAAAATATTTGGTTCTTAAAACACTGGGGCATTAGAATGTGGAGGCAGAATATTGAAAGGGAAAGTGGATGAAATAATTTAGCGAGCCAATAGAAATATGGGAAGGAATATTGAATATCAATTTTTCATCCGCACTTGTTTTTAAAAATTAAGGCATTATTGATACAACAAAATTCAAATATATTTAGTTTGATGCATTTAGTAACCTTATACAATCATTTAGAAATCACAGCAAATCCCAGTGCTTCCTCAGATGGTTTGCAACCAGATTCATGCCTCTTAAAGGGTTCAAGGAAACCTGAAGAAATCCCTTTGATTTCCCTAGGACAACCCTTTCTTAACTATAACCATAAAGAACTTAAGCCACACAGTTTAGTAAGATTGAAAAATAAAGCTTGCTTTCAAAAAAGAAAAAGACTTTAATTTACAACCATTTACTTAAGTATGACTTTACCATTCTAGGGAATTTTTTCTTAGGAAAATTAGGCAGGAAGTAACTTTGCTTCATGGATTTCTTCTCAGAAGAATGCATTATAAATTGGGTTTATCAAAAGGACTATTTAGTCCATGATATATGTTTTCAAAAAATGCCTCACTGTTTGTACTAATTCTAAACTATTACATCACAGACATTGCCCATTCCCAGTCAACCCCCTGTATTGAAAGTCTTGCCTTAGATTAGACCCCCAAAACCTTATAAATATCCCATTTTGGACTGTCCTCTTGCAAAATAGTACTTGGATTCTGTCAGGGTGGTGGTCTGTCTTTATAGTTAACAAGATACTTGGTTTGTTGAACCACAGTTTATTTGGGTTTCCTTTCAAGGGATCAGCCGTCAGTATTTCATCTTGCTCCTAACGGCCACCCTATGAGGGAGACAGAACAGGTCTATTTTATAAGATAAGAAAACTAAGGCTAGTAAGGCGAAGTAATTTTTGGCCTTTTGATTTTAATCCAGGAATGTTTCCTCTATGACACTCTTACTTCCTAACCAATAACATTGCATTTAAGTATGAAGAAATCTAGTCTCTGGAAGACATGAAATTAACAACTAATTAATGCACCAAGTATATGTTTTACAAATTAATCTTTTCATATCTTTTTAGTTTTTCTAAAATTACTCATATCATATTATATTCATGCTCAAACTTTTATGGTCCTGAGTTCACTGCAAAATAAATTGCATATTCTTATCTCAGTTTAAAGACGCTTCCTAATCTGACCCTCAACTATCCTTTGGTTCATCTTCCATTTTTCTGTCCCATGAACCTTTCTTAATCTTAACAGCTTTGCTTATTCCCACCCCCCTGTGCCATGTACTTCTTGGTTTCTATACTTTTGTTCTCTCCTGTTATACATTGCTGTGAAAGATAATGTTTGTTTATATTTTATATCTAACGTAAGTCTATTTCACCTTTATTAAACTAAAAAAAATAGGTAATTCAGACTTTTTCATTTAATAAATTATCAACTGTATGTTGCCTTAACAAATTGCCCATCCCAGCCCCAATTGAAAAGGGATTGGAGAGGGTTAGGAGAGACATAAAGCCATAACTGTTTGCCTTAATATATTATTTCTGGGGAATTCACAAAGGTTAATTCTTTACATTCTCCTTGTGCTGAACACAGCAGTAAAATCAGACTTCTGAAACAATGCAGTGGTAAATCAGAGGAAGTGCATCACTTTGTGGGAAATTCTAAAGAATTGTGTTGGAAGACCAAGTAGTTTGTTCATAAGGGAAACCAATTCTACTATTACTTTAATTATTCACCCTATTAACTATGACAGTGTGGCTTTAGAATCTCTTCATTACTCAATGTAATTAAGTGGTGCAGCAAACAGCAGGATGTCAGAAATCGCATTCAGAGAGACATGCTGTGAGTGATGGTGGGCACACTATATATAGACAAACTATTTTAACATAATAATTGCTCTCACATCACTTCCCAGGATGCTTCACCTGTCTTGTTTTATGTTGCTTTAATTTTTTCAAGTGGAATGTATGCAAATGTGCTGCATAGATTTAGCACTTTCTAGTTTGCAACCCTATAAACATAGGCTTTGCCAGTTCAGTAGCTAAGAGTGAAGGCAGAGTTCAGGATTGTTTGTACGTAATTGTTGACCAATAACAATTGAAAATAAACAAAGGAGAAGGGAAAGCAGAACAAGGGACCATATCTTGTAGAAGTAAGCCTAGCATGTTTCTAATGGGTTGATCATGGCTTTGAAATTTTTATTATTAAAAAAAAAGAAGGAATGGGATTGGGAAAAGAATAAGTGAAAGACGAGTAGGTCATTGAGAAAAGGTCAATTTTTTTTTACTTTATTTCATTTTGTTTTAGTTTTGTAATCTGATCTTGTGAATTGTATTACTTTCTGCTTAGAAGGGGCTATTAAGCTGGAGTAAGCGATATCCTTAAATACATAAGATTTTTTTTGTTGTTTATTGAGGGTGATATAGTGGCCTTATACAAAATAGCACAATGCACATTTTTTGGTGCCTCCCAATATATACCAGGACAGATGCCACCCTAACTCATAAAGTTTCAACAAATTTAAAGCATTTAATTATACAAATGGTATTCCAGCTCTAAGCACAATGACATCTGTCCATAAATCAATAAACAAAAGATAACAGGAGAAGTCTTCGAACACTTGGAATTAAACAACCCACTTCTAAATAAATCTATGGGCCCCAGAAGACTCAAAAGATGAACTGACTTAATGGAAATTAAAATACAGCATATCAAAAATTGTGGGACACAGCCAAGATAGTGCTGCCGGAGGATTTACCAGGGTATACCTAGTAGGACTGAGTCCCAGGTGGCTGCTTTTTTTTTTTTTTTTTTTTCCCCCCCGCCATGCCCACAGCACACATGGATGTTCCCAGACCATGGCTCAAACCTGCTCCACAGCAGCAACCCCAGCCACTGCAGTGACAACACTGGATCTTTAATCCACTACACCACAAGGGAACTCTGTTTTTGTTTTTCCCTAGGGAGTGGGGGGGGAGTTTGTTGGTTTTTTTTTTCCAAAATATATTTATGCTACTTTAAACCAGGCCTCATTCATTTACTCTTTCCAACAACCTTTGATTTGTATATATTACCTGATTTTGCAGATAAAAGAACGGAGACTCAGAGAGGTTCAGTACCCTGGCATTCGTTATGGTTTTGTAGCTGGCAGAGAGGCTGTCTGAGCACTGGCACTCTGTGCTTTACCCATGGCCAACTGAAGGGGAAGCTCTATAAAACTGCTGCTCCGTTCATGAAATATCACGTATTCTTTTATTTCCTTTCTCTGACCTCTTTGGTAGCTTCAGGGAGAACCAAAGTGGGACTGCGTATCCAAGTGGAACTGTATCTTGGTTGTGATTAGTTACTTCATCCACCGACACCCATAATTAAAATAGATTTTGCTATAGGTACACATTGCTCTAATGCTAAATTCCAGGTTTTGATAGTGTACCTTGATTACACATGGTGTAACTGGGTAGAGGATACATGGGACCTTAGAGTCTTCATAAGAATCATGTTAGCCCTTATTGTAACCTTTTCTTCCTTATCATGTGAGTACATGAAGTGCTCTGTGTTTTCTCCCCAGAGGATTTTCGTTGCATATTTATGTGGTACTAAGTTATGTATTTACATATGTCATTTGTAACTGACATATTTACGATATGTTAACTGGCTAGATTAAAATGAAATATTTGGAGATAATTCTGATTTATTTAGGTCTCATGAATGTTTCCGTTTTGGCCTCCATTTACTTGTCTTATATTTTATTCTTCAAAAATAGTCTAGTTAAAGGAAATGATTCAAAAAGTATTCTACAAAAAATACCCAATGAAACTGCAAGTAGGTCTTGAATTTGCTAGGCTAGATCTCCGATGTTACTACTTTGTCTAATCTATTCATGCTTCCACAATTACTTCCCTCAAATTTCCACATAACTACTAATTTTTATATGCAAAGAGTGTTCAGAGCCCCATTTTTCCATCTCTTCCTTCAACGCTAAACCCTTCAAGTTTCCCATTGACAGTGAATAGTATTTCAAATCTTAATATTGGCCTTATTGTCATTAAAATTTCAGCTCGAATGTCACCTTTATGGAAAAGCCTGATGTAATAACAATATATAACTATTCTCTCCCTACCACATGGGTGTGCTCTAAATCTTAGCCTAGTATTTATTACTATAAGGGATCTTCTATTATATCTGTTTACTTATGTATGCTGTCTTCTCCACAGTATGTACGAGACTTGAAAACAGGTGTTTTGTTTTTCCTACTGCTGAGTCATCATTAATGATAATAGTAAATGCACTTAAAAAGTCATTGATGTTTTTCAGTCACCTTTCTGAAAGATGTCTGTTTTTATATATAGTCAACTTTATATGCATGTATACATTTATACATTTGTCACTTATAGATAATACCACTCCAAATATATGTTTGAATATACAAATATATATTTGAAGTAACACTATTTATATATAAACACTAACATTCATTGACTAACATAATTCTCATAAAAATAAGAACACGTATTATTATTTCCATTATATTTTAAGTTTGAGAAACTGCAAAGAGAGAATAAGTAAACTTCTCAATATCATAAAAGCTAGTAAATTGCTGAGAAAAATTCAAACCCAGTCAGTCTGGTTCCAAAGTCTTTACTCTTAATCCCTAAATTAGAGCATTAGAAATATGTCTAGACCAAAATAGATTTTTCTTTTAATTATAAATCAGGTTTATTGCTGTATAATTTATACGTAATAAAATCCTCCAATTTTAATTAATTATATTTAATTTTGTTTGATGAATTTTGACAAGCATGTGCAGTT
Source organism: Phacochoerus africanus (assembly GCF_016906955.1). Classification (NCBI taxonomy): domain Eukaryota; kingdom Metazoa; phylum Chordata; class Mammalia; order Artiodactyla; family Suidae; genus Phacochoerus; species Phacochoerus africanus. The sequence goes on from NC_062548.1 coordinate 127,985,881, forward strand.
GTATACACCATATTACAGTCAAGATATAGAATATTTTCATTAATCCAAACATTTTCCTCCTACTTTTTTGCAGTCAGTCCTTTCCCCTCACCCAACGCCTAGCAACCGGTCTTCTCCTTTCTTTCACTTAGCATAATGTTTAAGCATAAAGCTTGATTACTCCATGTTCTTACATCTACCAGTAACCCACTCTTTTTTATTGTTACATAGTACTTCACTTTATGGATATACCATATTTGTTCACCAGTTGATGGACATAGGTTGTTTCCATTTGGAGGCTACTATGAACAAAGCTACTGGGAACATTAGTGTATAAATCTTTGTGTGAACATATATTTTCATTTATTTTGATTAAATACCTAGAAATGGGATTAGTACCTCATATAGTAATTGTGTAGTTAATTTTGTAAGAAACCTTCTGAAGTGGCAATATATTTTAAATTTCTACCAACACGATATAACAATTCTAGTTGTTCCACATCTTTGCCAACACTTGGTATTGGTCTTTTTAAACTGTCATTCTAGTGAGTATCTAGTGGTATTTCATTTGCAATTTTAATTGTCTTTTCCTTAATGACTAATGATATTGAAAAAATTTGTATTTGTTGTTGGTCATTCATCTAATTTTTTTGATGAAGCACATATTCCAATCTTTTCCTCAGTTTTTATTGGTAATGTCATCTTTTTAAAAGTGAATTGAGTATAATATTCTGAATGTAAGTATTTTAATAGCTGTTTTTTATAGATATTTTTGCCCAACCTGTAGTTTCTCCTTTTAAGTGTTTTAGAGAAGCGAAAGTTTTACATTTTGATTTATTCAAAATTATCAGTATTCTTCTTTTGTTATTTATTCTAAGAAATCTTTGCCTAAGCTAAGGTTATACAAATTTTCTTTGTGTTTTCCTAAGTTTATGTCCAAAATTTTCATCATTTAACTCTTTGACTTAGGTCTATTATCCATTTCAAGTTAATTTTCCTATATACAGTGTGAGGTAGGGGGTGTCAGATATATTTTTCCAAGTTCAGTTTGTTTACCAGACTCTCCTCATTGAACTAACTCGGCACCTACTTTCAAAATCAGTTGACTGTAAATGGGTTGGTCTGTTTCTAAATTCTGTTTTGTCCTTTGAACCATTGCTACACAGCCTTGATTATTGTGATGTTATATAGCAAATCTCGAAATTAAATAGTATAAGATCTCCAACTTTGCTCTCCTCTTTCAAATTGTTTTAGCTTGTCTGAATCAAATTGTTACCTTGTATTTCCATATACATTTTATAATCATCTTTTCAGTTTCTATGAAAAAAAATCCACTGATATTTTGATTGGACTCACATTTAATCTATAGATAAATTTAGAGAAAGTTGATTTAGTCTTCTGATCTGTGAACATGGTATAACTCTTTTTTGTTTATGTCTTCTTTAATTTCTCTTAAAAATTGTACTTTCCAGTGTGCAGATCTTGCACATATTTTGTGTTAAATTTATCACTAGGCATTTTATGTTTTTATGTTAATTTAAATGTTTTTATTTCAATTTCCAGTTGTCTATTATTCACACTATAGTTTTAAGGTAAAGTTAGAAGCAATATTCTGAGAAATAGTTTGAGTTAAAGATAAAAGGAAAAAGTGGCCCTAAATAATAATAGGTTTTTAATTAATATTTGTTGGTTCATTGAAAGTGTTGAACTGGCTCCTTAGAAAAGATGGTTATGTTTTGACTAAGCATGTTATGGAGTTTACTTAGTAGAGTAAATATTTTATAGACAGAATAAATCATACTTATAAACTTTTAAGGTTAGTAATCTAAAAATTAGGATTTTATTATTTACTAATGATGCTAATTTATTAATTTAAATTATTCTTATATGAATTAAATTATATCCTGAGCATACAGAAAATAGATTTTTTTCTTATCAGAGTGCAAATTAGCATCAGTAAGATTTAACAAAGTACACTAGTATTCATTTTTAAAAAATATATCATAGCACCCAATATACATGTGATTTGCAAATACATAGCTTATATTTTATAAAGTAGCTGAAATGTCTACAGCAATCCACAGCCTTATGTAGCATAGTCTATATATTTTTTTTATTTCATTAAATATTGTGCCCAGCTCTTAGGGAAACCCAAAGATTGACACAGCCTTCTCTTTGGGAAGCCTAGAACCTGACCTTGGTTTATAGGGCGTCCTATGACAAGGAGCCTAACAGAATATTGCTGGTGTTTTTTTCCATATCTTGGATACTGTTAATTGAGATGGAATTTAGAAAATATAACTGTCTTCTCTAAATGACAACTGCTCTTAAATGAAAGGATGCTAGCAACTGAAGAACCATAGATTTGCTGTTGTTTTATTTAGCTGAGTCCTCTCTGTGGTTGGATCTGCAATGTGGGCCTGGAGCTTCAAGTAGGAATAAGAGCTTTATAAAAATACATTATTCTGCATTTTAAGTAGGAAAATTTTGCTATCCCTAGAGTAGAAATGCAAGGAATCAAAATGTATGAGGGAGGGGGAAGAGGATAGAGGACAGATAGACAGAAGTTCAAAGGACTGAGCTTTGGATATTGAATGGTGAGGTAATTTAGTGAAGGGTTCCTATAGCATGATAGCAAAAACAGCGCTTGACTTCCCTGTTAGCCCTTGGTCCTCTATACCCTTGTTCCATATTGTTAGTGTTTATGCATATATAAAAAGCATGTCATGGAGGGTATTATGTTAGTTAGCTAGATATCTGTTTAACTGGTTTTATTTGTATTGTTACCCATAAATCATGAAAGCAGCTGTTTTCATACCTATATTGCCAGTGGTGAAGAATGCAGCACTAGGTATCAGCTCTTGAATATAAAGCCCACATAGTGTATCTCTTTAAATCTTAACAATTGTATTATGCCCATTTACTGGTACATAACTGGGATTCAGTGAGACTAAGCAATTTGTAACATTTACAAACAGTCATTGGTAAAGACAGAAGTTAAGGCTCAATTTCTTTCACATGTTAAATGGGACCTAAGGTCACCTTTACTTTTAATTCAGTCTGCTGCAACAGATACTAGTGGATATGACCCCTATTTGAAATTCTGAAGACACTGTTAGTGGTGTCTGGAGTACATCTCCATTTTCCTTGGTTTGCAAGTCTCTTTGCATGATTGAAAACAAAATTAAGATAGTTAAAAAAAAGTTTAATATTGTTTAGAACCTGATTACCTCTTTTATTATTCTTTTTTAAGAGCACAGGAAAAAATAAAGCATTCAGTTGAGGTTGATTTCATGAGTCTAATGATAATGCACAAAGACAGCTTTTACTGAACAAACAGATTTTGTGGCATTAAACTATATGATGATAAATATGAGTGCACCTGTATTTTAAATTTTTTTTATATATTTTATATGCATTGAGAGATGCCAGAAACTCAGGAGATAAAACATGCATCAACCATCCAGTTCAGTGAGTGAAAGCAGTTTTTCAAATTATTTAATCATAAATTGTTTCGGATTTCAATATCAGTATATACATATGATATTTTAGCATAAATAAAGCATTTAAATTTCCTGGAGTGTTGGAAATTTTGATGAATCCAAAGTGCTTAGCATTCATGGAAGGGGCTACAAATGAGATAATAAATATACAAATGAACAGTGGCCAGATTGTATGTATCAGTAGAATTTTGACCCAGAACTTCTGCATCAACCAGTCAGGGAATCCAAACTATAATCACAACAAGCATCCCAAAAACATTGGGACTGGGTCAATGATCCCCATTTTTCCTTCCCCCCGCCCTGGTTTTTAAGGCAGGACCAATCAGAAAAAGTTTAATATGTTTACCAATTCAATCACTAAGATGTCCTGCTGCCCACCTCCAGCTTCTTCATACCACGAACTTCTAATCAAAGCATACTCGCAACTTTCCCCTTTTTTCACTATAAAGCTGTCATATTCTCCTATCTGCCTATGAGTCTCTATCAAATGCAAGTGATGACACTGGATGACTCTTGTTACAGCCAGCCCTGAATAAATAGCCTCTGTTTGTTCTCATTTGAGTGGTCTTTATTTATTTTTACAAAACCAATGTGAGAAGAGACTTTTAGATCAATAAGTTAGATCCAAAAACAGAGCTATATAGGTGTAAATATGATTCAAAATTTTTCAACACGAGTTGTTCAACTTTGCATACTGTATTGAAAAGGCCATTAGATATTTCTTTGCCTATTACAAAGTAATATTTTAGGCAGAAATTTAAATTAGTGAAAGGTAAAATTATGTATCTTTTAGGCACCCCCAAGATGCAGGTGTCATGAAACAATGTTTTTCTTTAAAACTAAAAAATCTGATCATATTTTCATTCAACTCAAAATCCTCGCATAGTTTCCTAAAGAATTTTCTTAAAAGTATTTATTTTGGCCATTCTTTGGTTGGTGATAGATATATGCACTTTGAGGAGAATACAAATTTTTATAGTACAGGTCTCTAGTATAAAGTAAGGATCAGATTCCTTTAAAAATCTTTCAGGGAGAGGACAAGATGGCAGAGGAGTAGGGGGACACGCTCACCCTCTCCCACAAACACAACAAAAAAAGCTCATCTACAGAATAAATGACTCGCGCAGAACAGCAACCAATCGCTGGCAGAGGAACCTAAACTCCAATAACGGCAAGAAGTTCGTGACATTACGGGGCAGAACGGGAGAAAAGAGGAGAGTGAGAGAAGGTGAATCCGAGCTGGACGGGCGCTCCCGAAAGGGAACTGCAGCGGAGAAAGGGATCCCGCACCCTGGAAAGTCACCTACATGGGGGAAAGATCAAACAAACCGGAGGAATGTCCAGATGCAGAGAAGAGTGTAGCAGTAAGTTGGAGTACGGAAAAGCCGATCGAGAACCAAACGGACCATCTGAACTACGGGCACAGTCACCAAAAATTGAGATGCCAGGGTGGGGGCTGGGCACCGAGACCTCGGCTCCAGAGGTTAGTTCCTGGGCTGGGGGGGCAGTTGGGAGGTCTAGAAACCATTTGACGGGGCAGAGACTACCTGGAGACTAGAAAACAAAGCTGTCACAGAGGAAGGGAGCAATACTCTAGGGGCGGGGAAGTGGAAAGCCACATCAGAGGGAACCTGGGAGAAGAGCCTGGTCTGCGCCCATGTTGGGGAGGGGAGAGACGAAGGGGTGGGTCCCCAAAGAATACCCCCCACGCCACAGAAAGCTTACAGGCCCACTAGCTAGCTGAAAGCTGTGCTTCCCAGTGGATCCCCTCCCCCCACCCCCGCCACCCCCTACGCTCTCCCGAACCTGGGGCTGCCTGCCATCCAGGAGGGCTGGCCTCAACAATTGCCTGAAGCCTACCACCGCAGGGGCTGTCCCTGCACAGGCTTGCTTGCCCTTTGGAGGGGCTACACTTCCACAGAGTAGCACCAAACACCACCAGCCCCCGAGAAAAGGCCTGCAGCCCAGAAAAGCTAGAACAAGCCTAGCCAGGCCGTGAATAGATCTGCCTAATTCTCGGATGGTTTTTCAGAGTCAGGCTGCCCTGGGGAGGAGCCTCTTGGGTCTCCAATGGCCCTGCTACCCACCCAGGCCCCCAGGGGGTGCCCTAGTGGATCAGCTGCATAGGACTGCCAGCTCCAGGCAGGATCCCCTGCAGACTAGAAAAGCTGCAACAAGCTTGGCCGAGTCCAGAAAAGATCTCAGATGGTTTTTCTGAGTCAGGCTGCCTCAGGGAGGAGCCTCTTGGGTTTCCAATCGCCCTGCTACCCGCCCAAGCCCCCAGGGGGTGCCAAGACCTAGTGGACCAGCTGCATAGGACTGCCAGCTCCAGGCAGGACCCCCTACAGCCCAGAAAAGCTGCAACAAACTTGGCCGAGCCGAGAAAAGATCTCAGATGGTCTTTCTGAGTCGGGCTGCCCTGGGGAGGAGCCTCTTGGGTTTCCAGTTACCCTGCTACCCGCCCAAGCCCCCAGGGGGTGCCCCACTCCCTCGGAATAGCTGCTCAGTACGACCAGCCCCCTGGAAGAGCCCCTGCAGCCCAGAAAAGCTGCAACAAGCTTGGCCAGACTGTGAAAAGATCTGCCTACATTCTCAGGCCATCCTTCTGAGTTGGGCTGCCCTAGGGAAGAGCCTCTTAGGTTCTCAGTGACCCAGATAGCTGCTCCAGCCCCCAGGGGGTGCTGCACTCCTGAGGAACAGCTCCCAACACTGCCAACCCCCTGCAAGAACCCCACAGCCTAAAAACACCAGAGCAAGCTCTTCATGACCAAGTGAAATCTGCTACCATCGTGGTGTGGACCTCCCAGTCCTGTCTTCCCTCAGGAAATCCTCCTTTGCTTCAAAGAAACACTGTTAGCCCCATCAACACTCCAGAAAAGCCACAGTGCCTCAAAAAAGATTGACCAACAACGCCAGCCCTCAGAAAATATTCCACAGTAGTGAAAAGGCAAACACTGCCCGATAACGGAGAGTACAACTCCCTCAGGAGAAAGAAAACAACAAGCAAGATGAAGAAGCTGAGAAACCACCCCCAGTCAAACCAACAGGAGAACTCACCTAAAACAGTCAACAATGAAACAGATCTCTGCAGTCTGACAGACCTGGAGTTCAAAAGAGAAATAGTGAAAATACTGAAGGAATTAAGAGAAGATATGAACAGTAATGCAGATACCCTCAGAAAGGAACTAGAATATATAAGGAGGAGCCAAGAAAAACTAGAACATTCATTTGCAGAGATGCACACTGAACTAAGGGCAGTAAAAACCAGAATGAATAATGCAGAAGAACAAATCAGTGATATGGAAGATAGAATAATGGAAATCACTCAATCCGGTCAACAGACAGAAAACTGAATCCAAAAACTGGAAAGCAATATAAGAGACCTATGGGATAATATAAAGTGGGCCAATCTACGCATAATAGGAATTCCAGAAGGAGTAGAAAAAGATAAGGGGATGGAAAATATATTTGAAGCAATCATCTATGGAAACTTCCCAAATCTACAGGATACTGGGTTCAAGATACAAGAAGCACAGAGGGCCCCAAACAAACTGAACCCAAACAGACCCACAGCAAGACACATCATAATAAAAATGGCAAAAGTTAGTGATAAAGAGAGGATCCTAAAGGCAGCAAGAGAAAAACAGAATGTTACCTACAAGGGAACCCCCATAAGAATATCAGCTGACTTCTCTACAGAAACACTACAGGCCAGGAGGGACTGGCAAGAGATATTAAAGTGCTAAAGGAAAAAATATGCAACCTAGAATACTCTATCCAGCAAGAATATCATTTAAAATAGAAGGGGAAATAAAAATTTTTTCCAACAAACAAAAACTTAAAGAATACAGCAGCACAAAACCCAGGTTAAAGGAAATATTGAAAGGGCTTCTCTAAACCAAAAAGAAAGGAAGGAAAGGAGAAAAAAGAAAAGAAAAAAAAAGAAGAAGGGAAGACTAGGACTGAGGAAACCCAGAGAGCAGTCACTCAAATAAGCCAGCATACAGATTTAATCATGAACATGCTTCAAACAAAATAAAATTAAAAAGAAAAAATAAAAAAGAGTCATCAAAACCAAAATGTGGGCAAGGGATGTTAGGAAGTAAATAACCCTTTTTGTTTGTTTGTTTGTATGTTTCTCTTCTCAATTTTAATATGGTAATGAAGGGTTTGAACTTACAGGACCATCAGGCTAAAACACACAATTATGGGAAGGGGTTAGCATACTTAAAAAACAGGGCAACCACAAGCTAAAAGCAAATATTGCATTTGCAAAAAATGAAAAAAAAAATACACTCAAGCAGATAATAACAGGAGACCATCCAACCAAAAAAAAGGAAGAATGGAGAACCATAGAATCAACTGGAACACGAGGTTCAAATGGCAATAAATAATCATCTGTCAATTATCACCTTAAATGTCAATGGACTGAACACCCCAATCAAAAGATACAGCGTGGCTGCGTGGATAAAAAGGCAAAAACCTTCAATATGCTGCCTACAAGAAACTCACCTTAAGACAAAGGATACATATAGATTGAAAGTGAAAGGGTGGGGAAAAATATTTGACACCAATAGACAAGACAGATAAGCAGGAGTCGCAACAGTCATATCAGACAAAATAGACTTTAAAACAAAAGACATAAAGAAAGACAAAGAAGGACACTACTTATAGATTCAGGGATCATCCAAGGAGAGGATGTTTCTATCGTCAACATATATGCCCCAAATACAGGAGCACCCAGATAACATACAACAAATATTAACAGACATAAGGGAGATATTGATGAGAATACAATCATAGTAGGAGACCTTAATACCCCCCACATCAATGGACAGATCCTCTAGACAGAAAACCAATAAAGCAACAGAATCCTAAAGGAAACAATAGAAACGTTAGACTTCATTGATATTCAGGACACTACATCCAAAAAAAAGCAGAATACCACATTCTTCTAAATGCTCATGGAACATTCTCAAGAATCGACCACATATTGGGACACAAAGCGCATCTCATAAAATTAGGAGCATAGCAATTATCAAGTATCTTCTCTGACCACAATGCCATGAAATTAGAATCAACCATGGGAAAAGGAAAGAGAAGAAACCTACTGCATGGAGACTAAACAACATGCTACTAAAAAACCAATGGGTCAATGAGGAATCAAGAAGGAAATTAAAAACTACCTTGAACACATGATAATGAAGACACAACCGCTCAAAATCTATGGGATGCTGCGAAAGCAGTGTCAAGGGAAATTTATAGCAATAAGGCCTTTCTCAAAAAAGAAGAAAGATCCCAAATGGACAACTTAACCCTCACCTAAATGAATTAGAAAAAGAAGAACAAAAAGTCCTAAAGTCAGCAGAAGGAAGGAAATTATAAAGATCAAAGAAGAAATCAATAAAATAGAGACTCAAAAAACAATAGAGAAAATTAATAAAACCAAGAGCTGGTTCTTTGAAAAGGTGAACAAAATTGACAAACCCCGGCCAGACTCACTCAAAAGAGGAGAGAAGAACCCAAATAACCAAAATTATAAATGAAAAAGGAGAAATCACAACAGATACAGCGAAAACAAAAAAACCATAAGAGAATACATGAACAACTATACGGCAACAAGTTTGACAATCTGAAGGAAATGGACAATTTTCTAGAATCTTACAGCCTGCCAAAACTGAATCAAGAAGAAACAGACCAACTGAACAGACCCATCACTAGAAATGAAATTGAAGAGGTCATAAAATCACTCCCTACAAATAAAAGTCCAGGACCAGATGGCTTCAGTGAATTCTATCAAACATATAAAGAGGAATTGGTCCCATCCTCCTAAACTCTTTCAAAAGGTTGAAGCAGAAGGAATACTCCCAAAGACATTCTATGATGCCACCATCACCTCATTCCAAAACCAGGCAGGATACCACAAAAAAGAAAACTATCGCCCAATATCATTGATGAAATAAGATGCAAAAATTCAACACAAATCTTAGCCAACCGAATCCAACAACATACCAAAAAAATTACACACCAGACCAGTTTGGGTTCATCCCAGGTTCACAAGGATGGTTCAACATATGCAAATCAATCAGCATCATACACCACATTAACAAAAAAAAAAAGTCAAAAATCATATGATCATCTCAATAGACGCAGAAAAAGCATCTGACAAAGTCCAACATCCATTCATGATCAAGACCCTCGCCAAAGTGGGTATAGAGGGAACATTCCTGAATATAATCAAAGCCATTGATGAGAAACCCACAGCAAATATAATCCTCAATGGGGAAAAACTGAAAGCCTTCCACTCCAATCTGGAACAGACAGGGTGCCCACTCTCACCACTGCTCTTCAACATGGTTTTGGAAGTCCTAGCCACAGCAATTAGACAAACAAAAGAAATAAAAGGCATCCATATAGGAAGAGAAGAGATCAAACTGTCACTATATGCAGATGACATGATATTATACATAGAAAACCCTAAGGACTTAACCCCAAAACTACTTGAACTGATTCATAAATTCAGCAAAGTAGCAGGCTATAAGATTAACATTCAGAAGTCAGTTGCATTTCTGTATACCAGCAATGAACTATTAGAAAAGGAATACAAAAATACGATACCTTTTAAAATTGCACCTCACAAAATCAAATACCTGGGAATACACCTGACCAAGGAGGTAAAGGACCATATGCCGAGAACTATAAAACTGTAATCAAAGAAATCAACGAAGATGTAAAGAAATGGAAAGATATTCCATGTTCCTGGATTGGGAAAATCAATATTGTAAAAATGGCCATACTACCCAAAGCAATCTACAGATTCAATGCAATCCCTATCAGATTACCCATGACAGTTTTCACAGAACTAGAACAAACAATCCAAAAATTTATATGGAACCACAAAAGACCCAGAATTGCCAAAGCAATCCTGAGAAACAAAAACCAAGCAGGAGGCATCACTCTCCCAGACTTCAAGAAATACTACAAAGCCACAGTCATCAAAACAGTGTGGTACTGGTATCAAAACAGACAGGCAGACCAATGGAACAGAATAGGGAACCCGGAAATAAACCCTGACACCTATGGTCAATTAATCTTTGACAAGGGAGGCAAGAACATCAAATGGGAAAAAGAAAGTCTATTCAGCAAGCATTGCTGGGAAACCTGGACATCTGCATGCAAAGCAGTGAAAGTAGAACACACCCTCACACCATGCACAAAAATAAACTCCAAATGGCTGAAAGACTTAAATATACGACAGGACACCATCAAACTCCTAGAAGAAAACATAGGCAAAACATTCTCTGACATCAACATCATGAATATTTTCTTAGGTCAGTCTCCCAAAGCAATAGAAATTAGAGCAAAAATAAACCCATGGGACCTCATCAAACTGAAAAGCTTTTGCACAGCAAAGGAAGCCCCCCAAAAAAACAAAAAGACAACTTACAGAATGGGAGAAAACAGTTTCAAATGATGCAACCGACAAGGGCTTAATCTCTAGAATATATAAACAACTTATACAACCCAACAGCGAAAAAGCCAACCAATCAATGGAAAAATGGGCAAAAGACCTGAATAGACATTTCTCCAAAGAAGATATACAGATGGCCATCAAACACATGAAAAAATGCTCAACATCGCTGGTTATAAGAGAAATGCAAATCAAAACTACCATGAGATACCACCTCACACCAGTCAGAATGGCCATCATTAATAAGTCCACAAATAGCAAGTGCTGGAGGGGCTGTGGAGAAAAGGGAACCCTCCTGCACTGTTGGTGGGAATGTAAACTGGTACAGCCACTATGGAGAACAGTTTGGAGATACCTTAGACATCTATACATAGACCTTCCATATGACCCCGCAATCCCACTCTTGGGCATCTATCCAGACAAAACTCTACTTAAAAGAGACACGTGCACCCGCATGTTCATTGCAGCACTATTCACAATAGCCAGGACATGGAAACAACCCAAATGTCCATCGACAGAGGATTGGATTCGGAAGAGGTGGTATATATACACAATGGAATACTACTCAGCCATAAAAAAGAATGACATCATGCCATTTGCAGCAACATGGATGGAGCTAGAGAATCTCATACTGAGTGAAATGAGCCAGAAAGACAAAGACAAATACCATATGATATCACTCATAACTGGAATCTAATATCCAGCACAAATGAACATCTCCTTAGAAAAGAAAATCATGGACTTGGAGAAGAGACTTGTGGCTGCCTGATGGGTGGGGGAGGGAGTGGGAGGGATCGGGAGCTTGGGCTTATCAGACACAACTTAGAATAGATTTACAAGGAGATCCAGCTGAATAGCATTGAGAACTTTGTCTAGATACTCATGTTGCAACAGAAGAAAGGCTCGGGGAAAAATGTAATTGTAATGTATACATGTAAGGATAGTCTGACCCACTTGCTGCACAGTGGGAAAAAAAAAAATCTTTCTGCCTCCTTCTACCACTTTCTTGAAGATTACATTCTGTATTCATATTGAAAAATTCACGTTTTTGAGTAAACCTAATTCTTTTGAATTCCTGGAATTCAGTTTAATTCAATAAATAAGTTCTGATTGTCTAACAAGCTCAGCGCCAAGATTCAGAGGCTATATCTCTTGCCGGAATGGGTGTTTTTCTCTGACTTGGCACTCGTCCTAATTGATGAATTTCTATCTCTTTTTGTGATCCAGTCCCTCTACTTAGTAAAGGCCTTGCTAAATCCTCCAGGCAAAATTAATTGTTCCTGGTTCTGACTTTCCAGAACAGTTTCTATACATCTCTTCCAGAGTCATCACTTTGCATTATACATTGCATTATAATTGTTTATGGTAATTTTTGTTAATACTCTTTAAAGCCTTTCTGTAGGCAATGTATAGTATGACACTTTGCACTTTATCTTATCTATACCTAATCTACAGCATTCTCGTAGAACTCTCATTCTCAGTATCACCATTCACACAAGAATAAATTAAGGATTCCAGAGCATTATTAATTTTGCAAAATTATATAATGAGCAAGTATAGACGCAGGATTCCAACTCAAGACTGTCTGGGCTATTAAACACTTTGGTGACCTCCCTCCAATTCTAACTTTATTAGAAAGGAAATATATGGCCATTTGCTTTGTATTCTTCCCTTTCTTTGCAAAGTAAGGATAAGAAGTCTCAAGAAAGGAAACAAAATCCTCTACCATTCTAGATTCTTCTGGCTAGTATAAGGATTAAATTCAAATGAGATATGTTAACAGAAGAAAGTCAAATTTAATTAAAATGTGGGGGGAATCTATATGGAAGATTCTAAAGACAAGCAAATTGAGATATATGTACATCATTTTTGGAATAAGAAGGGGGTAGGGCACTGGGACTTTCTTTTTAGAAAAGAAAGCAATTCCCAGATTCCTTCAAAGCATTAATGTCTCTATGTTTGCATCTGACCAGTGTATAACTTTTGGCTGTTTTTATAGTTTTTGGACTTCTTTTCCTAAAGAGTTGAGATTCAGAAATATATGTTTTGAGAAAAAAACACTGGGAGGTATTCCCAAATGGAAGCACTACTCTCAGACATAAAACTAGTTCTGTAGGTTCTTATCTAGATGGAGGCTTGTTTCTCTTCTACAGATGGAATACATGCAGAAGAAGTGGTGACACATCCAAAGCGATTTGTCTTATTGCTGAAGTTTCAACACTGGATTCTCCATGTCTTCTTTAATTTGAATCACAGGATTTAGTATAAAAAAGAAGACTGAAAAAAAAAAAAGCCCACAAAAGCATTATCTTCCTTTATTTAAATAAGAACAAAAAAAATCCTTCTATTTAGGTAGACTAAATGCTTGTGCTCCCTCAAATTCATATGTTGAGCACTAGTCCCCAGTGTGATGATATTTGGAAGTTCTGTCTTTGGGAGATAATTAGTTCATAACGGTGGAGCCCCCGTGGATGGAATTACTGACTTGCTTGAAGAGAGCCCAGAGAGCTTCATCACCCCTTTAGCCATGTGCGGCCACAGGGAGAATGTGGAAATCTGCCGCCCAGAGGTGGGCTCTGACCAGACACAGAATCCACTAGCACCTTGATCATGGACTTCTCAACCTCCAGAACTATGAGAAATAAATGTTTACTCTTTCAGCCACCCAGTCCATGATATTTTTGTCATTGCAGCCTGAAGGGACTAAGATAAGTAGTGATAAGTGGTGAACAAACCAGACTCAAAAAGAAATACTTATATTAAAAATCATTGATAACCATCTTTGAATGATACAATTACATACTAACGGTGAGGGAGATCTTACTATCTCCACAAAAGCAGAATAAGAAAACAAAATATTTTAGCAGTGTCAAAGGCAATGTATAAAAGTAAACCCTATGATTTAAGCAGTTTCTGAAGATTTTGAAATGTTAGTTTGAAGATCAAAGACTCTGAGGTTTTTCAAACACTTTTTTCTTCATCTCACCTCTCTAGCCCAGCAGGCCCTCCAGCTGGAGAACTGCAGTGACGAGCCAGTCTACGTCTTGAAGGTCATTCATGTCTGTCTCTCCAGCCGGGTTCAGAAGACTACACTTACATGCAGAAATAATAGCGTAGTCTAAAAAGAAGTTGACATTACTCCAACAAACTAAGAAAAAAAAAGTGCAGTACACTCTAAGCCACAAAACTGTCAAAAAGAACTTTCAACCTGCACAGCTGAATGAGACCAGCACAAATGTTATTCAATTTCAGCCCCCCTCCACCATGCTAGATAATATGCGTTGTTCGTTTGGCTCCAAAGAGTTCTCTCTAATGCCATTTCTGTTCATGATGAAAACAGCACAGCATTATACTTTTTTGTCAAACTGCTTTAAAGAGAAGAAAGCCTTTCTCTCTTTCCTTTCATTCTAATGCTAAACTTCACATATGGGGTGATGAGAAGCTACCCTGAGGGCTCTTAAAACCATAATTGCCTACAAACAAACAGACGGCAAATTCACCACATATGACACCTGTAAGTATTATTTTATAGTGTTGCCCACGTGATTTCAACTACTGAGAAGGGCTGTGAAAGCACTAGGTACTATCCATGGGGCAGAAGGAATTTACTATAACGTTCAAGGAGGTATGAAGATTTGTGGATGAGTGTAATCTGGAGGGTGAGGTGAGACCTCTGTCTATTATAGATATACCTATTTTATTGATCTTCACAGATATTGCATTTTTTTAACAAATTGAAACTTTGTGGCAACCTTGTGTCAAGCAAGTCTATTGCCATTTTTCCAACAATATTATTTTTTAATTAAGGTATGTTAATACGTAGTTATTTTTCTAGAAATAATGCTATTGCACAGGTAAAAGGCTACAATATAGTTTAAACATAATGTTTATATGCACCGAGAAACCAAACCAAAAAAAAAATAATGTGACTGGCTTTGTTGCATTATTTGCTTTATTGCTGTGGTCTGGAATCAAAACCACAATGTCTCTGATGCATAACTACAGTCTAAAATGACCACTGCCACCTCTAAACTCCATCAACAGTTTCATGGCTGTTATTGTTGGAAAAAAATTTCAAAATTACCGTTAACTTAGACATTTTATTGGGCTAATTTCATTGCTGAGGTACCATTGAAAATGTAAGCTTATGGAGAGTCTTCGGAAGTTGACTGTTTCCTGTGAACCCTTTGCTTCCCTGCCTCCCTCTCCATTCTGTCACATACACACAGAGGCCCTCACATAGTGATTTCTTCATAGTGCATGGATGCAGATGAATAACTTTTTAATCAGAATAACAGGCCTTGTCTTCACCTGAGATCTGTCTGGTTACCCTTCCCGCTCTTGATCTTTGCGGTCATATATAACTTATTCCTACTTGCTTTAACTTATTCACTAGTATTTGTATTATGAACATTCCAAAAAGCCTGGTGAAAATACATGAAATAGATAAGATCTTTTGGTTTATTCATGTCTGGACATAACACTTCTCAAAGGAGCATTTCAATCAGAAAGTATATGTTATGCCCCTTTTTATGGACTGAAAGGCATCCCCTCTCCCATTTTATTTTATTTTATTTTATTTTATTTTATTATTATTTTTTTTTGTCGCCGTTGTTGTTGCTATTTCCTGGGCCGCACCCGCGGCACATGGAGGTTCCCAGGCCAGTGGTCGAATCGGAGCTGCAGCCACCGGCCCACGCCAGAGCCACAGCAACTCAGGATCCGAGCCGCGCCTGCAACCCACACCACAGCCCACGGCAACGCCGGATCGTCAACCCACTGAGCAAGGGCAGGGATCGAACCCGCAACCTCATGGCTCCTAGTCGGACCCGTCAACCACTGCGCCACAATGGGAACTCCCCTCTCCCATTTTAAATAATGCGAAAAGTGAACATTTATTTCACTGAGATTAGATGTGGGTGATAAGCATATAATAAGACTCTTAAGAGCATTAGTCTTTAGGAAAATGCAAGTTACAGCTACAATGACATGTCACTCACATCTTATAGAATGCCTAAAATTGCAAAGATTTACAACACCTAGAATTGATAAGGATGTGGAGAAATTGGAAATCTTATATATTGCTGGTGGGAGTATAAAATGGCACAACCACCTAGGAAAACAGTTTAATAGTTTTCCAAAAAGTGATGTGTACACCCACCATATGCCATAGTTACTCTCCTCCTTGGTATTTACTCAAAATAAATGAAAGCATATATCCATATAAAGACTTGTATGCCAATGTTCATGACAGTTTTATATGTATTAGCCCCATGTTGAAAACAGCTGAAATGTCCATCAAGAGATGAATGGATAAGCAAATTGTCTGTCATATATCTATGTAATGGGACACTACTTTGTAATGAAAGAACGATTGATGTATGTTATAACTTGAATGAATCTCAAACTGAATACACTGAATGAAAATAACCAGCCATAACGATATATGTATAGCTTTAGTATGTCATTACAGTTTATTTCCTCAAGGCAACACAAGTGCCTTTCTTGAAAACAAAAATCTTATCTAAGATTATTATATTTTAGAGGACTAGGTATCACCTTTCTGGTATCTCCTTTCCTGAGAAATCAGTAGTGTCATTCAGTTTTATTAAACCAGTCATAAAGAGATCTGATGAGATCTCCAATACATTGTTTAACTTTATAGTTTACTAAAAGAAAAACATGAGACTTTGCTTGAAGAAAAAAAGGTAGCCTTCCAGAGCTATGGATTCATAATAACATATTTTTCCATCTGAATCTATAGGTTAGCTTTCAGAAAATTTATTGTCTAATAATCTCCTTGCTTTGAAATATCCAACAAATTCTACAAGATTTTCATAAAATAGGCTAAATAATATGAGCTTACCTAATCAATGGGCAACATCTGCTAGCCTCCAGTTGTGCATCTTGATTAAAAATAACAATAAAAAAGTTTAAAATACAGATGTTTCCCACCTTTAAATATTCTCAGAATTTTGTCATTTACAGGTGAGTCATGTAGACACTATCTCTTTTACTGTGAGCAATAAAGGAGTAATTTGGATCTACTGGATAGATTGTGGTGTTTTGGGAAGCCAAGACAAAATCATCAGAATTTACCATTATGGAGAGAGAGCATTCCTTTAATAACCAATATATATATATATATTTTTTTTTACAAAGGCTGAACTGATTTCTTTGAATTTATCATAATCTTTTAAATTTATTGGCAGGTTATACACCTGGGTTTGTAAAAGCCACTTGTTTACCAAATGAAGTTAGGCAAGGCATTGCCCTTAGCTTCTGGAGTGCTCACAGATATGGGATTCTAGTTTTATAGATATCACTTTGGGTCATATAATAGTTTCTGATAAGTCATTGATTTATTTACCATTCTTAATTGTCCTACCAATTGAGGTCATTATACCCCCAAATCATGCACAGCTCCGAAAGCATATTGACTGGGTAAATGTTCATTCTTTCAACTTTTTCCGGGGTTCAAGCTCAAATCATCGGTGTTCAATTTAGCCATTTTCGTAGATTAAACATTAGAAAAGTAACTCCTTTTCTTTGAAAACAGTGAGTTGCAAGTTCAGTGGTGACAGCATATTCCATGCAGAGAATGCCTTGGCCATTTTTAAAATAAGAGCCATATCAAATAATATTAACTCGGGATTGAATAACAGGTCTTTGTAAAATCAGACCTGGGTATATTTAATTCCTGAATTATTGCCCAATTGTCACATGTTCCCCATCATCTAGAAGGAATAAAATTGTGAGGTTAAGATTTGAATAAAGTGTAATAGTGGCATACAACGAAGGTAGTAGAAGGTTTTCATATGCTTTCACGTGGTTGACTAAGAATTCACCGGAGTTCTTGCCATATGGAGCCCATAGAGTTGATGGAGAAACAAGCACCATATCAGCAGAACTTCCATCAGTTTGGCTGCTATTTGACATCTTACACAATCAGAAAGGTTATTCTTTAGCAGTTAAGTGTAAGTAGAGTCACACTAAAGACTGAAAGACTTTGATATGAAACACCTTACTGTGTTAGTGGCCATAAGACAATCTCACTTTCATAACAAATTTAGCATAATTAGGAATAACCAAAGTTGTAGATCGCTGCAGGCAGGCCTTTAAGAAAAGGATTTGTAGCTTTTAGATTCCATAGGAGATACCTATATTAGTAAACATATGTAAGGGCTGAACTAACTCTCTTAGAAAAGAATCATTGCCCATAAAACCTAGTTGATCATAAAAACAAAATACACAAACAAAAACCTCTTAGTTGTCTTTAGTTTGGAGTCAATTATAATTTAATGACTTTATTTCCAAGATGACAGAAAACATCCATCTAACCCAAGTATTGCACATATTTTTTCTTTGCATATTTGCAAGTTTTCTCTAGATGTTTTATGTCCTTTAGCTAATCTTCTTAAGAGATATATAGAGTCCTCCTGTGGACTCCTTCAGGAGAACACAACACTAAATTTTCTGCATGCTATTTCAGGGGGAATCCTCAAGCAAAATCAAATCTGTAAGATTATCATTTAGACACTAAGAGAAGTATTGGGGTTTTCAGAAATATCTGAAGCATAACCAACTAAGTATTACTGATTATCCTACCAGAAAAGCAAATAAGTACTAACTGCCCTTAGCTACTGTTATCTAAAGAAGGCTGCAAATAAGCTACTGTTATCTAAAGAAGGCTGCATTGTGAAGTGTTTATTCTGTGGATAGGAATGCCCTGGAATCTAGAGATCACAGTTCTATCGATTGCCTCGAGGGCTGTACAGATAAGTATCCTCTTCCATTAAGCTCCTTAACTGGCAACATGGGAGTGAGTACTGCAACAACTCATGCTTGGCACAGTAAGTCCTTATTCTAATAAAAACTCGATAAACCTTCCTCCTGAGGTTGCTTTCTATTGTGGAGCACACTGAAGTATAATTCAGGCGGGGTTTATGTGGAATAACTTGAGTTTATATAAAGTCAGCTTCATATATTTCTGTTCAGGTCAATTGAATCTTTGCCATACAAAGTAGAAGGTAACTGACTTAGTATTTGGTTTGCAGAGGTTAACAGGTGCATGGCTCACTTACTTATATCATGCTTGGAGAACCATCTGATCCCTTACATCGCCTACAAAAATAAATAGAATTTCTGAAAAGTAGATGTTGAATACATTCAAGTATAGTTCAAGGGGAGAAAGACATTGCATTCTAAAGTCATACCAAGTATTTAATTCTGCTGTGCAGTGAAACTCACAGTGGGGGATTTTGGGTAGGTACCACAGAAGATGTAATGGTGCTATTGCCATCTTTTTGAGTATACTGCATCCATTTGGCACAAGTGGACCAAGTAGGATCTAGGTACACTCTAGGCAAATAAGTTATTGCAGAAGTCTTTCCAGTAAAGTCATATATTTGCATTCATATTAACATACTGTGGGATCAGCAAACTATGGCTTTTGGGAAAATCCAGCCTGCTTTATGTTTTTGTACAGCCTGTAAGCTAAGAATTGTCTTTACATGTTCAAATGGTTGGAAAATAATTCAAAAGATAATATTTTATGACATATGAAAATTCTATGAAATTCAAATTTCAGTATCAATAAAGTCTTGAAATACAGCCATGCTGATTTGTTTATCATAGGCTGTGTGTCACCCTATGACAGCAGATTTCAGTAGTTGTGATAGAAATAATATGAAACAGGAGTTCCCATCGTGGCGCAGTGGTTAACGAATCTGACTAGGAACCATGAGGTTGCAGGTTCGATCTCTGGCCTTGCTCAGTGGGTTAAGGATCCGGCATTGCTGTGAGCTGTAGTGTAAGTTGCAGACGCGGCTTGGATCCAGATCCCGCATTTTGTGGCTCTGGTGTGGACTGGCGGCTGCAGCTCCTATTCGACCCCTAGCCTGGGAACCTCCGTATGCCACGGGAGTGGCCCTAGAAAAGGCAAAAAGACCAAAAAAAAAAAAAAAGAAAGAAAAAGAAAGAAAGAAAAAGAAAGAAAGGAAAGAAAGAAAGAAAGAAAGAAAGAAAGAAAGAAAGAAAGAAAGAAAGAAAGAAAGAAAGAAAGAAAGAACATGAAACATAAGTCTGAAATATTTGGAGAAAAGTTTGCCATCCCCTGTATTAGAGTAACCCATGACCCTGTCTCCTACATATATACTTTTTTGAGCTTGACGTAATTAATATTTGGAATGCAATCTGTCTACTAAACGAGAGCTATGTGTACATCAAATAAAAGTGGAAAATCAGGATTTTCTAGTAATTTATATTATTGAATAGGATATGCTATTGGGATAAGATTAGGGTCTACCAACTAGCTAGGTGTCATTGAAAAACTATATTAATAGTTTTTATAATGCAATGAATAGTAAGTAAAATATTGGCTTGAACCAAATGAGTGATTACTAAATAACTGTATTCAGAAAAATCAGGAAAAAGCATATATATTATAATTTCAAAATGTAATTATTATTCAATTTGGCATAGGCTTTTTTTTTTTTTTTGTCCTTTTCTAGTCTCACATCTGCGGCATATGGAGGTTCCCAGGTTCCTCACTCCCCACTGAGTGAGGCCTGGGATCAAACTGGCAATCTCATGGTTCCTAGTCGGATTTGTTAACCACTGAGCCATGACGGGAACTCCTGGCATAGGCCTTTTTTAGTCAGAGTTTTTTTTATTCTTAATTGTGGTGTTAAAAATATTTATTTTTTTATTTTTTTGTCTTTTGTCTTTTTTGTTGTTGTTGTTGTTGTTGCTATTTCTTGGGCTGCTCCCTCGGCATATGGAGGTTCCCAGGCTAGGGGTCCAATCGGAGCTGTAGCCACCGGCCAACGCCAGAGCCACAGCAACACGGGATCCGAGCCGCGTCTGTAACCTACACCACAGCTCACGGCAACGCCGGATCGTTAACCCACTGAGCAAGGGCAGGGACAGAACCCGCAACCTCATGGTTCCTAGTCGGATTCGTTAACCACTGCGCCACGACGGGAACTCCAAAATATTTATTTTTATGAAGATAAATAAAGTAGGTAAATTTTTATGCTGTTTTAATTTTTTTATTTCCAAAAGGCAAATTAAAAGCATTGCAACCCAGTCACGCCCATGCACACACACATAGACATAAATACATGTGTATGTGAATAAATAACTGCTCACACCATGCATATGGTCAATGTATATTTTATGTCAGATATTTAAAGGCTCTTAAACCATTTGGCTAGATGACTTTAATGTTATCTCCATTCCTAAATAATTCTTACATTATGCATATAGTCTTCAAGCAAAGATTGCAATATGCATAAGTTTTTAGAAAATAGGATATTAGGAAACATTTCAGTGATTAATGCATTTTTGGCCATTTTTTGCTACGGTAGTTATTAACTAGAATGTTTTCTAAAACATTGACTTGTGTCATAGGAGTAGAATCATTTATTCAATTTTTTTCTAAGAAGAAAATTCTATGAAGGTTTCAGAATTCATTGTGATTCATAGCTTCTGTATCCACAGAAGTATTTTGAGTGCACTCTGTAACACAAAAACCCCGTGAATTGACTTGCCATATTACATGTCAGAACAAATGACCAGCTGCTCTCAGAAAATAGGGCAATTCCCATCACAACCTCGACTCTAAACTTTTTTATCTTTATGGGCAATTCAAAGAACATGACTTAGGAACGATATCTATTCTTTTCTGACAGTATGTGACCAATTACTTACATATCTAACTTGTATCTATTGATCTCTATTGAATTTCCTTTGTCCCCAAAACCTTTGAGGAATTCTCTAAAACTATATGTGTGTGTGTGTGTGTTTTCTGAAAGGTAGAAAGTGAAAACTCGAGGGAGCTTATGTGTACAAGAGTAATTCTGACATGTTCCATCCATTTGCTATAAAATCCCATAAATTGGTTTATTTTGTGATCACAACTGCATATCTTTTGTAAGCTTTTCAGTGAAGTTGATTTTATTTCTGGCCTCAATTGATGTGTAAAGTGATGTGAGTTATAAACATCACAAAGTAAAACTCACAATGAAAGAGTAGAAATTTAAACGGTTAAAATATATAGCTCATCATATATACCTCAGATGTTATTAACGGAGACAGAGAAAAATAGTGTTATCAAAGTACGTTTAAGAATCTTTAAAGAATAACGAATAATGGCTAAAACACTAAGAATGGAAAGGAGGAAATGCTATCTTATTTTTAAAGATATATGAGTAGGTGAAATTCTATAAACTTGTAGACTTCTTAGCTTCACATTAATATAAGACAAATAGTATATTATGGACAGACAGTTTCTTAAATTACGTAGGAAAGAAGAACTGATTTCTGTCTACTAACACTATTTCAGTAGGTTGAGTTCTTGTAAGACAATCTTTCTTTTTCTCCTCTAATGAGGTTACTCACTTAGAAAAGCAGGATTAGAGGAAATATGATTGCAAGTAACTCATATAAAGCAGACTTCAAATTGTGGGTTACTCAACTTGATTCATTTGTGTGTTGTGGTTGTCAGCAAAAATCTCATGTTATCCTAAATTCATTATGAGATAATTTGTCTGGAATAGGAAGAGTCCTGTTCTGATCTGTCCAGAACGGGCACAATCATAACTGGAGAGTTGTATCCTCTCCTGATTTCCACATGTTACAAGTAAAATTAAGAGAACAGAAAATCATGTTAGTTGAGTGCCCACGGTCATGAGAGGAACTGAGATTATGTCAATAAGAAAGGGGGACAACATCAAGGGCTTCTTAGCTTTTGAGGCAGAATAATAATTCCGGTAGTTAGTGTAGGAACATGGGCTTTGATATATTCCCTGATTAATGTCCATGGGTTAAAAATTTGTAAAAACAGGAGTTCCTGTTGTGGCCCAGTGGTTAACGAATCTGACTAGCATCCACTGGGACTCAGGTTTGATCTCTGGCCTTGCTCAGTGGGTTAAGGATCTGGTGTTGCCATGAGCTGTGGTGTAGGTCATAGATGTGGCTGGGATCCTGTATTGCTATAGCTGTGGCTGTGGTGTAGGCTGGCAGCTGCAGCTCTGATATGACCCCTAGCCTGGGAACCTCCGTCTGCCACTGGATCTAAAAAAAAAAAAAAAAAAAATTGTAAAAACAAGTTAGGACAAACAGGCCCTGCTTGTCAGAAGATTAACTATTGAAAGTACGTCTGTGGACATTGACCTCTGATCTACACATTTGACTGTTAGAAAAGGAATGTAAAGAATGGCGACTAAGTGTAAGGGAAAGAAGAACAAAAGGACCATAAATCTTGTGGAGCATATCCTAACTCTAGTCCCTATTGGACAAGGCCTGATACAGGTGCTGGGCAAGGCGAGTAGGGAGAACTGATAGCAGGACAGGTTGGTACTCCTGTCCTTAAGAGATAAAACCTCTTTAGAAGATTAGAGGATGGGGACTCTTCCTCCTCCTCCCAGTGTCTGTGCTTGGAGCTGTTTGCCTTCTTGTAATAAAGACTTTCACTTGCTTGATGCCCATGTGTTCACGAACTTCATTCTTTGGCTCCATGAACAAGAACCCAGATTCCAGTAACATCTTTCCGGCAACACTTTCAAGTGTGCCTAAGACATTCCTTTGGAAGAGGGCTGACTATTCTTGGGGTTTAGTTTTAACTGGACATAATTAAGTTTGGTTTTGATAGCTGCTTGATTTTTCAGATTTTTTTCCATAGACACAAGGAGTGTCTCCCAAATCATTTGAGTGCTTAGTCTTTCTCCATATATTTTAAATGCATTCTAGACTTTAAATTTTTGTAAATACAGGTGTCACCTCTAACTAGGTCAGACTCTATTTAAGTCAGTTATTTGTCCACTTCAAAAATATGTTATTAAACTATTTTATTTATTGTAGCATTATAGTATTAATGGATATGGAAGGATATGGTCATCTTTAGTAATCCTGTTTTAAAAAATTGACTTTAACATTAGCCAACATTATCAAATTCTCCCATTTCTCCAAAAATTTACTGATATAGTAAGATCTGGAATAAAAATGGTTAATTGAAAAGCACAGACTTAATGAGATCAAATTCTGTAAATTTACTTTGTGATCTCCGGCCATTTCCTAACTTACCTGAAACTTAAGGATGTGAATAACAATAATGCTTGGTAGTAGATGCAAACTGTTACATTTAGAATGGATAAAAAACAAAGTTCAACTGTATAGCACAGGGAACTATAGCCAATCTCCTGGGATAGAGTAAAAAAAAAGAATGTATGTATATGTATGATTGAGTCACTTTACTCTATAGCAGAAAGAGACAAGTTGTAAATCAATTATACTTTAATAAAAATAGACAATAATAAAAAGTAGGAGTTCTCATTGTGGCTCAGAGGGTTAAGAACCCTCTGCTTTGGTCCCTGGCCTTGCTTGGTAGGTTAAGGATCTGGCATTGCCCCAAGTTGTGGCATAGGTTACAGATGTGGCTCAGACCCCATGTTGCTGTGGCACAGGCCAGCAGCTGCAGCTCCAGTTAGACCCCTAGTCTGGGAACTATGCTGCAGGTGTGGCCCTAAAAAAAAAAAAATAATAATAATAATAACAATAACAATAATACCTAGCCTGTGCAGTTACTTTGAGAATGTTAGGAGATGATACATATAGACAGCTTGCACAGTACATTATACAAGACATATTATAAACAGATTTTTACTATGTACTTATTCCTGATGAATTTTAGAAATGTTTTAAAATTTTCAATCTTGAAAGCAGTTGCATTAATTTTCTAGTACTGTCATAACAAATAACCACAGATTGGTTGACATAAACAACAGGAGTTTATTTTCTCATAGTACTGGAAGCTAAACATCCAAAATCAAGGTGTTGGCGAGACCGATTTCTTCTGAGGCCTGTGGTCTTCTCCCTGTGTTTGTACCTGGTCTTCCCACTATACCTATGTCCTACTGTCTGCTTCTTATAAGGAAACCAGTCACATTAGATTAGAGCCAGTCTGTATGACCTCATTTTCATCTTAATTATTTCTTTAAGAATCCTACCTCTAAAGTCACATCCTGAGGGACTGGGGGTTGGGAGTTCAGCAAAGGAATTTTGATGGAATACAACTGTGTCCCCAAGAGCACTTGTGTCACATTCATTTTGGAAGACATAAAAAACTCTGCAATATTGAATTTTCCCATCAGGATATGTGCACTTTCATGTTTGTTGCAATGGTGTTCAAAGCAGCTAACACATGGAGGCAACCTAAATATCCATTCCTGGTCAAATGGATAAAGAAAATCTGTATATACATACAATGGTATATTACTTATCTTTAAAAAATAAGGAAATCATTCCATCTGTGCCTACATGAATAAATCTGAATGACATTACACTGAGGGAAATAAACCGGACACAGGAGGACAAATGCTATATGACACTACTTATAAGGAATCTAAAATAGTCAAATTCATGGAAGCAGAGGGTAGAATGGTTATTTCCAGGAACCAGAAGTTGAAAGAAATGGGGAAGTATTTGTCAAAATGTATTAAGTTTCACTTATGCAAAATGTGTGAGTCCTACAATTCTACTGTACAACTATAGACTATAGAGCCTATAGTTAATGATACAATATTATATACTTAAAAATTACTGAGGGTAAATCTTATGTTAAGTGTTCTTATCACATAAAAAACTAAATAACTAAAGAGGGCAGGAGGAAACTTGTGGAGGTGATATGTTTATGACATGGGTTGTGGTGAGGATTTTACTGATGCATACCTATCTCCAAATGCAACCAGTTGTATATAGTAACCTATCTGTAGCTTTTTGTATGTCAAGTATAGGTCAATACAGTGGTTTAAAAAGAGGCTGATGCAATCTATTGCATATTTATGATTTTGAAAATACTCATGGTATACACGGTATTTCATTTCCAGGCTGAAAGATATTACAGAGCAAGAGTTGCCGTCTTCTTTATGGTCTTTTTTTTTTTTTTCATGAAGCCACCTCTTATTACAATCTCTAATTCTAGAAAATGTGCATTCAATCTTGTGTTCAGTGCAGAGTTTTATGTGTTTATTTTAAACCAAGGCATATGCTGAAGGTGGCTTGAAGGTGCTCAAAGATAAGCTAGATAGAGAAGATGTTCAAAAAAAAAAATACAGGAGTTCCCGTCGTGGCGCAGTGGTTAACGAATCCGACTAGGAACCATGAGGTTGCAGGTTCGGTCCCTGCCCTTGCTCAGTGGGTTAACGATCCGGCGTTGCCGTGAGCTGTGGTGTAGGTCGCAGACGTGGCTCGGATCCCGCGTTGCTGTGGCTCTGGCGTAGGCCAGTGGCTACAGCATAGGCCAGTGGCTACAGCTCTGAATCGACCCCTGGCCTGGGAACCTCCATATGCCATGGGAACAGCCCAAAGAAATAGCAAAAAGACAAAAAAAAAGATACAAAGAACTTCTAATATAATAAAGCTTTAGATTTCAAAAATGAATAAAACCCTGCCACAGGAAGTGGCTGCCATAAGATACCAGGTCAGAAGAAAAACAGATGGCTCTGTCTGAGACTTTGTGAAGGTTCTGTGGTGCAAGCCCTGAACTAAATTGCTCCTTCAAAGACAGTTTAAATTTAAGGCAGTGAAGGATAGATAATGGATGAAGTCACCTCTGTCCTTGCCTGAATGAAGTGGGAAAAAGAAGTGGTCTAAAGGAGTTCCCACCATGGTTCAACGTGACAAACCAGACTAGGATCCATGAGGATGAGGGTTTGATCCCTGTTCTTGTCCTGTGGGTTGAGGATCCAGTGCTGCTGTGAGCTGTGGTTTAGGCCCCAGATGTAGCTCTGATTTGACCCCTAACCTGGAAAATTCCATATGCAGTGAGTGTGGCCCTAAAAAGACAAAAAAAAAAAAAAAAAAGGAAAGAAAGAAAGAAAGAAAGAGAGAAAGAAAGAAATGGTTTAAAGAGTTGACTCTGAAGAAGGATGATTTTTGACTACAGAAATGACTAACCTTAAATTCATTAATGAAATAAATATTTTTCCTTTCGTCCTTTAGATATGTTTTGAAACCTGTCGTTTATAGATAGTCTTTCCAAAATGATTTAAGTGTAGATACATCATAACTTTCAATTTTTCTAGAATCAGGAAACCCCCAGGTGCACAATTTACTTTGTAAATGATTGTTAATAATGCTACCATTGTGTGTGCTTGCTACCAACAATTCTTAGTATGTTTTCCTCACATTTTATTTTTTATTATAGTTGATTTATAATGTGTCTTCAATTTCCGTTGTAGAAGAAAGTGACCCAGTCATACACAGTTGCCTGTGTTGAACTTAAGTCTTACAGAAGTGCTTTAAAAAATTGAATACACTGAACTTTCTTTCATTTGCTTTAATAGATACGTGCTGCTACTAAGGGCATGTTCTTTATCCGTGCACTGCACTTCTTGGCTAATTTGCATCCTGCAAGATTTGATCCATTCACAATGGTCACAGGGATTCTTCCTGACAGGGACGCTCCCCTTGATCATCCATTAATCCAAATTTGTTTATTTTTTTCCTATGCAATTTCATCTTATATTTCCTCCTTTCAAAATGCTAAACTAAGACTTCTAAAGTTTTGGTTTGTTTGTTTTTTATAATAGATTATAAATCATCTCAGAGTAGGAACCACAGTTTCTAAAACTTGTGTGTGTGTGTGTGTGTGTGCATTTTTAAGGCCGTACCCGTGGCATATGGAGGTTCTCAGGCTAGGGGTCTAAGCGGAGCTGTAGCCACCTTGCCCACACCACAGCCACAGCAATGCAGGATCCTTAACCCACTGAGCAAAGCCAGGGATCTAACCTGTGTCCTCACGGATACTAGTCAGATTCATTCCTGCTGAGCCACAACAACGGAAACTCCTCTAAATCTTTTTCATCTTTATTTTTTTGCAAAAATACCACATCTGGAGGAGGATAGCTAATTAACTGACACTTGTTAAATGAGTAAAGAATGACTGAATACACAGGAACACCTCCCACACTCATATCCAACTACACACATAAACAGGAAATGTACAAAGCCATGTTCAGAGTAGCCCAACTCTAAAACTGCCTAGCTTCCTGACCCCTTTTTTTAATGTCAGCGTCATTGGAGATATGAAATGATAAATGATAAAGCACACCTCTGAACTCTTACAGCCAGAGAGGATGCTCAATAATGCTACACATGAAGGAGAAACCATCTCTATCCTGCATAGCAAAAGAAACCATTTTCAGCTCAACATGAAAGTCACTTTCATCAAAAGGAGCAAATTATAGTAACGCTTTTCTGCCAAAGAGTGTGGCAGAATGCAAAACACAGAGGCGACACAGAATTATCAAGTCAGAGAACACAGTACTTAAACTGGAAAGAAGCAAGACAGAAAGCTGCAGGGCATCACAGAGAGAGGCCAAACATGCAACTCTTATTAGCTTGTGAACTAATGGGTGGCCTTTTTAAAAACTCATTGAAAGGACAAAGGGTGATCATTTCAGGTGAACCTAAAAAGTGTAATAAAATGTTCAGAATATCTTCACTTAAACTGAGCCAGAGGTGGAAATGATTAGGTGTACTCCAAAGAAAATGAAAGATGGCAACAATTCAGTCACTCTAAACCAATGTCCCAGCAGGCCAGCCTATTTTGTGATATAGTGCAAATGATTCTAAAAAGCACGAGAATCATCAGAGAATTGTTGGAAAAAAATGAGAATGAGATAATCTGCAAAAGGAAAACAGTGCAATATATGTTAGTATTTCAAAAGGATAGCATTTACATGTAAAGAGAAAAATTGATGGAATAGAATAAGGTCAAAATTTGTATAATTTTAATGTATTAAAAGAATGGAATTTAACTCATTAATGTAATTTCTAATCAAGTGATGGTAGACTAAAGCTCTTTAATTCTATTCTGTTCCCTGAACACATTAGAATCAGGGCAACAACAAATTTTAAGATTTTAGCTATGAAACAGTACAACCTTAAATAGCTAAGACTTCTTAAAGTATTAGTATTTCACCAAAATTCTTACCTCATTTCCTTTTTATTTTGGTTTGTAGCCTAATAATATAATAGAGTATCATTGCTTTCAGCATCTCCCACATAATTTTTCACCACATCCCTGCTGTCTCTCTCTGCCTCTCTCTGACTCTAGCTGCCTGCTAGTCTCTCTCTCTCTCTCTGACACACACACAACCATTCCTGCGTTTAATTTAAGTAAGGGTTTACTTAGCAGGACTCCCCTTTGGAAACCATCGTGTTCCTTTGTGACATCATCTCAGCTCTAGGTCTGTACTTATACCAAACTTTGTGTTGTCAATACTACTATACTTGTGTTATCATTCCTTGTTTTATGATCTTCCCTGCATCCTCAATCTCTGCCTCTCAGATGCTGATTTACCTTTAACTTTCAATACTTTTCAAGTGAGTAGAAAATAGGCTTCTAGGCTGGAACTCCTTCAAATTCTTAATTTCTCCATGTAATGAAAATAGAATGAGATCTCCCAAATCACTTGTATTACAGGCAAAATTTGAGATTACAGGGTGGCTCCAATTAAGGTAAGCTGAAAGAGAGAGAGAAGATATTTATTTCAAGGAATTTGTTCACGTGATTTGGGGGCGCTGGCCAGTCCAAAATGTATAGGGCAGGCAGGAAGGCCAGAAACCTAAGGAAGAGTTTTTATGCTGCAGCTTGAGTATAAAGGCAGTCTGGAGACAGAGTTCTCTCTTCCTTGGAAAACTTCTGTTTATTTGTTTTTTTCTCTCCAATATTTGAATGATTAAATGGGACCCTTGCACATTATAGAGGGTAACTACTTCATTCAAACTTTACATTTTAAATGTTACTCTTATCTAAAAGACATATTCACAGGAACTTCTAGACAGATATTTGATCAAATATCTGATACCATGCCTTAGTCAAGTTAATATATAAAATTAATCATCACAGTCCATTTGTCAAATTGTCCTCCATACACTTCCCCCCAAGCCGCACTCAATCTCTAAATAAAAACAATATCGAGTCGTATTTTGGCCTTGCATGACACAATCATTCTGCCTACAACTGAAATACATAATGTCATGTGCAGAGGAAGAAGCAGAGTGCTTGGGTGGTATTAGCTCTTTTCCTTGATGCCCTGTAACTTAAACTATAGTATAAAGTTAACAATACTTAGGGAGTTCCCGTCGTGGCTCAGTGGTTAACTAATCTGACTAGGAACCATGAGGTTGCGGGTTCAATTCCTGGCCTCGCTCGGTGGGTTGAGGATCTGATGTTACTGTGAGCTGTCGTGTAGGTCACAGACGGGTCTCTGATCTTGCGTGGCTGTGGCTGTGGTGTAGGCTGGCAGCTGTAGCTCCAATTCGACCCCTAGCCTGGGAACCTCCATATGCCGTGGGTGCAGCCCTAAAAAGACAAAGAAAAAAAAAAAGCAGTATTTAAAAACTATAATATAAAGTTGATTGCATATATATTTTTATATGATTAGGGGATAAGACAAGGAAGAAACCAACGATTTTATACACACCAACACATACACAAACATATTCACTATTCTGTATAGCACACTGTAAATCAACTATACTATAATAAAAAATTTTTAAAATAAATAAATTTAAAAGGGAAAAAAACCAAAATTTTGTTCTTTCTAGCATTATTCCAGATCTGTAATACCCATTTGAACAAGTATTCCCTGGATTTCTGCTGTAAATGTTGGAAAATTATTTAGTTCTTTTCAAGTAGATCATACTTCCTCATTGGTTACACTCTGTGCTTCACTTTTTCTTTTTTTTTTTTTTGTCTTTTTAGGGCCACACCTGTGCCCCATGGAGATTCCCAGTTTGGGGGTCAGTTGAATAGGAGCTGTAGCTGCCCACCTACACCACAGCTCACAGCAACGCCGGATCTTTAACTCACTGAGTGAGGCCAGGGATCGAACTTGCGTCCTCATGGATGCTGATCAGATTCATTTCTGCTGAGCCACAATGGGAACTCCATGCTTCACCTTTAATGACTTCTGAGACTTGAGTCTAGTTATAGGTCTAAAAGCAAAAAGAAGCTGGGAAGAGTTGATATTGTGGTTTGAGTTGAAAAGTAGTCTGAAGGCTGAATTTCCTACTTCTGGGATGACCTCAGACTTTTTCTCTTAAGGCCTTCAACTGATTGGAGGGTGCCTACCCATTTTACGGAAGATAATCTACTTTATTGAAGTCTACTTTATTAAAATGTCAATCTCACTTAAGAAATACCTTCAGAACAACATATAGTCTTGTATTTGACCCAATAGCTTGGTACCATGAACAAACCAAGTTGATACAGAAAGTTAACTATCTCAGTGATCATTATTCTTCATTTCCCTGTCTTGTCTTTTCCCCAGACAAGCAAATAGTGATGCCCAGAAGCCAGTCCTGACACCCTTGCCTTCTTTCACAGTGCCTACAAGGGCACGTATTTGAAAGAGACCATACCTGCTTTCCACCAGCAGCTCACAATTCCCCTTTCTTTTTGGCTATCACTGACTAAGTGAGTTGCCCTTGCATTCATTGCCAAGAGCTTTAAGAATAAGTCACAGTCACCTGCATTCATGTCTCCAGCCATCTGTTGGAAATTACTTCCCTCGGCTCTTTGGTACTTTGGACTGACCTGCTGATGTTTCATAGGACCCATTGGACTATGATCAGTGCTTAATTGAAAAGCATTTAGCTTGACAATTTTGAAAGATCTAAAATCTATATGAATAATGATGATTTGTTACACAAAGAAAAGTTTCAAACACTTCCTCAGGCTGTAAACTATGGTATTTACCAGTTAATATGCTAACAGATGACCCAACTTCACAAACCTCAGCTATGGTTCCAAATAATTGTTTCCCTCAAGTATTGAAATGTGAGTGATTGGACGAGTCTTAAAACTGTCAGAAGTTTTTACAATTTCTCAGGTATGTCTAAAACAGTAAAACAAAACTGATGACACAGTAAAAATAAATATTTTTACTATTTTAATTTCCATCTGTGTAATAAATGCCTAAAATTTATAGGTTTCTATTTTAGATACTTTCAAATATGTAAACATATTTAATCCTCAGAGAATTTTATGAGTTAATTAGTATTTTCATTTCAAAGATAAAGAGATCAAGGCTTAAGAAGTTAAAAAGTTCAATATCTCAGGTATCATATGTATCAGACCTTCCAACGAAAGAATTGCTTTTATATCCTTTTCTGAATCATATATTCTCTCTTCATCTGCATCTAGTCTGAGATATTGAAATTTTCTGCCGTTGTTGCTGTAGTCTAATTTCTTTGATTTCTGTTTGAATTTGGGATCTTCACTGTTTAATTTGTATACCTTTTGCTTTTTTAATTTGTAAACCTTTTTAAAAATACTTGAAATTCTTTATCATAGTGTTATTTCTTTTGTCTTTTGTCTTTTTTTGTTTTTGTTGTTGTTGTTGTTGTTGTTGCTATTTCTTGGGCCTCTCCCGCGGCATATGGAGGTTCCCAGGCTAGGGGTTGAATCCGAGCTGTAGCCACCGGCCTACGCCAGAGCCACAGCAACGCGGGATCCGAGCCGCGTCTGCAACCTACACCACAGCTCACGGCAACGCCGGATCGTTAACCCACTGAGCAAGGGCAGGGACCGAACCCGCAACCTCATGGTTCCTAGTCGGATTTGTTAACCACTGTGCCACAATGGGAACTCCATAGTGTTCTTTCTAGATTTTGAGAAGGACATTTTTATTTACTAATGATAACATTATCTTTTGTATTTTCTATCTCAATGTGAAATGTTCATTTTAATGGATATTTATGTGAAGAAATTATTTGAATTATTTGACTTAAGATAAAAATTCCTCCTTAAAAAAATTATCTTTGTTTCCATCCATTTCCTGCAAACAATATGTGAATTAGAATTTTTAGCTACATTTGTAGCTTGCGGTTCTTTAGGTTACTCATGTAGTTTGTATTAGGGTTATAAGCCTGCCTTAGGGCTGGAACAAGATTGCAAAAGTCTCAGAAAAAAATGTTAATTTTTGCCTTTCCTCTTTGCTCAGAGCCAACTTTTCAGAAAGGATATTCACTCATCAACACATGATACAGCTATTGTTAAGTTTTCTATCCAGAATTTTTTTTTTTAATTTCCTGCAGTGTCAGACATGGATAAAGATTTTGTTGTTGTTGTTTTATATAGGCATTTTTGGTTATTAAATGTATAATTTTCAGTGAGTCAGCTGGATATGTTAAGATATATATTCTTTCTTTAAGTGTGAGTTTAAATTTATAATATTTTCCCTATTTTTATGACTGTTGCTGTACTGGATATATTTCTATTTTATTGAAAAATTCTTAGCTTATGAATTCTCTTGTTTTGAATTCGTATTGCCAGAAGCTTTTCTATTTGATTAGGCATTTCACAAAACACATCTTTTGAGTATTTGTATTAGTTTATATTATATAATTCCATTAATTTCTATTGATATTATTTACTCCTTGAATTGCTTAAATGTTGGAAAACATTGAGTTCAGACCAAGCATGAGGTCAGATGAAATATGATGATGTAATCAATCTGAGGAGCTAGGAAATAAACAGAATTTAATCGCTTGAATGACCTCCTGTACTAGGTAGACTGGGAGTTGGGATTTGATAGTTCATAGGAAGAGAGGAAGATTGAGGTAATGGGTTTTACATATGCTGCATCCTTTATTTCTCACAAATCTGTGCAAATTCAAGTAGTGAATATTTCCATTTTTCAGGGAAGAATATTGTGTTTCAGAGTGATTAACTAATTCCAAGATTTCATAATTTGTAAACCATAGAGAACTGGAGTCAGTATTTCTTGCTTTGTTTGTTTTTGTTTTTTTTTTTAATTTCAATATCTCACTGTTTTTTCTTCTTCTTATCCTCTTGAGGGAGAGAGGAAGAAGTGAACGGGAAAGAGTCTGGGCGAGCCTATTATGCAAGGCCATTCAGTAGAGCAGAAAACCAGGCAGTGCTGGATAAGAGTAGGAAAAATGCAAATTAAAACAGCAGTGAGATACCACTACACCGATCTGAATGGCCAAAACCTGGAATACTGTCCACACCAAATGCTGGTGAGGATGTAGACCAGCAGGAAATCGCATTCATTGCTGGTGAAAATGCAAAATAAAACAGCTGTTTTGGATGGCAGTTTGACAATTTCTTGCAAAAATAAGCATAATCTTTAGTATTTGTATTCCTTAGTATTTACCCAAAGGAGTTGGAAATCTACGGTACACAAAACCCTGCATGTGGAAGTTTATATCAGCTTTATTAATATTTGCCAATATTTGGAAGCAACCAAGGTATCTTCCGTAGGTAAATGGATGAACTATAGTATATCTGGACCATGGAATATTATTCAACACTAAAAGTAAATGGCCTATCTTTCTACCATAAAAGACACAGAGAAACCTTAAATGCATATTAGTGAGTGAAAGAAGCCAGTTTGTAAAGGCTGTATTCTGTGATCCCAACTATGTGACATTGTGGAGGCATAAAACCAAAGAGGTAGGAAAAAGATCAGTGACTTCCAGGGGCTGAAGGGGAAGGGAGGAAGGATGAATGAGTGGAGCACGGAGGATTTTGAGGGCAGTGAAAATACTTTGTATAATATATAATGATAAATCCTTGTCATGCATTTGTCCAACCCATAGCATACACAGTACGAAGAGTAAAACCTCACACATCCCATGCAGGAAGCCTAAAATCTAATCGAATTTGTCTTGGGAGTAGTGATACGTTTCCAGCACCCTGGCATGGGGATCCTGTTAACCATACCCGTGGTGCTTTGCGTCACCATTACAAGTTCCAAAGAAGGAAGTGGGGATTTTCGTAATAGAACTTCCCCATTTACAATTCTTTTCATAACTCTATCTCCTCCAGTCCATTCCCGCAATCTCATTTGCCAGCTATTGGCTAATTATATTAAGCTGAACTCTATAAAATTTCTGATATTTAATGGTGTCTGACCTACAAAAAGGCAAAGTGCACCTGGTTCAACCTAACACCCATGATTTGATACATTGGAAATGATTCAATATACTTTATTTTAAATACGCAAAATGTTTGTGTTTACTCCTCCCAAGTATAGTAGTTTCTGGCACAGACAAGCTTACCTGGCTAATTCCTACCTCACACCTGCTGTGGTGCTGCTGGATCGCTGGATCTAGTCATCCTGATACTTTTCTGGATAGCTGTGATAACTGTCATTTGTCTTCCCTGCTCCATTACTTATTTTCTCTCATTCCATTTCAATCACCTTTGTAAAATTATCTCTAGGCCTATTACTTTCATGCTCAGACATTTAAGAGACATCTTTATGCCTACAGAATAAACTCTAATAGCTTTACAACATAATTCTATATCCCTAACAATGTAGCCAGCGGACCTTTTTCATCTTCTCTGTCTCTCATTCCTTTACCATTCTCCATCTCCCTCCCTCCCTCTCCCCATCCCCCACCTCTACCCTCTCTCTCCAGCAGTTCTACTAATCCAGTTAACACAGCTAAAGACTCACTGTCTTTCAGCTATTACTGAAATCTCTTAAACCTCTATTCTTTCCCAACTAGTGTTTACAGTGCTTGGATCAACCACCGCATTCTTTTCCAACCTGTAAATGACTGATTATCTTTTAATATTGATCTCAATGTCACTTCCTTTCTTGTTTTTCCTCCAAAAGGAACATCTACTTCTAGCACAATCAGAAGGAAAATTCTCTCTTCTATCTCTTTAAAACCTCCCTGTGTACCTATCACTTATTACCTTGTGGTATAGTTATTGCACAGGTGCCTATTTCCTTTGCTGAATTATATTTTTAGTGCAGAATTAATATACCAAAACCCAAACCTAGAACTGAATTTGAAATGGGCTTTCCATAAACAGATATTGAATGCAATTAAATTAATCTGGGATTGGCACTAAAAAACGTTAAAATACATCTGTGCCTATTTTTTTCTGAGAACTCTATATATCAGCTATGGAATGACCTTAGTGTAATGACCCCTTTTTGCAATATGCTGATTTCATGAAGTTGCTGTTTAGGGAATTGTTCGGAAACATAGACTGCTGTGGCCTCTAGGCTTGACTTTAGTCATAATCTGTCCCTTCTTGGAATCTATGACACAGAGGTCAAAACTGGGAACAGAACAGTGTAAACCAGCTATAATGGGAAAAAATAAAAATCATATATTAAAAAAAAAACAAATTGGAAAGTCACTTGAAAACAAATTTGTAGTTTTAGCTAAAGTTGATCAATTCACAGATTTCAGACTCATATAAAAATATCTCCACAATGTAAATCTGAAGTTTTATTTGGTAATACAACTTCTTTGTTCCCTAATCTGCAGCCTAGGTTTCTTTTCAAGACCTACCCTAAATCCTCCTTGCTAAAACTCTAATTCATTCCTTCAGTTAACAGAAAAAGCCACTGCTCATTGTTCCACAAGCAGTATTTCCTCTCCTTGAAGACTGGGTGTTCATTCAACCTTCTCCCTTTCAAGCTCTAAGGAATCTAGGTTTCCTATCTCTCTCCAACAGAGACAGTTCTCTGATTTTTCATCACCCAACTTGTTCCTCTGTGGCTTCTTGCTCAGGATCCCATAACCACCTTCTCATCAGGGTCTCTGCTTATCCAGAAGCTGCCCATGGTCTGCTCTACCCTTTTAATTCCCCTGAGGCAGAGCTAGCAACCAACTCCGTAAGAATCTGTATTCCTGTGCAGGTTTCTGTAAGGAAGCAAAAGAAATTTCTCTGGCACGGTGAACACTACAAATTTTATCAAATCCCCAGAATGTCTGTAGATAGGCCTGTAGACAAACATGCATCACATATATAGGGTGCCTCATAGTAGGAAAATGCAATGTCTTCCATGGACACTTCTTTCTGTTTCCTAAAACCATGGACTTTCTCTAAATATTTCATTTCTCTTTAGGAAAAATGCAGTGGGGTTGCGAAACGTAACTCCATTCTTTCAAAAGTTTAGACTCTGTGGCTTGTCAATGGAACAAATAGATACAGCTCCAGTGGGCCCTGCATATGAAATCACTAGCAGGATAATCCTACAGGATGCCAACTTCTATGCTTCAATGACAAAGCACTTCAATAATAGTTTTCTACAGAGGTATATTTTACAATCCAATGAGCTAACAAATTCTAACCCACTGAGCTTAAAACAAGGTGCAATAAAATAAAACATAAAATGTTCTTGTTCTGCAGAACTGGGCATGGCGATTGCTTGTGGCTTTTGAGGGAAAAAAATAAATTTCGACTGACTCTCACTTGTGGTTGAGTAAAAATAATTTATAAATAAATATCCATTAATAGCTCTGTGTTATTAAAAGACTCTCCAAGTTATTTTTTTCCCCTTATGGGCTGAGAAGATTTTATTTAAAGCCTCAAGCAGGATAAATTAATGTTCCCTTCATCCCTTCTGCTGTCTTCCCTTGTTTATTAATTAGCATAATCTTCTAACATTTAGCAAGATAAAGCCTGCTGGACACTGGGGAGATACATTTGGAAAAGAAACAAAAAAGCTGGTGAGTATCCTACCTCATAGCTAGTCTTCGCTATTAGTTTTTGTAAAAGGAGTTTTGACTGTGAACACACCATCATTTTATATTTACATGCGATACTTCCTCATCAGCAACAAGAGGGAGACTGAAGAAGAACATAGGGTAGTCAAGCTTCCAAGGGAGAGACTGAAAATGTGGGTGATGAATCTGTCCATACTAAATCGTAGTATCTTGGAGCAAAAGAAATTTGAGGATGTATCAGAACAAAATTATTTAACACCTGGGTCACCATGGTCAGGAGAGCAGGCTATGTGACACAACACGGTCTGTGACAGAGGTGGACCTAAACTGACTCCATATGTAAATAGGACCTAGAGACATATTTATATATGGCTGATGTTATATATCAAGCGTTAGACCAAAAAAAAAAAAAGATGTAGAATTTACCTTCTAGAAGCATTGTCTGGGTGGGAAATATGATCATCCATTAAATAAACATGCAATTGATATTTAATTAAAAGCTGTGAGAGTTATATAAAACCACAAAAGTAACAGTAACAACAAATTGAAGCTGGGAAGATTTTCCTGAGATAATGCTTACTCTAAAAATCCAACAGGGTGAAGATGAGATAATATTTTTAGTTTCGTTCATTTGTTAGTTTGCTTATTGGTTTATTATTTGATAAATATTTATTTTAAGGTAGTGTTCTATATTATAAAGGTAAATTCAGTTATCTTTCCATAAAAATACATTCTATAGACGATAATAGCTTTTAAGGACAATCATTTATAAAAATTACATCGAGTTTAGTAACTACAAAGTAATTTTTTGATGATTTCGGTTTGTATATTCCAAAACTCTTTCTGCAGTAAAGAAGTTTGTGTTATGAATGTAGGTATACACACACGCACACATAACTCCCATTTATCAATAGGAAAATTTCTGTCTAAATAGACATTTCTTAGAGCGTGAAGAGAGAAAGAGTTCCAAATGATATCCCAAAAGGCTAGACATGAGGTAGGTTTAGATCCAAATGTATATTTATTTTTCTAATCTGTACTCAAATGACTCAATGCCATCATCTTAATGAGAGATATTAAGATGAATGCTCCTAGATAACAAAATATGTAATCTTAGTACTTAATCTGTAAGAAATTATAGGTTAAAAGGTCTTCTTAAAAAAGGAGAAAACTACTTTTGAATACTTAGTAAAGCTCAGATAATATGCCAAATCTGCTTTTGCTTATTTGGAAAATAGCCTTTTGGGGTCCCTCTGCTGCCTTTGCACCTCTCCCCGCCTCCCCCCATGCCCTCAGTCCTCTTAATTAGTCCCATTTCTTGTTTTCATCATTTTTTTCCTGTTTCTTCTTTTTTCAATTTTGTTCATATAACATGCCCTCCCCCTTATTATAAGTGATATAATTTATCTGCTAAAGATAAATACCTCAAGTAATTGAACTAACAAACATAACAATTCCTTGGTGCTTAAGAAAGAAACTTACTCTCTTCCTTTAGGTTTCCAAGTAAGTTTTTGATATATTACAGAATTTCCATTTATTTCTCTTTACTGCTTTATTTTGACCATCAAATATATTAGTACTTTTCAAAATTAAAAGCCTGTCCTTCCATATTAAAGTATAGTTCCATACATATATTTAAGGAAATACAGAGTTTATAAATCCTTATAAAATCTTGGATTTATGCCTGCTCAATTATTTGAAAATTCAAATGCCTGATAAATTTTGAAAGTGAACATAGAGATTGAAAGGTTTGCTAATACGGCTCAAGGACTAGTAATTACTCAACAATAGATGGCTTTAATCCTCTTTGAAAGTTCAAATGTTTGTTGATACTTTGGCATCAACCCAAAGCAAAAGATGAATTTCCAGTTCAACGAAATTATGCATTCAAAGAAATGGATTATTACATTGAATGAATATGTAAAAATGACTTTCAAATGGGAATTAGGAGAATTTATCCAGAAATTATGTGATCTAAAAGAATTTATAAAACAGTATGTGAATTCCTGCAATATGTTTTACTTGATTTGAATTATCAGAGTGAAAAGAAGGCAAGAAGAAAAGGTATGAAGTCATAGAATTGAAAGGCATATCAAGTAAATAAAGATGGCTGAGATCTGAGAGATTTGTTTTGATAAATATAAGTTGGGGAAAAATACATTTATTATTTTTCTTCTTTTTTGTGTAATGATTTTTATCTTTTTTCCATTATAGCTGGTTTACGGTGTTCTGTCAGTTTTCTGCTGTACAGCATGGCGACCCAGCTACATATACATGTATACATTCTTCTCACATTATTATGCTCCATCATAAGTGACTAGGCAGAGTTCCCAGTGCTACCCAGCAGGATCTCATTGCTAATCCATTCCAAAGGCAATAGTCTGCATCTGTTAGATTCAGACTCTCTTGGGGTGAGATAGGGCGGCTGCCTCCAAATGCTGGTCTGGTTTGGCGGCGTCCTCTCTGTTACCAGTTGCTACTCTACGCTGCCTTCCTCTCCTCTCTGGAGTTGAGCCAATTTTGTTCATATTCTTATTATCAGGATCAAAGGTAGATTCTGCATGATGAGCAGTATGCTGATGGCCCGCTGGTCCCACCCACAGACCCTGTACCAGAATAATATTAACCTTTCAAATCCAACACATCTTTGTGGAATGGGGCTGCTCTGTGCACTATAGAATGTGTGGTAGATCCCCAGTGTCTACCACCAGGTGACAGAATCACCCTCTGCCACGCCAGCCACTCATGTCTCAAGTGGTCAAAAATGTCTCAAGACTTTGCTAAACATCACAGAGAGCAGGGGCAAAATCCTGTGTTTAAGAACCATTGGCTGAGAAGTGTAGTCAGCAGGCAGGGCAGTCCCAGAGCTGTGGGTGAGTGGCCCAAGCAGTGCTTTGCCCCATGTTTCTGGAGAAAAATATTCTGAACTTTAGAAGTGGCACTTCGAAATGAGAGATTCTCAAACTGCTTCTCAATCCATACCTCCCATGCATCTCTAATATAATGTTTAATAATTTGAACGCTGTATTTTAATTATTTATATACATATCTGTGGGTTGACTAATAGCCTGTGAACCCAGAGAATGTCCCTTTGCTCCTTTCTGTTTTTCTAATACCACTAAATGCCTGGCACGTGTAAGACCCTTGATTTTTGCACATGCAGATGTATTTTTCCAACTGAAAAACTAAAGTGAAAAACAGCTCTACTGCCTTATTAAATTAATTATTAGTGACATCATGTGTTCTCTCATAAAAGACTGGCAAGCTGACGAATTCTGTTGTAGGTGAGTCTGTCCCTCAGAGGATTCTGTGAAAGACTGTTTCCCAGACAGACTTCATCAGGTATAAACCTACTGTTGCCCTGACTTGTTATTACTTAGAGTCCGTGACACGAGCCTCAGACCAAAATGTTAGTTTATATTTCTTGTTGTTTCCCAGAGTCTCAGGAGTGGGGTTTATTTCTACAACTTAGTGCTTGGACCATGATGGAGTCATCACAGAATAGTTCCCTCTGTGTACAGTGCAAACTTAGCTATGTAACAAATACTCAGTAAAGCTTTATTGATTCAATGAAAAAATTCTTTAGTATATTATTAAAATTAATACAGGCTAAATTATACAAAAATCATTCTAACATTCATATTTTAGGCCACCTTGAAATCGTCTCTTGTGATCTTCATGTCCTCACTGTTAGTTCCAGGAATTTTGGTTGAATATTTGGGATTTTCTACACAATCACTTATATCGTATGCTAATAAAGACAGTTGTATTTCTTCCTTACCAATCTCTCTATTTTTTTTTCCTTCTTATTTTATTGCACCAGTTAGGGCCAACAGCACGATGCTAAGTAGAACTGGTTGAAGGGGTTTCTCTTTATAATTTTCTGAAAGCTTTTTTATTGTTAATGATAATAATTTTCTATCACTTTGGATCTTTTCAAATACTTTTTCTGTATTAATGCATATGATCATGTTATGATCATATTTTTTGGTGGGTTTTTTTTGGTAGCCTATTGATATGGTAGATTACATTGATTGGCTTTTGACTGTTGAAACAGATTTGCATACTTGGAATAATTCTGTTTTACCACTTTGTATAACCCTTTTTTATGCATAGTAGAATTTTATTTACCAACATTATAAGGATTTTTTCATTTTAGTTAAATGAGATTTACTGTCTGTAACTTTTATTTCTCTAATATCTCAATCTGCTTTGATAGTAGAGAAATTTGGGCTCAGAAAATGAGTTAGGAATGATTTCCTTTGCTTGTATTTTCTGGAGAAGATTTTGAAGAATGGGTATTACCTTTTAAATATGTGGTAGAATTCACCAGTGAAACTATTTGGGTATGATTCCTTCTTTTGTGGAATGTTATTAATTATTGGTTCAGTTTCTTTAGTAGATGTAGGATTGTAGATTATCTGTTTCTCCATGTGGGAGTTTTTTAGTTTACATCTTTCAAGAAATTACTGGATTTCATCTAAGTATTCAAATTTGTGAGCATTGGATTGTTTACAGTTTTTCTTTATTATCCCTTTAATATCCATCAGGTAAGTAGAGGTAATCCCTGTTTCCTATCTGATATTCATAATTTTTCTCTTCTTTTTTTTTTTTCTGGTTAGACTAGCTAGAGTTATATCACAATTAATAATCTTTTCAAATAACCTGGTTTTGGCTTTGTTGGTTGATTTTCTCCATGATTTTCATGTTTTCAGTTTCCCTTATATATCTACTAATTCTTATTTTTTATTGTCATCCACTTTCTTTATGCTTAAATTTCTCTCCTTTAGTTTGCTGAAGGGAAGACATAATTCATAACTTTTGGGTTTTTTCCTAACATGAATTTAATTCTATAAATATCCTTCTAAGTGCTGCTTTTGCTGCATCTCACAGATTTTGAAATGTTGAGATTTAATTTTACTTTAGTTGAAAAAAGTTAACTTTTTCTGAAGCTTCATTGACTTCATGTGTCATTCAGATGTGTGATGTTTATAGATATTTGGGGCTTTTCTGCTATTTTGCTGTTACTGAATTCTACATTAATTCCATTTGATTTGAAATCACACAGTATAATTTCAAGTCTTAACATTTTTAAGGTTGTTCTTTAACACTCAGGACGGGCTCTATCTTGATGAATGTTTCATGTGAGCTTGAAATAAATGTGTATTCTGCTGTTGTTGGGTAGCAAATTCCA
The DNA here is from genome assembly GCF_016906955.1 of Phacochoerus africanus. Classification (NCBI taxonomy): domain Eukaryota; kingdom Metazoa; phylum Chordata; class Mammalia; order Artiodactyla; family Suidae; genus Phacochoerus; species Phacochoerus africanus. The sequence continues at coordinate 128,028,542 of NC_062548.1, forward strand.
TAAACATCAATTAGATCAAGTTGATTGATAGTGCTGTTCAAGTCAGCTGTGTCCTTACTGATTTTCTGTCTCCTTGATCTATCAGTTTTTAGGGGAGGGCTCTTGAAATCTCTGACAATAATAGTGAGGTTATCTGTTTACCTTTGTTGTCTATCAGTTTTTGCCTGATGTATCTTGACCTATTGTTATCTTCATATACATTTAAGAACATCAAATTCTTTGCTAATTGACACCTTTGTCATCTTTATCAACAATTGTCTTTAAAAAATACTTTGTCTGAAAATAATATAGTTATTCCAGCTTTCTTTTGTTAAGTGTCAACATTTTTCTATTCTTTACTTTTACCCAAAATGTCTTTATATGTAAAGTAAGATTTATTTGGAAAAAGTACAGTTTATTCTTGATTTTTTTATACCCTCTGAAAATATTTGTCTTTTATTTGGAATATTCAGAACATTTATACTTAAAGTGACTGTTGATATAGTTGGATTAGTTTTAAGTTAGTACTTGATATTTATTGGACTTTTCATTGCTTTTCCTCCACCTTTTCTTTTCCCTATTCTGGTTTTTGTTAAGTATTTAATATGATTCCATTTTATCTCCTTTCTTAGTGTAACCATTGTATTGGAATAGTACTTGCCCTAGAATTTTCACCTCACATTTTTATCTTATCTAAGTTCACCTTCAAATAATATTATACCATATCATGTGCAGTGCAGGGACTGGTAACTGAGTTTTCCCAATTTCTATCTATAGCCCCTTATGAGGTCATTGTCACTAATTTTACTTATTTACATGCTGTAAGTGCTCAATAAGTTTTAATATAACCACTTAAAAGTCATTTGTTTTTAATATCAATTAAAATTTGTAAAAATTAAAAATTTGATGTTTCATTTATTTATTCTTTTTCTGATACTCTTTTGTTCCTTATGAAGCTCTAAGAATATGACCTACATAAGTTTCCATCTTCCTGAAGGATTTCTTTCAACATTACCTGCAGGGTAGTTTTAGTGGCAATAATTTCCCACAATTTTTGTTTGAGAAAATCTTTACTTTCCTTCACTTTTGAAGAGGAACAATTTACTGTGGATAGAGTTCTAGATTGTTGTTGTTGTTTATCTTTCATCAGGGTAAGTATTTAACTCCACTCTCCCATGCTTGCATGGTTTTTAAGAACTCTTCCATAAATTGCTCTTGTTCCTCTATAGGTAAGGTATTGCCCAACCCCAACCCACTGGGTTCTTACAAGACTCCATCTTTGTCTTTGGTACTCTGTAATCTGAATAAGATATGCTTAGAATTTTTGTTGGTTTCTTTTGGTAATTATTCTCTTTGGTGTTTTCTGGGCATCCTAGAACTGTGGCTTATTGTATAGAATTCATTTTGGAAAATTAATGATTATTCTTCCAAGACTTCTGCTTCATTCTTTCACTTCTTTATTTCTGGCATTCCAGTTATGCCTGTGTTCTATCTTTGGAAATTGCCCCATTGTTCTTGGATGTTCTGTTTTGTTTTTTGATGTGTTTTTCTCTTTTCACTTCATTTCTTAAAGTTTGCTGCATTATCAAGCTCAATGTGTCTATTTGCTAATCACCTCTGTATGACAAGTCATGATCTTTCTTTTTGTATGACTGTGAATGTTCAAACATTCACATTAGTACATTTGAAAATAGAATTGTAATCATATATAATGCTGGGGGTAAAGAGAAGAATAAACTTTTTAAAGAGTACTTGTGAAAGTGATAGTAATATTTTAGACTTTTGAAAGCCTGAGAAGAGCAGATAGACCAGTTATCTCTCTCTGAAATGTGGACATTGTCACAGAGAATTTATATATCTGTCTATGAGTATTCAAATACATTTTGGAAAAAAACTTATAAACATAACTTTCAATATTAGCCAAAAGAATGGCTAATTAGATAGTACCAATGAGGTAGATGATGATTATTGCATTTTCAAAGGTTGTAAAGCCAAGAAAGAAACCATGGTTAATTCACATTCATGTGTAATTCAAGCCTTAATTTGACCTAATTGATTTTGAATTTGCATGATTCATCTTTGGGTATGCACAGAGTTTAAGGTGTTGTTTAAAAGTAGTCATAAATATTTTCAGGTGCTCTTCTTCTTCTTTTTTATTTTATTTTTTTGCTTTATAGGGTTGCATTTGTGGCATATGGAAGTTCCCAGGCTAGGGGACCAATTGGAGCTACAGCTGCCAGCCTACACCACAGCCACAGCAATGCAGGATCCGAGCTGTGTCTGTGACCTACACCACAGCTCCTGGCAACATCCGATTCTTAACCCACTGAGCAAGGCCAGGGACTGAATCTGCAACCTCATGGTTCCTAGTCAGATTCATTTCCGCTGCTCCGTGATGGGAACTCCCAGATGCTCTTCTTACGCATTTGAGCTTATTTAGTTTATAATGTGCAGAAATCATTAGCTAGTGATATAAGGATGCAGTTTCCATTGTTCAAGTAAAATGAAATGAAAACAAATTTAGTGAGAATCTGAAATCTCTTTTCTGTTCTTAATGAATTGTAATCACAAATTAAAATTACTATGGCAGAGAGCCATAAATAGCAATGAACAATAAAATTATTTTTTCCACCTTCACTGTTTTGTGCAACAAGATTCAGTCTATTTGTATATATTTGAATAAACAAATAATAGTACAATTTAAAAGTCTTGAATATTTCCAGCAGTGAATTTAGACATTTTCTTCTACCATACGCATTCCAATTTCACTTTAATTAGCTAAAAAGGTTGCAATTAAGACCATACATCTTATTAATTCTATAAAGAAATGAAATGCTTCTTTTTGATATCTCTCATAAAGAAAATTTGGAAGTGTCAGAGACTGAATTATAGGAAAAAGAACATTTCATGGCCTAGTAATTCAGGCAATACATGCCAAGCAATAAGAAGAGGAGAAAGATAATTGAAGTAGGTAGAGTAGAAGAAAGATTGTGGGATAAACATTATGTATGGAGGCATACTCCCCAGGTAATGAGGTGATATATCTAATCTTTTGTAAAATGTTATATACAAACAGCCCTGTTTTCTGGAAACAGACAATACTCGCAGCTATAAAAGAACAAGTAATCAAGCATTTATTATTCTCTAGCTCGAGCAATAAGCAGAAAATTATACAAGCAAAAGAAACTCTTTTAGGCTAAATAAATTGTTCAGTATATACTTTCTCTAACTCCAAGTCAGCTGTCAATTATATGCACTGATGGAAGAGGAGGCATAATGTAGGCTGTTTGAAATGGCAAATATATATAAAAAAAAAATCACACGTGATATGGACAATGCATATTCTGACCTGAACCCTAAAAGCAGTAAGAGCCAACATCTGCTAATAGCTTGGTCATGGGTGAGCTTTGCATTGCTAGTTGAAGGAAATCTTGGGTTAGGAAGTATGCTATATTGGTGTAGGGTTTAGAATTATGAGGCACGGCAGGAAACTCTTTTAGTGTCTCATATCATTAGTGTAATTGTTTCAGTATTCACAATATCTACCTTACATGATCATTATCAGGATTTGATAATATAAGGTGTGTGAAAACTTTTAGAACTTATTTAAATTGTAGTTATTACCATTATACCATAAGGACAGAAAATTTGTCTTTTTTTAACATTCTGTCTTCAGTATGTGACTCAGTAATTGGCAAATAGTAGGCACTAGATCAGTATTTCTTGAACAAATAAATAAATGAATGAATAAATTCTCATTGGTATTGTTAGAAACTATAGGATAAATGGGTTTCTGATAACTCCTCAAATAAGAGGTATGTTTTATTATGATAACAATAGAGATAATAATTTTTTAGGAGCCATGGGGATGCATAATTACTAAAACCTAAAGATATAACCTTACAGGGATTCACTTTGCTTGATCAACAATATCCTAGCATCAAGTAATGGATAATAGACTGAAAACATTTCTACAGCAGTGACTCATTTTAAAAAGCCCTTAGTGAAACTATTTGTGTATTTAATATTTATATCAAATCATAGTTTTATTTAAAGCTCAATGAACAGATAAAGAAACCAAGACAGAAAAAGTTGTAAAACTTGTCAAAATATAGAGCTAAATTAGGAGCTCAGCTAGGACTTTTAAATTTTTTATTGTAGTTGTTTTACAATGTTCTGTCAGTATCTACTGTACAGCAAATTGACCCAGTTATGTATATATATATATATATATATATATATATATATATACACATTCCCTTTCTCATATTGTCTTCTATCATGTTCTATTAAAATGATTAGATATAGTTCCCTGTGCTATACAGCAGGACCTCATTGCCTATCCATTCTGAATGTAATAGTTTATAACTATTAACCCCAAACTCCCCATCCATCCCACTCCCTCCCTCTCCCCTTTGTCAACCACATGTGTGCTCTCCATGGCTGTGAGTCCGCTTTCTATAGATAGGTTCTTCTGTGCCTTATTTTAGATTCCACATGCAAATGACATCATATGGTATTTGTCCTTCTCTTAGTCCACTTAGTATGACAATCTCTAGTTGCATCCATGTTGCTGCAAATGACATTCTTTTGTTCTTTTTTAAGGCTGAGTAATATTCCATTGTGTATATGTACCATATCTTCTTAATCCATTCCTCTGTCGATGGACATTTGGATTATTTCCCTGTCTTGGCTATTGTGAATAGTGCTGCAGTAAACATAGTGGTACATGTGTCTTTTTGAATGAAAGTTTTGTCTGGATATATGCCTGGGAGTGGGATTTATGGATCATATGTTAGTTCTATATTTAGTTTTCTGATGAGTCTCCATACTGTTCTCCATAGTGGTTGTGCCAATTTACATTCCCACCAACAGTGTGGAAGGGTCCTCTTTTCTCTACACCCTCTCCAACATTTGTTATTTGAAGACTTATTAATGATAGCCATTCTGACCAGTGTCAGGTTGTGCCTCAGTGTGGTTTGAGTCTCATTTCTCTAATAATTTGTGATACTGAATACTTTTTCATGTGCCCATTGGCCATTTGTATATCTTCTTTGGAAAAATGTTTATTTAAAACATCTGCCCATTTTTCAGTTGGGTAATTTTTTTTTTCTCTTGACTTAAGTTTGTAAATTTTGGAGATTAAGCCCTTGTCAGCTGCATCATTTGCAACTATTTTCTCCCATTCCTTAGTTTCTTTCATATAAATATTTTTTTAATATGGCTTCCTTTTGCTGTGCAAAACCTTGTGAGTTTGATTAGGTCCCATTGGTTTTTGTTTTTATTTCTATAAAACAAAACTGACTGATGACTTATGTAAGCAAACATTTGTACAGTTGATGACAGAAAATGTTTTGTCTATATTCTCTTCTAGGAGTTTTATGATGTCTTGCCTTATGTTTAAAACTTTAGGCCATTTTGAGTTTGTTTTTGTGCATGGCATGAAGCTGTGTTCTAGTTCATTGATTTATATGCAGCTGTCTAGTTTTCCCAGTACCACTTGCTGAAGAGACTCTGTTTTCCCCATTTTATATTCCTGTTTCCTTTGTCAAAGATAACTGTAGATGTCTGGGTTTATTTCTTTTCCTTTGGTCCATACGTCTGTTCTTTTACCACTACCACACTGTCTTGACTACTGTAGCTTCGTAGTATTGTCTGAAGTCTGGAAGAGTTGTGCCTCCTGCTTGTTTTTTTGTTTTGTTTTTTTTTTCCCCTCAGAATTGCTTTGGCAATTCTGGGTTTTTTATTGTTCCAGATACATTTTTTGGATTGTTTGTTCTAGTTCTGTAAAAAATGTCATGGGTAATTTGATAGGAATTACATTAAATCTGTAGATTGCTTCAGGTAGTATGGCCATTTTAAGGATATTAATTCTTCCAGTGCAGGAACATGGAATAGTTTTCCATTTCTTTGAGTACTCTTTAATTTCCTTGATTAATGTTCTATAGTTCTCATTATATAAGTCTTTCACCCCCTTAATCAGGTTTATTCCTAGGTATTTAATTTTGGGGGCTGCAGTTTTAAAAGGTATTTTTTTATACTCCTTTTCTAATACTTCATTTTTAGTATTCAGAAATGCAATCAATTTCTGAATGTTAATCTTGTATTCTGCTACTTTGCTGAATTTGTTCATCAATTTGAGTGGGTTTTGTGTGGAGTCCTTAGGGTTTTCTATGTATGGTATCATGTTGTCTGGGTATAGTGACAATTTTACCTCCTCTTCAATCTGGATACATTTTATTTCTTTTGTTTGTTGGATTGCTGCATCTAGGACTTCCAATACTATGTCAAATTAAAGTGGTGAAAGTGAGCATCCATATCTTGTTCCAGATTTTAGCAGGAAGGCTTTCAGCTTTTCTCCATTGAGTATTATATTGGCTGTAGGTTTGTCATAAGTGGCTTTTATTATGTTATGTTCCCTCTATACCCACTTTGGTAAGAGTTTTTATCATGAATGTCTGTTGGATTTTGTCAAATACAGCTGATATTTATATTCTGTATGTGATCTGTCATACCTTTTCCTTAAGAGCACATAACACTTCTTAATTTGAATACCTGATTTTTTAATTTAGCCTAAGAAAAATATATGAAATAATATATATAAAATAAGTCTTCTTAATTGGACATTCAATATTGTTAGGTAGAATTCCTCAGGATTCATTTTTTTTCTATATATCTTTAATAAATCCCAGAGGACTTCACTTTTATATGTATTTTCTTCCTTTTTTCTAAGAAGTAAAGTTACAGGGTGAAACAACATATGGGGATGGGTGAAAACCAACAGGTAGTGTATGATCCTGGAGTTTTATTATTCATGCTTGTAAAATATTCAAAATGTGTTTATAAATTTTTTTAAGAGGAAAAATAAAAATTTTTAGATTAAAAAATCATGGCTAGTCCTAAGAATGTAAAATACAAGAACCCATGTTTTGTTCACCTTCCTTTTTAGCAGGTCTCTGCTTATGGTATTTGTTCAATACATATTTTTGTTGAATAATTCAATGAGAAAATGTGGAACATAATATCCCTATGACAATGTGGAGGCCAGATGCAGAATAAAATACCCTTCCTCACCAACTTTTCAATTCCATATATTATGGAGTTTTTCTATAAAAATATGTAATGTTAATCAAAAAGAAGATGCAGATTGATATAAAATATAATAAAATGCCTTACATAACTATCTAGCATGTGATCCAAACTGCATTTACAGTCATACTTGCTTTTTACTCTTACCTTTTGTTTCATTTTATAAGTAAATTGAACTGGACTAATAATTGTTAAAACTGAGTTCTTACATTAATAAATCACAGAGACTGTATGTAAGGACATAGTTGAATTAATGGGGAGGTAGTGTGGCAGTTTATAGCCCGTGAAGGAAAGCTAACTAAATCTTTGGACAGAAGCCTTTAAGGAAGAATCCCAACTTTTCAATGGAAAGCCAGTGATGACAATGATGAAAGTAACAAGCAGGTAGATGAAAAAGAAGGTGATGTTATACAGATGAATAACCTACAATTTCTCCTGTTTTTCCTTTCATTGGTTTCTGAAGTGAATTTGAATTTCCCAACAACAAAGGAGCAAAGCTCAGGACTAATGCTACACCAGGAATGCCGTGGGATGGAAATGAGGGTGGAAGGAGGGAATGGGAGATGCTGTGATAAAAACCTTGCCTGCCTTCTCAGTCATTAATTAGCCAGGTTCATATGCAATCACAGGTTGGAGTTTTAAGTAACATAAGCCTTCTGAAAGGTCTTCAGGGACCTTGCCAAATAGTTAAAAGCTTTATACACATGATGATATGAAACCTCATGACAATATTACAGAGTGTTTAGCACTATTGCTGCTATGCATGGAAAATAAAAATCTAGCTAGATTAAGAAAGTGTACATTACTTTTCCTAATTTTCAGAGCCTATACTGGACAGAGATCCTATAGTTAATCATGAACTGATTCGGATAGAACACCGTAAATCAACTATAATGGAAAAAATAAAATCATAAAGATAATAATAATAAAAGAAGCATTTTAAAAAAATTTTTTTGGGAAAACTTTGACCTAGAAACTCCATTTAAATTTTGGTCTTCCTTTCCTTAAAATTATCTGCAAAATAATTAACTGACATTTATTTTTAAGATGCTTACAGTATAGTCTTCTAGGTCTTAAAGAGCCTCATTAATTTGTGTTTTTTATAGATGAAAACTATTACATTTAGAATGGATAAGCAGTGAGGTCCTACTGTCACACAGGGAACTATATCCAATCTCTTGGGATAGAACGTGATGAAAGATTGTATGATAATAATGTGTGTGTATATATATGTGTGTATATATATATGACTGGGTCACTACACTGTACAGTAGAAATTGGCACAACATAGTAAATCAACTGTACTTTAATACAAAATAATAAAGGGGGAGTTCCCGTCATGGCTCAGTGGTTAACGAATCCAACTAGGAACCATGAGGTTGCGGATTTGATCCCTGGCCTCGCTAAGTGGTTTAAGGATCCGGCGTTGCCGTGAGCTGTGGTGTAGGTTGCAGACGCGGCTCGGATCCCATGTTGCTGTGGCTCTGTCGTAGGCTGGTGGCTACAGCTCGGATTAGACCCCTAGCCTGGGAACCTCCATGTGCCACGGGAGCAACCCTAGAAATGGCAAAAAGACAAATAATAATAATAATAAAGGGATTTTCTTTTTTTGTTTTTTGTTTTTTGGGGCCACACCTGCAGCATATGGAGGTTCCCAAGCTAGGGGTCCAGTCGGAGCTACAGCTACCGATCTATGCCACAGCCACAGCAACATCAGATCCAAGCTGCATCTGTGAGCTACACCACAGCTCACAGCAATTCCAGATCCTTAACCCACTGAGCAAGGCCAGGGATTGAACCCACAACCTCACGGTTCCTAGTCAGCTATATTTCCGCTGCACCACCTAGGGAACTCTAAGAAAGGGATTTTAAACAAATAAACCAACAAACAAAAAGTATTCATGATTTTTGATGTAATCCTATGCTTAGTGGGATTTGTGGGCTTTGAATGGTCACAGTAACCCCATCATGTTCCTGACTACCAGAGAGAAAGCACAGGGTCCAGGCAAATTCTCTTGCAAAGATTACACATGAAGTCTACCTCTTTCTCCAAAAACTGCAAAATGTATAGGTGAATGCATTTTGGTGGAATGGTGTTGCTATTTCCTTTTAGCACTCACAATTATATGGGCATATCTACATTATTTCAGAAGCAATGGCCAGGAATATCAATTAAATAACTAGATGGATAAGGAAAGATGCTTAGCCAATGTTGTTTTTCTCTGGGAATAGGAAATGGAGGCTAATTAAAAATCAACTGAGATACGTGAACTAGCTAAATATAAATGTTCTCTAACTCTTCTTCTCACACAAATTTTGGGGGCAAGAAGTCAGAAGGCGGTCATCAAGTTATTACCGGTATGAGTTAGGAAGCAATGCAATGATCAGATAATATGTTGTCAAGTATGTTAATTACCTCAATGGAGAGAAAAAAAAAAAAGAATTGGTAACCTGTGACTTGGTAAAGAAGAGGTGATTTTGGAGAAGAAAAAGCATAGAAAATAAAAAAGAATATTTGTCAGTATTGGAGCCCTATTGCCAGAACAAAGCCAGTTATTGCTGTGTTAGATGCATCCATGTAAGAACCAAGAAATCAAGTGCTGTCCATATCCCCAAGGGTCAAAGCCATGGCTAAGGCTAGGTTTACCTATCCAAGTTGAAAATCGGGTAGAAGTGGGATTGGAAGAACATGGTCAGCACAAGAGAGAGCTCTTGAGGGCTTAACATGATCTTACAAAGAAAAACTGCAGTTCTCCTTACATATTTTTGGCATATGATCCTTAATTGGGTTAAACTAGCATACAAAGTTAGACATAGAGCACACATTCACTTGGTTTAAGTTGTGTTTAATAATTTAATTCTCAATAATGTATAATCATTAATTTAAGAGAAGCTATCATAGTTAAATCATTTGTGTCTATAATTTGACCATTGCAAGATACTTCTTCCACTTTCACCGTTAATGCATTAGAACCTGTGAATACCAGAACAAGCTCTTGTAAATGGTATAGAGTATTAAATAGCCAACATATATTGCCCTATACACATGAAAAAAGATCACAAATTCTCACATGCATGTATTACAAATTATGAAAATATGCAGTCCATTTTTGTAAATAATCTGAAATATATTCAAATTATTCTGGTTTGCTGGGTTTTGAAGATTTCAAGTCATATGTATCATTGAGCTTTGATGACAACAGAGATTGGTTTACGTCTGTATTTCTCTCCTACAAGCTGTGTAAATTTAGGGGGGTTAATTAGATTTTTGAGCCTCGTTTTCCCATTTAAAAGGGAAATAATAATGTTAACTTTATTGGGTTGATTTGGACATGAATGAGGAAACATATGCAAAAGTTATGGCACAGTGCCTAATACTTAATAGATTCTTCCATAGTGTTAGTGATTTCTTTCTCCCTTGTTCAAAAGTTTGAGTATATTATAGCCTATGAATAAAAATATGAATTATTTCCAACATAACCAAAATTCTTAATATATGTTATAATAGACTCACATGATATCACATAAAAATTACAGTTTTTGTAACTAGAAACTAAAACCAGCAACTTAAAGTGGAGAATTTTTTAATGAAAGCAATCATTTGACACAACTACTAAATGAGTAAATGTAGAGACAAAATCCTAAGCTAAGAAAATTTGAGTTCAGTTCTTGCTAAAGCTCTATAAGAAGACTATATATATATATATATATTTTTTTTTGTCTTTTTAGGGCCACACCTGTGGCATATGGAAGTTCTCTTTGGAGTTATAGCTGCTGGCCTACACCACAGCCATGGCAACACAGGATCTGAGCTGAGTCTGCGAACTACACCACAGCTCATGGCAACTCAGTATCCTTAACCCACTGAGCAAGACCAGGTATGGATCCTCCATCCACATGGATACTGGTCAGGTTCATTACCACTGAGCCATGATGGGAACTTCAAGAAGACCATTAATGGATGAATTTAAGCTTAAAAGATGGGAAGAGATTTTGAAAACTGTTCATGAGAACACTAGAAGGAATTTTAGGCTATGGAACAAAGAAAATTCTGAGATCTCATGTGTGGGCTAGCATGTGGAAACAGAATAAAAGAACTTCTACGTTGCCCACTGACTGCACTAATGTAACTCAGAAGAATGCAAAACGGCACATTAAAACTGAATCAAAAATAGCAACAGCTAAACAGCTGTTGGAGGGAGGAATGGGTAACCCAAGAAAGACATGAAACCATGTGTCACTGGTGCTTTTAGAATGGAGGCATAGGGAGTTCCTGTCATGGCTCAGGGGAAATGAATCTGACTAGAATCCATGAGGACACAGGTTCATTCCCTGGCTTTGCTCAGTGGGTTAATGATCCAGCATTGCTGTGAGCTGTGGTAAAAGTTGGAGATGCAGCTCTGATATGGCATTACTGTGGCTCTGGTGTAGGCCAGCAGCTGCAGCTCCGGCTCGACCCCTAGCCTGGGAACCTCCATATGCTGCAGGTTCAGCCCTAAAAAGACAGAAAAAAAAAAAAAAAATGGAGGCAGAGCAGAGACCATGGGTTAAGAAAATTGAGAAGGAAATCCTCAATGTTTGGATTAAACACTAGAGCTCAGGGTCTCTCTAATCCTTTTTAACTTTAAGATTTCACAATATGAATGACAGCTGGATTATCCAAAACATGAAGTGGGGTAAATATAAAACAGAAGTTTGTTATTAGAAATAGCTTCAGCTTTTAACCTGAATTTTTTAGGGAGGAGTTGCTAAAATTAATTTTGAAAGTATTTTCTGATTCATAAGAATTCAAAGAAGCAAAGGGAAATTCAATAACACTTTCTGATAAAGCAATGATTTCATCAATTACATTTATATCCAGAGAAAAAGTAAACACCAAAAGATTACAAAAGATTATTGAGAGCAAACTAAAAAAATATAGACCCAGTGCATAGTTGTTAACACCTCCATTTCAACCTGCAGCCAAACACACAAACACAAAGGATATTTTGTTGAGACTGGAGATGAAGATAAAAGAAAGCCTTTGCTAGAGTATGAAAATTAGGATTTCTCATCTAATCTATATTTACCTTTCTTTCTTTCCTTTCTTTTCTTTCCTTCTTTCTTTTTCCCAATAATTCTTTATTTCTTTATTAATTCAATTTACATACATTGAAATTCATTCTTTTTTTATGCAGATCTGCATTTTGACAGTCATATAAGATTATATATATAATATATATAACATGTAATATATAACATATATATAATATATATATATATATATAAAACATATGTATATATATGCAGGACTGTCACCATACAGAATAATTCCATCACCTCAATAAATTTCTACTGTTTCCCATAATAATTAGGCCATTCGGCTTTGTTTCCTGGGAATTTACTAAATTAATGTATTAGTTGTAACAGCTATTTTACATAGTCTCAGGCATTTTCTGGATAAGTAATCATGTCTTGAATAAAAACATTTTTATTTCCTATTTTAAAATCTCTAAAATGATTTGTTTATTTAAATATTCATTTATTAACCTTATAGCACAGGCCAGCTGTCTAGTGTGAAGCTCAGTACAAGTGCTAAGAGTGCTTAATCCTTTCCCAGGTCTCAGTCTCATCCAGAATGTACCCAGTCATTTCAATAAAGTATGCTTCTTTTACAGGTTTGCAAAGGTATTAACAAAATATTATTCTCTTCCTAAAACTTTGAAATTTCCACTTTCTTATTAATTTTTATTTTGAATCATGGATGGGCAGTGGGTTTCATAAATTGTGTATATTGAGATGATTATCTGGTTCCTTTTTTCAAATTTTATTTTTATTGTAGTTGATTTACAGTGTTGTGTCAATTTCTGCTGTACAGTGTATTAACCTAGTCATACAGATATATATACACATTCTTTTCCTTGTGCTATCTTCCATCGTGTGCTATCCCAAGAGATTGCGTTTCGTTCCCTGTGTTTTACCGTAGGACCTCTTTGCTTATCCATTCTAAATGTAATAGTTTGGATCTACCAACCCCAAACTCCCCATTGTAGTACTTCCCCCTCCCTCTTGGTAACCACAACTGTATTCTCTATATCCATCAGCCTGTTTCTGTTTTGTTGGAAGCTTCATTTGTACTGTATTTTAGATTCCCTGTATAGGTAATATCCCAAGGTATTTGTCTTTTTTGACCTATTTCACTTAGTATGAGAATCTCTAGTTGCAAGTGGCATTATTTTGTTCTTTTTATGGCTGATTAGTATTCCCTTGTATATATGTAACGTATCTTCATTCATCTGTTGATGGACATTTGGGTTGTTTTCATGTATTTAACTGAAAATTCAATTTATTAATAAGCATTTTCTATTTAGATTATCTATACTTCATCTTGAATGAGCTTTGATATTTAGTGTCTTTCAATAAATTATTTTTCTATATTATCAAAACATTGGTATAAAGTTTTAATAATACTCCATTTTTATTCTTTTAATGTCTGTAGGCTGTGTAGTGATGTCACCAATTTTAATCTGGATATTGATGGTTTGTATGTTTCTTTTTTTTTTTTTTACTTTATCAGCCTGGCTAGAGATTTATGTGTTTTATGGATCTATCCAATGAATTACTTTTGGTTGTATTGCATTGATAGTTAATTTTTTTATTTGTTTCAATTGATTTTGCTCTATTTTATTTCCTTCCTTCTATTTGCTCTGAATTTAATTTACTCCCACACCCCGTGTTGGAAGCTTTAAGTAGTGATTTGAGATCTTTCTTGTTTCATAATGTATGCATTATATATATATTATATGTATCAATGTATACATTATACATATAAAATTCCTGCAAAGTACTACTTTGATTGCACCCCACAAACTAAGGTTTTCTTTCTTCTTTTTTTTCTAAATTCGAAGTAAATGTTTATTTCTCTGGCAATTTCTTCCTTGATCTATGACTTAGGGATGAATTCCTTAATTTTAAAAACCTCAGAGAATTTCTAGATATATTCATATTACTAGTTTGTAATTTAGTTCCATCATGGTTAGAGAACATATTTTGTATGGATTAAGATATTTTAAATTTGTTAAATTTTATTTTAATCAACACACATATGTGAATATTGCATGTGCACATGAAAAATTAGTATCTCAGTCTTTTCAGGGTAAAGTGTACTATTATGCCAGTTAGATAAATTTGGCTATTATTATTTGAAGTTACCTATGTTGTATACATTTTTACTGACTAGTTTGTGTACTTATTCTATCAAAATAAGAGTGATGGAATCTCAGGAAGGAATTGCGATTTTTTGTTACTTTTCAGTTCCATCATTTTTTGGATTCATGAAATTTAAAGTACTGTTGTTTGATACATACATTTTACATCATATGTCTTCTTAAGTGTTAATAGTTCTTTCTGTGCAACATTGGTATAGTTGGATTTCAATTTACCATTTCTGGTTGATTTCTATTTGTCTCATCAGGTATATTTAATCACTTTTTGCTTTTATTTTGATTGTGATTTATTATGAATTAATCTTATCTCCACTTAGTTACACATTATTTTCACTTATTTATGTGTTTCAAAATACACAGCTTTAACTTATCACAGTGAACCATCAAATGATACAATGACAGTTCATGTAGGATATAAGAACCTTGCAATATGCTTTATCCCCTCCCTTCTATCTTTATACTATTCTCTTTATACAGTTTAATTCTGCTTATGTGGTAAAACACAATACATTATTATGCTCTTTGCCTTAGATATCTATATTATTCAAAACTTAAAAATATGAATATGTATTTTACATGTTTTTCATATTTTTACCATGTATCTTTCTCTTTTCCTATTTATAGGTTCAAACTTCCATCTGATATATTTCTTTTGCCTAAACAAATTATTTTAGCATTTGTTTTAATTAGGTTCCTAGAAATGGATTTTCTCAATTTTTGTTTGAGAAAAATATTTCATTTTTTGATAGATGTTTTCACTGGGTATAGAATTCTGTGTTTGCAAAATTTTCTCCTTTCTTTTGGTATTTAAAGATGTCATAACATATGTCTTATATTTGATCCTCTCTATATTATTTTTTTTTCTTCCTTTTATGTTGCTTTCAATATTTTCTCTTAACATTTGCTTTTGTGCAAATTGGCTATGATGCACCTACCTTTTTTCAATTTTTTAAGATTAATAATGTTTATCTTTCTCTACATTCCCTTAAATATGTATTTCATTGTCCCTCTTTTCTCCTGTCATTCTGCTCAAAAATTCTCAGCTATTACATTTTGAAATATTTCTTTTGACCTTTTTCCCTTTCTGAGACTCCCATTATGTAATGAGGCTAAGATATTTGATACCGAGCTCACCTCTTGGATTCTTTGTTCTGAAATTTTATTCTTTATTTATGTTTCATTTTAGACAATTTCTTTTGATATCTCTTCAGTTCTTTCCTCAGTTTTGTCTATTTTTGATAAATTCATTGATAGTTTATCTGTGATATTTTTCTTGCCTGCAGTCTAAAATGACTCTTTAAAATAATTTTTTATCTCTCTGATGAAATTGCCCACTCCTTATTCTATTCAGGAATGCTCTCCACCATTTATACTATGTCCTATTTCCTGTGTGCTGCTGTAGTAAGTCACCACTTGTTCAGTGATTTAAAACAGCAGAAATATATTATTTCACAGATCTAGAGGTTAGAAGTATAAGGTCAGGTTTTCAGCAAAGCCATATGTAAATAGTTGCTGGAAACGTTGCAAATTCAAGTTTTGCTTTTTGGATATTTCTGAAACTTTTTTGTGTATTTTGTTCCACTCTTGGTTGAATCCACAGATGCAGAACCCATGGATACATAGAGCTGATGGCATTTTAATGTCCTGGGGGATCATTTCTGATCATCTGTCATCTCTAAGTTCTTTGTCTCTTGAAAATGAGTCATTTTGTTGCCTTTTCACACACATCCTATTATTTTGGATTTAGCACAAAATTGTGTGCAGTGGTTGAGGAACTGGAGACATCCAGCTGTTTTCTTCCATCAAGTCAATAGTGTGCAAGATTAGGTCAGTCCAATTACTGGTTGAGCTGGATTTGGATTTTATCATTGTCAAATACTCTTATTCCCCCCCACACACACTTCACATTCCTCCAATAGCTGACTTTTGTTGCTTATTATTTAGTGTTAGGCTTGTGGTGCAGAGAGGAAAATTGTGGTTTAGACTGTATTTTTGGTAACACCTACACTGCTGGATTCAAGGCTGGGTCGGTTAAGCTTTCCTTTTACTCTCTTCCTCTTGAAAGCTAATGCTTCCTTATATCTGTTTTAGACACTGGCATGAGAAAATTTATTGCTTTTCCTCCAGGGACAAGTAGATTTTAATTCTACCATTCTTCCAAAACCCATCATCATCACAAAAACAATAAAAACCTTGGGTCTGCATTGGGTTTCCTGGTGTTTAAGGAGGGTTTTCTAACTTTAGGAAGGCAGAGGGTTCTTCTTGTACTTCTCCACCATTGCCTTCGAGCAGCAGAGATTTTGTTGCCCTTCCTCCAGTAGCTTAAAGGCTTTTTAATGAATATTTACTACTATCCTATTAAATAAGAAAAGAATCTGAAAAGGAATGGATATATGTATAACTGATTCATATTACTGTACACCTGAAACTAACATAACCTTGTAAGTAAACTATACTCCAATAAATTTTAAAAAATCACTGCTGTTATTAATGCTTGAGAGAAGATTTCTAGCAAGTGTCTGTTCCTCTCGCATATCAGCATCCATCACCTCCTACAAGACCGTGCATTGCACAAGCCTCCCCAGGCCTCTCTTGTCCCTTCTCTTTTTGTGAGTACCCAGGAGAGGAGCTTCTAAGTGTGAACTCTCCCACGTCTTGATCTTTTTTAAATTGGTATGCTAGTGCACATTTGGCCTTTAGAAATGTGTTCAAATTCCAGCTGATTTATTCTTACGCACATCTATGAAGATTGGTTCTTCTTCTATGCTTGTCGAAGGTGAAACATTCATATATCTCTGCTCTCTTCAGAGACTTTTGTTACTCTCTGGAATTCAGTTCCCTGTGTTGCCTTGTGATCTCAGCTCCTTGATGGAGTCAAGGAAAATGATGATTGTGTAGACTACCTGGCTTTTCTCATTCTTAGAACGGCAGTAACGTTCTTTGGCATCTCTCTTCATCTTAAACTGGCATAACATAAATATAACATGACCTAACATAAACCTAAGTTGCAATTCCAGGCAAACTAAGCATTAACTGTAAGGATTCATTAATTTTAAGTTTTTTTTTCATTTTGCTTATTGTCTATTTTGCCCCAGTAGAATCTTAAAAAAATGCTTTAAAGTCAGGGATTTTTTTTTCAGTTTTATTTATTGCTGTTTTACCCAGAACACTTAGAAAGCAAATCTGCCACAAAGTGACCTCTCAATAAATGTTATTGAATTTATTACGTATTCATACTTAATAATGTACAGGTGAATGAGTTGATACATAGGTTTTCACATTTTGTTCCTCACCGATATTTAATATAGGTAATATTATACTCATATTTTAGAGGAGAAGTGTGATTTTCAAGATCTTAAATAAACTGACCAGCCTAATGTAGTTGACTTGGCAGGGAAGGAGGAAAGAACATGAGGATTGGTGTCAGGCATAACAGGGTTTGAATGCTGACTCTGTTTACCACCTTTGATGATTTGAGAAGGTCACTTATTTTTTGCAGGTTTTGGTATTCTCTTCTTTAGGTGAGGCTAATAATTTCCTTCTCTAAAATGTTACATTAAAGAATGAATAGAAATACTGTTTACAGCAACCGTCACATAATAAGCACTCAGTAGCTATTTGTATGACTCCTGTTCCTCCTGATGAGTGTTATTGTTGTATCATCCTTTTATTATTTGGAGCTTTAATTTCATTTCCTCTGATGCTAAATCCTGAGAAATTTTTAGTTTATCCTGACACCTTTGAAACATGGGAAGTTTGAGATGAAAATGAGTCTAAGTTTACAGAACCTAAATCTGGGCAGATGGTAGAATGCATGTAGAGAACTATCTGTTCTCTGACCTAGAAGGCAAGCTTAACTCTCCTTTGTGCTAAATTGAAATATTAATAAATATGAGCAATGTATATAAAACAAAATTAGCAATGATAGGAAGTGTTTTAAATTTAAACCCTCAGTGACTAATCTTTAGGGAAAATAACATTTTTCTAAGGAGAGGGTTGGTTTTTTTTTTTTTTTTTTAGTGCTTGAAAAAACAAATAGCATTGAGGAGAGTGTCAGGATGATATTGATGAGTAAACAAATGTAATATCAGGAAGGGCTTTCTAGGCTATGCTGCTTTGGGTTCTATTGTCAAGGTGATGGGAATTTGGAAAGGATTAAAAGAGAATAATAGATTTACATATTTTAAATTTATCTCTCTGGGCAGAATGGAGTGCTGTTAGGCAAGGAGCTATAAAGAGTTCATTCAAATTCAGATGTTTTATTGTTTTATGTTGTTTGAGACATGCGGCTCTTTATGTCTAGGGAGTGACATAACAGACAAGGAGAGTTGATGGCAAAAAAAAGAATCATGAAATTTGTAACGTAAATTGAGTTACTGACATAATCATAATCCCACTGAATAAAAAAGAAAATCAACCTTCTGTCTATCTCTGTAAGTTTCCTGGGTTGCTTAGGTCTGCTGCCCAGCATGCATCATTTTACCCCTTTTCAAAGAATGATAGACATTTCTGTGTCATTTAAAAATATATATATATATAAATTCTTTTTCTCTGTGTTCAAATTTCATGGTGCTGATAAGAAGTTTTGAAAATATCTTAGTAGTGACAAAATACATTTTTCTTATTTGAAATAGAATTCTATAGGGATGTATTTCGTGTCTCTGTGGAGAACAGCCTGAGGCATTATCTCCTGGCATATTGGTTAACATCTATTTTTGAGAGTCCATTAGCCAGGAAACTCAGACTGAAAACTGATGTTTTCTTTTTATATTTTGTTATACATTTAGATGTAAGTGAAGCTATTTTGAAAGCTAGAAAGACTTCATTGATAAAAGTCATCTCAGATATCATCAAAGAAAGCTTACTTATTTTATAGTTGAGAAATGTAAGGCCCTAAATGAGAGACCAGGAGTTCCTGGTGGCTCAGCAGGTTAAGGATCTGGTATTGTTCACTGCTGTGGCTCTGGTAATAGCTGTAGCTCAGGTTCAGTCTCTGGCCCAGGAAGTTCCACATACCCCAGGCATGGCCAAAAAGAAAAGTTTAAAAATAAACTGAGAGACTGTGACCAATACCATTTAATTACTATATTCATTGGTTAGATTTTATCCTAAGTGTTCTGCATGTCCATTCAATGTGCTTTAAACTATAGCTTATTGCATTAGAGTGAATCATAAATTATTAATCATGTAGAAACAAATACATTATTTCATTGGGTAGTTTGAAACCTAAATTAATACCTTTTTCCTATTTTAAGAAAATGACTTTGTCATTATGCAAATATAAATTATTCATTTCTGAAACTATCAGGTGTAACTTTTCAAATTACACAGCCCTATAAAATAATGGAAATATATAGTATAACTTGTATAAAATGTACAATTTGAGAGAAAATGAAGACTGTCCATTTGACATTCTTCATAAGAAAATAAAATTTACACAGTATGAATTAACATTGGCATTCAATAGGACTCAAATTTCAATAAGACATGAATTCTTTCCTCAAGCAACTTGCTATCTAGTAGTGAGACAGACATTAAGTAAATCATTACTGCATTTGATTATAACTGAAATAATAGAATAGTAAAGAGAAGAGGTTTTTTTGTGGTATCAATTTGAGCAGCTGAAAAAAAAAAAAACACCTGACATATATGATATACCTTAAGGACATAGTAATGGGCACTTAGTTTAGAGATTAAATAACATCAGAGAGAGATTCTTCAGATAGGAATTTTTTTATTAATGAACTGTACATCTAAAAACATAGTTATTAATAGGGAGATCTACTCTCGGCTTACACACTAATTAGAAAATGGCTTTTGGATAAAAAGGATATAAATGTAAGCTTTTCCAGTGGAGTGATAAGAAAAAAGGGCAAACTTTAAAGAACCTTCAAAATTAGGAGTACAAAACAAATAGCTCTCTGCCATCACAAAAAAGAAAAGGGCAAAATATTTAGACGTTTCATCCAAAGAAGACATAAGGCAGTTAATCTCACAATAAGGTGTTCAATATCATCATTTGAAAAATGCAAAATAAAACCTCAACTGAACTATTATTAGATATTGATCAGCTTTGCTGAAATGATATACTCCTCCTAAGACTGAGTGTTGGCATGGCTTGGGAGCAACTAAAACTCATGCATTGGCGATAGTGATGCAGAATTGTACGGTCTTCTGGGAAACAGCTTGGTATTTTTTTCATATGATATTGATTCTGTTATATTCATAATCACTCAGAAATGGAGGCAACCCAAGTATATGTCATAAGCGAATGGTTAAACAATTTGTGATGCATCCTTAATATGACCTACCACTACTCAGCCACAAGAAGGAATTAACCCCCAGTAGACACTCAACGACATGAATGGATCTAAAGGCGTTATGTATATTGAGTGAAAGAACTCAGCCACGAATGGTTCCAAACTATACTATCATTTATATGACATTCTAGAATAAGCAAAACTGTAAGGATGGAGTACAAATCAGTGTTTTTAAAATGTTAGCTGTGTCACCAGGGAATTTTTCTGCTAATGTAACTGTTCTGCATCTTGACGGTGGTTACAGAAATCTATGTCTATGTTAAACTCATAGAACAGAGTACCAAAAACATCTAATTTACTGTATTTAGACTTAATAATAACAAGAAATTACACTATCCTAACAATATGCAACTAATTCAATGATTATATCTAAACATATGATCACTCTAAACGCTGAAGAGGATGGGAGTTCCCATTGTGGATCAGCAGGTTAAAAACGTAGCTTGTATCCATGAGGATGCAGGTTTGATTCCTGGCCTTGCTCAATAGGTTAAGGATCCAACATTGCCATGAGTTGTGGTGTAGGTCACAGACATGGCTCAGATCCCATGTAGCTGCTGCAGCTCTGATTCAACCTCTAGCCTGGGAACTTCCAAACGCTGCAGGTGTGGCTATAAACAAAAGCAAAATAAAAGAAATTGCTGAAGAGGATGTAGCAAATTGGAACACTCATATTTTCTGATAGTAATATAAATTGACTCGAATACTTTGGAAAATAGTTTTATATCTATTAAAACTAAACATAAGCCAATATAAAGCCCATTTCTACTCCTAGATATATACCCCAGAGAAATGTGTATGTCAACCAAAGGCCACATGCAATAATGTTCATAGAAGCTTTCCTTATAGTAGCCAAAATGTAGAAACAACTTAAAACAAATAAATTATGTCTAAATAAAGTGAAGTGTATTTCCACATGCAGCAATAAAAATTGACAAGCTGTGGGAGTTCCCTTGTGGTGTGGTCGGCTAAGGATCCAGCATTGTCTCTGCAGTGGCCTGGATCCAGTCCCTGGCCAGGAACTTCCACATGCCATGGGTATTGCCAAAAAATAGAAAAGAAAAATAAACACGCCATGTAGACACACAACACTGTTGAACCTCACAGATATTATGTTGAATGGAAGAATACAAACACAGATGAGTACATTTATGTAATTCACTTAGTGATATATCTCAAAGATGGACAAAACTAATCTTTGATCACAGGAATAAGAGCAGGAGATACAGTGAATGTATTGAGTACAATGGGAGATAAGGGGTTATGCTGGGGTGATGAAACTTCTGCATCTCAGTCTAAGTAGTGGTTACATGCATACATACACATATAAATTTACATGTAGATATAAATTTAATAGAGTTACATGTTTGAAATTTGTGTATTTCATTGTATATATTTTATACCTCAATTCTTAAAATATTTTTTAAATCAAAAGAAGTGAAACATGGGAAAAGAAAATAAAAGAAATAAAGGAAAGGATGAGAAAAATATTTTCAGGTATTCTGTTTCATAGATTCTATTCAGTTACTCCTAATCTAAATGCTGATCCTTCAGTAGATAAAATTAGTGAACCTCCAGCTTATCTGAGCATGTTATTTATTCCACACAGATATTTAATTATCCCACAACCTCAGTTATTAGTCATCTGTTGATAGATTTGCATTAATGTATAAATCATTATGCCAATTAAGTGATTTAATATGGAACATATTCTTCCTGAGCAACTAGATTCTTGTATACAGTTCATCACCACCCCCTCCTCTATATCTAGCAATCTGAAGAATAATTAGAAGGTTTGCTCACGTAGGTCATACACTGTACAATTCAAAAGGACATGTTCACATCACAGTCTAAGGTCATTTCATTCTCTCCATTTGTATGAAACAGTTTTCTGGTTTTCTGGTAGAGAAAATATGATGATTTAGAGAATATTTTGCCTAAGTTCTGGCAAAGCCTATGATTATTAACTTGCTATCACCCTTTCTAAGATCTCACCTTCATCGTAGAGGAAAAACAAGGCACAGTATAGGCAGTCCTTTTTGGTCCCCATTATGCAGCACCAACGGGAGATTTGCAATGTAGAAGGAAAGCAGAGGTCACAATTGCATTGAGCAATTTATGGGCAGATAAACATTCAGAGGGCTCATGCAAGGAGCTAAACATTTTCTGGAGGAATTTCTGAGAACAACCAATCTTGGTGCTGAGAAGAACTTAATCACTTGTCTCTCTGACCTTTGCTCCCCTAGATTTTAAGTGGTTGTATAAACATTGGACTGTCTCTATTACAACATTTCATTCCTTGAATATATAGAATAGGCACAGTATTCCTGATAAAAGCACTTACTGAAATATTTCCCAAGAGTAGACACTAATTCTCCAATGCTTTGGTTGTTTGGTTTTGTAGATTTAGCATCTCTCTCCCATGGAGTCACAGTGATGAAATTCCTTCTGTAAAAGCAAATTATGTGGCACATTTTTAGCATGGTATCCCCTGGATTAAGAACATGTAGTATACTAATTATAAATTATCACAAGTAATTTATGAATTATGAAGATATGTATTGGTTTATATCTTTACATTTGACACTGTGCTAGTGAAAATGAAACAAGACATTTTAATATAATCAAGTATAATTTGGGGAAGCCAAAGTAGGAAGATTTTATCTAAGGTAGGGGAAGGTTTCCTAGGAAAGGTCATTTAGGTTGATAAATGGAATTGGTGTTATTTTAGTGAAGTTAAAAATTGAAATATTTAAAGGGTCCTCTGTAGGACAAAGATATCCCATCTCTTTTCCAATAATACCTATGAATTAATTTAGAAAAATCATTATTCATCCCAAGGATTTTAGCAAAGTCACACAGTAAATGTTCTGCTTTTAAAAAATAAAAAAAGGAAGAAAAAGAAAAATCATGATAGATATCAGAAAATTTCTGTTATAGCCTACAAATTTACGTGTTTTTAAAATAATGATTTTCCAAGAAAGAAATGTATTTAAAAGTGGGACCACTATTGGATATATTTGTAAAATGCCTTTAGTACATTTGTTATAAATTTAGACATCCTGTCTGACAGTCTGTATCATAGACTGTCAATAGAACATATTTCAAAATTTATCTGATTCCAAAGACAGGTAATGATTGTTAAGGTATTAATAGACACTCTTGGTGGAGTACCATCTCCCTGCCTGGTGCCATGTTTGGACTTCTATGTTTGTTATACAATGTGATTTTATCCTCAGAACAATCCTATAAGTAGGGCATTTATTTTACTGAGAAAATATAAAGCTGAAGAAATTATACTACTTACTATTTGACACATCTAGTAAACAGTAGACAAGAGAATGAATCTAGTTCTGACTCCAAGGTACAAACTCTTTTCCTCATTATACAACAGCTCATAAGATTTTACTGCATATTTCTGGATCTCTAGTCACTGGTATGAAGCATTGTATTTATCTTTTAAACTCTGGTGAGTTAGACTACATTTATTATTTCTGTGACAAATAAGATTTGTTGACACTATATCATGTGCTAAGACTTATGTTAGCTATTTTACAAACAGTGTATCATTTTATTTTCAAGCACTCTGAATAAATATGTTATCATACTGTAAGGAAAGATTAGACTCGGAGATAAAAATTCACGAAGTTAAAACAAATGGGAGTTTGGATTTTAAATCTAGCTAGTTAGACTCAGACTAAACCCCTTAACTTTTTTCAATTCTCCAAAAGCATGATCTCTAACAGAAAAAAACCTAAGAGTTTCAGCCGTTAATACATATTCAAGTAAAAGTAAATTTCTCAGTGACAAAAGATTTAATTCAGTGTGTTACAGAAACTGATAATTCATTCACGCTAGCTGCTGAAATAATACATCAGATGGAGCTTTGAGATTCAAATTAATATGCACTAGAAATTAAATATATGTATTATAGCTGAGATGGGAACCTGTATAAACAAACCCAAGTTTGAAGGATGAATACACAATGGCAAATATGACACTTACCAGCTAAAACCTTTATAATCAAGCTACCATAGTGTATGAGGGCACAATACATGTTTTTTATGGAACAACAAGAATTTTTGAATTGCTGGAAAAAGTTATCATGCTGTCTGGATCTAAAAAGGAGGCTAGGTTCATTGTTGAAAGATAAAAACCTCTTAGTTTTCTAGATAATAGAAGAGAGATAATACAAAAGGAAAGTCATCTATTCCAGCAGACATTTTTCTAGCTGGAAGGCACCTGCAAAATCATCATATTATGCCATCTTATTTAAAAACTGTGAAAATGGAAACTCTGAGAAGATTAAAAACATACACAAGACCACAGGGTTTATTAGATGTAATAATTTAGGTCTCTTTTTCTCAGCGCAGTGATTTCCTGTAGACCACACAGTAGTGTGGTTTGGGATGAGACTAGGTGATAAAACTTTCAGGAAATATTGTTGACTTTATACACATTGAGGCACCACACTACACAATGAGAAATGCATTTTTTTAGCTCAGACTGCAAATGAAGTGACTCTTTTCAGCAGATATATTTAAAATTCTCTTTTATTTCCACAACTTCAGTGATATGTTGATAATGACAGAGACAAATGCAGTCAGAAAAGAGAGAACACAGGTGTACTGAGAAGCATTCCAATTAAGAGAGGAAGAGATTGATATAAAAACAGAGTTCCACTCACCTGTTCCATGGATTAATTAATGAAAAATAGTCAACACTTTGCAAATGATATTGTTGATGATTAAAATATATTGCAAGGATTTAAATAAGAGCTTTGGGGGCTTAGATTGCAGTTGAATTAAGTAAGTAAACAAATACCAGGAAGAAGCACTGAAACAAAAATTCACATACTCATCCAAATAGTGAAGACTGAAAACAAGATAGAAGAAATTTTATGGAATTTCAAAAACAAAGGAACAAGATTAATTTAGAAAAAAAAAATTTCTTGCACAAATGTAATTACACATTTATTACACAGTTAGAAAGAAAAGTGATATCAGAGTTCATTTGTCTTAATTTAGGATCATGAAAAACAATCTGAAAAAAGAATAACTTTTATTTAGTGAAACAAAAAAGGAAAAAATCCAATGTGAGGTGTATTATAGATATTAAAATTGTAGACAACTTGAGACCTCTGACAATCACAGGGAATACTTCTCAGAATTTTCTACCTAAGAGGCTACAGCCTTTACCACAAGTAAAGTTTGCCCTTGTGATGTTTACTCCCTATGTTTACAGATAACAATTAACACTGGAGGAGACCCTGAAAAAGAATGCAGAAAGATGAATTTGAGATGAGTCATGGATGAGTGAGTTTGAGTGCTTCAGAGCAGTAGCCTAAGGATCCTTAGGAGGCACACAAGTGCAAAGCTATCTGGATTTCTGATATGAGTTGCTACAAGCAACTTTCATTCTAGACATTGGTCTCCTTTACATTCATAATTAGTGAAGTCAAAATATTCGTTCCAGCTCTAGGTATATTGTGGGACTAGGTAGATCCCATTTGTCTGACCCGATGGCCAGAGGTGCTAAAGGAAAGAAAGCAGCTATCCCTTGACATTTTTCCCCTCATGTGCCAGTCTATTCAGTGCCATGTGATAGATCAGGTTTTTGTTCTGCTTCATACTGTTTTCTTTACCACACCACTTGACTACCTGTGCTTCCTGTTGAGAGAAGGTGACTTATTCATGAGTCACACAATACTCATCGATTATTCAGTTAAATCTAGCACTGTGAAAAACAATAGAAGTGATCATTTCATTTTAAAAATTAAAAGATTTATTCTAGCACATCATTAATGAAGGTTCAAATAATGACATCAATGGGAAAAGTGAACTTGATGACAAAAAGATAATGAGTTCATTTTTGAATATTCTGTTTGTTTAATAGAGAACAGGCCATTTAATATGCAAGAATAAAAGTATTTCCAAAGCTAGAAATGTAGATTTAGAAATTACTGATGTTAGTTGCAGAGAAGATGAATCCCCTGATGGAGAGGTAAAAAATTAAAAGAGAAGCAATTGTGGATAGAGAGATTAGACTCATGTGAGTAGAGGAGGAAAAAGAAAAGTTGCAGGAAGAGACAAGAATGGGTGTTAAGCATTTAAAAATCTGCATTTATGTTTTAGGAAGCAGAAAAAGAAAGCTTTTAATAAAGTGCTGAATACTATTGTAAATTCAAAATTAAGAATACCAAAACCAGACAAAGATATCACAAAAAAGGAAGTTACAGGCCAATACCACTGATAAATATAGATGCAAAAATCCTCAACAAAATACTAGCAAATGAAGTCCAAAAATACAGTAAAAGGATCATATAACATGATCAAGAGGGATTTATACTGGGGATGCAAGGATTTTTCAATTTCCACAAAATCAGTGTTGTAGACTACATAAACAAATTGAAGAATAAAAACCATATGATGATCTCAATAGATTCATTAAAAGCTTTTGACAATCCGACACCAATTTATTCTTAAAATCCCTCTAGAAATTGGGCATAGAGAGAACCTTTTTCAACATAATAAAGTCCATATATAAAAAACTCACAGCTAACATCATTCTCAATGGTGAAAAGCCAAAAGCATTTCCACTGAGATCAGGAACAAGACAAGGATATACCCTCTTGCCAATTTTATTCAACACAGCTTTGGAATCCAAACTGGAAAAGAAATAAAACTGTCATTATTTGCATATCACATGATGCTATACATAGAAAATCATAAACTTTCAGAACTGCTAGAGCTCATCAATGAATTCAGTAAAGTCGCTAGATACAAAATACAAAATTAATACACAGAAATCTCTCACAATTCTAAACATTAACAACAAAAGATCAGAAAGATAAATAGAAGAAATAATCCATTTGCCATTGAATCAAAAAAAAAAAAAATGAAATAACTAAGAATAAACCTACCTAAGGTGGCAAAAAACCTTTATTGTAAAAATTACAAGACACTGTTGAACTTAAAAAATGACACAAACAGATGAAAAGATATTCTATGTTCCTGGATTGGAAGAATCAATATTGTCAAAACAACTTTACACCCAAGGCAGTATACAGATTCAATGCAATGCCTATCAAATTGCCAATGGCATTTTTCACAGAACTAGAACAACAACAATAACAACAACAAAAATTATGGAAGCAAAAAGACCCTGAATAACTCCACCCCAGTCAAATAAGCATAGTATACTTGACTCTGCTTCCCTTGAGGGTTTCATCTCACAGATGTTGAAATATTAATATATAATCAAAATAGAATAGAGAAACACAAGCTATTAAAATTTTTCTAAAGTACACAGGCTTTGGAACTAGACAGATTGGCTAGATTGAGTACTTTTTCATCTCAAATAAGAGAATACCATTCTATCTCACATAATTGCTATTAAAGTTGAAGAAGTTAATAAATAGAGAATAGAGAGCTCCCATTATGTTTCAGCTGTAACAAACCCAACTAGTATCATGAGGATGCAGGTTTAATCCCTGGTCTCACTCAGTGGGTTAAGGATCTGGTGTTGCCATGAGCTGTGGTGTGGGTAGCAGACATGGCTCAGATCTAGTGTTGCCATGGCTGTAGTGTAGGCCAGCAGCTGCAGCTCTAATTTGACTCCTAGCCTGGGGACTTCCATATGCCATGGGTGCAGCCCTAAAAATAAATAAACGGAGAATAGCACATAGTGTGTCCTCAGTCACTGAGCGATATTTTTATTACTTTTTTTTTTTAATTCAAAATCCGTCTATTTCTGTCTGCAAAAAACTCCTTCAGGATGCTTCATTTGGTTTTCTGAATAAGATCCTGAAAGGCTAGATCTGTATATGTAACTTGCTCAACATACAGATTCTATTTTGATGACTTCTTTATTTAGTCAAGCTATAAGACTCTGAACACTTCCATTAACTGAGAAAGCCCATTTCTTTTTTGGCCCTGTGTGATGACCAACTTTGGGGCGTTATGAGTTCACCAAATTAACTCTCCCTCCTAGGAGACTAATCTGCCTGCTGCTTTTCTGTTTCTGCCAGCTGGCTTTCTGCAATCCCTTTGACTCCTGACACACCAAATTTCTGTCTTTTTACATTTAAACTTCAGCAGTATCCAAGATTTCTTTGACATGATCCTAAAGCTCTTTGTTCTCAGAGGCTACTCATATGGTAATTAACATTGGCTTAGAACAGAAGAAATAGAGCCAGAACATTTTATTTATAAAAAGTAAATTTTAATAGTATAACAAAACATATTTCCATATGACATTACGTATGTATAATTCATTTAATATAAATGTATTATTTCAAAACATCATGCACAAAATAAGTGTTCAGATTACATTTATCTAATAAAAGTGTATGGATATAAAATGCTTTTAATATAAGAGCTTACTGCAGGAGTTCCCTTGTGATGCAAAAGGTTAAGGAGCCAATGTTGTCAACGCAGGGGCCCAGATTACTATTGTGGTGAAGGTTCAATCCCCAGTCCCTGGCTTGGGAACTTCCACATGCTGTAAGCACAGCCAAAAAAAAAAAAAAAAAATCCATAAAACTTAGTACAATAAAATTTCAAAAGCAAATTACAAAAAACATTGAGTAAATCAATTGTTGGGTATGACATGATGGTCTTATATACATAACACCACAGCAGATTTTTATGCTGGGAACAAAATGAAGAAATATATAAATTAAACCACCAATTCAAAGAATGAGTGTTCATAAATTTCTGGTTAAAAATTAAATTAAATTTTGGTAGGACTGAAGGCCTTTGAGTATCAATTTTTGTTCATAAAGGTAACAAATGCCCCAAAAAACAATGATGTACCCTTTACTTCATCAAGATATTTTTTGATAATTCAGAATATGACTATATATCAGTCAAATTTATGAACCACATCTGATTAACTTTTTAAATTTAACTACCAATGTCACCCTCTGATGGTGTCAATTTTTCAGTTTCTTTTAACATTTTTTCCTCCATGAATGTACAACCTGCAATAATAGGGAACACATTGAATCCAATTTAGATAATGAGCCTTAAACACTTTATTCATGAATTAATTCAGCAAATATACAGCAAGGAATATTCCCAGATCCTCCTTGATAGATCAAGACAGGTACTGCCTCTGTCTTCAGAGAGCTCACGGTCTAGAAAATAAGTCAAGTACTCTTTGAGAATCACTAAAAGCCATCATCATTCTTTGAAGTTTGACTAGATAGCCCCTCTGTTGGGGTAAGTAACACCCTCTCTAATGCACATCACTTTTTGTATTTCAAAAGATTAATTTTAAAATCCATATGTTGACAGGACTATGTTCTGATTTACTTAATTCCTTTATTCCACTATGGCAATACAAAATATTTGCTTCTTCCAGTGTACCTTCTGTAGTTTTCAATCCAGTTGGCTTTTTTTCTGTGATTGTTTGCTCAAGCTTCCCGTTCTTCATTCTTGTACTTTGTTGGTTCCTTCTGACTCGATGTCTGGCCACTGGGATTTCTTCATCTTCCTTTTTTCTACCATTTTATTCGTCTTGGGTAGCTGATCTTAACACCTACTTAAATTTTGGGTTTTAGATTTGAATCAAAAGGACAAAATATATATATTTTGTAAAGTAAAATGAATGTCCTTCACATTTACTTGAGCTTTGTTGTGAAAGTGAAATTTTCTTTGCAAGAATATTCTCCTTTGGGATGACATTGAGAACTCTTCCAGAAGATAGTGGTTTCTACTTTAAGTTGGCAATAAGATAGACTGCTAAAGAAATACATGATTCAGCAAAGGATCCTTCTAAAATATTGTCAACTTTTGTCACTATTGGATTATGCAAGGTCATAGTTCAAACCATTTTGTTTGGTGTGGGATATCAACTTGTAAACTTAAAAAATTAAATATTCACACTATGATAATAAATTAAAATTCATATGGACACATAGTATTTGAAACTTTTAGGAAATAACCTAAATGATAAAAAAGTTAAGATTTTAGGTAATCTTTAGGGTATCTATTACCTTCAGCTTCACTCTGTATGATTAATAATCCAGGTATTTGTCTTAAAAATAAGATGATATCAAAAAACTGCTATACATGCATCATTATTTTTAACTCAAAGACAAAAAATAAGATTCGCTAAGTTTTATTAATAGATTTTATTTTTAGAAAAGTTTTCAATTTGCAGGAAGAAAAATGTGTTTCACAGTTCCATGGCTTTTGCCAAATGCATGATGTTATATATTCATCTTTAATAGTATCATGTAGAATAGCTTCACTGCTCTAAAAATCCCTGTTCCACATATTCACCCCTGAATCCTGTTAACAACTGATTTTTTTTTTAACTTTCCCTGTTTTGTCTTTTTTAGGAATGCCATGTAGTTGGACACATGTAGTATATAACTGTTTCAAACTGGATTCTTTTACCTAGCAATACACATATAAGGTTCTTCCATGTCTTTTCATGATTTGGTCGCTCAGTTATTTTTAGTGCTGAATACTATTCCATTATGCAGATGCATCAAAGTTTGTTTATCCAAGAACCTATAGAAGGATGTTTTTGTGCTTTCAATTTTTGCCAAATATGAATAAATTTGATACATTCATTCATGTATTTGTTTTTGTGTGGATATAAATTTGCAGCCTATTTGGTAATACCTAGGGGTGCAATTACTGCATTTTATGGTAAAATGGTATTTATAAGAAACTGCCAAAATGTCTTCTAAAGTCTCTATTCTGTTCCACTAATCTATGTATCTGTTTTACCACAATTTCTACACTGTACTTATCATGGCTTTAGAGTAAGATTTGAAATTTGGTGGTATCCATTTTCCAACTCTGTTCTCCAGTCTTGTTTTGGCTGTATTGGGTATTTTGTCTTTTCCCATAAATACTAGAATCAATTTGTGACTATCTACTAAGTCACTAGCTTGGATTTAGATTCAGTAAATTATTATTTCCAAGTTATTTTCACAATAAATTGTCAGAAATAACCTCTAATTAGAAAAAAAATAATCAGATAAACCTTTTCTATCCCAATGAACTACCTGTTCATGTTAGTTTACAATGAAAGAAAGAGGATTTTCTGTTTTGGTGACAATCTCATGGAATTTCCTTTTCACACTGTCATATGAATAACAAGAAGGGATAAAAGGATCTCTTTCATGATATCATTGAATATTAGCATTTTCATAGTATTTTCAATAGCCTGACTTAAAAACATTAGTAGTCTGTGCAGGATTTATTCCTATCCCATTAGTAGTAATCATTGAGATTTTTGTTGCAGGATCTTTAGATGCTTCAGTTGCAAATTTTGAAACCTCTGTGAAAGGTATACCTTCAGGAAAACCGAATACTTTGTATACCATTCATGGTCTTAAGTTTGCATTGTCTTAAAGGAAGCATTTAACATAGTGGGGACAGTCTGGACAGAAGCCACTAGATAACTCTGCAGAGTGTCTGCATTTCCTCTCCTCTGTCCAGAACCTCCAGTGCCATTCAAGAGTATCCAAACTTTAAAATACAATTATTTTTCCAACCCAGAAATGATGATAACAGTGTATGCCAGAGAAAACCTGCCATCCAACAAAGCAGTCTTACAGCAAGTTTAAAAATATGGTTCACCCTAAGTAGTAAATGAAGTGCAGAGGAAAATATGTGCAAGATTTTAGCTTTCACTCACCTCCAGTGATTTGGGGGACACCATGTGATTTTAGTGAACCCCAATGTCCTCTTTGTAAAAATGAAGCTAATGACAGTTCTTTGGCAGGATTTTTGAGATGATTAAATTATACCACATTGAAAGTTACCTGACGCCTATTAAGTACTCAGTAGATGCTTATAGCATTTCAAGTTCATATGAGGTATTTAATAGTTCTCTGTCCTGCATCCGATTTTGTAAATGAGAACACTTACTTCATCCCTCAGACTAGTCCTTGAAGAAGGTTCATTTCCCTTTACTAGTTAGTTCAGTCTTTACTGCACAACCAGAACTCTTTCTTTCTCTACTAAACCCCTGTTTTAAACAAGATGATTTTTCATTTCCTGTCAATGCCATAGGGCATTCCCATAAAAATAAAATTGAGAACTCACCCACAACTATAATGAAAAGAGACCTTTGGGAGTTAAAAGTCTGTATATCATGCAAGTACCTGGTGCACACAACTGAAGGAAATCTGACCCATAAAGAAATGTTGTGTGCTTAACCACAGTAGTTATGACCATTAAAATACTGTAGATCAAAAAATAAAAGGCAGCTTGTTTTTAATTATCGTTTTCAATGAATTTTGCCTGTGAAAAACAAAAAAAAATATTTATGGTGGGACATTTTCCACTTTCTTTCTGATCGCAATAGTAGCAGACCACAAATAATTGGTTGGAAAGAATTTTATATTATCTGCATTATAGACTATGTAGAGAATTCAGATGCATGCATTGTTTAGGAACTGATATTGCAGTAAATATATTTTACTTTCTAATTCATGAAGAATGAGTAAAAAGAGTGCTGCAGTACCATTTGAACAAGTCCACTGAGAAGAAATATTTATCTCTTAAGTTTAAAGAAGAAAACTCTAACCAAGGAGAATATGAATTTCCTCAAACACATATATACTCATGCAAAGGTATATGGAGAATTGGTTTCTTGTGCATTGAATTTAAAATATAGGACATTCAGTTTGCAGAAGTCCACTATGATAAAAATAGGATTTTTGTTGTTTATTTTTGTTTACTTTCATTTATCTTTCACAGTAATGTTCCCTATCTTAGTCTAAATCCCTCCTTCAAGGCAAATGCTTTGCACAACTCTAAGAGAGGCCTACTCTGTGTAGTTCATATGAATGATATCCCATGGACTTAGAAATGTTAACTTTCAAAGAACTGCATAGAATTCCTGTCCATCCCTCTGCTGTAAAAGATGAGATTAGCTCTAGTGTCACTTCATCTTTGAATATTCCAAGAATGCTGCCACTTCTCAATTTTTTCTCTTCCTTCTTTATCTCTTCTAACCCCTTGGGTTTATGTGCATTACATGCCAGTGAATCTGTATCAATCAAGATAATTTTGTTGAAGATATACAGATGGCCAACACGCATATGAAAAAAAGTTCAACATCAATGATTATTAGAGAAATGCAAATCAAAACTACTATGAGGTACCACCTCACACCAGTCAGAATGGCCATCATTAATAAGTATGCAAATAACAGATGCTAGAGAGGGTGTGGAGAAAAGGGAACCCTCCTGCAGTGTTGGTGGGAATGTAAATTGGTACAACCACTATGGAAAACAGTATGTTGATGACAAAAATATCAGAAAACTAAATATAGAACTGCCATATGGCCCAGCAATCCCACTCTTGAGCATATATCTGGACAAAACTTTCCTTGAAAAAGATACATGTACCCATATGTTCATTGCAGCACTGTTCACAATAGCCAAGACATGGAAACAACCCAAATGTCCATCAACAAATGATTGGATTTAGAAGATGTCATATATATACACAATGGAATACTACTCAACCATAAAAAAGAACGACATAATGCCATTTGCAGCAACATGGATGAAACTAGAACTCTCATACTCAGTAAAGTAAATCAGAAAGAGAAAGACACCATATGATATCACATATCTGGAATCAAATATAATGACACAAATGAAACTTTCCATAGAAAAGAAACTCACAGACTTGGAGAACAGACTTGTGGTTGCCAATCTATAATTGATCATGTGACAAATAGTGCTACAGGAACAAATATTACTGAGAAGTAATCTACTTTGAAGCTGAGTGACAGTTCTACAGTTTGTAAGGTCATTCAGTGTCAGTTTGAAATAATTATTTCTTGGCCTGTAGGAGGGGAAGGGGATGGGATGGACTGGGAATCTGGGGTTAATAAATGCAAACTATTGCCTTTGGAATGGATAAGCAGTGAAATCCTGCTGTATAGCACTGGGAACTATATCTAGTTACTTGCGATGGAGCATGATAGAGGATAATGTGAGAAAAAGAATTTATACATGTATGTGTGACTGGGTCACTTTGCTGTACAGTAAAAAATTGACAGAACACTAAACTAGCTAAAAGGGAAAAAGTAAAAATCATTAAATAAAAAAATTTTTAAAAGGATAAGCTTTGTTAACTGATGTCACAACCAACTACAAATCCCAGTGGTTTCACTTAATAAAATGTTTTTTCTGACTCATGCTATGGTCCAATTCATTAATCAGGAGGCTCTAGAGTCTTTCAGGAAACTTATCCATGGTTTTGTTCTTCCATAAATTAGACACCTCCATTATTTAGTTTTTCATTTTCAACTAGTTAAATAGCAAATGATGGTGATGGTGACGGTGATGGTGATAGCAATAGTAATTTAAAGACTTCATGATAGACTTTAAGGTCAGACTGGAAGAGAGTTCACATTATTTAGCCACACACTGCTCATCAGAATTCACACCCAAGATTCACTCATCTTTAGGAAAGGCAAGAGAATGTAGTCTCTCCATCTATCTACTTATATATCTATCTATTTATTCATCCATTCATCCCCAGGAGAAAAATAAATCATAGCTTTTGCAGTATAGACTTGCTTCCATCAATATCTTTCCTAAAATGGATTTAATAATTTCTTTCATCCATATGAAGATTACCCAGTGTCCCATCCAATCATACCTTTCAGTGTAAATCTAGACTCTTAGGACCATGTGCATAACTTTCCATAAAGACTGTAAATAGTACTTCATGATTTGACAACTTTGAACCAAAAAGTCAAGTTATTTGTCTCTATCTTCCATATAAACACTCCCAAATATAGGGTAAGAACTTAGGGCAAACACACAGCATTCACAATACTGGAATTTGGTGAGACAGTTTGAATTCCTTTGTCCACAGCTTTAGGAGGAGATGTTCTGATTACAGCTAATGTTTCTCTCTGAGAAGAATTTCCTGTTTCTTTTCTCTAATTTGTAGCCTTATGCCCTGCATCTTCATTCCTTGTCCTCTATCCTCTATTGCCATTTATGAAGTATGGATTGGGATATACACAATTCTTGAAGGCCATTCACATTTTGATATCTGTTTTTTGCTGAAAGAAACTTAGTGACTCAAGATTATCTTAATTCTCTAATGGACAATGATAGCTATGATTCTTAAGAGATTTGGCCTTAATGTTCTCTGGCAAATCATTTTTTGAAAAAACATGGTAAACTTCTGATTCATTTGTTACTAAGTAGCCACATGTTCCAATAGCACATGCAGAGTTATTTTCTTGATAATGTACTCAAATTAGCATTTTTCTCTTTAGCCACTGTGCTTGCCCCTTACACCTCAGTCCTAATGACATGCACTCTGGGGATCTCAAACTCCAATGGTAAAACCATATTCTTTATCTGATCTTTGATACAGGCATCCTATTAATGGGCTTCAAAAGCTGTGTTTGTTTCTGTGTGAGGCTAAAGAGAAATCATTAACCACCTCCTCATAGTCAAACATTAATGGAATTTCTTTTTCTTTCCTTATGCTTGAAATCTGTTCATCTTTCTTTTGAGCTCATCTCTTTCTTTTAATGTTTTGTGAAACATAACCCATAGTCATTTATGTAACTATATTCAGGTTCCATTTCTCCTGCAACAAATTGCTAGAAATTTACTGGCTTAAAACAGCACGTATTAATTATCTTATTTTCTATAGGTCTGAAGTTTGAAAAGGGTCTCACTAGGCTAGTATAAGTCGTTGGCAGGGCTACATTCCCTTCTGTTCACCCTGAGGAGATTTTGTTTCCTTGTCTTTTGCAGCTTCTAGAGGCCACTCACGTTTCTGTATTGAAGGACTGTTTCGACCATCTGTAAAGCTAACAATATCCAATTGAGCTTTTCTCACATTACCATCTCTCTGGTTGTCCTCTTCTGCCTCCTTCCTTGTTCCATGTTTAAGGATTCATGAGATTTTCATTTGCTGAATCTGGATAGCTGAGGACAGGCTACCTTATAAAAGTCAGCTGATCATTAATCTTAATTACATCTGAAACCTTAATTCCTCTTTTCCATGTAAAGCAATACGATCATAGTTCCAGAAATGAGGACACAGACATGAGAGGACCGCTATTGTGCCTGACATAGACATTAACATTTATTTATTTATGTATTTATTTATTTTTATTTAAGTCCTCTACCAACCCCAAATCCCCCTCCATCCCATTCTTTCCCACCTCACCATTGGCAATCACAAATCTGTTCTCTATGTCTGTGACTCTGTTTCTGTTTTGTAGGAAGGTTCATTTGTGTCCTATTTAAGATTCCACATATAAGTGATATCATATGCTATTTGCCTTTCTCTTTCTGACTTACCTCACTTAGTATGAGAATCTCTAGTTGTGTCCATATTGCCACAAGTGGCATTCTTTCTTTCTTTTTTATGGCCAAGTAGTATTCCATTGTGTGTATTTATTGTATCTTAATCCATTCATCTGGCAATAGACATTTAGCTTGTTTCCATGTCTTGGCTATTTTGAATAGTGCCATCATTAACAGGTTTACAAATAACAAATGCTTGAGAGCATGTGAAGAAAAGGGAACCCTCCTTCGCTATTGGTGGGATGTAAATTGGTACAACCACTGTAGAAGACAGTATGGAGTTTCCTTAGAAAACTGTGGAATTACCATATGATCCAGCAACCCCACTCCCGAGCATATATCTGGACATAGCTATAATTCAAAAAGATTCATGCACCCCTAATAGTATTTAAAATGATTTCCTTTAGACCTGTCATCCCCAAATGCTCATTATCTGATTTCCAAATTATCAGAAGCAACATTTTCACCAAGCATCTTGACACTGATTATCATGAATAACTAACTTTCCAGACTCTCTGTGATCTATCAATTTCTTATCACCCACTACAACTTGATAGATAAATCGATGCAATATTGTGTGTGTGTGTGTGTGTGTGTAATTTTGAAACAATTATAGATTTATAGGAAGTTGCAACAGGGTAGCACAGAAGTTTTGCGTATTCTTTACCCAGTTAATACAGTATCAAAATCAGGGAATTAGCATTGACATTGCTACAATGTATAGGTGTAGTTCAGCATTTTATCCTATGTAGATTCCATAATCACATCACAATAATGATGCAGAGGTATACTATCACCACAATAATTTCCCTCATGCTGCTTCTTTACAGTCACATCCACTCCAGTATATAATTCTAGCCCTCTGGAAGCCACTAGTCAGTTTTCCATCTCCATAACCCAGTCATCCTAAGAATGTAGTAAATGTTATATAAGTGGAATCTTAAAATTTTGATATTGAATTTTCTTTTACTTTATTCAGCATAATTTTCTTTTGATCCATTCAAGGCATTAGGTATGTCAATAGTTTCTTAATTTCTTTCTAGTGACTGTATGCATATAATATGTTACTGCATACATATTTAATGTCATGGATCTACTATAGCTTGTTTATGGGAAAACTTTTCTCTTAGATTTTGCATAGTACAAATAAAGCTGCTATGGAAAAACTTTTTTTGTAGTGATTTTATTTTTTCCATTATAGATGATTGACAGTGTTTTGTCAATTTTCTACTGCACAACAAATGACCCAGTCACACATACATGTATACATTCTTTTTTCTCACATTATCATGCTCCACAAGTGACAAGACATAATTCACAGTGCAATACAGCAGGATCCCATTGCTTATCTATTCCAAAGACAATAGTTTGCATCTATTTACCCCAAATTCCCAGTTCCTCCTAATTCCTCCCCCTCCCTCTTGGCAACCACGAGTCTGTTCTCCATGTCCATGATTTTCTTATGATTTATATGAAAGTATAAATGTCCATTTTCTCTGGAGAAATGTCCAGAAGTATAATTGCTGAATATGCTAAGTGTACATTTATATAAATAAAAAATCCTGCAAAACAGTTTTTCAGCATGATTCTATAATTTACACTGCCATTTCCTTGTTAAGTTTTTTTTTTTTTTTTGGTTTTAGCAAGTGTGTTCACGATTGCTCATTAAAGCATTTTTATGATGCCTGCTTTGAAATTCTTATCAGATATTATGTCTATCATCTTGATATTGCATCTATTAATTGCTTTCTCATCCAAGTTGAGACTTTACTGTTCTTGTTATGACAGGTGGTTTCTAGTGAAAACCACTAGATTTTGGCTTATTATGTGCTAAGTCTCTCAGTCTTATTTAAATCTTCTGTTTTACCTTGCCTTTTATGATACTCCACCTGGGGAAAGCAGGGCACTGCCTTCTTGCTTCCTCATAGAGTGGAATATTGACACCCAGGGGGAGATAGTTCTAGAAAATAGTTCTTCCCTGGGTGCTGTCCAAAGCCCTCACTCTGACGAGGTCCCCTCTCACATCACTCCAGCTAGATGACTGTCTCATTACCCTGGGTGGAGGTAGTAGGATCCCGTATGTTCTCCACTGACACAGGGGTGGGGAAGAGGGTCACTCATTGCTGCCCAGCAGGGAGAAAATTTTCAAATTCCTCTTTAGCCTCTATGCTGTGCTATAAAGTACGTCTAAGTAAATTGTAAAATATTGAAATCTTAAACTTTATAGAGAGATTAATAGATGCATGAATCTATTAAAATCTACTTCCTAATGCTGGGGTTTATTTGTGCATTTCAAACTAGAGTCATTGTCTTGGCTGTTCTGAATTCAATTATGAACTTCTGGCTCTGACCTTTAACAAGCTTCTAGAGATGTATAAAAACACAAAAACATTAATAAGGTATTAGCCTTGCCTGCATCCGCCAGTGAGAAATGTCACTTTAACATGCTATCCTGTGCTTCCCTGTGCTTCTGAGTTATTTATTCCAACATCAGCTTCCTTAGTCCACTCACTCACTTGCTCCACTTTGACCTTCTGGTCTCCAGGTTTCCCGCATTCTTAAAGACCCCAAAAGTTAATTACTACTGGACTATTTTGAATGACTTATAA
Source organism: Phacochoerus africanus (assembly GCF_016906955.1). Lineage (NCBI taxonomy): Eukaryota > Metazoa > Chordata > Mammalia > Artiodactyla > Suidae > Phacochoerus > Phacochoerus africanus. The sequence continues at coordinate 128,068,071 of NC_062548.1, forward strand.
GACCCTTTATTATCATCCCTGTTCCTAGAGTCCTTTTCCTTATAAGCTCCCCAGTCTCAAATATTTCCTTCCCTCTGGTGTATTCATTCTGTTATTAAATATATGTTTTGGAATATTATTTCAATCTCAGGTAGTAGATATTTACAATATACTGTACTCTTGCTTGGAAAACACAGTGATCTTAAGAAAACTTTTTTTTTTTTTTTGTCCTTGATAAGTCATTTCAAGAGTTCTATCTTCGGAGAAACTTTCAGTAACACTCTCCTACATATTTCCTAAATTCTCTTAAGTCCAGTATTAACTATTAATGCATTTTTAACTACTTAGAGGTTGTTTTTTTTTTTTTAAAAAAAACTACTTTTAGGACATTTTTATTATTTTTTTAATTTTCAAATTTTTTTAATTTTTAATTTTTTTATTTCCCCAATACGCTTTTAGATATACAGAAAAATTAAGAAGATAGTACAGAATTCCCATACATTCACACCCATTTTCCTCTATTATTAACATTTTACATTAGTATGATAGAATAATATATGCACATTATTTTTAGCTAAATTCCATATTTTAGTCAAATGTCCTTGTTATTACCTACTGACTCTTTTGTTCCAGAATTCTGTCCAGGAGGCTATATTATATTTATTGGCATTTATCCTTAGGCCCCTCTTGGCTGAGACAGTTTCTCAGACATTTTTTGTTTTGGATGATCTTGAGGATTTTCAGTATAGTCAGTAGTTTGTAGAATGTTTCTCAGTTTGTATTTATCTGATTTTTTTTTTTTTTTCCATGACTAGAAGTATGTTGTTTGGGGGAGGAATATTAGAGAGGTAAGGTGCCATTATTATCACTATATATCAAGGGTTAATGCTATCAATATGACTCATTATTTTGGTGCTGATCTTTAGCACCTACCTGACTGAGAGTTTGCAGTCTTTTTCTCTTAAACTTACTATTTCCCTTCTTTCCATAGTATCCTCTTTTAAATTTTGTTTATTTGATTACAAGAGAGACAGAGCACCTTTTCCTGTTATTTATTGGCTATTTCACTTAAACAGCTGCTCATAAAATTTGTCTATTTATGGGAGTTCCCCTCATGTTTCAGTGGTAATGACCCCAACTAGCATCCAGGAGGATGCAGGTTCGGTCCCTAGCCTTGCTCAGTGGGTTAAAGATCTGGTGTTGCCATGAGCTGTGGTGTAGGTAGCAAAAGCAGCTCAGATTTGGCATTACTTTGACTGGCAGCTATAGCTCTGATTCAACCTCTAGTCTAGGAACTTGCAAATGCCTTAGGTGCGGCCCTAAAAAACATATAAATAAAAATAAAAATACCAAAAGAAAATTTTGTCTATTTATTTTAGTGGCAAAAATTAAATATAAAGTGACCTTCAATTAGGTATTAAAATTCCCTTTGTGTTCAAGAAGAATCTGACACAAAGGGAAGCAGAGAATTGCGTGATATCACTGTCATGCTAGAGTGAAGGTTATTTTGTTGTTATTGTTTTGTTTTGTTTTTTATAATAATCTCTTTCCTTTGGACTTTGGGATTTTGTTGATTTTCTTCTCCAAAGAAGCATCATGGCTCTTGTTGCCAAATGCATGACTTATCTGGGTTGTAACACAGAGTATATGCAGCTTGACTGTGGGGTGTTCTGTGGTCCATTGGAGCAGAGCCTATGCTCTGTACTGTAAGGATGTCCCAGTCTGGTCACCTTCATGTTGGGATACATCAATTATTTATTTCCTGGACCTGCTCAGCATGGTGTTTTTCTATTACCCAATTCTCCTAGATTCTATCTAGGTTTTTCTGACTTTAACACCTGCCCCTGATGTTATCTCATCATCTCACCCCTTCCTGTTATACAGTGCACAGAGAAACTGTTCTGTATGAACAGTTGAATTTAGAAGCTCCAAAGTTTCATATAGATAAGATTTCTCCCTCCCTCCAGAATAGACTCTCTCTGGTCTTCCATTAGGAAATGAATATGCATATACACATATCTCTACGTAATTTTATATGTTACCATCTGTATCTGTTTAGTTAAACAAGAGTTCATACTCATGTCCACCTCTAATCTCCTACCAAAGGATCATGGGATCATTCTGTCCTTTCACAATTGTTTATCTGTTTCTACTTGTTTATTCTACTCCAGCATGAAAATATGTCCCTCAATTCACTAGCCAATTAGAATTTTTCTTTTCAAATTAACATGTATAATGTTTCCAAAATCGTTTGCTCATTCCTCTGTGGGACACAATTTTGTTAAAGTACAAAGTGTTTGTATAATACTTTTTCTTTTTAGTCTCACAGACCCCACTCGTCACCTAAGTTACTTAAATCAGTACCTTTTACCCTACCTCCTTCACAAAACTCTGTCATACATGTGTGAAACAGATTTCTTTTGTCACATCTGCATTCTATCCCAGGGTCCACTGATCTCTTAAATAATTTTTTAGTTTGAATTACATGCATCAAAGTTCAACTTGAGCTATAAAGTTCTACACGTTTTTACAAATGCATAGAGTAATATATTTGCTATAACAGTATCATACAGAAGAGTTCACTGCTCTAAAGCATCCTCTGTACTTCATGTGTACAATCTTCCTACCACAAAAACCTCCTCCTCATTCCCTGGAACCACGCAACTATTTGTTGTCTTACGACTTTGCTTTTCTAGACTGTCATAGAGTTGGAATCATATAGAATGTAATCCTTTCAGATTGGCTTCTTTCACTTAATTTTCACTTAATATGTACGTAAGGCTTATTCGTGTCTTCTCACGGCTTAACGACCAATTCTGAATAGTACCACAGTTTATCCATTCACCTATGGAAGGACATCTTGCTTGATTCATTTTTGGACAATTAGAAACAAAAGTGCTATAAACTTTCATGCATAATATTTTTGAATTTTTATATATGTGAATATAAATTTTCATGGTAATTGTCTACATATTTAGGAAAGTGACCTTTGGGGTGTACAGTAAGATTATGTTTAACTTTATAAGAAACTATCAAATGGTATTCCAAAGCATTGTGCCATGCTTCAATCCCACCAGCAATGACTGAGAGTTACTTTGTTCTACTTCCTGGTTAGCATTTTGGTAGCGCAGTGGGTTTTTAAAAATTATTATTATTATTATTATTATTATTATTATTATTATTATTATTATTATTATTGAATTTAGCTCTTTTAATGTGTATTGTGGCACCTCATCATTGTTTTAATTTACATTTCCTTTAGAACAAATAATGTTGAGTATCTTTGCATATGCTGATTTTTTAGCTAGTTGTTTTCTTTGCTGAGGTGTTTGGTCTTTCACCTGTTTTTCACATAGGTTGATTATTTACTTGTTGTTGAGTTTTGGTGGGGTTTTTTTGTATATTTTGGGTGGTCTCTATATAGCAAATGTTTTCCTGCAGCGTGTGATTTCTTCTTTCATCCTCTTAACAGTGTCCTGTCCTTTCTCCTTACTCTCTCCCCAGAGCCACGATGGAAACATTTTTTTAATTGAATAAAAAATTCTTTAAATTCTATAATACTATATAGTTTTCAAAAGTTTCACATATATAATTCCATATAATGTGATAGTAACCCCTTTTCCCTAAACCTTATAGGAAGGATGGATGTGGATCCTTCCTTCTCCCCTCTAGTAACGACTACTTTGCTCTCTATATCTGTCTGTCTGTGTCATATATGTTTATTCACTAATGTGTTGTTATTTTTAGATTCCACATGTGAGTGATATGATACAGTATTTATCTTTCTCTATAGGATCTATTTCTCTTAGCATAATACCCTCCAAGTCCATCCACGCCACTGTGGAGAAGAGAGTTTGTTAAGTTTCTCAAAAAACTGAAAATAGTATTACCAAATCACCTAGCAATTCCATTCCTGGGTATATATCCAAAAAACATAAAGTATATTAATTAATTAATTAATTTGAAAAGATTCATGGATCCCAGTGTTTACAGCAGCATTTTTTACAATTGCCAAGGTATGGAGACAAACTAAGTGTCCAATAGGAGAATGGATGAATTGATAAAGAAGATTATACATACAATGAAATACTACTCAGCCATAAAAAAGAATGACATTTTGTCATTTACTGTGGAAACTTTTTAGGATTTTCATTGTGAGAATATGAGCATGAACTGAAGGTAAACCTCATGCTAATGGGTGCCCCTAACGGGACTGATGCTCTAGGGTTTTTTCAGTTACCCAGTCCACCTGCTTCAAGCAATTCATCAAGATTACCAAGTAACTGATCCTACCAGTTTATGTCTCCTCAGCTGGGACTCTCTGGAAACACCTGTCTCTCTAGGTTTCCAGGAAGCAGTTGTACCATAACCTCTTTTCTCCAGTGTATTGCTTTTCAGTTTGTTCACATTTTTCTTGTTATTAGGATGAATGACAGTGATAGCTTCCAACTTTTACATATTGAACTTGAAACCAGAAGACTAATTTTTTTAGTAAACAGAATGTGGTCTTGTTATCTTTTTATTTGCTCTATATTTTAATTGGTTACTTTATTATTTCCTTTTTTTGCATTTTACTTTTTTTTTCCGGTTTGACCAAATTACTATTTATTCTATTTTTCCTGTGACCAACTTGGAAAATTTAGTATGCTTCTCTATTCCATTAATTGTTAACTTTCTTAACCTGAAATTAATGAATTTATTCAATAAATATTTATTGATTATCCACTGTTTATTGTTTCTTCCTGGCATGGGACTAAAGCGTTGAATCAGATAAGAGAAAAGAGCTAAAAAATAGCTAAAAAGAGCTAACAATAAGCTAAAAAATACACAATAAAATGTCAAGTAATAAATACTATCAAGAAAAAATAAATCGGGTAATGTGTTGGAAATTTATAAGATTGTCTCATTAGTCATCTACAGATTTTCTTTAACTTGTAATATATTGCCAATGTTTATTTTATACTTAATTATATGTTTGTCCTTAGGTATTTATATAAGTTGTGTATTGTTATATTTTTACACATTTGAAAACTCATCACTTTCTTCTTTTAAACTTTTTTCCTCATTGTAGAAATTTTGTTTTATTTTTTAAGTTTTATTGACTTATAGTTGATTTATATGGTTGTGGTAATTTCTGCTGCACAACAGAGTGATTCGGTTATATATAAACACACATCCATTCTCTTTCAGAATCTTTTACCACATAGACCATCACAGACTGGATAGAGTTCTCTGTGCTATCAAGCAGGTGCCTGTTGGCCAGTCACTCCATTCACCTCAGTGTGTATATGCCAATTCCAAACCCCCAGCCCCGCCCCCTCCCCAACCATTCACTTTGGTAACAGTGAGTTTTTCAAAGTCTATGAGTCTGTTTCAGTTCTGCAAATTACTGCATTGGTTAGAGCCCTCAATCAAGTATCTCTTTTAATTCAGATTCATGGGTGATAAATTTAAATATGCACCAGTACCCTTCTTTTCTCTAGTAGGATATTAATATTTTTGTTGGGTATAACATATATGTGTCACAGTTATTTTCTTTTGATGTTATTCCCCCACTTTTTAGATTCTGGCGTAAAAATGAAATACTTTTGTGATCTTTTCTTTTTCTTTTTTTTTTTTTAAGAAACTCTTTCTCTCATCCTAAGCTTATAAGATTTTCTCTTTACCCTGGAATTGGCTCCAAGACTCCCTACATGCAGTGTTACTTTTATTTATCTGCTTACTGGAGCTCATATATTTTGTTGGAAAGCCTTGAGTAATGGTGGCTATACTGATGGTGCAAGGTAAAGATGGCTGTCTCTCTGCAGCAAGTAGGGTGCACATTCTCACTACTCAGAAATGCTCCTTACTTTCCTACCCTCATGTGTAGGAGGACTCAGACGTCTTGGCTCCTTGGACCAAGTAGATAAGACAAACCCACGCGTAATCAGTATTATTCTTACACTTTGTAGGTCAGGATCATTATAGGAAAAAGAAATAAACGTACATAGAAATAGATATATAGATAATGTTTTTTCTCTTTACACTGCAGTTCTCTTTACTGCAGCTTCGAGTCTCCACACTGGCAGCAAAAAGTCTTGTACCACTTCTGTTGTATTATATTACCTTAAATCCAAAGTCCTCCTTCCCACTTAATTACCCACAGGGCCCGGAAACTCCTTGCCTCTGGAGGATTGGCTGAGTTAGAGCTGAAAAGGAAAGGGCATAAAGATGCTTATGAGTTACCATTTTTCTGGACTTTATTCTAGAAGTTGTCATTATGGTGATATTTTAGGGTACTACTCTGACCCTCAGAAAAACTTCATAGGCTAATTGGATGAAAACAACCTGAGGAAATACAGTCAGGATAATTCATTATTTATCTTTTTGTAAAACAACAACAAGCACCAAAATGAGCATATATGTTTCTAACTTCTAAACAGCAATCACATTTTCAATTTATTTATATTTTGTCAAGATTTCATAAGACTTCTTATTAGGCAGAATAAGTTCAGTAACGTCAAAAGAAGGACTTTAGCCAGATTTTTATATTCTTATGCAAGATTCTGTTTATCCTTTTTTTTTTTTTTTGGTGGGAAGAGAATGTTTAAGTTCTAATTTCTTAACAAAAGAAATTTTGTTTACCCTTGAACTAATTGTTGAAATTCCTCAAAATAATTCACATGTACTTTGAAATCACTTATTTTGTTAATATTTGGTTAATATACAATGTAATTAGTTGTTGAATATAAGATTCTCTAAATACTTATTTCCATGTCACTTGGCTTTATATACTATATTTCTTTTTTTTTATTAATCAATGAACTTATTACATATATAGCTGTACAATGATCATCACAATCCAATTTTATAGGATTTCCATCCCACACCCCCAGTGCATCCTCCCACCCCTCAAACTATCGTCTTTGGAAACCATAAGTTTTTTCAAAGTCTGTGAGTCAGTATCTCTTCTGCAAAGAAGTTCCGTCTGTCCTTTTTTCAGATTCCACATGTCAGTGATAGCACTTGATGTTGGTGTCTCATTTTCTAACTGACTTCAATTAGCATGATAATTGGTAGGTCCCCATGGTACTAAAAATGCTGGTATTTTCTTCTTTTTAATGGCTGAGTAATATTCCATTGTGTATATGTACCACATCTTCTGGATCCACTCCTCCGTCCATGGACATTTAGGTTGTTTCCATGTCTTGGCTATTGTAAATAGTGCTGCAATGAACACTGGAGTACATGTGTCTTTGCGAGTCGTGGTTTTGTCTGGATAGATGCCCAGGAGTGGGATTGCTGGATCAAATGGTAGTTCTATGTTTAGTTTTCTGAGGAATCTCCATACTGTTTTCCACAGTGGTTGCACCAATTCACAATCCAACAACAGTGTACTAGGGTTCCTTTTTCTTCACACCCTCTCCCGCACTTACTATTTGTAGACTTTTTGATGATGGCCATTCTGGCTGGTATAAGGTGGTACCTCATAGTGGTTTTGACTTGCATTTCTCTAATTATTAGTGATGTTGAACATCTTCTCATGTGATTTTTGGCCACACAAGACTCCAAAGTATGTCTTCTTTGAAGAACTGTCTGTTTAGATCTTCTGCCCATTTTTGGATGGGGTTGTTTGGTTTTTTGGTATTGAGCAGTAGGAGGTGTTTATAAATTTTGGAGATTAACCCCTTGTCAGTTGATTCATTTGCAAAGATCTTCTCCCATCCTGTGGGTTGTCTTTTCGTTTTGTTTAGGGTTTCCTTTGCTGTGCAGAAACTTTGTTGTTCAACTAGGTCCCATTTGTTCATTTTTGTTTTTACTGTCATTACTCTAAGGGGTGGATCTGAGAAGATGTGGCTGTCGTTTATGTCAGAAAGTGTTTGGCCTATGTTTTCCTCTAAGAGTTTGATAGTGTCTGGTCTTAGATCTTGGTCTTTAATCCATTTGGAGTTGATTTTTGTGTATGGTGTTAGGGAGTGATTTAATTTCATTCTTTTCCATGTGGCTTTTCAATTTTCCTAGCACCACTTCTTGAACGGGCTGTCTTTTCTCCATTGTATATTCTTGCCTCCTTTGTCATAGATTAGCTGGCTGTAGGTGTGTGGGTTTAATTCTGGGCTTTCTATCCTGTTCCACTGATCTGTATTGCTGTCTTTGTACCAGTACCATACAGTTGTGATGACTTTTGCTTTGTAGTATAGTCTGAAGTCCGGGAGCCTGATTCCTCCAGTTCCATTTTTCTTTTTCAGGGTGTCTTTGGCTATTCTGGGTCTTCTGTGCTTCCAAACAAACTTTAAAATATTTTGTTTGAGTTCTGTGAAAAATGTCCTTGGTAATTTGATAGGGATTGCATTGAATCTGTAGATTGCCTTGGGTAGTATAGTCCTTTTGATAATATTAACTCTTCCAATCCATGAGCATGGTATATCTTTCCATCTATTTGTGTCATCTTTTGAGTTCTTTCATCAGTGTCTTATAGTTTTCAGAGTAAAGGTCTTTTTGTCTCTTTAGGTGGGTTTACTCCTGGGCATTTTATTCTTTTGGATGTGATGGTAAACGGGATTGCTTCCCTAATTTCTCTTTCTGATCTTTCATTGTTAGTATATAGAATGCCATCGATTTCTGTGTATTAATTTTGTATACTGCGACTTTGCCAAATTCATTGATGATCTCTAACAATTTTCTGGTAGAGTCTTTAGGATTCTCTAGGTATAGTATCATGTCATCTGCAAATAGGGATGGTTTTTACTTCTTCCTTTCCAATTTGGATTCCTTTTATTTCTTTCACTACTCCTATTGCTGTGGTTAGGACTTCCAAATGTGCATTGAATAGTAGTGGCGAGAGCGGACATCCTTGTCTTGTTCCTGATCTCAGCGGGAATTCTTTGAGCTTTTCACCATTGAGCATGATGTTTGCTGTGGGTTTGTCATATATGAGCTTTATCATGTTGAGGTAGGTTCCCGCTATGCCCACTTTCTGAAGGGTTTTTATCAGAAATGGGTGTTGGATTTTGTCAAAGGTTTTCTCTGCATCTATTGAGAGGATCATATGGTTTTTATTCTTCAGTTTGTTAATGTGGTGTATCATACTGATGGATTTGTGGATTTTGAAGAGCCCCTGCATCCCTGGGATAAATCCCACTTGCTCATGATGTACAATCCTTTTAATGTATTGTTGGATGCGGTTTGCTAGTATTTTGTTGAGGATTTTGGTATCAATGTTCATCAGTGAAATTGGCCTGTAGTTTTCCTTTTTAGTGGTATCTTTGTCTGGCTTTGGTATCAGGGTGATGGTGGCCTCATAGAATGAGTTTGGGAGTGTCCCTTCCTCTGCAAGTTTTTGAAATAGTTTCAGAAGGAGAGGTGTTAGCTCTTCTCGAAATGTTTGATAGAATTTGCCTGTGAAGCCAAATGGTCCTGGACTTTTGTTTGTTGGAAGTTTTTTAATCACAGTTTCAATTTCAGTGCTTGTGATTGGTCCATTCATCTTTTCTATTTCATCTTGGCTTAGTCTTGGAAGATTGTACTTTTCTAAGAATTTGTCCATTTCTTCTAGGTTTTCCATTTTATTGGCATATAGTTGCATATAGTAGTCTCTTATGATCCTTTGTATTTCTGTGGTGTGCGTTGTTACTTCTCCTTTTTCATTTCTAATTTTATTGATTTGAGTCCTCTCTCTTTTTTGCTTGATAAGTCTGGCTTGGAGTTGATCAATTTTGTTGATCTTTTCCAAGAACCAGCTTTTTGTTTCATTGATCTTTTCTATGGTTTTCTTTGTTTCTATTTCATGGATTTCTGCTCTGATCTTTATGATTTCTTTCCTTCTACTAACTTTAGTTCTTGTCCTCTCTCCAGCTGTTTTAGATGGAAAGTTAGCTTGTTTATTTGAGCATTTCTTTGTTTACTGAGGTGGGCTTGTATTGCTATGAACTTTCCTCTTAGAGCGGCTTTTGCTGCATCCCATAGGTGTTGGAGTGTCATATCTTTGTTGTCATTTGCTTCTTTTTTTTTTTTTAATTTCCTCTTTGATTTCTTCAGTGAACCATTGGTTGTTTGCCAATGGGTAGTAGAGTCCTTTTGATAATATTGACTCTTCCAATCCAAGAGCCTGGTATGTCTTTCCATGTTGATTTTCTATGTGTGTGTTTTTTTTTTTTGCAGTTTTTTTGTTGTTGTTGTTGTTGACTTACATTTATATATCATTGTGTCGGAAAAGATGCTTGATATGAATTCAATTTTCTTAAAGTTAACGAGGCTTGATTTGTAGCCCAGAATATGGTCTGTCTTAGAGAATGTTCCATATGCACTTGAGAAGAATGTGTATCCTGTTTTGTTTGGGTAGAATGTCCTGTAAATATTTTTAAGTCTGTCTAGTCTAATGTTTCATTCAGTGCCCGTGTTTCCTCATTGATTTTCTTTTTCCCTTTTTTTTTTGTCTTTTTTGCCATTTTCTTGGGCTGCTCCCACGGCATATGGAGATTCCCATGCTAGGTGTCGAATCAGAGCTGTAGTAGCCAGCCTACGCCAGAGCCACCGCAACACAGGATCCAAGTCATGTCTGCAACCTACACCACAGCTCACAGCAATGCCAGGTCTTTAACGCACTGAGTAAGGCCAGGGATCAAACCTGAAACCTCATGGTTCCTAGTAGGATTCGTTAAGCACTGAGCCATGACGGGAACTCCTCCTTATTGATTGTCTATCTGGGTGATCTGTCCTCCGCTGTAAGTGGCGTGTTAATGTCCTCCACTATTATTGTGTTATTGTTGATTTCTCCTTTCAAGGTTGTTAGCAGTTGCCTTATATATTGTGCTGTACCTATGTTGGGTGTATAGATATTTGAACTTTTTATGTCTTCTTCTTGGATTGATCCTCGGATCACTATGTAGTGCCCTTCCTTGTCCCTTAAAATATTCTTCATTTTAAAGTCTATATTGTCTCATGAGTATTGCTACTCCAGCTTTCCTTTGATACCCATTTGCATGGAATATTTTCCTCCATCCTCTCACTTTCAATTTGTTTGTGTCTGTAGAAGTAAAGTGGGTCTCTTGAAGACAGCATATATATGGGTCTTATTTTTGTATCCATTGAGCCAGTCTATGTCTTTTGGTTGGGGCGTTTAGTCCATTAACATTTAAGGTAATTATTGATATGTATGTTCTTATTGCCATTTTATTAATTGCTTTGGATTTGTTTTTGTTGCTCTTTTTTCTTCCCTTCTTATCTTGTTCTCTCCTCTCTGGTTTGATGACTATCTTTAGTGTTGTGTTTGAATTGATTTTTCTTGTTAGTTTGTGTATCAATTGTCGGTTTTTGGTTTGCAGTTATTCTGAAGTTTTGATACAAGACTCTACATATGTATGAGTCTATTTTAAGTTGTTGGTCTCTTAATTGTAAGTGTATCTCCTGCACTTCTACCCTCCTCTTCTCACGATTTCTGATTTTGGTGGCATAATTATGCATGGATGCTTTCGTATCTTTACTGTACATATACTTTACTGGTGAGCCTTGTCATTTGTGGTATTTTTTGTTTCCTGTTGCTGTCTTTTGTTTTCTGCCTAGAGAAGTTCCTTTAGTATTTGTTGTAAGGCACATATTAACCAAGGTGGTTTAGTGTTGCTGAGTTCTCTTAGCTTTTGCTTATCTGTGAAGCTTTTGATTTCTCCTTCAAATATGAATGAGACCCTTGCTGAGTAAAGTAATCTTGGTTCGAGGTTTTTTTCCTTTCATCACAAGTATATATATCATGCCACTCCCTTCTGGCCTGTAGAGTTTCTGCTGAAAAATCTGCCAATATGTTATTTGTGTCTTTTCCCTAGTGGCTTTCAATATTTTTGGTCTTTAATTTTGGTCATTTTGATTAACATGTGTCTCGGAGTATTCCTCCTTGGGTTTATTTTATATATGATGCTTGTTGCACTTCCTGGATTTGAGTGAGTGGTTCCTTTCCCATGTTAGGGAAGTTTTCAGCTATTATCTCTTTGAATATTTTTTCTGTCCCTTTCTCTCTTTCTTCTCCTTCTGGCACCCCTATAATACGGATGTTGGTGCATTTAATGCTATGCCAGAGTTCTCTGAGACTCTCTTCATTTATTTTTAATCTTTTTCCCCTTTTCTGTTCCACATCCATGACTTACACTAATCTGTCTTCCACCTCACTTATTCATTCTTTTGCCTCCTATATTCTGCTGTTGGCTGCTTCTAATGAATTTTTTATTTCAGTTATTGCATTTTGCGTCTCTTCTTGCTTAAGTTTTATATCTTGTGTCTCTTTGCTCAGTGTTTCCTTAAAGTTATGCATCTTTGCCTCCAGTTTATTTCCAATGTCTTGCATCATCTTTAGCATCAACAGTCTAACATCTTTTTCCTAGAAGCTGAGAATCTCCTGATCACTTAGGTGTTTTTCTGGAGTTTTTTCTTTCTCCCTTATCTGAGTTATAGTTCTCTGTCTTTTCATTTTTATAGGTTTTTGGTGTGGTGAGCTTTTTACAGATAATAGAGTTATAGCCTCTCTTACTTCTGGCATCTGCCCCCTTGTGACTGAAATTGGTATAGGGGTCTGCTGTGGGCTTCCTCATGGGAGGGACTGATGCCTGCAAACTGGAAGGTGGAGCTGATTCCTGTCCCTCTGGTGGGCTTTGTCTCTGGGTGAGATTAGAGGTTGCCATGTGCCTATGGGTTCTTTAGGCAGCCTGTCTACTGATGGGCAGGGCTGTGATCCCACCTGGATTGTTATTTGCCCTGGGGCTTCTTAGCGCTGATGGGTACAGCCAAAATTTCCCAAAATGGCCAGAGAAAGGCATGGCTGCTGAATATTCCCAAGAGCTTTGCTTTCAATGCCCTTCCCCCCAACAAGCCACATTCACCCCTGCTTTCCCAGGAGGTCCTCCAAAACCGTAGCCAGGTTCGACCCAGATTCCCATGGAGACCTCGCTCTGCCCTGGGACCCAGTGTACGTGAAAGTCTGTGTGCACCTTCCAAGAATGGGTTCTCCACTTACCCCAGTCCCATGGAGCTCCTGTACACAAGCCATACTGGCCTTCAATGACAGATGCTCCAGGGTTTTTTTCTCCCGGTGCCAGATCCCCACGTTTGGGGATTTGATGTGGGGCTCAGAACTCTCACTCCTGTAGGTGAGTCTCTGTGATACAATTACTTTCCAGTCTGTGGAGCTTCCCACCCCAGAGGTATGGAGTTGCTTATATTGTGTAATCACCCCTCCTACCTCTTGATGTGGCCTCCTCTTTGTCTTTTGGACTAGGATATATTTTTGAAAGTTTCCTGTCCATTTGGTTGAAGATTGCTCAGCATTTGTTTTTAAATTTTGTTGTTTTTAGGAGAGAAGTTGAATTCCAGTACTTCTGTTCCACCATCTTAATCCCATCTCCCATACTGTATTTCTAAATGTAGTCATTGACACTTGTCAGTATTCAATATATGTTGACTTGAGTCAATCAAATGAAGATATTCGTGTGATACATTAGAAAGAACTCAAAAAATCAGTTTTTAAGGATCCTTATAGTAAGTACTTTTCAAAAGGGTTGATAGGAAAATTAAATTTAATTTTTAACTCATATCAGTACAAAGTCTATAGTTATGTATGAGAAAATTCCATATAATTCCCAGAATAATTGTATATATGCTAAAATGTAGGCTTTACCTAAAAAAAAACTGAATCCTATTCTCAGTAGTAATCAACCTAGAAAATTGTTTTCAGATTTATTTTATCACATAAGGGCATAAAATCACTCAATAGTAATTTAGCATGAATTTTCCAATAATTTACATGTAATTTGCCTCACAGTTTACTGTAAAGTACAGGTACTGCTGTCATAAATTTCCGTGGCATGTTCTGGGGCAAGTAAACTTTTAATAAGGAAATGATTTCTCTTGTATAAATCTGTGTTGGAAACACTTTATAGGGTAATGAAAAATTATTCACTGACTAGAAATGCTGCTAAATAAAATGTGGACTGCTCTATGCAGCAGAGAACATGTCGAACTAAAAAAACTTCAGCACAAGCAAGGAGGGTTTCCATCTGCTAGGATCAAGAGACAAGTCTTTGCACCTTGAGCATATGCTTGGACCAGATAATTTTCATTGTTCATTTCAGGAGTGGGTTTCAATGAGTCTAGAATTATAAAAACAACTTGCCTAGATGGCACCAAGGAAAACTGTCTCAAAGAAGTCTGATTATGAATTTAAATCAAATAGCAGATGGACAGCATATGTAGGTGGAAATACGATTCAGGCCAGGTGTGCTGAGGTTTCTAAATTGATATTGAGTTTATCCCAAGGGACTCAACACCATCTGTTATCTGTTAGAATTGGTTATTTCTATTATTGTTAAACTCATGTGACTCTTCAAGTGGATGGATAGATAATGACAGTCTTCCTGTGTAGAAATAAAGAATGTTGTATTTATGACTATCTCTTGATTCTTAGCACTGTCATTAAATAACAGTTTCTTTAGGCTTCAAATATGTAGGTCATAAAATCATTTTATTATTTTTTAATTCTTAATTGGAGATAAATGTTGTATATGTGGCACATATTTTAATGCTCTCTGCAGTTAATGATGATTTCATTTTCCAGGATTGCCTGCCCAAACTGAGAGCATACTTCATTTATGTCAAATTGTTCAATTATAAAGTTTAAGGTTAGTAAAGATGCTGGCTGTGAAGTGAGCAGAGTAAACAGACAGTGAGGACTAGGGTTTCCATTGCCACATGTTCTCCTAATTAATCTCGGCATCTGCGAGGTCTGTCAGTAGGAGTCTAAGTCAGACTGACCAGACGTGGAGTTTTGTGAGGAAAGAGACGAGGAACTTAGATACCCAGCACTCACAGGCATGTGCAGTAACTCATTTCCAGCTTCTGCTGAGATAGACCATCCGCATGATAGCAGTCCCAGATAAAGTCGTTCCCACAGCATTTGCCATGGCCTACAACTCAGGCACTGCCCTGCACATGCCCCAAGGAGAGCCAGTGAAGACTGCAGCCTCCACTGTGCCAGAGCGAGCTACCCCTGCCTGGCGGTAAGGCCATCTCATTCAGCAGGGTGCTTTGCCTAAGGAGCAGTGGAGAGCAGTGCCCAAAGGCTCAGCTTGTGTACTGACCCCAGGGCTCAAGTATCAGCTGGTGGTACTGAAGACTGCTCCACAGCTCACGGCAACGCCAGATTCTTAACCCACCGAGCAAGGCAAAGGATCGAACCCGCAACCTCATGGTTCCTAGTCGGATTCATTAACCACTGAGCCATGACAGGAACTCCAGCATTATCTGTTTTAATTTTTTTAAAGGAAGTAATTTTTACTTTTCCAACTACACTGTGATGATTTATTATTAAATCTCTTCATGGTTTAAGACTTGTCTGGATTATTTTTCCATTTCAATATATAGCTGAAAATAAATCTTCCATTTATACATAATGACTATTTTGTCTCAGAGTTGAAAAAATAGAGGTAAAATATATTTTTCCATCCTTTATTTAATAAGTTATCATAATTGAGAGGTAAAGTAAAATAAAATAGATATATGAAACAAATCAAATAAACAAAACATTCAACTGAAATACAGTGTGAAGATATATACATATTCACATTTGTACTCAGAGGGGAAACATGTGGCATCTTAAATTATACCAGATGAAAAATAACTATTTTTATATCTGTATTAGGCTTACTTTAAAAAAATCACATTCCTGAATGTCCACCATAAAGATGAAATAAATTATCTTTGCTCCTAGTAAAATTACTGTTAGGCTTTGAAAATGGCTGAGTAAGAGCTATTATTTATGGATCTATACTATAATTCTAAGTAAAACTGAAATGGATAAAAACAACTATTTTTTTTTGCAAAGTACAAAAATGCTTACAGAATGCTTTTATTTCATTTAAATTATATAGATTTGAATATTAATAAATGTCCAACCAATCTTCTATTTATGATGCTCTGATAATGCACTTTAGAAGTTTCACTTTGAAAGTGTTTTAGTTTTATTTCATTAGAGGCTTCTGCAAGTAAAGAAACTTAAGTTAGTCAAAACTAACATATTTTAAGTTTATTGAAATATGGTTTGATGGAGAATAATCAGCCTAGAGATTTCTGGAGTTCAAAAGTAACATGAATAAAACCCATCGGAGTTCCCGTCGTGGCTCAGTGGTTAATGAATCAGACTAGGAACCCTGAGGTTGTAGGTTCGATCCCCTGGCCTTGCTCAGTGGGTTAAGGATCCAGCGTTGCCGTGAGCTGTGGTGTAGGTCACAGATGTGGCTCGGATCTGGCATTGCTGTGGCTCTGGCGTAGGCCTGCGGCTACAGCTTCAATTAGACCCCTAGCTTGGGAACCTCCATATGCTGTGGGTGTGGCCCTAGAAAAGACAAAAAGACAAAAAAAAAATTAAATGTGCTTATAGAGGGAGACCATAGTATGAAGCTAAGGAGTCAGAGAAGTTGAAAGGTAGGGGTTATCTTGACCCATTGAGATCAATGAAGAAGACTTTGCATTGATCCAGGCATAGTGAAATGATGAGGGCCTGGACTGACTGGGCTGGCAGCCAGGGCTCTACTCATATTGCTTAGCTGAGGATTGGCTTCATAAATGATTAGATGAGCTGTGGTGTAGGTTGCAGATGCGCCTCGGATCCTGCATTGCTGTGGCTGTGGTGTAGGCCAGTTGCTACAGCTCCAATTCGACCCCTAGCCTGGGAACCTCCATATGCTGTGGGAGTGGCCCAAGAAATGGCAAAAAGACAAAAAGACAAAAAAAAAAAAGCCATCAAAAACTATAGGAAATTGAAACCCTGCACTGAATTCATTCCACGCCTGAAGCTTCTTCTAATAAATGGTCCTGATGAGGTGTTTAATAATATTGACCTAAATATAGTATTTCAGAGTAGATAGTATTACTCTGTTCAAATAGTGTAGGATGGATAAGAGCATCTCTTTTAATATTAAAGCAAATTATTCATGTTAAGTCATTATATACATATAATAAAATTGAACCTTTTAAGTGAACAATTCGAAGACTTTTGAAAAAAAGTGGGCACTACATTTAAGATATAGAATATTTCCATCAAGTCAAAAATTCCCTTATACCCTCCTCTCTAGCCAGAGCCCTTAGCAATGATTGACCTGTTTGGCTTTTTTTGTTTGTTTGTTTGTTTGTTTTTTTCATCCCTGGAGTTTTACCTTTTGGGGAATATCATATAAAAGGAATTATATAAATGATTTTTTGTGTGTCTTACATTTCCAGTATTTCCATTAGATTCTATTGGGTTACTATCTCGCTGCTGAAACTTCCCATCTCCTTGCCCATGCTGTGTACTTTTTCTACTACTCCTTCATTATTTTAAGTGATTAATCATGGTTACGTCAAAATTCCTAACAGAGATTTCCAACAACAGGGCCCTTCTAAGTCTGATTTTGTTGACTGCCTTTTCTCTTTAAAATAAGTAATTTTCTTGTTTTATGGTATATATGATATATTTTATTAAATTTTAAATATTATGCATAAAAGATACTGAGCAAAACTTTATTCTTGCCCAGAAATATGCATGGCTTTTCATTTCTCAGTCTTTTAGTGTAGGAAATTGAATTAGTCTAATTATAAGTTAAGTGAGTTTTGCTTTTATTATTTCTAGTCACCTTCAATGAACTATAGACTTCAAATGCCTTCATTAGTCATCATAACTACATCATGATTATTGTAAGCCCTGGAGTGCCACATGGTTTTTCTCAATGCCATGCTCTGCTCTCAATTCTTTTCTTTTCTTTTCTTTCTTTTTTTTTTTTGTGTCTTTTTAGGACAGCATATGGAGGTTCCCTGGCTAGGGGTTGAATCGGAGCTGTAAGCTGACGGCCCATGCCACAGCAACGCGGGATCTGAACCAGGTCTGCGACCTACACCACAGCTCATGGCAACACCGGATACTTAACCCACTGAGCAAGGCCAGAAATTGAACTCACAACCTCATGGTTCCTAGTTGGATTCGTTAACCACTAAGCCACAATGCGAACTCCATCTGCTCTCAGTTCTTAACAGACCTTGTACATCTGAGACACAGAGAGGCTCTCTTCATCTTTTGCTCCTCTTTCAGTGTTAGGTTGGTGCAGTGTGTACTAAATATAAGGCTCCAGCTGGACTGGAAGGAGTGACGTGTGCCTTCGGTTCTCCTTTAGCAGAAGGGCTTGCGCGTAGTGTTTTCCCTCAAGATCGTTTTTCCCCTTTTCCGTTACTACATAACAGTCAGCAAAACACCATTTTGCGACACTGAGGAATCTTTAGGGAGATGATTTTCCTGCAGTTTGGTGATTTATTTCAGTGCAGGGTCCTTGATGCGAGTGCTTATCTTTACCTCCCCTAGAATCAGATGGGTTCCCTTCCTTTGTTTTCACTAGAAGTGACCAGTCATTTCCCTGTTCTCCCCTGAGGAGGGTTCTCAACTCTCCTTTTCAGAAGACAGCTTTTGTTTCACGTGAGATGAGGCTCTGGGTGTTGTACCAGTGACACATGATTGCTACATGTCTGTCTGTGTCATGATCTATGTATGGCCTTCCCCAGCTTCCTCTTGAGCACACAAAAAGACTCATTTCTAGGGCATTCAAGTAGTCTAAAGTGTCGCATTCACCTCTCCTTGTCCTTTAGAATTCACTGTAATTCTCTTGCTTTCTTCTTACCTAATTTCCTTCTTGCTCATTTTCTTTTTGTGCTGTATCAATAGTGAAATAACTTGTGTGTCCCTCTGAGGGGCTTGTTACTCTAGAATTCAGTTCACCTCATTGCTTTGCTATATCAGATCTCTGATAGACTTAATAAAAGCTATGGCTGTGCAAATTGTCGAGGATATTGTCTTTGTAATAGGAGCAAAATTATCTGCTGTTTTCCCTGTTACTTGTACAATTATATATTCCTTGTGGAAATTACTCTCAGAAGAACCTTTTTAATATTACTAAATTTTCAAAAATAATTCATATTTTCAAGAAAATACTAACAAAATATTGTAGTAATGATTTGTCATTGAAGAAAGTATTTCTGTGCTATTCCTATACATTTTTAATAAATCACTTCTGTATTTATTTATCCATTCAGTCCAAAATATTTGTAGATTATCCAGTAAGTGCTATTTCGTTCATCCCTGGAAATAAATGATTTATGATATATCATTTACTTAAAGATGTGGCCTTACTCTTATTTTCGCTTACACAAAAAGACTATATTTTTTATATAATTCATAAGTGGGAAAGGATTCTCAAAAAGTGATATTGGACTTCTCATCAATCTCAATAGGTGAGTTTTAGTTGTTTAGGAAACAAAATTTACTTTTCTTTAATTTGAATGCTATGTATCAAAAACATCTTTAATGTGTTTAAACTAAATGAAAACATTGAAACCATGTTTTTAATTCCTATTCAAATAAATTGATCTCATTATTCCACAATGATATGTAGTAGAACTACCAAAATTTAAAGGAAACTAATTTTCAGTATTTACTAGCACCTAAGTATTGAATATTTTTATTGGGGTTTTTATAGCTCAATGTGAAGAACTGAATTTATGTTAGTGTCAATTAAAATGTAAACCAGGAAAGTAAAATTTGAGAGGCCCTATTGTCTGCCACAAATATTTCCTTCCCCATTATCAAACCATATCCTTAGGCAAAATAGATCCTCTACTATGAGCCAGGTCTCAGCATATGTGAATCTACTATCAAATTTACTCTTTTGGATCTCTATCCTTGAAGATATCTTTGGAGATAAACGTCATCTTAGAAAACACTAAACTGATATGCACTGTGGTGTATATGCATTAAGAGACTCATTGGAGAGTTATATCTATAAGAAGAACAAACAGTAAAGAAAGCAATGTGAAAAGTCCTTTTAGCAGAGACAATTCATTAAAACAGGTCAGGAATTCTAACATGAGGCTCTGTTACCATATTTGGACAGATAATTCTCGGTCTTGTATTATAGTTTTGTGCCTTGTTTAGAAGAATCTTGAACCTCTATTGCCAGTAATAACCTACCAGTTATGATAAGCAAAATTGTCTCTAGACATTTCCAAAATTTTCTTGGTTGAAATTAATCACCTCTGGCTGTGAACAACTGATTCAAGCAAAGACACCAAAGTATTGTTTATTTTATGGCAACAAATATAGGCATATTTGTCTTGAAAAATAATAGAAAGTAAATATTTAGATAAAATACACCATAAGAGAAGAACAGTTGCACCCAGTTGCTAGAAGATTTCATTTTGCTTTTTTCTCCAGTTATTAAATATTTTCTAAGTGACAGGTGACTTACAGCCTTGGTATTAATGGACAAATCATCTAAATGAGATATGTCAACAAGGCATAAAATTAGAGAGAAGAGCACTAATAGTGGTTTTATGATAGTGTCTGCATAAATCCGTTTTTCTTGGTTGAACTTAACATCTGTATGCTAAGGGATGAATGTGTGTGTGTGTGTGTGTGCATGCGCGTAATTAATCAGTTGCAGGAAGGACACATCAAAACTCTGCTATTTACTGTGACTAAATAATATGTTCATAGTGTTACTTGATAAGTACCCAATGCTATTTCTTTTCCTGTTTATTAAAATTAATGATTTTTTTTCTGAATCTATTGAAGCCATTTATAATGGGAATGATATATTGAGCATGGTTTTAAATCTCTGGTGACATACACACAATCAAGGCATTCCTCTAGGCTTTTAGGCTAAATAGTCAAAGTATTAAATATATTAATAATTTTTTAAAAGAGAAAAATTATCTACTACTCTATGATCATTATATCTGGAACAAAGCAGAAAGTTTTAGATATAGCCAATTAAGAAAGTGTGCCATCCATTTCCTACATGTAAAGATCTGTATGTCCTCACTCTGTGCGTACAGCAAGAAAAAGTATGAATAAGCTGAAAATAAGTTACTTTTCCTGGAACAGAGAATTCAGGTTTCAGGATAAACTGGGACACAAAAATCTGGAGATACAAGTAAATGCTAAAAACCCCAAAAGAGATCAGATTAACTAGAGCAGAAGTTGCTGGAGCTCTAAACTGGCAGGAATATTTAAATGGTAATTTGATGACAGTGGACTCGTTTGAGAGGAAGAAAATTCTGAGAGCACACAGTCTTAGGGAATCTTATACACTTTTATGGGTGCTTCCAGGTCTCCATCAAGTCCTCTTGGAGAAAGATGAGAAAAATCACCCTATCTTCAGCAGAGGGCGGGAAAAAGTAAAAATGTGAAATATGCTTAGTGTGTTCTCCTAACAAATCTATTCTTTATAGAAAAAGGCTTTGCCAGAGTCTCATCTCACATATGCTCAAGGATAATTATCCAAATTAATCCTTTCTAGTAATCCTGTCATCTAAAGTGGAAAGGAAGAAAACAATAATAGCAACTTTAAAATGTAAAGTTAAAATGTGGTTGAACCTATCTCATGATCCATGAGAAAACTGACATTTGTTAGATTATGTTTTTTCCCCTTGTCCCATTCCTTAACACCATACCAGTGAGGCCTCAGTAAAATAATAGTAGATTATAAATTAAAGAGCAGCAATGATAAAACTCAATTTAAGAAGGAATTCTTAGGAAAATCCAAAGAAAATAGATACCAGAGTAATTTGAAACCTTGATAACCACTGTTACAAAAAAAAATGAATACATATAAATTTAGAGCCAGGTTAACATAAAATCTCAGTCTAAGGCACTGTTTAAACTCAAATGTTATTATGTGATACAATATGCTCAGCTTTCAACAAAAAATTACAATCTGCAGAGACATAGCAAATATCAGAACCAGACTCAGATATGGTACAGATCTAGAATTTTAGATGGTGAATTTAAAACAGATGTGATATATCAAATGCTTTAATATATATCAAATGCTTTAATGGAAAATTCAATGTGCATGATGTAAGCAGGTAGATGGAAATTCTAAGAAAACCTATAGAAATTAAAAATGATGTAGCAGAAATGAAGAATGTCTTTGCAAAACCCGGTAAGTAGAATAAACATGGCAAAGAAAAAGCCAGTAAGCTTGAATACATATCAATAAACACTTCCCCAAATTAAATACAAAAGGAAAAAACAAAGATTAGAAGAATGAAAGAAAAAAACAAGATATATAAGAACTGTGTGAAAATTCCAAAATGTGTAACATACATGTAGTTGGACTATCAAAAAGAAAAGAATGAGAGATGGGAACAGAATGAAATATTTGAAGAAATGATGGCACACCAAATAACAGAATCAAGAATCTCAGAGTACACAAAGCAGCATAAATACAGAAAACAAATAACAAAACCTACCATTAGGCATATTATTTTGAAACTGTATAAAAATAAATACAAAATCTTTCTTAAGGGATGTCGAAAAATATGCTAATGGAGGAACAAAGGTAAAAACTACAGCAGACTAGCAGACTTCCTGTCAGAAATTATGTAAGCAAGAAGACAGTGAAGTGAAATATTTAAACCAATGAAAGAAAACACAAATCTGTAATTTTATATCCAACAAAATTATCCTGTAGCATAATTTATAATGATGAAGGGGAAATAAAAATTTTCTCAGACCACAGAGGAAGAAAAAATGGAATTCATAAGCAGAAGATATATTGCACAAGATGTTTTAGAGATGCTCTTCTTCAAGGAGAAGGGAAATTATAGAGTTGCAAACTCTGATCCACATAAAAAATGAAAAAAATACTTGAAGCAGTATTAAATAAAGGTAAAATAAAATATTGTTCTTATTATTAATTCATTCAGTATATGGTTTGTTCAAAGTAATAATAATGCATTGCATGATTATAGCATATGGAGAAATGAGATGAATAAAAATAATTTGCTTGGAAATAGCAATAAAAAATTTTTAAAAATTAAAAAAATAATAAAAATAATTTGAGATGGAACAGAGGAATTAGGGATACTCTGTACAAATATACCTGTTCTACATGTGAAGTAGTATAGAGGTATTTGAAAGTAAAATTAGATAAGCTGAAAATGTATATGTAAACCCTAGGGTAACCTAGAGTTAAAAAAAATAGAGTTTATATACTAAGAAATTACATAAATGAAATTATATAAAATTCCCAATTAAGGAAAAAAAAACAAAAACAAGTGCAACCAAAACAAACAGTTAAAAGTATAGAAGATATTAATCCAATTAAATCAAAGTCACTTTAAATGCTAATGGTCTACACACACATCTTAAAAAAAGAGAAAAATTTTTCAGAGTAGATAAAAACCAAAATCCAACTGTATGTTTTCTACCAGAAACCCACTTTAAATATAAAGACAGAAATATGGAGTTCCCGTCGTGGCGCAGTGGTTAACGAATCCGACTAGGAACCATGAGGTTGCAGGTTCGGTCCCTGCCCTTGCTCAGTGGGTTAACGATCCGGTGTTGCCATGAGCTGTGGTGTAGGTCGCAGACGCGGCTCGGATCCCGCGTTGCTGTGGCTCTGGCGTAGGCCGGTGGCTGCAGCTCCAATTCAACCCTTAGCCTGGGAACCTCCATATGCCATGGGAGCAGCCCAAGAAATAGCAACAACAACAACAACAACAAAATATATATATAAAGACAGAAATACGATAAAGTAAAGAGAGGGAGTAACAGATCCCATACTACAGTGGAGTAGCTGTATTAATTTCAAACACAGTAAGACTTCATTAAAAGCAAAGATACCAAATAAGGAGGGAATTTTCCATAATGTTAAAGGAGTAAGTCTAGCCAAAAGACATTACAATTCTTAATATATATGTATATAACAACAAGACATCACATAAGTGAGGCAAAACTGATACAACTACAAACAGAAATAGACAAATTCATGACTATAGTTAAAGATTTCAACCCTTGTTCTGTAATTGGTAGATTTCATACGTAGAAAATCAGTAGTGTTAAGTTGACCTGAACAGCACTATTAATCAATTTGATGATAATATTTATAGAATACTCCACTATTAACAGCATTATGCATATTTTTATTCAGGTGATATGGATCATTTATGAAGATAGTCCTCCTTACTGTCATTTGCTTGTTTTAATTTTAGGGTCCATATATAAGTAATAACATAGAATAGGTCTCTTTCTCTGTCTGACTTATTTCTCTAAGCATAATACCCTCTAGATCCATCTATGTTGTTTCAAATGGCAGAATTAATTACTTTATTGTTGGGTAACATGCCATTGTGTATATACCATATATTTTTATCCTTCGTTTATGTTAATGGACAGTTAGGTTTCTTCCATGTCTTGGCTCTTGCAAATACTGCTGCTGTGAACATTGGGATGCATGTATCTTTTCAAGTTAGTGTTTTCATATTCTGCAGATTTTTACCCAGGAGTGGAATTGTGTGGGATCATATGGTAGTTCTATTTTTTTTTTTTTTGAGAAACCTTCATACTCTTTTCCATATTGACTCAACCAATTTACATTCCCATCAAGTGTACTACATTTTCTGCACATTTTTGCCAACGATTATTTATGGACATTTTGATGATAGCTATTCTGACAGATGTGAGATGATATATCATTTTTTTTTTGCATGTCTCTGATGATTAGCTTTATGGAGCTTTTCATGAGTCTGTTGGCCATGGAAAAATATTTATTCAAGTATTCTGACCATTTTTTTTATATGTATTGGTTGGTATGAACTGTTTATATATATTGGATATGACTTGTAGGTCATGTATTTACAAATATTTTCTCTGACTCAGTAGGCTGTCTTTTAGTTTTGTCAGTAATTTCCTTTGTTGTTAAAAAAAAAACTTTTAAGTTTAATTATTTATTTGTTTATTTTTGCTTTTGCTTCCTATGCCTTAGGAGACAGATTCTTCAAAATATTGCTATCATTTAAAACAAAGAGTGTTCTGTTCAAAGTTTTCTTCTGGGAGTTTTATGTAAAGGATTCAGGTCTCACATGTAAGGCTTTCCATTTTAAGTTTATTTCATTTACGTTATTAGTACATGTGAGAAAATGTACTAATTCCATTCTTTAACATGTAGATGTCCAGTTTTCCCATCACCACTTGCTGAAAAGACTGTTTTTTCTCCATTGTATATTCTTGCCTCCTTTGTAATAGATTAATTGAGTATAGTTGTGTGGGTTTATTTCTGGGCTGTCTATTTTGTTCCATTCATCTGTGTGGTTTTTCGCCAGTACCATACTATTTTGATTACTATAGCTAGTCTGAAATCGAGAAGCATGAAACCTCTAGCCTTGTTCTTTTTTCCCCAAGATTTCTCTGACATTTAAGGGTCTTTCATGGTTCCAAATAACCTTAGAATTATTTGTTCTAGTTCTGTGAAAAAGGTCATAGATATTTTGATGGGGATTGCATTAAATACGTAGATTACTTTGGATAATATGGATATGTTGACATAAACAATTTTCTTAAAATGAAGACAGATAATATTTTTATGAGAATTAAATAAAAAATTAACTAACTTGTAAGCTCTGAGGAAGGGCCGTAAATCTTGAAAGAGGTGAGAAAAGGAACTTAATAAGGACATCAGGAGCCTTATAAGGACAAGAATGTGTGAGTGAATCTGGGATTCTGGATATTGTTTTGGTGACTGAACAAGGTGAAAAGAGGAGAATGAAATTGAACCTGATGGATTCAGGGTGGGTAGTGGTAGTGAAGCTGAGAATGATAGGGGGTTAGGGAGGGGAAATTTTCTCTATCAAACTTTATCTCTGATAAAAATAAACTATGACTATCAATTACATTTCTCAGTTAAGTCTTCCAGAGGGACTCTAACTTATTCTCAGTAAGTTTTCCCATTGGTACAAGGGATGGAATATATTATATGCGCCAAATTCTGATGTATAATCTTATTGAAAACCATGCCAGCTTCCTAGTCAATGGTGCTTTTAAAGAATAGAAGAGGTTCTGGCATGCATGGGCACACACACACAAGACTTAAGGAATCCTAAAGAACAGTATCATATAACTACCTAAACCAAACTTCCTAGTTTTAAAAATGTGGAAATTGAGTGACACAACCACTTTAAAAAATAGCTAAGTTCTCAAGTACTTCAAACTAAATAAAATAATGTGTTTCTCTATTGAATTGTGCCCAATTTTCCATTCCGTGCAGAGCATGTGATATAATTATGTGGTTAGGTGCTTAGGTCTATAATAATAATAATAAAAAAAAACCCCTCACATTGTACATTTTAAAATCAAGTAACAATTAAGCCATGAATTTCATGCTACTATTACCTCTAGCATAATTGCCGGACAATTTTCAGGCCATAAATAACACTACAATTACTTAATGCTTTTTATGTTCTATAGTCTACATGGCAACAATTACATTATTAAAGAATAATTATGTGAACTACTTTATTTGTAATTGCTATAAAAAGACACTATATTCCAGCAGTTTATTCAAAGCACAAAGACTAAATACAATGCAAGCGATGCTGAGTATTTGATCTGTTATTAGAGAATTACCCAATATTAAACTTTCATGTTTTATCATACATTTGAAGAAATTCATATGTGAGTCTCAGTAGGTCATTTGCAAATGTTGTTCTTTTAATGCTTTAAAATATACTTGGTAAAACGGGAAAAATAAAATGTCTTATTCCATTATATTATGATTTTCCTCTATGTGCCCTTTGCAAGAAAGCTCTTTAAAAAAATTAAATGGCGTGAATATGGTTGTAAGAACACAATAATTAGAGACTTTGTATTACAAATAATAGGTTCCAAACAGTACATTTAAATCCTAAATATAAAGAATTATTCAATAAATGAATGTCATTGTAACTTAAAGATGCTTGAATAAAGCTAAATATAATAATTTGGAGATTAAATTCTACCAAAACTATAAGCTTAATTAATTTTCATGATTTTTGGAAATCAATTGCCTCAATTAAATTGGAAACAAAATCAGTAGACTAAAGCACAATTGGAAGAGCTGCTTTTTTTGAAAAGGTGTCATACATAATTCCTTTACCTACAGCATACTCTTGTGTGTGTGTTTGTGTGTGTGTGTGTGTGTGTGTCTTTTGTCTTTTTAGGGTCACAACCATGGCATATAGAGGTTCCTAGGCTAAGGGCTCAATTGGAGCTATAGCTGCTAGCCTATGCCACAGCCACAAGCAACACTAGATCTGAGCCATGTCTGCGACCTACACCACAGCTCACGGCAACACCAGATCCTTAACCCACTGAACAAGCCAGGGATCAAACCCACGTCCTCAGAGTTCCCATCATGGTGCAGTGGTTAAAGAATCTGACTAGGAACCATGAGGTTGCAGGTTCGATCCCTGGCCTTGCTCAGTGGGTTAAGGATCTGGCGTTGCTGTGAGCTGTGGTGCAGGTTGCAGACGCGGCTCAGATCCCACGTTGCTGTGGCTCTGGCATAGGCCAGCGCTACAGCTCCGATTGGACCCCTAGCCTGGGAACCTCCATATGCCGTGGGAGCAGCCCAAGAAATGGCAAAAAGACAAAAAAAAAACAAAAACAAAAACAAAAAAACCCACGTCCTCATGGATCTAGTCGGGTTCATTAACCACTGAGCCATGACAGGAACTCCGCATACTCTTAACAAAAGAATCATTTTATCAAAATATCCATTTACTGTCCAGTGTAGGTATCTCTATACATGACTTTTGTGATCAATGAAGAAATAAAATGATTCATCCCAGTATTTGTTTAATTATTCCAGAAGAAGCCACAAATACAAAAATTGTTAGATACACCACACCTTACTCTTTTGAGACTGATATTACTCATTTGAGACTGCAAAAAAGAATCCACATTGCCAAGAGATTACATCATGTGTGTTCTCATAGCATTTACAGTTACGTTGCTATGGTTCTTCAGGGTCCAAATTACATTCTTGCCATACACCCTCTCCTGAATCATGACCAATTTGATTTCCTTACCTTTTATTCCTTTGCCCTCAACTCTTCCACTTCCTTCTCTTGCACAGTTAGAATGTGCTTTTTTTCCTTTATTATTTGCAACCACTTTATCCCACAGTTTGATTTTCGCAGTGGCCGCTACTTGACCTTGAATTCTGCAAGAGCTCTATTGGTTTCTAAAACTGGCATCTACAGGTATGTGGCTCTGTGACAATAATATTTTCTTAGGTTTATAAGGAATAACTGATGACCATGGAGTATTGACTTCTGTGCCTTTTTTACACTCTGATTCAGTTTTTCTTTACAGACAGGGTCTTCATTGAGTCCAGTTGCTGATACTAGCTAGGCTTCATGTGAGATTTGTTGTACAGATCTTGTTCCTAAAGCTCTAGAACTGATTCTGATTCATTCGTTCCCAAAACTGCAGCAGACCCTACCTCAGTTGATGGCAATGGAAAGTCTTCTGTGGGAAGATGGCTTTCGATGGCTTTCTGACAATGAAAAGGAGAAGGCAGTATTAGATACTGGCCTTTTTTATAAAGACTTAGCCCAAGTCACATTCTTACTAGATTATAAGTTTTATTCCAAATGTGGAAAAACTTTATTTTAAGATGCTTAGATTTTAAAGTGCATGTATATATTATTAGAGAATCAATTTTACATTGATTTTTGATGTAAAACATACACTTTCAAAGATCTCTTACATTTGTTGCAGGCCACCAAAATGAATGTCTTTAGGTCCTAGCACTACTAAGCATTGTTTTCCTTGTCAGTGGAAATATTTAGAAAATTATAGTGATAACAAGGAGTTAACTGCAATGCATGGTTTGAAATTGATTCCTTTTCTTAGTACATCATTGGAATAACTGGCCAAATCTAAATGATGTCTGAGAAATATATGTTAGCAGCAATTCATTGTTAAGTTCATGATTTTGAAAGCTGAACTGAGATGGAATTACATAAAATTCCTGTTTGTAGGAAAATACCTTAAAATATTTGGTTCTAATGAGATAGTATGTGAGCAGCCTATCATCAAATGGTTCACACAGTTTTTGCCATTTGCATATGGTACTTGCAACTTTTCAGTAAGATTGTAATTGTTTAACAAAATTACTTTATTCTGAAAGAGAATCATATTTGTAATACCATGAGTCATAAAAAAAAAAAGTGAGTAGCTTTAACGCTCTAAGACAAAAAACACCATACAGTTGTAATCTTGCTTTAAATAAATAGCTGAGTTCCCTCAGATTTAATTCTTGGCCCATACATTGCAACATGATGTATAAACAAAATATTTCTTCATGAAGAATTTCTGAACTTTCCTCTGGCTGAATCTAATCACACACATACTTTTTGAAATATAATTTCTACCAATCATTTGGTTATTTTGATAACATAACTTTCCTCTAGTAAGAATCTGAGTCATAGAGTTTAAGGTTTAGCATTGCACCCCTGAGTTCCTGTCAAATTCATTTCTTATGGGAATAAAAGAAAATGGTGCCAAGTACAGATCATTTAACAATTCAGTTACTTTATAAAAGGAGCATGTAGAGTATGGTTGCAGAGAAACAAATAACAGAGTCCCTTCCCTGTAGTACCCCGCATTCAGTATGTTAGGTGTACAAGCAAGGAGGTACATATTAGAGTAAAAAATGTCATAATGGATATGGATTAAAATGCTAGTAGAAACTCTAACTCTACCTGGTGAAAAGACATTAAAAGATGGGGCTATCTGAGCTAGGTATTGAAAGAGGATTCAACTGCATATCTTGGAAACCTGAGTTCAAATTTCACTTTCATGCTTATTACTTGTATCATCTTAGAAAATTAATATTAACTCACTAATTACTGTAACACAGAGTTCAAGACCTCTTTCAGTGGTTTTGAAGATGAAGCTTCCTAACAATGTAGTCACCAAATCAATCATATCTTATTTTGAGGCTCCTGTGGGGGGAAGAAATAAAGCTTTTGCAAAGTATGAGGCTTAGAAAGAATATGGGTAAAGCAAAAAACATTTTCATAGTCGTCCTTAAACTAATATGAATAAGAAGTCTCTGTTGCTATCTGTATCTATCTGCTGTCTTGGTAATGGGCCACATTCATAGACTCTAAAATTTCCTAGATGTGGGTCTTATTTTTTTAAATATCCCACAGGTAATTCTGATGTATGGTGATAATAATAGCTACATTTTAAAAAATCTACTTTATGCTAGAGGCTTTGCATGCATTATTA
Organism: Phacochoerus africanus; assembly: GCF_016906955.1. NCBI lineage: Eukaryota > Metazoa > Chordata > Mammalia > Artiodactyla > Suidae > Phacochoerus > Phacochoerus africanus. The sequence goes on from NC_062548.1 coordinate 128,098,147, forward strand.
ACAATTCTTACACCTATCCTATAAAATACTTATCTTTATTTAAAACATGAAAAATACAGGGTCTCCAGGAGGTTAAGTATTGGCCTTGGTCAGACAGATATTGAGAGCTGAGCTTTCATTCTAGTTCTGTGTAACCACAAACACCGTGCCAGTTTTAATTCCACCTAACACCCTCCAGTGATTAAATTTAACACATAATCCACAGAGAGGATTATAAAGTTAACCAGAATGGGAAGCAGAAAATAAATACTGACATTTCAGTGAATACAAAATATTGATTATTAAAGATCACATTCTATGCTTTCAGATGAGCTGTTATTTATGCCGACAGATGTTTCCTCTTCACAAACCACATCAAAGAGACTGAAGATAATATATGCTAATTTCTATAGTCTCTTATCTCACAGTTTCTGAAGGTGGCCTTGTTAGTAGAACCCAGAATATATTTATTTTAAGTATATTATTTAAGAAAGTATCTTCAAATTAAGGCATTTATGTAAAAAATTAAAAATAATAAAAATAGTAAATTATTTACTTACGTGGAAGTTTAAACTATTTTTAGAACTCTGAAAATTTTATAATTGCATTTTTGGATGAAGCCATCAATACTATGTTGGTCGTAATCAGTATTTATACAGAATATATGACATTTATTTTTCTGATTATTTTTCATTATGGAGATGTAATTGAGCCGCCAAAGAAAATTTAATAAATGTTTACAGTTTAAAAAATACTTTTTCTAGGAGTTCCTGTCGTGGCTTAGCAGAAATTAATGTATTATCCGTGAGGATACAGGTTCAGTCCCTGGCCTTGCTCAGTGGGTTGGGGATCTGGTGTTGCCATGAGCTGTGGTGTAGTTTGCAGACATAGCTTGGATCTGGCATTGCTGAGACTGTCAGCAGCTACAGCTCTGATTTGACACCTATCCTGGAACCTGCATGTGCCACAAGTACAGCCCTAAAAAGCCTGAAACAAACAAACAAATAAAACAACAACAACAAAAAACTTTCTCTATGGTCCACAGTCATCTCTCTCTTCTTGGTTTATACCTTAAAAAGTGAATACTTTTCTAAATTAGGTAGTGACCCCTCCATTCTTTGTCAAACAAAACATGGCCATACAGAAGTACCAGAATCCAGTTTTGTGATTGATAGCGCTACCTCTGGCTGAGAACCATCACCTCAGAGGTGAACAGGTAAGTGTTTCTGGTACATTTTCTACCTCAGGAAAGCCTGAGATCTTGTATCTCCATTCCATATACCTTTAAGTATTTTCAGTCTAAAAAATAGAAATTCACACTCCATGGAGTCAGGTTAGCTCTCACTGACACCCTTGTCATTAAAGATTTTGGGAGCTTGAGTATTTCTATTCTTTTCTTGCAAACTCAGCTATGCATTAAAATGAATGTTTTATACTTTAGCTAACTGTTCAAGTGTATTGCTCTGAAAGTGTTTACAGATTATCTGGTCTGTCACTATGTTAAAATGGAAGTACCTCTCTGACAATGAATCTCTCTTATACATACGTGCTTTCCCTCGCATTTACATCCCATGTTTCCCAAGGGACTGTAACCTCTAAGCAAGCAGTGTCTTTACCATAGATGTTCACTTCTTTCTCTGTTTTGTGTGATATTTTGCAAAGGGTTGATCTGAACCACATGTGTAGATGGAGGCAATGTAGCACAGAGCATGTATTTTCTGGGTGGGAAAAATAAGTGTTCAAATACTAGATAAGTTGGTGTGATCTTGGGTAGGTTATTAACATGCTTGCAGACTTATATGAAAAACCAGGAGTAATAAATTTTAAGGGCATCAAAAGACAGAGTAGGTGCCTGATAAACAAGGTGAACTTACTCCATAATTTTTCTGGAACAGATTGAGTTTTTGCTGATGTCTTGGTATAATTTTAATTACACTTTCAAGTGTATCCTGGCTAGGTGGAAAATTATAAGACTTCTAATTTATTATAAGACTGCTAATAAAGGACATCTTTGTGTTATAATTAAATCTGTTGAATTCAACCAGCATAGTTTCTGGGGAAAAATACATTTTTAAGGCATTGGTGGTCCCATTGCTGTCAGTTGGTAGTGCAGTGACCTCAAGCTTTGCTTTTTAACAGCACATCTCATCGGAAAGAATGAGTGGCAATTCAATGTGTGAAACTAACTAATTATTATGTAAGAAATTATTGTGACAAAATATAATCAATTACAATTTTATGCTCTGAGATAAAGCACCATGTCTTAGAAATATGGGAGCAAATTTTCAGGCCAAATACACATTAATATGTTTTTGTAAATCAATTTTGTATGGATCCTCTATATTTGACCACATGTTATTTAAAGAGTAGAGAATAAGTCAGTATTCTGAAGAATGTACAGAACAGCATGGAGGATCTGGACTTGGGTAGAAGATAATGATACAACTAAAGAATCCATGGTAAAAAGAGCAAGGACATTAGCAGATCTTTTGAAACTCTAGTGCTTATATTTCTAAAAATGAGATATCAAGGTCAATAAAGAAAAGACATGTTGTTGCTCTAGCTTTAAACAGAAAATAATTCATCCAATACATCATATTGACATAGGACATCTCGGGTCAAAAGTAGTGTGTCTCCTGGAAAGAAATTGAGGGATAAATGTGTTTTATGCTCAGATGATCTTATTTGATGATGACTTTATCTTTTTCTTCAGTCATCCCAAAATTATGATACACTGAATTTAGAATACTAATAGTTCATTTCATTAGCCATTTTAGAAGCAGTGCTATAGAGACAATAGTGTTGAATAAGGAACGATGCCCTTCAGGTATATGGCAATGATCTAATACTTTCCTATCTTACTTGAGACTCACTGACCTTCTGCCACATTCAGGAAAATGACATCTTTAAGGGTATCGGATACTCAATATAAATCTATCTTAGATACTTTATTAACTTTAAATCAGAACCTCTTGGAGAGAAAAGTATAACTGTCATTACCTTATAGATGAAAAAACTATGTCTGAAAGCCATAAAATAACTTTTGTCTGTTTACATACCCAGTGAGGCAAAGCCAGTTTCCCAATCCACATGAATAAAAACTCAGTGCCATTAATTTATACTCTCTGAAATGTCTCTGGTCAGGAAGGAAAGGTGATTTATGATCCCTCAAGGAAATTAAAAACAAAGGAACTCCGAATGAAAACGTTCAGATCTGTGTTGTAATCCAGTCATCACCCACAAGAGTTAGTTTTGGAATCACAGGATCACAGACTCCAATCTAGCTGGATAAAGATTGCAGTGATAAATGGGATTTCTGCAACAGCTGAGAGGTTATAAAGATTTGTGATTTCCTGTATCCATGACACACATGATTTCTGGACTTGATATTCTACTGTTTTATAGCTGAGAAACCTGAGGTACAGAAGCTAATTGATTTCTTTGGAGAGAAATATTTGTTGTTAAAGGTAGAATTTGAATTCCTGGGATTGTTGCCATTTATAAAGGCAATTTTTTTTTTTCTGAGCACTTAATCTATGTAGGTAATAGTATAGACACTAGGAATGCAGCAATTAGATAGGTACCCCTACTCTCATATGTCCCTATATCATGAGGGACATGGAAGATATAAATAAATAAATAAGGTAGTAGTTTAAGTGGAGAGACACTGAGTGTTGTGGACACAAGGGCAGAGGTGGGGATGAGTTCTGAGCAGAAGGAGCAGCAAGTGCAGAGATTCCTGGGCTAGAGTATATCTGCTATGCTTGAAAAATAGCAGGGAGGCTGGAGCTGTGGAAGGTCAGAGAGGAAGCACCGGCTAATAGGTATGGGGACATGTAACCCCCGGCAATGGCTTTGTTGTTTACTCAAAAATAGGAAACTATTGCAAGGTTTGAGATGAGAGTGATAGCATCTGGTTTATGTTTTTAGAGGGATGCAGCAGAAGTTGTGCTGAGAAAAGGCTAAAGCGAGAGAAAGGTAAATAAGTAAGACCAGTTAACAAGTTATCCCAGTAATTCTATTGAGAGATGATAATGGTCTAGACCAAGTTGACAGCAGTGTGCGACCACCGCAAGAATGCACATCTCAGAACTCTGCCTGCCGGAAACACTCTGAAATCCATCAGTAGGTTCCAGTCAAGGCCATGTTTTCCATGGCCTACCCAGCCAACCAGTAAGCATAGTAGGAATTCTAAGGCAAGCTAATTTCTAACCAATGCAGACATCTTCTCACGGGGGACTTTAGCCTAAGGGCTCTCCAATGGCCTTGCAAAACTCTCCTTCAAATTGTTCCACAGGTGGAGTTCCCGTCGTGGTGCAGTGGTTAGCGAATCCGGCTAGGAACCATGAGGTTGCGGGTTCGGTCCCTGCCCTTGCTCAGTGGGTTGACGATCCGGTGTTGCCGTGAGCTGCAGTGTGGGTTGCAGACGTGGCTCGGATCCCACGTTGCTGTGGCTCTGGTGTAGGCCAGTGGCTACAGCTCCGATTCAACCCCTAGCCTGGGAACCTCCATATGCCATGGAAGCGGCCCAAGAAATGGCAAAAAGACAAAAAAAAAAAAAATTGTTCCACAGGTAAAGACCCTCACACCTAACTTCTCTTTCTTCTTGACTTGGTATCAGACCTGACTTTCATTCTGACTGTTCTGCTGACCTAGGCTTCATCCTCATTTTGTCTCATAGGCTTTTTTTCCTAAAGTATTTGCATATATAATCCTGTCTTGGCATCTGATTGTCAGAAGACCCAGACTAGCACATCATGAATGTATTAGTGGAATATGGAATGGATTTTGAATATGTAGACTGTAGGTGGAGTAGCAGAAAACCTAGAAGACAGAAACAAATCCATATTTTTCTTTGAATTAAATATCTGGAGGGAGTTCCTGTTGTGGCTCAATGGGTTAAGAACTTGACTAGTATCTATAAGCATGTACATTCGATCCCTGGTCTCACTCAGTGGGTTAAAGTATCTGGTTTGCCACAAGCTGTGGCATTGGTCACATATATTGTTTGGATCTGATGTTGCTGTGGCTGTGGCTCTGATTGGTCCAATTTGACATTTAGCCTGGATCCTCCATATGCCATTGGTATAGTCCTAAAAAGATAGAAAGAAAGAGAGAGAAAAGAAAGAAAGAAAGAAAGAAAGAAAGAAAGAAAGAAAGAAAGAAAGAAAGAAAGAAAGAGGAAAGGAAAGAAGAAAGAAAAAGAAAAAGAAAGAAAAGAAAGAAAGAAAGAGAAAGAAGATAGACTTAAAAATAACTGGAAAGATGGAGTTGATTGATATCAACTAAGATGGGAAAGAATTAAAGGGTGCATATTTGGGAGGGAGTGATTGGAATAAAGAGAAGCATATGTTAATGGTTTGAAATGACTACTACAAAGTTAATTGGAAATGCTAATTAAGGCAGTTGGAAATAAAGTCTGGAGTTTGGAGAATGGACACATATTGTAGATATAAATACAGGTATAAATTTATAGGTATAAATACACAGGTGGCATTCAGTGACATGATACTTAGTGGGATTACAAAGAATTTGAGCATAGAATTTTAAAAGAGAAAGAAAGAGGAAGAGAAAGAGGATTCTCTGGGAGACAGCAAAAATCCAGGAAACCTGTAGACTGGCAATCCCTGGTATATATGCATATTCATCAGTTATGGCTCTAGCTATTTTTACATTTGAGCAGAGGTCCATTAGAAGATCCATTGGATGTATACACATTTGAAAAGTATTTTAGCATGTGGCTATGTGTGCGCTTTCTAGATGAGGATCAATAACAAATGTCTTGTATTTAAATAGTAAATTAAGTAAGCATCAGATATTAAATTCTAAGAAGCCATCTTGAAAAACATTTTTTCTATTAAAAATAATCTAATAGTGACATTAAGGAGGCAAATCCTAGAAAACAGAATGTCAAAAAAACAGTAACATAGGCATTTATCCAACATGCATGCATGCTTCTCACATTGGCCCAGTGAAAATTACATATATAAAAACAAGCATTAATGCTTCAAATCAGGAAGTCTATAGGCACACTAATCTGGAACTTATTTTGCCTTTTGGCAAATTTCTCTAAGTGAAATTATTAGACCTCCTGGGTTTATTCTTTATGGTTCTTGGTTCTGCACTCTGAATTATTCTTTCTTTTTTATAAGAAGTGACATTGGTTGCAGAATGTAGCTTTCTCTAACAGTTTTCTGCCTACAGAGAGTTTAAGGTCTCAAGATCTCTTTTCACACTGCTCTCAGTCCATTTCATCCCCTGCTGCTGGGCTTTCACTAGCACAATTATCTTACAAGTTATGTGAAGCCTTTCATGAATCTTATGGAATTTACTCCATTATACAAAAAGTCACAATGACAAATCTTTTTGAGAGATGTTCTCTGTCTTGGGTTCCCTTAGATACTTCAATCTCTATTTTAACAGGGATTGTCTATGAGGAACATAGAGGATACAATGTGAACACAAAGTAGCACAATCAGCTTGGAAAACAAGTTGCAGCTTCTGCTGAACTTAAGTGTACAGTTGGTTTTCCATCTGTAGATGCAGCCAACCACAAATTAAAAATATTTGAAAAAAAAATCCAAAAATTTTCAAAAAGCCAAATGAATTTGCTGCCTATGGGCAACTATTCACATGGAATTTACATTGTATTTATTTACACTACTTGCATAGCATTTTACATTGTATTAGGTATTATAAGTAATCTAGATGATTTAAAATATACTGGAGAATGTGCATAAGTTATATGCAAATGCAGTCAGCCCATTGTATCAGAGGATATGGAATCTGAGCAGTGTGGATATTTGTATCCATGAGGGGTGGGAGAGGGTCCTGGAACCAAACCCAGTGGATTGAGGGGATTGCTCTATAAATTATTTCATGACCTATTACCTGTACTTTAATAGAAGTATGTACAGTGCATACGAAGAAATTTTTTTTTAAATATATTCAATTAAAAAAATATGTCTGCAAAAATTCCCATATGGTCATTAAGAGTACAATAATTGAAAATTATGGTCTTCAAGGCTCATATGATATGCATTATTACATATAAAATAGATAAACCGCAAGGACCTATTGTATAGTACAGGTCACTATATTCAATATTATGTAGAAGCCTATACTGAAAAAGAATCTGAAAAAGGAAAAATAAATATTTAATTGAATATATGTGATTGAATCACTTTATTAGAAACCTGAAACATTGTAAATTAACTATACATCAACTTTAAAAATATGGTCTTCAATAGAATAGAATGAAAATGAAAATGAGAAGGTTAAATTTGCATTCAATAGCATAAATGGATCTCCCAAATAAACACTCATTTTTGTGAGGAGGGGGGCACAATTCAACACACAATAGGTAAGAAAATAAATATTTATTTAAAATGAAAAAGGGTTATAGTGGAGAAATAGCAAGCATATTTTAAAATTCAGGAAGTAGGATAATAGGTGTATTAACTACTTGACAGGCACCTATAATTTTCCTACCTTTTTTTGCTGCAAAGTCTTAGCTTAAGTATTATAAGGAATTTTTAATACTTTAAAGAAGTAGACAGATAATTTTATCTTTTCTATGATATGTTTGATAGTAAATATTTTTATTAGTAGTAGTTTCTTGGGCAGTGATGAATTGGAGAAAGTTATTCCCTAGTTTGTTGCTGCTATTCTCATTCTAGTGGCATTTTTTCAGACAGTACTTTGTATCAAATAAGAAATTTAAACTCATGAATTTTTATCTATTTCATGAGGTTAGCATGTAAAAAAATATTTGCATGTGAAGGGGAGCAGGAATTGCATCCCCAAAATATGCCTATTTGGCATAAGGATTATCTTAAGACTGATTATTTTTAAGAAAGGGCAGACGCAGGAGAATTTCTGAAATCCCAGTAAAATTACCTCTATATAAGAGAATTTTACATTTATAAGAGAAATTTCCATTTGTAAGGGATCTGCCTCTGTGTACAAATAAGAGAAGGATGACTAAATCTCTAGAAACTCTTTCAATGAAAGTTGTAAGACTTCTACAGATTAGAAGGCAATGAATTAGCATAAGGACCTGGTTAGTTCCTACTGTGCTTTTCCTGGTAAACTTCCATTAATAGGTCTTCCCTCAGCCCCCAGCATCTTTTTTTTTTTTTTTTTAAGATGAAAGTGATATTTAAGGCGATGATTTGAAACATTTCAAGAAGTTACTCAGTTTTCCTGGGACTCTCCCGTGTATGCTGCTGGTACACATGTCATTAAATTTCTGTTCAGTTTTCTCCTGTTATTCACTTACTATGGCAGGAGTCTCAGCCAAGAACCTATGAGGTCAGAGAAAATGATTTTGCCTCCCCTACATATATATATACTATTTTGCCTCCCCTACATATTTAGGTAATTTGCCTCCCCTACGTATATGTATTTATTTATTTGTTTATTATGGTATGTGCTTTCTTACTGATATTCCAACACCCTCAAAAAAAAAAAAAAACACTTTTATTTTGGCTAGACTTCAAATCAAAATTTAGCATATAATTTCTTATGTCTTATAATTGGACAATATTCTACAGACTAGTTTTCAACTATGTTTCTCCTCCACTGCCCACAACACAGTTACGGTAGTAGGTAGTTCAGGTTATGTTTATATTATGTAAGACTTCTAGCCCTATCCCCTCATGTCAAGTGCTAAGAGGGTGGGCACAATTCATTGATAATAGAATATTCTGTTCTTATATTCAGTCTAATTGCAATAAGTAAATTGTGTATAGAAGTGATGATAAGCCACATTCATAAATTCTATTAAATCCAAATGAGTTGTTCCCTTAACTCCTAAGGGATCCCCAAAATACCAGCAACCACTGAAATGCCTCTAGCAGAGGGGAAAATTTGAAAGGACATTGTTCAGAGTCTTGTTAACCAATCTTGGTCAAAATATATCATCTTGAAAGTTTGACGACGTATAACCACTTGAATATATTGCCAGGTCCTTCCCAGAGAGAAGATCCATTCAAGTGAAGGGCTCTAAGGCTTAAATTTCATATTCTTTATGAGCAATTCAATTTTCCTCCCAACTATAAAATATAAGTGTTTTATAAAATGTATTTTCACGTCATCTAATAAAATACCCTGTGATTAAAAATATTATGAATATACATATTTTAAAATAAAGATAACTTCCCATCGTGGAGCAGTAGAAACACAACCAACTAGGAACCATGAAGTTGTGGGTTCGATCCTTAGCTTTGCTCAGTGGGTTAAGGAATCGGCATTGCTGTGAGCTGTGGTATAGGTCACAGACATGGCTCGGATCTGGTGTTGCTGTGGCTGTGGCATAGGCCGGTGGGTACAGCTCTGATTAGACCCCTAGACTGGAAACTCCATATGCCATGGGTGTGGCCCTAAAAAGACAAAAATAAAATTAAAAAAATAAAGACATTCCATAATTGTATGACCTGATGGATTTTTCCATCTAGTTGAAATAGGTAGATAGGTACATTTAGTTAAAATAATTTCATGAGATGGTGATTCATATGAGCTCCCAAAATTATGTATATGGTACAGTTATTAGAGGGATTTCTATGGAAAGAATTGAAACAATTGTTAGTAATTGGAGCAAATGTAAATCAGTTATTGACTTCTGAGCATAGCCAATTGAAAAGACTTCTAGATGTCATCATGAAAGCAGACTTTGCAATGTAAATGTCTCTAATGATGTCATTAGATGTTCAGGTAAATATTCTGAGTAGCCCCTATAGCAACAGGCCCTCAGAGGATTGTCTAAATTTGAGCTATTTTATTGATTTCTGTGAAGTGTATATCAAGACATAGTTTCCGTTTGTAGGACTATAGGAAAAGGGTGTTTTTAGTTCTCAATGATTACAAGTCAAAAAAGTAGGAGAAAATTAGAAAAGTAAGTTTGGGGAGTTGTAGCCAGATTTGAAAGAAACTAAGAAAATTCAGAATCTAGTCCAGTTTTCAAGTAAATAACAAAACCTATACAAAAGCTAATAGCACTAGCTCTGATATCCACCAATATGTATTATACCTTCTACTGAAACAAAATTTGTCCCTGTAAAATTACCCTCATTTTTACTGATAGTCAGATTGTTGCAGAAACTCAGCCTATGTCCACTGGTGCCAAATAGGAACACAGAGACAGAGTTTGGGTGAAGGACAAAAAGATAGCTTTTATTGCTTTGCCAGGCAAAAGAGGCCACAGCAGGCTAAGACCTTAAAGACGGTGCCCCCCCCATCCCCACCCCCAATGGGAAGAATTGTGAGGAGTTTTATAGTAAAAAGGAGAAAGACAGGTTTTCAGACAGGAATAAGGATTGGGACACACATGCATTCTTCTTTCTTTGGGGGACTCTTAATCATCAAAGCTGAACTCAGGTGACCTCTGCATGATCATGACGGTGGTCTTCTGGGTTATTGGCTAGAATAATAGTACTTGCGAAAAGCGCATATTGATCAGAGATTAGAACAAACTAGGAAAGTTCCTGAAAAACAGCATGTGCGCATAATCTTTAACCCATAGGCAAATTGTGCTTAGGCTGCCTAATCTTTAGCTCATGGGTGAATTGTGTTTAGTCTGCAATTAAGCCAAGGAGAAGGACAAGGAACGACTCTAAGCTATTCTGTTTTAAAGTATTCATTTCTAAAAGAAGCATAAGGAATATAACTTTTTGCTCAGGTATATAAGATGCCTCCATCATTATGTATATCCCTTGAGAGGGAACCAGGATCCTGCCCCAAGACTGCTATTGCTTCTTGACTGTTCCTCCTTTGTCTTTGAATCCTATTCCTTCCCTGGCCAGCAACAGTCTGAATCTGTCCCTTGGAACTCAGGGAAGTCCATGGAAGCTAAATGAGGCCCATTTCCTAAAAACAAGAAATGGGGGACATAGAAAACTTGTGTGCCCAGGAACCCCAGAAGGCCCTGCTCAGTTAGAAAATTAAGACAGATTCGCAGAGTCCCCACTGTGGCTCAGGGAGTTAAGAATCTGATGTTGTCTCCATTCCGATGTTGGTTTGATCCTGAGGTGAGGATCCAGTACTGCTACAGGCTACATGTAGGTCACAGATGTGGCTCAGATACAGTGCTGCTGTGGCTATAGCAGCTGCAGTCTCTGAATTGACCCATGGGCCAGGAACTTCCATATGCTGCAGATGCAACTGTAAAAAGGAGAAAAAAAAGATAAATTTTCTTGCAAAATAAGTCTAATTTGAATAAACTTAGCCTAGTTCCTTACATAAGAGTAGCAAGAATAGTGATTGACTATATAGGATCTTTTAAATCTATTTTGCTGAAACTTAAATTTTTTATAGCCTCACAAGGCTGAGGAGCCACGTCAAATACTTGCCATCAGACATTGCCTGCAATATCTATAGATTGAATAATCTCTCTTCTTGAAGTCCACAAAATATTCTGTGGTTCTTGCATCTGTCAGAAAGTGACTTTCTTTACCTGGTAAAGATACTGGGAACCCTGTAAGCAAGGTACCAGGCTTTATTTGGTTCTATAAAGTCCTCAGATGGTCAGATGTGAGTTTATCTGTGTCTCTCTCAAATATGACATTCCATTCAAAGCCTTGGTAATATAAACAGCTTACAATCATGTCCTGTTAGGAGAATAGGTTCTTATTAAACTTTTGTAAATAATTATATTGTCAGGAAAATAATAGTATTCATTAAGGGCTTCCAAATTCTGGAGGGACTAGGTAGGGAGAAAAAGGTAAATTTTTCAATTCTATTTACAAAGTTAAGTTTACCAACTTACTGCAAGTCATAGTTATCTTTTTGTATTTTTTCAACCATAATTTTTTTTCAACATATAAAAAGTCATAGTTATCTTAAAAGGAAAGTTTCCTTATATATGGAAAATAAAAGGCTAAAGAACAAGCAGTGTAAAAAATACATAGAATTTTTCTCTTTAGTTCATTTAATCTCGTGTCATTCTTATTGATCTTGATCTTAGCAGTTTTGGGGAAACAATCAGTGTCTCTACTAGAGTTCTGCAAGTTCTTACCCAGTTTTATGTTATAATCTGAAAGTTTATCATAAATCTATATTCCAGAGTAAATGTTAGAGTCCTCCCCATGAACCTCTCTAAGATGAAAAATATTTGCAAGAGCATCAGACTAAAACAATAACTCTTTATAAATGACAAAGATTTTAAATGACCACAGTTAAAGGTCAGTTGCAATTGAAAGGAAATTTGCTTATTTGGGGGACACACGACATTTAAGATAATTAGAATTACAAGCGATAACATTATATCAGGACATATCAGAATTTTAGAAATTTTATATAATTTCTAGAATGCATATTAATAGTCACACAAATATAATCTAAGAAGATTTAGCATTACTTCTTATTTGGCAGTACTCCTCGTATAATTTAACATGTCAGACAAACCTAATTTTTAATATCTCCTCTTTAAAAGGAGAAGAAAAAAACCTTTGAAATATTTCAAGGGCCCTCTGAAAATATCAAAGTTAGTTATAATCAAAATATTTTATTTAAAATTCGATTTGGAGAAGTTGGTCAAAAATATCAAATTGAATATTTGACTAAATAGAATCACAGATTATTATGAAATAAAACTTAATTATCTATTTAACTAAAATGATAATAAAAGACTTCACAAGCAAATACATAAAGTTCAATAACTGCAAAAAAGTAAACTTAGCTCTTTTAATAGAAGGTACTCAGCTTTTTAAACTAACTAAATATCTAGTGATAAAGACAGAAAACATAGGAAATTGTTTTGGCAAAAACAGCATCCCTGTCACTTGTCTTACTTTTTTTTTTCACACTACTTAAAATACAGGGAAATATTCTGCTTTCAAAAGCAGATCAATAATCCAAGAAAAGCTTTTTTTCCTACGGATGAAAGAAAATTGCATTTTAGTTATACATAAGCACACTACTTATGTTAAAGTTTATTTTTTAAAATACTTATTATAAATTCATTCAATCTTATGTAGCTTAACCATACATAAAATTTCTTTCCCAAGATTCTTTTCCATAAACCTTCTATACTTTTTTTGTCCTTTATTGTTCCGTTCCTCATTTTTAAGTACCAGCTGTATGTTAGGACAGAATTACTTTTTTTTTAAATTTTTTTTGCCTAATGAAAATGTATCTTCAGTGTCTCATACTTTTTCTTATCTGAAAACATATCCTGCCTTTTTGCATATAGAAGTGGCACAAGGCATGTTTACTAATAACCCAAATATCTCTAGTTTCTCTGTAAAGGAAGCCAAAAGTAAACAGACACATGTTCAGAAACCAGTGTTGCTGTGTTTTATCTTATTTGATAACTGTCTAGATGTTTAATACATTTTTATTATTTAACTCTAAGTTTGTAGCTTACCAAAGAGATCTGAGAAATTCTTGAAGAAGACATTGTAAAAATCATTATCATAAACAATCATAAGTTTACCTAATTCATTGCTAATAAGTTTGGTAAGTTTACCTAATTTATCTTACTTACATCTATTTGATCTCTTTTCTCTTCAATTTTATTTGGGTTACTTCTGAAGATTTCATGAGACATTAAAGCAGTTAGTCATAATCTTAGATGAGGATAAAGATGATGATTTTGCTGACAAGCATTGCAGTAAAGACAGCATGAGCTTATTTGACCCATATAGAACAAAATTTTATCCGCAACATATTTAATGCTGATAACTCTGAAGACATACCTCTACTAGTTACGCCAAAAAACTTAAAATCAATTGCTATTTTCCAAAGATTTTTCTTGATCACATGAACTTAAAAAAAATTGGGTTACTTTTAATCATATCTCTAAACTTTAGAAATAATTTATAAGTACTTATTTTTAAGACAATTAAGTAAAGCTCCTTTAATGAGTTAATTTTGGTGATACCATTTTAAGGTAGATAAATACCATATCCATAATGTACACACACAGAGACATATATACATGCAGATAGGCACACAAATTTCATAGATTTTATTTTAAAATTTTAATCATAAATTAGGTATAATACAAAACTCACTAGTTTATAAGTAACAGTTGGAATAAGCTAAGGTTATCTGCTCAGGTGGCTAATGCTTTTTTTTTTTTTTTTTGCTATTTGTAGAAAAGACTTTTAAGATTTATATTTGTCCCTGGAAATAATCTTAAGGAAGCTGTTGTCCCTTTGTAGAGTTTATATTTAAAAAACTTTTTGTCCCCTTTCTTATCTTTCAGTTTTAGGTTCTATAGTTTGAGTGAGCTGGGCTCAATTTCAGGTGATTGTAGGCTATTAGATTTTGGAGTGTTTATATTTTAATGGCATGGTAAAATTTACATAACTTTGAGAGACAGATAAGGAATATGAGTTTTTCCCCTAGGAGTGTCAGGGTAATTGCTGTATAAAATTTTCCTTCCTTTTAAAAAGTGCAAGACAGTGTTGTTTTTAATACTCTGATCTTTTATAATATTGTTAAGCAACTTGAGAGAAACAAGAAAAACATTGATACTGGTAAAGTTGGGTGGGCTTACTTGCATCTAGAGTTGTATTTCTGGTTTGTGGAGACTTGCAAGATAAAGATGATTGTTTTAATTAGCCCTTGGATATTGGCGTTCAGCTCATTAATTTCCTATTTGTAGAAAGGCCTGGAAATTTGCTTAGGAGATGGGGTGGTTTTTAAGAAGGAGGATTTATGTTGGAATTTTGTTTTAAATCTAATTTTTTTTTTAATTTTTTATCTTATTGGGAAGTTCCTAAGTCTAGCTGCTGTGTATTTTTTTTTTTTCTTTTGACATGTGGGACAATTGGGCTTCCAATAGCCTGATTTTTTTTAATACTATCTGCAAATATTTGAAGGAGTCTGTGTTGACTTTGATTTTTGTTCAAATTTCTACCCTTAAATCTAATTGAAGGAGTCTTAATAGCTATTCCTTATATCAATATGAGAGCTCTATTTTCTTATTCTTTATTTTCAATTTGTAAGTTTTTTTCCAATTCAAAGGATCCTTTGGTCATTGACAGTGGGGTATATAAAGCTCAAAAGCAACCCCCCAAACTTTTTTTAATGGTTTAAACAAAGATTCATGAATTCTTACACAATGAAAAATGAAATTGGGAAAAAAAAAGGTCCCACAAGACCCAGAAGGTTCACTTCCTGATTTACCCTAAGAAAGTGAAAGTGGTAACTACTAGAGTAGGATAGCTATTAGGGTATCCACTGTTTTAAAAACAGCCAATCCCAAACACAAGGAATCATGTTTTCCTCCTCTTCTTACCAAGCCAAAAGTTTACCCTTTTTTGTTTTGTTTTTTAAGTTTTGTAAGCTCAGATCCACAGCTTACTCACCTACCCACCAGTTAGATATGCATCCTTCAGCTGGCAGAGAACAGAGAGAATACTATTTTTTTGTTGTTGTTGTTGTTGCCACACCTGCAGCATATGGAAGTTCCAGGTGTGGGGTGGAATCGGGGCTATACTCGCCAGTCTACACCACAGACATGGCAACACAGATGGGAGCCACATCAGCGACCTACACCACTGCTTGCAGCAATGCCAGATACTTAACCCACTGAGCAAGACCAGGGATTGAACCAGCATCCTCATGGACACTATGTTGGGTTCTTAACCTCCTGAGCCCCACCAGGGACTGAGAGAATATTTTCATTGGTCATAAAGAACAAAAAGACAAAGAAAAATAGTCATCATCTATGAGAGGAAAAAGATCAATAAAATCAAATGTACTCTGCCATCTTTACTTGAGTTACTATTTCCCAAGGAACAAATCCCACAGACATTTTTTTTCCTGCTAGTCTAAATTTAGAAATAGAGAAGACTCTTACCATTCTCTCTTCCTATGGAGTCTCAGGCAGAGATTCAGCAGACTGAGATGGTAAGAATTCTTACCTTCTACTGACGCTTGTCAGATATCCCAACCTCTCTCAATTGCAGGTACCTCAGAGGGTTAGGATATAGTCAGGAAAGTTTGTCCCTTTGTGGTCACCAACTCTTGGGAGGAAGATAATTTTCCTCTGCCCTCCTAAATTCTTATGGCTGCTCAAAAAATTAAAATGATGTGAGATTAATTGGAGTAAAGCAAATGCAATTTCATACTACATGGAAAATCATGAAAATAATGCTTATATAGGGAGCAAAGCAGGCCACTTTTATAACTTTTTATAGAGAGAAATAATAAATTCCTGAGCATCTGACAAGACCAAGGAAGCTTAGGTTAGGCTGATTAATTAATGAAGATTTTGAGCAAAGTCAAGGCTTGCATAGTGTATTAGTTAAGAGGTAACAAGGTTTGTTCATGTAGGTTTCTTGGCATTCAGTTCCTTATCCTCATAAGGATGTCTCTCCCAACATCTTGGAGCTGAGACAATACTGTATTTATTTCCAGCATTCAGGGAGAAGAGTGTCCTTCCTGTAATGGCTGCTTTTCAAGTAACTTTAATGCAAAATAATCAGTATGTCATTGAGGTATGTTTTGGGATAGCCTTCCCTGAGCCCCAAGAGAAGTTAGCTTCATTCAGAGAAGATTATGAGCCTTAACTATTGAAACATCTGATCAACTATGTACAAATTTCTGGTGATCTGGACCCACCACCTTGTCTATGACCATAAGCCAGTTCTCTTGGCTATAAGAGAAGATGACAAAATTAGGTCAGAGAATCTTCAAAGCATATGAGGAAAGTTGTCCCAGGAAAATGAATATACCTGTTAAGTATATAGTTATGAAGTGTATTTAAGCACCTCCCCCAAGTCCATTGTTTAAAATAGAGTTCAAAGACCTTTAATTAACAATTTATACATTAATATTAAAGATAGAAAAAAAAGTTTAGGGTATTCCAGTAAATTGATTCATCCCCAGATAAAGTAGTGAGTTCGTAGGTGAGGTATTTTGACTAGAATGTTGCAACTATAACCAGGAAAATGAAATAAAGTACAACTACTTATAATTTCCTAAATTATTATTTTTACCATATTCTTTACCCTATTATCCCTATCAACACATATCAGATAAATATTTTATAATTAATTTTCAGTTGTGGTAAGTTTTCTCACTTATGTCAACAATCCCTTTATTGTTTTTTTATGGGTAAACTTTATAACTGGCATCCTTTAGTTTGATTTATTTTTTTTAAAGAAAAACTTTTCTAGGTATCTATCAGAAATCTAAAGAAAGTAATCTTGAGTGAACGGCCAGGCAGCTGCTCTCTCCTGAATCTGAAGGCATCCCTGGGAGTGGAGCAGAGTGATGTTGGGTAGGAGAATCCAGTCTGGGAAGCTCAAAGAAGATTTTAAAAAACTCTGGACAAATCATTGTTCATTGAGATGGGATTACGATGGCGGAATAGAAGGACTGGAGCTCAACTTCTCTCCTAAAAACAACAACATTCACAACTAAAGACTGAGCAC
This sequence comes from Phacochoerus africanus, assembly GCF_016906955.1. Taxonomy (NCBI): domain Eukaryota; kingdom Metazoa; phylum Chordata; class Mammalia; order Artiodactyla; family Suidae; genus Phacochoerus; species Phacochoerus africanus. Next base: position 128,115,513 of record NC_062548.1, read on the forward strand.
TCTTCACCCAAATGGACCAGAAACCTTAAAAAAGATACCCTACTCCAGAAGAAAAAGAAGAGGCCACATCAAGAGGTAGGAGGGGCGATTTCGCGATATAAAAAACCCCATACCTCCAGGGTGGGAAGCTCCACAGACTGAAAACTAACTGGCTCACAGAGACTCACCTACAAGAGTGAGAGTTCTGAGCCCCACATGAAACCCTCCGGTGTGGGGATCTGGCACAGGGAGAAAGAGCCCCGGAGCATCTGGCATTGAAGGCCAGTGGGGCTTGTGCGCAGGAGCTATACAGGACTAGGGGAAATGGAGACCCCACTCTTAAAAGGTGCACACAGACTTTCACGTGCACTGGTCCCAGGGCAAAGCAAACTCTCCATGGGAATCTGAGTCAAACCTGACCACAGTTCTTGGAGGACATCCTGGGAAAACAGGGGTGAATGTGGCTTGTTGTGAGGGAAGGACATTGAAAGCAAAGCTCTGGGGAATATTCAGCAGCCATGCCTTTCTCTGGAGGTGGCCATTTTGGGAAAACCTGGTCCCACCCGTCAGTCAGTGCTGAGAAGCCCAAGGGCAAACAAAAACCCCTGTGAGATCACAGCCCCACCCACTCAGTAAACAGGCTACCTAAAGACCCCTCAGGCACACAGCTGCCTCTAATCCCATCCAGAGACTAAGCCCCACCCACCAGAGGGATTAGAATCCACTCCTCCTACCAGGGGGAAGGCATCAGCCCCTCCTGTCAGGAAGCCCACAGCAAGCCCCCATACTGACTTCGGCCACAAGGGGGGCAGACACCAGAAGTAAGAGAGGCTACAACTCCATTATCTCTAAAAAGGTCACCACACCAAAAACCTATAAAAATGAAAAGACAGAGAACTATAACCCAGATGAGGGAGAAAGGAAAAACCCCAGAAAATCAGTTAAGTGAGGAGGAGATTCTTAGCCTTCAGGAAAAAGACTTTAGACTGTTGATGCTGAAGATAATACAAGACATTGGAAATAAACTGGAGGCAAAGATGGATAACTTACAGGAAACACTGAGCAAAGAGATATGAGATATAAAACTTAAACAAGAAGAGATGCAAAATACAATAACTGAAATAAAAAATTCACTAGAAGCTGCTAACAGTAGAATACAAGTGGAAGAAGAACGGATAAGCGAGGTGGAGGACAGATTAGCGGAAATGACAGATGCAGAACAGAAAAGAGAAAAAAGATTGAAAGCAAATGAGAGTTTCAGAGAACTCTGGGACAACGTGAAACACACCAACATCTGTATTATAGGGGTGCCAGAAGGAGAAGAGAGAGAGAAGGAGACAGAAACAATATTCCAAGAGATAATAGCCTAAAACTCCCCTAACATGGGAAGGAATCTCTCAGTCAAATCCAGGAAGCACAATGAGTACCATACAAAATAAACCCAAGGAGGAACACCCCGAGACACATATTAATCAAACTGACCAAAATTAAAGACAAAGAGAAAATCTTGAAAGCAGCTAGGGAAAAGAAACAAAGACCATACAAGGTAAATGCAATAAGGTTATCAGGAGATTTTTCAACAGAAACTCTGCAGGCCAGAAGGGAGTGGCGTGATATACTTAACGTGATGAAAGGAAAAAACCTCGAACCAAGATTACTTTACCCAGCAAGGCTCTCATTCAGATTTGAAAGAGAAATCAAAAACTTCACAGATAAGTGAAATCTGAGAGAATTCAGCAATACTAAACCAGCCTTACAACAAATACTAAAGGAACTTCTATAGGCAGAAAAGGACAAGAGAAGAAAGAAAGAAAAAAGAGCAGCAAAAGCAAATCCAAAGCAATTAATAAAATGGTAATAAGAACATACATATCAATAATTACCTTAAATGTTAATGGACTAAATACCCCAACCAAAAGACATAGACTGGCTGAATGGATACAAAAACAAGACCCATATATATGCTGTCTTCAAAGGAACAAATCACTTCTATGGACACATACAAATTGAAAGTGAGAGGATGGAAGAAAATATTTCATGCAAACGGGGATCAAAAGAAAGCTGGAGTAGCAATACTCATATCAGACAAAATAGACTTTAAAATGAAGAATATTTTAAGGGACAAGGAAGGACATTACACACTGATCCAAGGATCAATCCAAGAAGAAGATATAACAATTTTAAATATCTACGCACCCAACATAGTTTCACCACAATATATAAGGCAACTGCTAACAACCTTAAAAGGAGAAATCAACAATAACATAATCATAGTGGGGAAGTTTAACACCCCACTTACAGCAATGGACAGTTCAACCAGACAGAAAATCAATAAGGAAAAACAGGCCCTAAATAAAGCATTAAATCAGATGGACTTAATAGATATTTATAGGACATTCCATCCAAAAGCAACAGAATACACATTCTCAAGTGCACATGGAACAGTCTCTATGATTGATCACATCCTGGGCTACAAATCCAACCTCGGTAACTTTAAGAAAATTGAAATCATATCAAGCATCTTTTCTGACTGGAAATCAACAACAAGAAAAAAACTGCAAAAAACACAAACACGTGGAGACTAAACAACATTCTGCTAAACAACCAATGGATCACTGAAGAAATCAAAGAGGAAATTAAAAAACACCTGGCAGCAAATGACAACAAAGATACGACACTCCAAAACCTATAGGATGCAGCAAAAGCCGTTCTAAGAGGAAAGTTTATAGCAATACAAGCCCACCTCAGTAAACAAAGAAAAGCTCAAATAAACAAGCTAACTTTCCATCTAAAACAGCTTGAGAGAGAAGAACAGACAAGACCTAAAGGTAGTAGAAGGAAAGAAATCATAAAGATCTGAGCAGAAATCCATGAAATAGAAACAAAGAAAACCATAGAAAAGATCAATGAAACAAAAAGCTGGTTCTTGGAAAAGATCAACAAAATTGATCAACTCCAAGCCAGAGTTATCAAGCAAAAAAGAGAGAGGACTCAAATCAATAAAATTAGAAATGAAAAAGGAGAAGTAACAACGCACACCACAGAAATACAAAGGATCATAAGAGACTACTATATGCAACTATATGCCAATAAAATGGAAAACCTAGAAGAAATGGACAAATTCTTAGAAAAGTACAATCTTCCAAGACTAAGCCAAGATGAAATAGAAAAGATGAATGGACCAATCACAAGCACTGAAATTGAAACTGTGATTAAAAAACTTCCAACAAACAAAAGTCCAGGACCATTTGGCTTCACAGGCAAATTCTATCAAACATTTCGAGAAGAGCTAACACCTCTCCTTCTGAAACTATTTCAAAAACTTGCAGAGGAAGGGACACTCCCAAACTCATTCTATGAGGCCACCATCACCCTGATACCAAAGCCAGACAAAGATACCACTAAAAAGGAAAACTACAGGCCAATTTCACTGATGAACATTGATACCAAAATCCTCAACAAAATACTAGCAAACCGCATCCAACAATACATTAAAAGGATTGTACATCATGAGCAAGTGGGATTTATCCCAGGGATGCAGGGGTTCTTCAATATCCACAAATCCATCAGTATGATTCACCACATTAACAAACTGAAGAATAAAAACCATATGATCCTCTCAATAGACATGGAAAAAGCCTTTGACAAAATCCAACACCCATTTCTGATAAAAACCCTTCAGAAAGTGGGCATAGCGGGAACCTACCTCAACATGATAAAGCTCATATATGACAAACCCACAGCAAACATCATGCTCAATGGTGAAAAGCTCAAAGAATTCCCGCTGAGATCAGGAACAAGACAAGGATGTCCGCTCTCGCCACTACTATTCAATGCACATTTGGAAGTCCTAACCACAGCAATAGGAGTAGTGAAAGAAATAAAAGGAATCCAAATTGGAAAGGAAGAAGTAAAAACCATCCCTATTTGCAGATGACATGATACTATACCTAGAGAATCCTAAAGACTCTACCAGAAAATTGTTAGAGATCATCAATGAATTTGGCAAAGTCGCAGTATACAAAATTAATACACAGAAATCGATGGCATTCTATATACTAACAATGAAAGATCAGAAAGAGAAATAAGGGAAGCAATCCCGTTTACCATCACATCCAAAAGAATAAAATGCCCAGGAGTAAACCCACCTAAAGAGACAAAAAGACCTTTACTCTGAAAACTATAAGACACTGATGAAAGAACTCAAAAGATGACACAAATAGATGGAAAGATATACCATGCTCATGGATTGGAAGAGTTAATATTATCAAAAGGACTATACTACCCAAGGCAATCTACAGATTCAATGCAATCCCTATCAAATTACCAAGGACATTTTTCACAGAACTCAAACAAAATATTTTAAAGTTTGTTTGGAAGCACAGAAGACCCAGAATAGCCAAAGACACCCTGAAAAAGAAAAATGGAACTGGAGGAATCAGGCTCCCGGACTTCAGACTATACTACAAAGCAAAAGTCATCACAACTGTATGGTACTGGTACAAAGACAGCAATACAGATCAGTGGAACAGGATAGAAAGCCCAGAATTAAACCCACACACCTACAGCCAGCTAATCTATGACAAAGGAGGCAAGAATATACAATGGAGAAAAGACAGCCCGTTCAAGAAGTGGTGCTAGGAAAACGGAAAAGCCACATGGAAAAGAATGAAATTAAATCACTCCCTAACACCATACACAAAAATCAACTCCAAATGGATTAAAGACCAAGATCTAAGACCAGACACTATCAAACTCTTAGAGGAAAACATAGGCCAAACACTTTCTGACATAAACGACAGCCACATCTTCTCAGATCCACCCCTTAGAGTAATGACAGTAAAAACAAAAATGAACAAATGGGACCTAGTTGAACAACAAAGTTTCTGCACAGCAAAGGAAACCCTAAACAAAACGAAAAGACAACCCACAGGATGGGAGAAGATCTTTGCAAATGAATCAACTGACAAGGGATTAATCCCCAAAATTTATAAACACCTCCTACTGCTCAATACCAAAAAACCAAACAACCCCATTAAGAAATGGGCAGAAGATCTAAACAGACAGTTCTTCAAAGAAGACATACTTTGGAGTCTTGTGTGGCCAAAAGTCACATGAGAAGATGTTCAACATCACTAATAATTAGAGAAATGCAAGTCAAAACCAGTATGAGGTACCACCTTATACCAGCCAGAATGGCCATCATCAAAAAGTCTACAAATAGTAAGTGCGGGAGAAGGTGTGAAGAAAAAGGAACCCTAGTACACTGTTGGTGGAATTGTGAATTGGTGCAACCACTGTGGAAAGCAGTATGGAGATTCCTCAGTAAACTAAACATAGAACTACCATTTGATCCAGCAATCCCACTCCTGGGCATCTATCCAGACAAAACCACGACTCGCAAAGACACATGTACTCCAGTGTTCATTGCAGCACTATTTACAATAGCCAAGACATGGAAACAACCTAAATGTCCATGGACGGAGGAGTGGATCCAGAAGATGTGGTACATATACGCAATGGAATATTACTCACCTATTAGAACGAAATACCAGCAGTTTTGGCAACATGGATGGACCTAGAAACTATCATGCTAAGTGAAGTCATCCATACAATGAGACACCAACATCAAATGCTTTCACTGACATGTGGCATCTGAAAAAAGGACAGAATGAACTTCTTTGCAGAACAGATGCTGACTCACAGACATTGAAAAACTAATGGTTTCCAAAGATGACAGTTTGGGGGGTGGAGGGATGTGACTGGGCTGTGGGATGGAAATCCTGTGAAATCAGATTGTTATGATCATTATACAACTACAGATGTGATACATTCATTGGAGTAATAAAAAAAAATAAAATAAATTAAAAAAAGAAAGTAATCTTACTAGTAGTTATGTTTTTCCCCTGAGTATAAGACAACCATTATGAAGGTGATAAAATTAAAAAGAAAAAATCATCTATGACTTCTTCCTAAAGTATCAGCTGGTTTAGTTTTTAAGACCTTTTCAGGACCACCATAATTTGTCAAAGGAGAGCAGTGCTCTTGCCAGTTTAATGAAAAAAGAAATGTTATTGTTTTGTTTGTCATTTAATTGGTGTGAAAATGAAGCACATATAAGAAGTTTTTTTCTTTCCCTTCCTTTCTTTTCCGTTCCATTTTCTTTTAAAAATTTTCTGCTCATTGTTGATTCTTCACTTGATCCCTGGAATTGCTATAGGATCTTTTATATCATGAAGTGAATTAACTTGCTGGAGAACATGTGGAAATGACAGAGCAGAAAAATAAAAAGAACCCAGGTATTAATGATTTCACTGAGTCACCCAATCAGCCAGTCCTGGAGATACTCTACCTCTGAAATTGTTGAAATAAGAAATACTTCATCATCATTTCAATTTAAATCAGTTTGAGATTGGATTTTTTTTTTTTTACTTGTTGCCAAAGGCATCATAACTAATGTCTCCTTGCTGCTTCCTCAGAAAGGCAGAAAGTTCTCAGGAATGACAAATGGAACTTTACCGATTGTATAATAGTTAATGCTTACTCTTTCTTGGTGGTTTATATACTTGGCTGAATAGACTTCCAGCTCAGTAGCTGAGAAGATAAAATGACTTTCCTTAAAGCCTAAAAATGATATCAAAGATATTATCACCTACTATGACATTTTTTGTGGCCTTCATTTTTCTCAGCTGCAAGTAGTGAAAAATCTTTTCTGAAGGAGATAATCATGGTCAAAATGGGTTGCAATTCCAATGTCTGAATTGTCCAATGATTTGTACAAAAAGTTTGCAGCAAAGTGGTCCTTCTTGGAATCTTAAGGACGACAAAGTTTTAAATAGCATCATTATGATGGGTTTAATAACATATTTGATCCAAGGCTCCCATTGATAAATTAATGTTTCATGCTAAAAGTTGTATATCAAGCTCCCCAAATGTTCAATGTATCTAAAAATGTGTACTGCATGTAATGTGTTTTAAGATCACTGGCTTCTAGTCAAGATTCTCCCACTTCATAGGAAGTGATTATCTTTTTGAACCTCAACACTTGGTAATATATTGTGAGGACTTTTCTAATTCATCTCAAAATCTTTCATTCCTTTCCAAAAACATTGTATCATTTGAAATTTTCTACTATAATACTTTATAATATATAGGGCCAGCTAAATGTATTTTTAAAAATAACTCCATCTTATCAAATGATGCTGTGTGTTTTTACTAGTACTTTTTTGAAATCTCAAAAAATTGACATATACTTCCCTGCCATTGTAAAGATTTCAAAGTCATAATTATTCACAAATTTCACTTTTATGCTATTTTGTAACATAACAGTTAAATTAGTAGATGAGGGGATATTTGTCTTTTTTCTTAAGATATTCCTTCACTCTTTCTCATTCTCTGCTATGGCATTGAACAGCTACCAATTATTTCTTATTGCTATTAATATCCATCAGAGGATATGAATATTACCTCACCTGTTTCTCACTTGTTTTTATTTATTTTATGGAATTAGAAAAAGCAATAATGTAGCTAGTTAAAACCATGTGAATGAACATTTTAAAAAAGATAAAATACAGCAAATGCTTTCCAGCAGAGTTGCTGGTATACTGCTTCCTGCTTCACCATATAGCCAGGGATGTGACTTCTGGATCAGTTTCTGCAGCTCTCTTTTAGGTATCATGAAGCATTTTAGAACTTAGTTTTATTTTATAAACTATACATTTTCTTACAAACTTCATCAATGGTACAGGATGTTTTAAATGAAAATATTGTCAAGTAATACAGCAAAATAAGTAACTGAGATTTACCGTGACATCAAGAGTATTTCCAATTTTCTCTGTGATTGTGGCGGGACCCCCCCAGCTTTTATATTTTACACATATTTCATTTAACGTATAATTTCCCACATGTTCCATTGAGTTTTCCATGTGGGGGTCTGATTGAATTTGTCCATCTCACAGCTTATCAGATGTTTTATGATCCAATTGTTTGGTAAACAGGGTAGCTTGTAGGGACAGCTGCATCAACTACTTTTTGTATTGTTGTTCAAAGACTAGGAGTGAGCTGTCTCTAGCTGTTCTTGTCTGACTGAGTTCACTCCTGCATGGTGTATTTTAGTTACATCTGAAAAGACTGTTAACTTGATTACTGATCATCTTCTGTTTTATTCATGTGTTAATTCGGAACTATTTTCATTCTGCATCTACCTCTGATACTACTAGTTGAAATCATAACAGGAGCTAGAAAAACATTTAAAAGTCTATTGGATATATACTAATTTATTTTTATGCAGGGAATGTTTTATACAACATAATGAGGAAAACTGAGGACAAGTCCTAATTGAATGGTACTCTAGGAAAAGAAGTGTAAGTTTAGATATATACTAAATTATTGTTATTTAGCGATTAATAATGCAACTTAATGAGGAAAAATTCAAGAAAAATCCTAAATCCTACTGAAGGTAACCTATTCTTGGGGGCTAAAAATCATGGCAGAAATTTCATGCTTCTTGGGTTCAGGCAGAAACCTAGAGGCAACTCAGAGGACTTTCATCACACTCACGAATCAGGAATCACCTGGGTGCAATCACTAATCCCGTGTCCCCTGGGAGTACTAAATAAGGTGCCTGAGAGTTCTAGAATGTTCTAACAGGATTTTCTGTGTTTAAACATGAGGAGTACAATATCATTCTTCCTTTCCAGTATTTTGTGGTGAAAATATTATTAATCTTTTCTTCACATCTGCAGAGAATTACAGTGATAGAATAATTTCACAGGCACACATACATGAAATCTAGATTATATATTAAGATTACATGGATGTATGGATGCGTCATTGTTAGAGACACATGTACATTGTGTATCTGGAATATATATTAATGTGTGGTAAGGAATTTGGCCTCCAAAGAGAGGTCTTGTATTTATCCCAGGTCCTAGTATCCCTGTAACTTTGGAATTTCCTAAGTGATAGAATGCCGTTATCCACGTGGGTCTGACCATGTGATTAGAGGTTTGGCAGCTTTAGACCACATGGATTAGCCCAGCCTCCAGGGAGGAGGTTACTGGAGATTGAATTCAACTATATGGGCAATATTTCAATTAAGCTAAATGAAAAGCCTCAATATGATCTCTTGACATCATAACTGGAGTGAGCTTCTCTGGTTGACAATACTCTGTGCACTTTGTCAGATATTTGGCCAGGAGGAGCTAATGTTTTCTACAACTCTGCAGGAAGAGGACACCTAGAAGCTTCACTTTAGAACCTATAGCAATCCTACCTTATGCCTTCTTCCTTTGCCTGGTTCTAACTTGTACCCTTCACCTAGAATAAAGGGGTCTGTAGATATCATAGCTCTCTGGGGGTTTGTGGGTCTGGTGAGTCATCAAATCTGAGAGTGGTCTGGAGAAATCCTTGAACTTATGGTTGGGTAGACTTAGTCTTCTGGTAGACTATGCTTAACCTAAAGTTCAAATAATTCTGGGAAATGTAAATATATAAATGAATATTTTTGCATATTATACCTATCTAAATATTGATAAACTATAAAGAGCACTCTATAGTATGTAATTAGAAGTCATGTGTCTTGGATCTTTCTGTATAATTTACTAGTTTATCAATTTAAGCATCATGTACTGAACAGGAAGACAGTTCTCAGAAAGAACACAGAGTGTGGTATTTGAGGAGACATATATTCCATGTTAAGCCGTTTGGGTTCAACTTTGAAAATCACAGGAAGTCATAGCTCCTCATAAAGTTTATTTTGATTTTCTTATTACCCACATAAAAAAGTTGTCTGCCAGTGTGTGTGTGCGTTTGTGTGTGTGTATGTACAGTATACATTTATAGGCATTAAGACCGGGGAATAGTGTCAGGGGGACTTAAGAGTCATCAGGAAGCAGACATTTAGGTGAGCAAGACCCCAGGCAAACAGCCACAGGAACAGAGCACACTGACATTCAAATTGTTGGTAACAGAAAGCATGCAGGTTATGACCCCCATTACATTCATCTCTTAAAAGATGCTCTGCCTTATTGTTGAACAAGGAACTCTCTTCTTCAAAATGCAGTAGGCACCCACATTATATAGTTTTAGAAGCCTGGGGGCAGAAAAGAGAGAGCGGAGCTTCTTTGGCTTTTTATCAGACTCCCATTATTAGTTCCTCTTGAGAAGTAAACCTAAATGCCACAGTGCTTTTAATCATCACCAACTCCATAAGGGATATCATTAAGTTGTTTTTCTGCTCCTTTCTGTAGCCAAGAGGGAAATAATTTATTCTCTTCAGAACAGGTGGAAAAGTTTATATAATCACACATTTATCCAATTCGATAGTAGAAAAAAATAGGCCTAGAATATTGTTAAGTGAGATCAGAAATTTGGTATCACAACACTTTAGTATGAAATAGTGGAAAGATAATATATTTGAAAGATAAAATGTTATTGAGGCATGAGTATAAATCCCAGTTTGATTACTCACTAACTATGTCATCCCTGAAAGCCACAGTCTGCCTATCTGTGAAAAATTCCTACCATGAAGGTTGTTGAAAAACATACTTGTGATATGTAGTCAGCATAATAACTTTAACACATTAAAATATTTACTGTAGTTTTTCTTTTAGGTTGATAATTTCCCTCTCTACCAGCCTATTTATAACATTCCTGAAATTCCACTTCTCCCATTTTTCCGGGGGGGGGGCATTGTCTCAGGTGATACCTATTTAGATAAAACTTTCTCTATTCCATCTCTGAATAATCGCTTCTTTTCTGTGTTACTCTGGTAACTTTTACCTTTCTAGTCACTAAATGCACAGCATTGCAGTTGTTTTTAATGTATATTGCCTTCCTTAGAATATGAAACTTTGTTAGAAAATGAGACAGTTGCTGCATGATAAAGAAACACAATATTGGTGGTGAACAAACATGTATGATGTTTGGAGGTTAGGAATTCAACTGTGTATTAACCAGTATAGTCTGAGCTCTGAGTCTCTCTGCATTAAGCTGAGGGTTCCACTGGTCTGGACTCCAAGCTATGGATTGTGCTTTTGTTAACTTCATGTACTTTCATTCTGGGTCCAAAATGAAAAGGATCCCAGTTATCTGGGTGTGGATGATCTCACAACAGATCACTGGAAGTAAACAGGGCAGGGTCAACTTTACAAGATAATTTCAAGCCTCTGCTCTCATCATATGCACTATGAATCACATTTGCCAAAATACGTCACCCAGCTAAGTTCAAAGTCAAGGGGATGGAAAGTATACTCTTCCCATAAAGGGGACAGATAAGCCTATAAATTCCTATTCAATGCCAAGGGAGTGAGGAATTGTGATAAATAATTTAGTCAACCCTAGAGATCCTGTACAGCATATATTTCCTTTTGTTACATTATTGCTGTATATGACTTGCATGCTATTTGGTATGAAGTAGTTAGAAAGTAATCCATTGAAGACTCCAGAGAACTCTAAGAATGCAATGATCTTGGTTTCTCTTGGGGAATCCACTTCCATTCCCTCAGTGTAAGCTCAAGGGCTCAATCCTGCCCAGAGAGGTTTGAAACCATTCCAGCATCTGTCACTGACTGTGCCTATTGCCATGTAAGCACTCAGGATTTTTGTTATGAAAATAATGAAAAATGCCTTTACCCAGAAGAGATTTACATAGTTTCAATTGATGAAAACAGTCTGTTTTCTTGTTTCAGATTGGTGGGTGTTATCTTAACATATATAAAAACATCTCTTGGTTTGTTCAAAATGCATACTGGTGTTTTTCCTCTGGCCTTTTAAAAAATACTTTTGGTAAAATTAAACCTAATCAGAAATTCATTCAGCTGGGAATCACAGAGTTTTCTTTAAAAAGATGAGAAAGACATAATAAAGTATAGAAGAAAGAAGACTTGTTTATTTTTATTTTTACTTTAGCTCTAGTCTTAAAATAAAGAAATGCAATGTTGAAAGAAATTTAAAAACCTTCTCCTAGGAGTTCCCATCATGGCTCAGTGGTATGGTAACAAATCTTACTAGTATCCATGAGGACACAGGTTCGATCCCTGGCCTCACTCAGTGGGTTAAGGATCTAGCATTGCCATGAGCTGTGGTGTAGGTCACAGACATGGCTTGGATCTGGTGTTGCTGTGGCTGTGGTGTAGGCCAGAAGCTACAGCTCTGATTCAACCCCTAGCCTGGGAAACTCCATATGCTGTAGGTGCGGCCCTAAAAAAACAAAAACAAAAAAAACAAAAACCCTGTCATAAATCATTCACTCTAGTAGGAGTTATGGACTGCTTCTCAGTGATACTTGGAAGAATAAAAAATAAATTAGGCATGATATATAAAATTATTTCTGTGCCCCGTAGTTTATACGAAACACTGAATGATAGGTCCTTCTCCCTTCCCCCCACTGCTTTCCTTTTCTCTCTCTTTCTTTTACTTCTTCCTCTCCTCCTCCTTTTCTGTATTATTCTCGTTATTACTACTAGTGCTTACATTTAAAGAAACATGATAGCAATAAACATCAGATAATATTTATTATGCTGAATAATTGTTAGCCCCCAACACTCATCATATAGTTGAAAACAAAGAAGATAGACTGCTTGAATACTTTGGCCAAGGTCAGAATGACATTGTAGCATCTTAGACCCTTTTCCAGTATTTAGGGAAAAAATACTATTCCCTATAATTTCTAACATTTAGAAATAAGGAAGAAAAGGAAGGAAAACAGTAAAGAATGAAAAATGTCTTGGGAAGCAGTCAGAGGCATATATAAAAAAAGATTAAAAGAAAAGGACTATAATCTTGTTTGTTAGGCAACAAGATGTTGAGGTGTGGGTGAGGAGAATGTAGCTGAATTAAAGTCGTCTGCTAAATTCTCCATCTAAAATATAGATATAGATTCGTTTAAAATTGTAATCTCTGTGTGTTTGAACAGAGAGGAAAAGGCCCATAATGCCCATAGAGAAATCCTCTTTTGCGCAAGCAAGTAAAAATCACTGACGCAGCTTAGCCAGAGTTGTAGCCATGTTAGCCAGGATCTTTAGTGTCACATGCATATCGGTGGGTAGAAATAATAAATACAAAAAGAACTTTCCTTTGTGAGCATAGGAACACTGAGTTTTTATATTTAATTTGCAATATATGTGCGTATACACACACACACACACACACACACACACACAACCGCTAAAAAAAGGATGAAATTCTGCCATTTGAATCATTGTGGGTGGTCCTAGAAGGTATATGTTAGTGGAATAAGTCAGAGAAAGACAAAGACAAATATGCATATCATTTCTATGTAAGATCTAAAAAAAAAAAAAAAAAAGAAAAAACCAAACAAATGTATATGGCAAAACAGAAAGAGATGCATGTGTATACATAACAAACTACTGGTTAACAATGGGGGGAGGGAAGGGGAAGGGGCAAGGTAGAAGTATGAGGTTAAGAGATATAAAGAGTTATGTATAAAATAAATAAGCAACATCCATTTATGATAAAAACTCTCACCAAAGTGGGTATAGAGGGAACATTCCTCAACATAATCAAAGCCATTTATGACAAACCCACAGCAAATATAATACTCAATGGAGAAAAATTGAAAGCCTTCTCACTCAAATCTGGAACAAGACAGGGATGCCCACTCTCACCACTGCTATTCAACATAGTTTTGGAAGTCCTAGCCACAGCAATTAGAAAAACAAAAGAAATAAAAGGCATCCAAATAGGAAAAGAAGAGATAAAACTGTCACTGTATGCAGATGACATGATAGTATATATAGAAAACTCTAAGGACTCAACCCAAAAACTACTTGCACTGATCAACAAATTCAGGAAAGTAGCAGGATATAAGATTAACATTCAAAAATCAGTCACATATCTGTATACTAACAATGAAACAAAGAAATATTAGAAAAGGAATACAAAAATACAATAGCTTTTAAAATTGCACCCCAAAAAATCAAATACCTGGGAATACACCCGACCAAGGAGGTAAAGGACTTATATGCAGAGAACTATAAAATATTAATCAAGGAAATTAAAGAAGATGTATGAAAATGGAAAGATATTCCATGTTCCTGGATTGGAAAAATTAGTATTATAAAAATAGCCATACTACCCAAAGCAATCTACAGATTCAATGCAATCGCTATCAAATTACACATGACATTTTTCATAGAACTAGAACAAACAATCCAAAACTTTATATGGAACCACAAAAGACCCAGAATTGACAAAGCAATTCTGAGGAACAAAAACCAAGCAGGAAGCATAACTCTCCCAGACTTCAAGCAATATCACAAAGGCACAGTCATCAAGACAGTGTGGTACTGGTACCAAAACAGACAGACCAATGAAATGGAATAGAGAACCCAGAAATAAACCCTGACACCTATGGTCAATTAATCTTTGACAAAGAAGGCAAGAGCATAATATGGGGAAAAGAAAGTCTATTCAGCAAGTATTGCCGGGAAGCCTGGACAGCTGCATGCAAAGCAATGAAACTAGAACACACCCTCACACCATGCACAAAAATAAACTCAGAATGGCTGAATGACTGAAATATAAGACAAGACACCATCAAACTCCTGGAAGAGAACATAGGCAAGACATTCTCTGACATCAACCGTATGAATATTTTCTCAGGTCATTCTCCCAAGGCAACAGAAATAAGAGCAAAAATAAACCAATGGGACCTAATCAAACTGACTTTCCTTTCCACAGCAAAGGAAACCAAAAAGAACAAAGAGACCACTTACAGAATGGGAGGAAATAGTTTCAAATGATGCAACTGGCAAGGGCTTAATCTGTAAAATATACAAGCATCTTATACAACTCAACAGCAAAAAAGCAAACAACCCAATCGAAAAATGGGCAAAAGTCCGGAATAGACATTTCTCCAAGGAAGATGTACAGATGGCCAACAAGCACATGAAAAAATTCACGACATCCCTGATTATTAGAGAAATGCAAAGCAAAACTACCATGAGATACCACCTCACACCAGTCAGAATGGCCATCATTAATAAATCTACCAATTACAACAGCTGGAATGGGTGTGGAGAAAAGGGAACCCTCCTGTACTGTTGGTGGGAATGTAAGCTGATACAACCACTATGGAGAACGGTATGGAGGTACCTTAGAAAACTATGCATAGAACTACCATATGACCCCGCAATCCCACTCTTGTACCTATATCCAGACAAAACTTTCCTTAAAAAAGACACATGCACTCGCATGTTCATTGAAGCACTATTTGCAATAGCCAAGACATGAAAACAACCCAAATGTCCATCAACAGATGACTGGATTAGGAAGATGTGGTATATATACGCAATGTAATACTACTCAGCCATAAAAAGAATGACATAATGCCATTTATGGCAACATGGATGAAACTAGAGACTCTCCTACTGAGAGAAATAAGTCAAAAAGAGAAAGACATACCGTATGATATCACTTATAACTGGAATCTAATATACAGCACAAATGAACATTTCCACAGAAAAGAAAATCATGGACCGGGAGAATAGACTTGTGGCTGCCCCGGGGGAGAGGGAGAGAGTGGGAGGGCTTGGGAGCTTGGGGTTAACGGATGCAAACTATTGCTCCTGGAATGGATTTTCAATGAGATCTGAACTATGTCCAGATACTTGCATTGCAACACAACAATGGGAGGGAAAATTATGTATACATGTAAGTGTAACTTGGTCCCCATGCTGTACAGTGGAATAAAATAAAATAAAATAAAATGAATAAGCAACAATGATATGCTGTAGAGTGAAGGGAATCGTTGACATCTTGTAATAACTTAATGCTGTACAATCTGTAAAAATACTAAATCACTATGCTGTACATCTGCAGCTAATATAACATTGTAACTCAATTAACTTCATTAAAATTACATTTACACTAAAATATAGTCTATTAAGTGTTCAATAAAATTACATCTAAAACATGGACATACTTCAATTTAAAAATATTTTGTTGCCTAAAAATTCTAACCATCATCTGACCCTTCAACTAATTGTAATGTTTGCTGTTGAAGAGTGTTGCCTTGCTGTTGAAGGTTGCTAACTGATCAGGGTGGTGGTTGCTGAAGACTAGGGTGACTCTGGCGGTTTCTTAAAAAAAGACGACAATTTGAATTTACAGCATCAATTGATTTTTCCTTTCAAGAGTGGTTTCTCTGTAACATGCAATGTTGCTTCATGGCATTTTACCCGTAGCAGAACTTCTTTTGAAATTGGGGTTTGTCCTCTCAAACCCTGCTGCTTTATCAACTTAATTTATGTAATATTCTAAATCCTTTGTTGTCACTCAACAATCTTCATAGCATCTTCACTAGGAGTAGATTTCATCTCAAGAAACCACTTTTTTTGGTTATCCGTAAGAAGCAACTCCTCATTCATTGAAATGCTTCATGAGATTGCAGCAATTTGGTCACATATTTAGGCTCCACTTATAATTCTAGTTCTCTCACTATTTCCATCACATCTGTAGTTACTTCCTCCACAGAAGTTATCCCTGAAATTTGGGATCAACTTCCAAACTCCTGATAATGTTGATATTTTTGCCTCTTTCCGTGAATTGTGAATGTTCTTGATGACATCTAGAATGGTGAAAACTTTCTAGAAGGTTTTCAATTTACTTTGCCTAAGTCTATCAGAGGAATCACTATCTATGATAGCTATGAACTTATGAAATGTATTTCTTATATAATAAGCTTGAAAGTTGAAATGACTCCTTGATCCATGGGCTAGAGAATGGATGTCGTGTTTGCACGCATAAAAACATTAACCTTTTTGTACATCTCCATCACAGCTCTTGGATGACTAGTTACATTGTCAATAAGTAATAGTCATTTTTTTTCTGTACAATAGGATGCAGTAACGGGCCTAAAATATCGGTAAACCATATTATAAACAGATGTGCTGTCATCTGGGTTTTATTGTTCCATTTAGAGAGCATAAATTTAGCAGAGTAAATTTAGCATGATTTTTAAAGGCTCTAGCATTTAAGAACAGTAAATGAGCATTAGCTTCAACGTCAAGTCACCAGCTACATTAATCCCTGACAAGAAAGTCAGCCTTGCATTTGAATCTTTGAAACCAGGTATTGACTTCTCCTTTCTAGCTATTAAAGTCCAAGATGGCATCTTTTCCAGTATAAGACTGTTTTGTCTACATTCAAAAAAAAATTGTTGCTCAATGTAGCCACCTTAATTAATTATCTCAGCTAGATCTTTTGGATAACTTAGTTCTACATAAGCACTGTCTGTTTTGCTTTGCACTTTTATGTTTTAGAAATGACTTATTTTCTTAACTCTCAAAAGCCAACTTTTGTTAGCTCCAAACTTTTCTTCTGTAGTTTCCTTACTTTTTTCAGCCTTCCTAGAATTGAAGATTGTTAGGGCTTGCTCTGGATTTGGCTTTGGTGTAAGTCAGTGTTATGGCTGGTTTGATCTTTTGCCCAGATCACTGAAACTTTCTCCATATAGGCAATGAGACTGTTTTGATTGCTTATCATTTCTGTGTTCACTGGAGTAGAACACTTTTAATTTCCTTCAAGAGGTTTTCCTTTGCGTTCACAACTTGCCTGTCTGGTGCAATAAGCCTAGCTTTCAGCCTGTCTGGAATTTTGAAATGCCTTCCTCACTAAGCTTAATCATGTCTAGCTGTTAGTGAGAGATAAGTAACTCTTCTTTTCACTTGAATGCTTAGAGGTCATTGTAAGGATATTAACAGGCTTGATTTCAATACTCTTGAGTCCCAAGAGATATGGATACCCAAAGAGTGTAGAGAGATGGAGAAACACCTGGTCATTGGAACGGCCAGTACACAAATGCATTTATTGTGTTCTTTATCCAGATTTGAAATTAGGTTAACACTTACCTTATACATTAAGTTAGAATGAATTCCTTCTGTCTATATTTTTTGGAAGAGATTGTATACAGTGGTTATTATGGCTTCTTAAATGTTTTCTAGAAATGGTTAGTGAGATTACTTGGCCTGGTTGCTTTCTCTTTTTCATGCTTTATTTTGTGTTCATATTAAAGTTATTGCACTTCTTTCATTTCTACCAACATTAAAATCTATATTTTGACTTTAAAAGAATACTAACAGTAGAAAACTGTTTTAGATGAAATACATTCTAGGGAGTTCCCATTGTGGCTCAGTATGTTATGAACATGACTAGTATCCATGAAGATGTGGGTTCAATCCCTGGCCCCACTCAGTGGGTTATGGATCTGGCATTGCCATAAGCTGTGGTGTAGGTTATAGACACAGCATGGATCTGGAGTTGCTGTGGCTGTGGTATAGGCTGGCAGCTACAGCTGCAATTCAACCCCTAGCCTTGGAACTCGACACCTAGCCTTGGAACATCCATATGCTACAGGTGTGGCCCAAAAAAGCAAAAAAAAAATGCATTTGAAGCTGGCTTTCTTAGTGTAAGTTAAAAGTCTTGGCCTCCCCATTCTGTGTCTACAATATGAAGTCCTATGTTCTTTAAAACATATTACTATGACATCAAGCCTTTAACATTTTAACTAGGGTTTTGATTTTTTTAAATATACCAAGTTTACTTATATTTGTCTAGGAATTATTCCCAGTTACTGAAGTAGGGACATTTGAGGAAAAGCATAAATAGGATACCTTGAGGCTAGATTCTACAAGCATTGGCCTCTTGAATTTTTCTTCGCAGTTGGTTATTCTTGTGATACTATTATCTTGCTATGGCCGATACTAAATTACAGAATTCAGTCACATCACTGCTAGCTTCATTGCATGTTTACTTTCTTCATACTTTCAGAAGTGACCTCCATTAGTCATTTTAGATCCTCGTGGTCCTTACATTTATGAGCAGTAGCAGTGTTCCCTGCAGTGTCATATTGGACCATGTGGCCCACAGAAACTGCCCTGACTCCACTGTAATACTTTAGCATTTCAGCTCTATTATTTCACTTAGAGATAGCCATTATCCTCAGGGTGCATCTTGAGTTCTAGAGTGGCTCAGTCATGAGAAGTAAAATCATCAGTAGAACATGTGACCAAATTATAATTCTACTCCAGCTACCTAAGCAAGAGTCTTAGCCTGAGTCTTGAGTATAGAAATAAACTGTCCTTATGGTAGCATCTTCCAGGACACTATAGCTTGTTTCTGCCGCTGGACCTCATGCCACAGCATCAGAACGTATTTTAATGTATTTTAATATCAATGAGATACTCTTTCTCTAATCTTGTTTATTTTATGAGGCATTCAATCCAGTCAAAATACCTAAGAACAGCATAATGATTAATTTTGTGTCAAAGTATCAGGTCATGGGACACCCAGGTGTTTGGTTAAACATTATTTCTGGGTGTATCTGTGTGGTTGTTCATGGGTGAGGATTAGCATTTGAAGCTGTAGACGGAGTAGAGACAGTTGACTCCCCCTGTGTGTATGGACATCATCCATCCGTTCTGATGAAAGCCTGAAGAGATCGAAAGGCTGAGTAAGCGAGGATTCGCTTTCTCTTTACCTGACTCCTGACAGAGACGTCAGTTTTCTCCTGCTCTTACTGTAGAAAGTATATAATCAGTTCTCCCAGTTCTCAGCCCTTCAGACTCGGTTTGGATCTCCACCACCAGCAATCCTGGGTCGGCAGCTTTCCAACTGTAGACCATGGCACTTTTCAGCCTTGAAAACCATGAGAGCCATTTCCTTTTACTAACGCTTGTTCTTCCTCTGCCTCTCCTTTTCCCTTTCCCCCTTCACCATCTCTCTGTCTCTGAAATTCATATATATATGAATTATATATGTAAAATATATGTGAATATATGTACATATATGTTTCTGGAGAACCCAGCTAATCTGGTAAGGTGTTCTAGTTGTCTTGTCTGCATTTCCTCTGATGGTGAAAACTTAAGGATGTTTTTCTCTGAGCATGTATTCAGGCTCATGAATACTGGAGCTGGATCGAATGTGAGAGCTGCTTTAGATTTAAGTGAATGAGACCTAGGGATGATTGGAGACTTGTTTAAAGTCACAGGAGTGCTGATGGTAGACCTCGGACATGAAGTCAAGGTTCTACACTCACCTTTGTGCTGTATATTATATACTTTTTTTGCAGCTGGAAACAGCACTGTAAATACTGTGCTGAATTGAAAATTCAAAGGACAGAATCTATGTATATCTCAGCTCTTCCAAATTGTTAAAGTAGTTCCATTCGTGAGCCTTCATTTTGATTTATTAGTTTTCTATTTTGTTCGATGGTCCCCAGTGTTATTTTCAAGTACATTACAGAGGCTTGAAAGAATTTATGTCAGTTGCTTTGGTCTTTTTCCTTATAGTGGTATATACCAAGTGAGGAAATTACTTACTGGAAATGATCCTGGGTTTTTAAGTCCATTGTTCACAACTACTCTGTATCCTGAGTTTGCCTTAAAGATTTTTTATTTTCCATGATACTGAAAATTAAAAGTTACCCTGATCTAAAGTTACTCTCTCATTTGTCCATTCCCTCAAAACAAAATGAAACAAAACAAAAACAAACCATGTACCAATAGATGTTAAAGTGTATGGAATGGTTGGAGACCCCTACTTGTTTAGTTCTCAGTTTCTTTCCATTACATATGAGTATTATTGATGGAAACAAGTCAAGTTTCCAAGGAAGGAGCTGGTTCAAGAATGCTACCTGCCAACAAAATGCTTACTGAATGAAATAGATGAATTATGGTCTCTTCTTTATGGCTTTATTAAGGCCATATTAATTCTCGTATTAATTGAGAATCGTAAGAAACCATAAAAGCTATCACCTGTTCCTCTGTAAAATTACTCAGCACAGTTGTATAACTGGACAGAAAATCTTTGATTTCTATCCTAAGAGACTTCTTTCTATTCTTTTTAATGAAATAAATGATAACCCTGGTGGAAAAGTGAATTAACAATTGGGCAGGATTGTAGTTAGTTATTAGCTGTGACCTTGTAGACTACTGTTTACATATATTTGGTCCATTCCCTGTTGAAGGATTATACAAACTGCCCTCTGACTTCAAGCCTGGATTTTGCCTAATGGATAGATAGTTCCTTTTCCTCCCAGAGGCTTTTGGAACAGTGTATGTCAGGTCATTTTCTCTCTCCTCGGACTTTTGGCCATAGAAACGGGTTGTCAATATGGAGAAATAGAGAGCCTGGTTCCCTTTGAGTGGACTCCATTTGGTAATCAGCAAGGATTCAGCCTGAGAGCAAGCATTTTGAAAAAGCTATAAAGGTGATCCTGATGGGCATGGTTGAAACCCTCGTTAACTCACAAATGTTCAGTCTCAAGGTTTTCTTTGCTCCTCAGTCATACATATGTCTTTGCCCTGAGGCACTGGTCTCTCGGCTATGGAGGCCTTCCTTTCATAAAACTTCCCACAGTTTTCTTGATGGCATTTACATCTTTCTGTCATTTATTATAAATTGCTGTCACACAACCATTTTTTAAAGAGAATTACGTGATAGTTGCCACAGTCCTTGCATGTCCAAGAGTTTCAGAAAAAAACAGATGTGTTATTTTTTTTTTATGGAAAGTAATATTTTTGGGTTATTACCAATAAACCTTTTTTTTTTTCCCCAGATTGATACAAGAACAAAGTGGGAAGGGTGCATAGTTTAAAGAGCTTAGGCTTCCACTGAAGTAAAGCTGACTTCCAGCTTTTGCCCTGCCACTAGAGATATTCATTAATTAACCTCTCAGACCTCAGTTGCCTCATGTGGAAATCATGTTATTTTTTGTGTATGTACGATGTAGAAATATTACAGATGCAATGGGCGAATGAATGTAAATAAATGAACATGAATGTCCTTTAGAAATTTTTGAAAGATTAGGGGCAACATTATTTTTTTTTTCATTTTTATGTGTTATAATTTTCAGGTAAATGTGATACAATTTTAATAGACTGTCCTATGCACATTAATAAATAGGCTACATGTATCATCTCTAATGCTAATGACAGTCTTGGTATTTAGGTCTTATCATCATCATTTTACGAATAAGAAAACTTAAGCTTTAGAGTCTCAGTGTCAAAATCTAGCAGAGTCTTGTACTGCTAAGTCTTAGATTTGTGAATCAAGGCCAGGTTTCTCTGACTTCAAAGCTCTTGTTCTTTTGCTATGTTTTCTTCACTCTGGAATGAACTTCTCTTATCTCCTTTATGTCCTCTGAACATAGGTCTCATATATCTGCAGTGCTAGCAGTAGTATAATGAATTCCCATGCATTTTCACTTAACCATCTTATCAGCCATACAGGATCATTTCTATTTCCCTTTTCGTATGGAGGGAAACTGAGGCTCAGATAGTTTAAATGCTATTTTAAGGACATCCAGTGAATATGTGTCTGAGGTAGTGTATAAACTACAGGATGTGTAGCCTGACACATATCCATTAAGCTGCTTCTTATTTTTTTCTACCTCTGTTTTTTCTGTTTACATCCATTCATGATTTCCTTCTTTTGCTTATTATTTAGCAGCAATTTTATTTTCCTCTGAGTCCTACTTTGCCTTCAGTTATTTCTCACAGTGTCTTCCTTTGCTTTGGAACTGTAAGAGCTCAGTGAGCTCAGTCTGAGCAGGAACAGATTGCAGTAGTTGGCAGGCAGCTGCTGAGCACCGAATCCCTAGTGATCACTCATCAGCCTGCTCGCAGCAGGCTCCACTTCAGCCTCCCTTGTACATCCATTAAGTGCAGGTAGCTATATACATTCCTTCTGTTCTTTGGAAGGGAGGGGGTTAGTTCACATACGGTTTAAACAGATCTTTAAGATGTAATATCCAGAGACTTAGCATACAATCAATGCTCTTTTGCTTGAGTATTAGGTCTATTTTAGAAACTAAAGGTAAAAGAGGAATGATTGACAAGAGTAGGTGCTCCAAGATGTCAGAATGGATTCCCAGACATCCATGCTGGTGAATCACGGCTATGGAAAAAAAATAGAATTCTAGTAGTTTTACCTCTCTCTAGAGGATACATTTTATTAAGTACTAACTTTCATTTTAACCTAAACATTATTAGGCTTAGTGTTTTCATTATATTTCATATTTTATCCTTATAACAGCACTGTAGTTTGCTTGCTATAGTTTCATTTTGCAGATGAAGGAATTCAGAATGATATTTACAATCTTATGGACAGTCACTTAACTTGTAAGTGATATTTTTCTGTATTCTAAAATGTCTGGACATGAAAGAATGAAGGCATTGGCCAATGCAGGACTTTGAAAGATCAGCTTGTTCTAAAGTCTACCTTTTTCTCACACTCTTTTACCTACGAAACTACATGTCTATCAAAAGCATAACACTATAACATGTTCCAATATTTTTGTGGACTGTGTTACACTCTGAGCAAAATACTTTCACAGGGTATTATTTTTGAATGAGCATCTGTCTCATTATTACTGGAATAAGGACAAAATATCTGCAAAGCCAACCTCTTCTAAGATTGTCTTAGCCCCTCGGATAAATTTTCCTCATACCTCCATGTGATGAGAAAAGAAAATAAGGTAATTACTATGTCTAGCATTTTCCTTGAAGAAATGTGCCTTTGCTTTCGTCTTAATACATGGATATTTAAATGAAGTTTGAGGATGAAAATTTTCCCTCTCAAATTCTAGAATTAATTGAGAAACAGATACTGGTTTCATGCAAGAAAACTAGTTGCTGATAAAGCTGAATAGAAGGATATTGTGTACACTTGAAACTAGCATCAAAGCTTGGTTATTTTCCCTCTGAAGTGGGCTGGGCATTTGCAGGGCTGAGGAACCTTGTCCCAGTGGGTTTACAATGTGGGAGCAAAAGTGGAGAAAAATCACATTTTCTTTGCAGGAAGGCTGTTTCTGAAAGCACGCCAAGGAATGTATTTCACCTCCACGTGTGGTTCAGTCTCTTGATTCTGAATGCTAAGTGCATGTTTTAGCGTACTAGAAGAGAAGATATGCAGCCCAGAAAAGAGGGGATGGGCCAAGTGTGGCCCATGACCTCTTTTCTAATTTCTGTTTACTAAGTGTGCAAATAGTAAGAAGACAAGTAAAATTTATATGCCTACTGCCTTGGTCTCCATAGCTGTGTTTTTGATAACGTATGTTTACTCTTTATGTGCTGACAAGAGCAAGGGAAGAGAAAATAAATAGAATCCAATCTTCTTCCCCACTTCAACCAACTTTCTTCCTGTTGTATGGAAAATATGCTAGGGTGAATTTGAAAACTACATCAAAGGACTGTCTTTTTATGAAGTCTAACAGCTGGGGTGGCCAAATTGTTCAGTCCGTTGCCACTTGGATTTAGATTGAAATCCATGGAGTGTCTGTTTATGGTGGACGTGATATGGAATCAGGGTTAATGTATTCAAACACAAAATAGCAATATTTGCACATGAATGTGATGGAGAGAAAAACAACTTCATATAGTCAGAAAATCCTACTCAGTTCCTTCTTTTCAGATGAAAGGAATCTGGTGATGTTCTTTCTCTATTTTTCTTTCTTTCTTTTTTCTCTCTCACCACCTCCTCTGATTGAAATGCTATTGAAACACAGTGTTATTCAGTGGTCTTTCCTGCCCCTTTTTGGTCCAAGTTCCAGTATAGGACATCACCTAAATGGCATTCTAGGAGCAGTATGGAGTCATTGCAAGCCTGTGGAATTTGGAATGAACTAACCTGGGTTTTAAGATGACTCATATATCTGATATCATGATTACCTACTCTTCAGATATTAGAAACAAAATTTGAAATTCCTATTTCATGCAATTGGTATGATGGTCAAATTTAATGAGACCATGAATTCAATATCTTTTATCAGGTTTACTCACTGCTGCCGTTATGATGTGGAACCTTCTGCATTACTGCTCCAAATCTCCTCAGATCACTGTGAAGTTGCCATGCACCCTCACCACATGTATACTCGCTGGCAACCACTGATAATGCTGTCTGTTTCTCTAGTGACATCTGATATTTATCAAGTTGTCAGTTGAGACATTTGTTTTATTTCCAGTTTGAGGTGTTGAACAGAAAAACAAACAAACAAAACTTTACCTTTCTAGGTTCTTTGGTCTAATAATCAAATGGCATATTAATGGCATATTAATAAGAGAAAAGCAAATTTAATTTGGTACATAAGGGAGTCCTGGAAAATATGAGACTCAAGGACATGTAGGACAGTTGCAGCTTATATGCCATCCTGAACTAAGAAATGGGGTGGGAGCCTGGCCTTCAAAGAAAAGGAGGGTAATCATAGAATAATAAGAAGAGCAGATGTTTGGTAATTAGAAATTTGTTCTGCCTTAGAGATAAGTCTTTCAGATAAATAATAAAAAAAGTATTTCAGATAAAATTTCTGTCTGATAATACCTCTCTTTCTGAGCTATGCCCTCTACCTAATTTATTTTAGGTAGTTTAAGGTGGACCTTTGGGGCCTTGATTGTCTTCAGCACAAAATTATCCATGTGTCAAAGTGACAGATTTTGGGACGGTTCATTCTGAACCCCTTCAGTGGCATTTACACATAAAATTATATTCTAAAGTTTTACATAAAAGATTTATGTAACTATAAATTTTCATTTATTTTGGATAAATACTTAGAAGTGGCATACCTGGTGTAACTATATGATTACTATATGTTTAGCATTATAAGAAGTTATCCAGTTATTTTCCAAAGGGACTGTAGCATTTTGCATATTTACCAGTAATGTATTAAGTGATTCAGTTTCTCTATATCATCACCAGAAACAGATTATGTCACTTAAAAAAATGTATTATAACCAATAGCAGAGAGTTGACTTTTGGCTCCCAGAAGATGTGCCTACCTGGAACTTCAGAATGAGACCTTTATGGGAATAAATGTCTTTGCCAGTGTAAATAAAGGACAAATCTCAAAATGAGATTATCCTAGAATACGATGGGATCTAAAATGGAACAAGTCCTTATAAAAGGAAAGAAGGGATAGTAAACAGAGGCATACAGAGAGAATGACCATGTGAAGTTAGAGGCAATGATGGGAGCAAAGGTGTACCTACAAGTGAAGGGATATCAAGAATTTTCCAAGCTACGAGAGGTTAGTAGAGAGGTCTAAGACAGATTCTCCCTATTTCTAGGTATGTTATTTTGGGGGTATTTTAAAAGGTGTTGTTTTGTTACATTCTCTTTTTGATATTTTATTGTTAGTGTAAAGAAATGCAACTGATTTCTGTATGTTAATTTTACATATGGCTATCTTGTTAATTAGTTCAAGTAGTTTTTGTTGGGAATCTTAGGGTTCTCTATATATAATACCATGTCATCTGCACATAATAATAATTTTATGTCCTCCCTTCCAAATAGGATATCTTTTATTTCTCTTTTTCTCATCTAATTGCTGTGGCTAAGACTTCCAATACTATGTTGAATAGAAAAGGTGAGAGTGGGCATGCTTGTGGTATTCCAGATTTTAGTGGGATGGTTTCCAGCTTTTCATCATTGAATATTATATTGTCTATGTGTTTGTCATAAATAGTTTTTATATGTTGAGATATGTTCCCTCTATATCTATTTTGTTTTCTATCATGAAAGGAGGGAAAAGACATACGCTGGGAACTATAAACCATTAATAAAGGAAATTGAAGAAACTTCAAAGATATGGAAAAATATCCCAACCTCTTGATATAAGAATTAATATTGTAATACTGTGTTAAGAATTAGTATTTTTTTAAATGGCCATACTCCCCAAATAAATGTCCCGATTCAATGTGATCCCTATCAAATTATCCGTAACATTTTTTTTCACAGAACTAGAATAAATAATCCTAAAATTTATGTGGAACTATAAAAGACCCAGAATTACAAAAGGAATCCTGAAGAAAAAGAACAAAGCATTAGACATAACTCTTCCAAACTTCAGACAATACTACAAAGCTGCAGTAAACAAAACAGTGTGGTATTGGCACAAAAACATATATGGGGATCAATGGAGCAGAATAGAGATCCCAGAAATAAACTTACACACTCACTATCAATTAATCTTTGACAAAGGAGGCAAGAATATGTAATGGGAAAAAAACCATCTCTTCAGCAAGTGGTATTGGCAAAGTTGGACAGTATACAATATCCTATGGTAAACCATAATGGAAAAGAATATTAAAAAAAAATAAATGTAAAAAAAGATTAAATCTGGCCCACTGCTGGCAGTTCTACTTCTGAGTATACTATATATCCCAAAAAGAATTCTCACTTAGGTCCATATGGGGACATGTGCAAGGTTGTATATGGAAACTTCTCTTGTGTTATTATAGTTAAGAAGGTAATTGGGAGTCCATCTCCAGGAGGAGGGGTATGCAAATTATTGGTGGATATATGCCATAATATATTATACAACACTCAGAACAATAGATTTGCTATTCACGGGGAAAAACGATATACCTTGTAGAATATATCTTGTGGAATAATGAAATATGATATATGTATATATAATACAACCCCTTTGCATAAATTTAAAATATGTATAATGATACACATTTTGCAAAAACACATACAAATAAAAAGATGAAAAATGAAAATAAGTAAATAAACAAGTAAATAAATAAATAAAACAGATTCTCCCTTAAGGCCTCTAGAAGAAATCAGCTCTGCCAACAACGTGATTTTGGACTTTTGGCCTCCAAAATTATAATATTTCAACTGTTTTAAGCCACCCAGTTTGTGCTAATGGGTTAAGGAAATTCTAGGAGACTCATACACCATTCAAATTCAAATTAGTGAGTAACAGTGTCTCATTGTGATTTTAATTTACATTTCATCAGTAAGAGACCTTGAGTGCCACATATAAACATGTATACATATGTAAAGAGTTGGGTGAAACATTTTTTACCTTTACATTTTTTATTATTGAGTTTAAATATTATTTAACATTCTGCATACAAGTTTTGGTTGATTATATTTTTCAAATATTTTCCCCCAGTACATCACTTGCTTCTTTCTGTTCTTAACACTGAATTTAGTACAGCAGAAGTTTTCATTTGGTAAAGTGCCATTTGTTATTTTGTTCTTCATGTATTTGTGTGTGTGTATATATGCACTTATCTGTGATTTTTGAGAAATTTTCGTCTAAATGCAGGTCACAAGATTTCTGTTATGTATGATTCTAGAAATTTTATGGTTTTTTAACAAATGGCTGTGGGTCCCAAGGTTCATATTTTGCATATGATGGTTAGATAGTTATTTATTTTGTAGTATTTGGGGGCTAATGTCTATCTATGATTTTGCTAGTTGTTCTTTCGCCACAGATTTTCTTGAATTATTTTGTCCTCTTTTTTTGCCTGCATTTGTGCTAATTCTGTGTATTTTTAAGATTCCATTTTATCTTCCTTATTGACTTTTTACTTTTTAATGTACTTT
This sequence comes from Phacochoerus africanus, assembly GCF_016906955.1. NCBI lineage: Eukaryota > Metazoa > Chordata > Mammalia > Artiodactyla > Suidae > Phacochoerus > Phacochoerus africanus. The sequence continues at coordinate 128,143,851 of NC_062548.1, forward strand.
TTGCTTTGTTTGCTATAGTTTTTTTTATTGCTCCAGTTTTTGTAATATGACTTTCTAACTAATCACAATCTACTTTTTTGAAGAAGAATGTGTGTGTTGGTAAAGTTGAAATGTTAAGGATGATTAAATTAATCTGTTATCTTTAAAACTGAATTAGGCTCTCAAAAAATAACTAGGCCAAGACTTGTCATTTTTGAGCTAGGTACTGTGAGAGATACCATTTGAGTGAGAGCTTATATATTATTAATTCACTCTTATGTATCTAATATGTAGCATATATTTGGTGTTATTTTTAAATTTTCTGCAGTTTGACAAGGAATTATTGACATATAATAAAGAATGAATATTTACAAGTTCTTGTTGTAGCTCAGTGGGTTAAGAATCCAGAGTTGTTTCTGTGAGGATGTGGGTTTGATCCCTGGCCTCGCTCAGTGGGTAAAGGATTTGATGTTGCAATGGCTGTGGTGTAGGCCAGCAGCTACAGCTCTGATTCCACCCCTAGCCCAGGAACTTCCATATGATGCAAGTGAAGCTGTAAAACAAAAAAAAAGAAGAAGAAATATTTAAATGGACAATTTTATAAGATTTGACGTGAAATTACACCCAGAAAATCATCACTAAAATTGTAATAATGAATAAACACATCATCCCTGAAAGTTTCTTCATGTCCCTTTACAACCTATCCATCTCTCACCTAGTCCATGTCCTTCTTTCTAAAAAACAAACAAACAAATAAAAGGGAAGCAAGCAAAAAACCCAAAATCTGTTTTCTGTCAGTACAGATTTATTGGCATTTTCTAATATTTACTTAAAAATCATCTATTATGTATTGTTGGTTTTGATATGCATTCTTTCTGATCATAATTATCTTGAGTTTTTATCTTTGGGATTGCACTAATTAATAGATATTTTCTTTTTATTGCAAAGTATAATGTATATACCACATTTGGCTTATATGTTTACTTGCTTAAGGAAATTTGGATTGTTTCCAGTTGTGTCTAATACAAATAAAGCTACTATGAACAGTTATGTATAATTTTGTTTGTATATAAGATTATTTTTCCCATTAGTAAATGCTTAGGAGTAGAATATTTGGGTGATGCAGTAGGAATATATTTCAATTTCCATTGACTAACACTCTAGTGAACATCCATTACATTGACCAATTTTGAACTGGTCTTGTTTCTTACTTTGTAGTGAAGAGCATAACTTATCTCTTCCACTCCTTTTGTTTTGCAGTCACTCTGTCAATATCTTCATTAAAAGCTATGCTAGCACTTAAAACAATAAGTGGGCAATCATTATAAATGGCCATGCTTCCACCGGGAGAAAATAAACCCTGGATTTATTTGGCATGAGGTAATTAATGACAAAGGATTTCTGTAATAATTTCACTACTGATTTATTTGCTACGTAGATATGTCTTTAGCACACCTAGCCACTACTAAGGATGATTCCACAATGAATGGCATTTATCTGCAGCATTTGTCCACCATGTATGTTTTCAAGAAATATAATTTACAAATGGTAGCACAACAGAAGCTCCATGTTTTAAAACAGCATTTCACAATTGCCCAAGACACCTTATGTGTCTCCAGTCTTCTCTTTCTCTCCTCCTGTCTGTCTCAATCTCTCTCTGTTTCTCTCTTCTTTTTGCTTTAGATCACAGCTGGAGATATAATTTACCTCATCAATGCATCATAAATGTAGGAAATGGATTGAAACAATAAAATTAAGGTAGCCATCTTTATACGTACTGACTTTGCTTTTCAATTAAATTGCCACTACCAAAAAGACATTGGCAAGGCAATTAATGAAAATGAAAGACAAGTGGATATATTTTCACATGGAGATAGTTGTGTAGTGGCTTATTGGGAAACTAAGGTTGGAAAAGCAATGGCAATGGTGAGAGTTTGGCTCTCAGCTACACTAGTGTAGCTACCAGCTCCTTATTTATTTCAGCAGGGTTACTTCTTTCTTTTTTTTTAATTTTTTTTTGTCTTTTTTTTTTTTTGCTATTTATTGGGCCGCTCCCGCGGCATATGGAGGTTCCCAGGTTAGGGTCGAATGGGAGCTGTAGCCACCGGCCTACGCCAGAGCCACAGCAACGCGGGATCCCAGCCGCGTCTGCAACCTACACCACAGCTCATGGCAACACCAGATCGTTAACCCACCGAGCAAGGGCAGGGACCGAACCCGCAACCTCATGGTTCCTAGTCGGATTCGTTAACCACTGCGCCACGACGGGAACTCCATTACTTCTTTCTGAACTGTACTTTCTCTTCCTGTAAATAAATGGGTCAGACTAGCAAGGCAATTTTCCTTAGAGGTCAACAGAGGTACTTCTAGGATTCTACAAAATTGTGACCAGAATTTTGCTTCTAAATCACATTCAACTTAAGAAAAAAAAGCCTGAAAAATTATACATTTAAATGTGTTATAGTACAATTTTTACACTTTGTGTCCCTTGCGGAGCAAAAGCTCAGTTAACTCCTTTTTTGAATGGAACAGAATAAAGCCTTTCTGCATTCTTTTTAAATTAAACATTGTTATTATTCTAGGGACTAATTTGTGTCCCCGCCAGAAATCATGTTGAAACCCCAACCCCCAAAGCTATGGTATGTGAAGATGGAGCCTTGAGAAGTTAAGGTCGTGAAGGTGCAGCTACTGATGGCGTTAGTGCCCTTATAAGAAGTGGCATTGCTGGCTCCTTGAGGGTGAACTTCTAGCCTCCAGAACTGTGAGAAAATAAATTTCTGTTGTTTGAGGCCTCAGTCTAGGTATTGTGCTAAGATAGTTCAAGCTAAAACTGTTTTTTGAGTGTAACAGAATTGTCTTTGCTGTATTCTTTTCTTAATTAAACTTTGTCCTTGTTTGTAGTTAATAAGTGCGTGAATCAGAGTTTTGCTCATACTATGCAACCAAAACGAAACCCAGAAATAATTAGTGTGTTACAGGTTTTATCATACGGTAACACTCATAAATACCCTTCCCCAAATTCACAATTACATATTCACTGAAATGGCCTTATTCTTCCATGTGATTTCCTATTACATGACTATTTTCCATGTCACTGCACACATTTTAATTTAACTTTGTTTATTAAAAAAAACCCTTGTCTATTTTCCACATTTTGTATAAAATATGTAAAACTACATATAAATAGCATTTAACAAAAATATTCTGTAACATGAATGCAAAATCCATGGAATATATGATTTCAATGTCGGGAAGAAATAAATACATGTATATGTATCTAAAGGTGCCGTATTCTCAGTGTTGCGTTGCTGGTAAGTTTCCTATTGATGAAGTCAGCATCACACTGAGGTGTCAGAAGTTCCTACTTGTGGGTGTAGAATATGGTGATTTATTAAGGAGACCAAAGAAAGGCTTAAAGGGAATAGGAAGAACCCATGGGTGCAGAGAATATATGATGAAGCTGAAAATGTTTAATTTCAAATACTAAAATTCAAAAATATGTACCAAAGCTGTCAAGTTAAAATGAAGGTCCTGGTTCAGAAAAGTCAATAACATACACATTGTGTTTTTTGTTTTTGCTTTTGTTTTTTGTTTTGTCTTTTTAGGGCCACACCCGAGACGTATGGAAGTTCCCAGGTGAGGGCTTAAATCAGAGCTGCAGCTGCCAGCCTACATCACAGCCACAGCAATGCCAGATCCAAGCCACATCTGTGACCTACACTGCAGCTCATGGCAACACTGGATCCTTAACCCACTGAGTAGGGCCAGGGATTGAACCTGTACCTCATGGATACCAGTCCAGTTTATTACTGCTGAGCCACAGAGGAAACTCTGATGCACATGGTAGATTACGGAATAGTGAACCCAGAGACGTAAGGGAAGGTATTACATTTTCCTAAGGGCATACTCTGTGCCGGAGACTTTCCCAGGTTGGATCACAAAAGTTATACATGTTATCACATTGAGAGAATGGGAGAGTTTGGACCCTTCCCTCATAAAATACTTCTGGAACCTACCAACTGAAGCTTTCATATCAGAGAGTGTTGAAAACCATGGCTTCCCCTCCCAACTATTTAGTGAGAATTAGGACTTTTTAGGCAAGATGCTTGGTTATCCACTTCCTGCAAAATATTGGTTTAATTTTTATTTGATTTATTTGTGTAACTAAAGAATCATCCTGGCAATTTTGCCAAAATAAAAGAAATTTTCCTGATTATTTTCACTGAAAAGTGTCACACATTCACAAAAGGCAACACTAATAATCAATTAACTTGCCAATCAAACAAAATAAACTGCCTTTTCTCTAGTAATTCTATTATACATAAGTTCCTCTTTCCCTCTTTCAGTACTTCCTGGGTTGAGCTTGAATGGAAAGAAAGACTTAAATGTGGTTTTAACATGATTTAGTTAACCTTATTATGCAATGCAATGATAAAAATTGGTTAATTGGTTTTCTGGAACATGATTTTTTTTGTCAAATCAGATAATTTTCCAAATTGCATATGTAGAGTTAAGCATCAGCCATATGATGAAAATTTTATTTAAAATCACTTTTTGGGAGTTCCCGTCGTGGCGCAGTGGTTAACGAATCTGACTAGGAACCATGAGGTTGCGGGTTCGGTCCCTGCCCTTGCTCAGTGGGTTAACAATCTGGCGTTGCCGTGAGCTGTGGTGTGGGTTGCAGACTCGGCTCGGATCCCGCGTTGCTGTGGCTCTGGCGTAGGCCGGCGGCTATAGCTCCCATTCGACCCCTAGCCTGGGAACCTCCATATGCCATGGGAGCGGCCCAAAGAAATAGCAAAAAGACAAAAAAAAATAAAAATAAAAATAAAAAATAAAAAGCTGTAACGTGATGTGATTTCTTTAAAAAAAAATAAAATCACTTTTTGCAATTATTTGTTTTATAAAATATATTTTGCTATGCACTACCATCTACCGTTTCAATTTTCTTAGCACAATTACCAGTGGCTTGGAGAAAGAATGATGAAAGTTTTGTTGATGCCATTCACAGCATCTTTTCAGCCTGTTTCACTTTTTAGATGTGGCCTTGAATGGATTTTCTAAAATCAGTCCAGGGTTGTCATTAGGCACTGAAGCCTTACTCTGGGCATGGAAAGGGGTCTCAAATATGTTAGAAAACTATCTTCTTAAATCATAAAGTCAAAGCTATGGGATTTATCATCTACCTCAGGAAAAATAATGAATTAAGCTAGCTTATCACTAAAATTCTTGCTATTTCTAATACTCTGCAACATTGACTTAAAGGAACATTTTCTCTTAAGGAGAGATAACTGACCTTTCTAGAGGAGCAAATTTGTGCAAATAGTATGCTGGGCATTTTATATTCACTTTTTCATTTAATTCCCCTCTGAATGTGACAGAGCTTTTTACAGATGAGGAAATTGAAGCTTGGAGAGCTGAAATGGCTAGCAATCTACTCCACAGCTCCTTTTTTTTCCACTGCATTGGCAACACATTTTTTTCCCCAAATGACATGCAGATCAGGGTATTTAATAGACCTGGAAGGACATAGAATGTATCAAAATTATTATAATTAGTAGCTTTTATATATGAAGTGTTAAAAAACAATTTTTACTTTGAAATTTCCCATCATGAACGATATTCAATTTGATATTTATGCAGTTATTGTGGATTGCAGTGCTGAAATGGAAAGAGCTTAAAGTTGGACCCAGAAAGCCCTGACTTAAAAGCATTACATTTGCTGTTCTCTAGATGTGTTGTTTGGTCAAAATGTTGTTTCCCTAAGCTAAAAACTGACTTCACAGTGTTGCCATTGTACTTTATCTGTAATTCTACTTCAGTAATCATGTTTTGATTTGTTTGATGTCCAGTCTCTTTGTGACTCTCTTCTCAACCAATATATTTTGAACATTTAAAGGACAAAAACTTTGTGTCCCTGACAAGTAATAACTTAAAACAAACACATGTTAGATGAATCATACTAAAAAGTTTTGTTAAATTACATTGGGATTTTTACATGATAGATGTAGAAACTGACGCCCAGGAAGCACTAGTTGCAGTAAGTCCACAGTGCCAGAGACAGATGTGGAAAACCATTGTTCTTCTGGTAATAAAGGAGGTGCTTTTTTACATAAACCCCAGAGGTATGCTTTGCTATTTTTGCACACTGGGCATTATGGAGGATTATGTCTCTGAAATTGCTATTTGTGATTTTCTACGAGTAAATAATAATCACACTCATCACTTCTATGTGCACAGGATGGGACAGCAATCACCTTGAGCAGATTTTCATGATTATGGGAGGAATCTTTAAGAAGGTTTTTTTCTTTATCATTATGCAAATATAAACAGTTACTTGGGTGGAGGGATCAGACTGATTTGTCATGGCTTGGACAACGCTGCCTGCCATTTCTGAGAGATCTGGGCATCTGTACTGTTGAGAGGAAATGGTCAATTTACATAAAGAGCACAGGGACTTCCAGGAAGGGAGAGGACAATATTCCAAATTCTAAGACCCTGAGAATCCAATGTTTGGAAACCTATTTGTATGAACCATGTGACCCTATAATTTCTCTGCTGGGAAGAAAAATATAACAAGGGTCTGAAAACAGAATTCCTTAAGAGAGAAATCTGAATTGGTACCTGTGCTAAACAAATAGACTTGGTGAAAAACCCAATTAGAACATTGTGAAGGCTGAGTGTGGTGTGGAGAAGGTGGCTGAGCTGATAAAACTGAAAAGAGATAGCAGTAAATGTGAAGTCTGATGAGAGGCAGCATGATGTTGCCAGGAGGAATGCATATTTGCAAAATGATCATTGCAACAGAGGTCACTCATTAAATCAGGTAGAAATAGTCCTCAAAATTGCACCTAGTGGCAGCAAACAAAGCATTACGGTAATAAGTTGATTTCACATTTTCTTGGGAGAAGGAAGACTGCTTCTTAATCAGGAAAAATAGGTGCTTGAATGTCACTTTTACACAGGGAGGAGATGTGAAAGCACATGTGTTTTGCAGGTGGTTAAGTCTTTCCCATACCTGGTGCTGGTCATGCCAGTGCAGGCTGTGTAGAGACAGAGGTGTCATTAGCATTAGAGAAAGCTTGCTCCCATCGTTCTTAAAGAGAGAGCTCCTTTTTTGACAGTAGGTTGAATGGAGGATCCTCTCAGGTTTCTCTTCAGGCCAAGTATGATTCCGCTGATTACCTCTGCACCTGTTTTGCACAAGGCACACTTCTGGTATAGGGTGGATCCAGCCCCTATGTGCAAGAGACTTACCTCTCCAGGGCTAAGCTGAGCCCATGGAGAGTCATGATGAAATGTGTAAAGAAGCTGTTTGGAATAATCATTAGGAATATCTATGGAATATTGAAGAAGGTAAAGATTCCACCCAGTCATTGTGATGGAAACTTTCTATACAGGGAATCATGATTGAAAAAGTCTGTGTGTATATGCACCGCATCTTCCTAATCCAGTCATCTGTTGATGGACATTTGGGTTGTTTCCATGTCTTGGCTATTGTGAATAGTGCTGCAGTGAACATGCAGGTGCATGTGTCTCTTTAAAGGAAAGTTTTGTCTAGATATATCCCCAAGAGCGGGATCGCTGGGTCATATGGTAGTTCTATGTATAGATTTCTAAGGTACCTCCATACTGTTCTCCATAGTGGTTGTACTAGTTTACATTCCCACCAACAGTGCAGGAGGATTCCCTTTTCTCCACACCCCCTCCGGCACTTGTTATTTGTGGACTTATTAATGATGGCCATTCTGACTGGCGTGAGGTGCTGTTAAGCACTAAGAACTATGTCTAGTCACTTATGATGGAGCATGATAATGTGAGAGAAAAGAATGTATACATGTATGTGTAACTGGGTCAGGTCACTACGCTGTACAGTAGGGGAAAAAATGTATTGGGGAAGTAACAATAAAAAAATAAAAATTAAAAAAAAAGAAAAAGAAAAAGTCTCTGAATGAGGTGTGGAAATTCAACAGAGCGAGAAAACAGAGCTCCTACTCTCCAATCTTTCTTTGGGAGGCAAAGAGATTGTAGTGTTTGCACTATTTTCCTTGAAAATTTGTTTGTTTGCTTGTTTTTTTACATAGATAGATGTTTATGTGGCAAACGTACGTGTTTAATGTATAGATACTAATTCATATATGGCAAAACAAACTTTTTCTGTGGAAAAAGGCACAATTTCTTTGCATTTACCCTCTAAAAGCAAACTACTTTGCAAAATTGAAGCAGTAAGTTTTAAAGCCATCTTAAGTCAAACATTACAGCTTTAACAATGTCTCGGAATCAAATTCAAGGTTATGCTATTCAGTAGTTTTTAATTTCACTTTACTGGAATGGGTTTTCATGATTAGGTGACATTGGAGGAAACCCTCAGAAACTGCTGAATCATATCCTGTTGGTGCGAGAGAATCCTTGCTTGCTGCTGTTTATTTTTTTATTTTTTTAATTTATGTATTTATTTTTCCGCTGTACAGCATGGGGGCCACGTTGCACTTTCATGTATACATTTTTTTCCACCCTTTGTTCTGTTGCGATATAAGAATCTAGACATAGTTCTCAATGCTACTTAGTAGGATCTCATTGTAAATCTCTTCCAAGAGCAATAGTTTGCATCCATTAACCCCAAGCTCCCAATCCCTCCCACTCCCTCCCTCTCCCCCCCCCCCGGGGGCCGCCACAAATCTATTCTCCAAGTCCCTGATTTTCTTTTCTGTGGAAATGTTCATTTGTGCTGTATCTTGTGAATATCTGAGCTCTCCTCCTGTTGAATAACTATCCTTTTGACGGGTTTTATTTTTCATCCAGATCATCAGGACTAACTCTATTTAAAAGACCCTCAGTACAAAGAATGGAAGTCCTTTCTGTGTGTATATGTTTTTCCCCTTTTACTGAATCTGTAAAAGAAGAATAATTGCAGTTGCTACTTCCTTCCTGTTCTCTGTATTGGTTTGGTACCAGGTCTGTGCTTTCCAGGAAGATATACAGTACTAGGTACAGGTCTAATAAACCACACAAATGAATGCCTCCATAATCAGGTTGTATTTTAGTTTAAATATTTTGCACAACTCCATTTCATTAACATTTTCAAGTACAAGTTTAATGAAACGCTGTTTACGAAAGTAAATCCCAATTCGGAATAATATATTCTAGGAAATTCTAGTTCTCAGATTCAGTAGTTGGTTGTCATTGCACTTTCACACATTAAAAGACAAATCTTTAAGTCAAAAAGTTAATAGTTGGAGTTCCCTGGGGCTTAGCAGGTTAAGAATTTGGTTGTCACTGTGGTGGCTTGAGTTTAATACCTGGCCCAAGAACTTCCTCATGCTGTAGGCGTGGCCAAAAACAAAACAAAAGGCGTCAAGAGTAGTGATCACTAAAGTTTTTGTCTACATATCAAAGACAAATTGCAAAGTTGTAGGCACCAACTGAACATCAAAGACTGAAGAATATTTCAAGTATTTTTATCATTCTTTGTTCCCTTTCTCCACAAAATAGCATTTCTCACTTGTAGTTTACCAGTTAGTTTCTCACAATTCTGGTGAGAAAATGAATAAAAATGTAATGTAGTTAGGACCTGAGGTAACCCACATATTTTAGTCAACCTGCAGTTCTTCAATGGGTAAGTAATGCCGATATGGACAAATGGTAATGATAGATATGATGTGATCCCACTGGACTTTATTTTTAAATAGGATTATATAGCCTCCTTTTTATCTTGTATCTTTATTCTTACTTTTTATGAATTGTGTGTGTGCACACATGCTAATTCAAATCAGTTTCAGAGAGGGGAAGAATAGTGGTGATTTTATCTAAATCACATTAACCTTCGGTGAAATTCAATGGCAAAAGACTTAAGACAATTTCAGAGTTGAAAAGCCCAACTTTCAGAGAAGTTAGTTTGCTCATGTGTCCTTGTTGGAATGATTCAACCTAGGTCTCCAAATCAATGCTCTTCCCACTCTGCCATCTGAGCAGCCTTGGGCAATAAAGAGGAACAGTAAAGCAAATATAGACACCTAAGTGGTCATTAAACAGTGTTAAAAATAAGGCGCCATAATGTCCTTCTGTCTTAGTTCTTGATAGTTTTTAACAAATGCCTTTGTCTAAAGACCCTACTGGATGACATTTTTATTCCATTTAACAAGAAATTAAGTGGGGGAGAAAGAGCAGTAGGAGAAAGATGATCAAAGGCAAGTGTGTAGTGAGCATAAGAGGGCAAGTGATGGCAGATGTCCAGTCTCAGCCCAAGGTGACTTGAGCCATGTGCCAGGCTTGGGAAGCAGCTGCATTGTCCCAGGTGCAGAATCTATTTATTTCCCTAAGTGCTTCAGGGGTTTTCTCTATAGGAATCTGCCTCTTGGGAAACCTTCCTTCCTTTCTCCTTCACATTGTTATTGCATCCTCTAGCTGTGGTCCAGGCCAATCAGGTCACCCAATTCCTGGAGCTCAGAAAGTTTGTAATTCTGAAAAGGGAGCCAAGTCTTTCACCTTATTTGTTATCCCAGAAACTGATTTGTATGCCAGGTGGTTGTTTTCCCCAGAATCTACTCTGTTTTCACTTTCTGGAAGAACTAAGACAACTCAGGGAAGCTAACGTAGTTCATCCCAGCCCTGTTCCCTTCAGATACCCACAAATGAGATATATGAGTGATGTGCATTTTCCCAAGGTCGTTTTAGCTCCCTGGCAGGAGTATTAGAGGGCAGGTCATTTGTGTGAATACAGAAGCATAAAGACTCTTGAAATTATGAAAAGTTTCTATAGCTTGGCATAAAAACCAAACACTCCTCTATCACTGATCCCGAATAGTCATGAAATTGAAGTCCTGTTGCTATAGGGAGTACACGAGGTACATGATTAATGCTGAAAGGAAGGACTTGAGAATTTGAAGATTGTGCATTTAAAAATCCAGTTTTATAGCTTCCTTTTGAAAAACTCGAAGATCTGACAAAGTTGGCCTACATTTCAACATGACACCTTTCCAGCTGAATTTGAACTTAACATTGGATGTCTCTTTAGATAGGGCATGAGCTGTCCAGGTTTCTGCAGTCCCTACCAAAGGCACACTATAACCATATCAACTTTAATTTTGTTGTCTTCTCTCAGCTATGTTAATCATCACTTCTTTTGGTTATTGGCTTTTGCTCACCTTAAGGAAAAGGCCAAAAGCAAATTAAAACAGTAAGGCAATGTTAAGTGATGCAGTTTAATGATTTTTTTTTTTTTTAAGAGCCACCCATTTGGCATATGGAAGATTCCAGGCTAGGGGGTGAATCCGAGCTACATCTGCCAGCCTATACCACAGCCACAGCACTGCCAGAGACAAGCTTCATCTGCAACCTACACCACAGCTCACAGCAATGTTGGATCCTTAACCCACTGAGCAGGGCCTTGGATTGAACCTACATCCTCATGGATATTAGTTGGTTTCATTTCTGCTGAGCCACAATGGGAACTCCAGACTCCAGTTTAATGAATTTTGAGTAAGATGAGTATCTAACTTTTTCTTTTCTCTTCTTTCTATTTTACCCACTTTTGTGGGCTAGACATTGCATTAGGCAATGTAAATGCATTGTCTCCTTGGGTTTTTACCAAAACCCCTCAAAATTTGTATTATCCACACTTAATGATGGGGAAATAAAAGATCTGAGAAAATAAGTAAGAATCCAAGATGAGATGATGATTAGAGCTCAAACAGATGATGCTGGCACCTGTGACATATTCTGAAGACATAAATTAGAACCATAGCTGAATGCTTGTTGTGGCGGAAACATGCTGTTTATCAAAAGTGAGTACATTATAGGGGTCTGAGTTCCAGTGATGAGTCCTTCCCAGGTAGCATGAGCTACGAATCTCTCTGCAACCCAGCTTCCTCAATCATACCTTTCCAGAGTAATAGTCCATCTTTGTCTTCCCACTTTTCCAAACTGCAACACACCCACCTTTGTGTTCTCTCCCAGAAATTTCCTACATGTCTGTGATTCATTGTGCTCATGCTTCTCTGTCATCCTGGCCAGAACTTCTCCCTTGGTTCAGCTGTCCCGTCCTGTCTGAATTCTTCTTTGAACTTTATGGATACAATAAACTGCTCTGCGTCTTTGGTGTTAGGATTGCTCTGCTATAGCATTCATCACATTTTATCTGAGCTAGTTGTTGATGTTTCTCTGTGTTTTACTAGATTTTGAACTACCAACTGTGTAAGCATTTTACACTGTATTGAATTCCTGTAAGCTACAGCAGCATATGGAACTTAAGAAAATTTTAATTAAATTGGTAGGCTGAATAAAGTAGCATATAAATAAAATAATGCATACAGTTCTGTATTCTTCCTGAGTTAGTTAATAATCAATTGTTTTTATAACCAATTCCTTGGTTTTTCTTAGGCTTTTTTTGTGTGTGAGTGCCATAAAAATAGTTGAGAGTATTTGAAATAGTAAAAAATTTAGGTGGTTAGATAAGATGAAAATTGGTGATATTAAGGCAGATATAGATTAGAGCTGATGCTTTGAAAGAAAGCTATTCTGATGAAGTATGGATAGTTTTAAAGATCTGGTATCAAGATGTAAGAGGACTACTGTCTTTTCTATAAAATGAGTGAGCAAAATAAATTTTGTGTCATGTGACTGTAAGAATTCATTTTTCAAAGCTATCATGATATGAAAAAAAAATTAGAATTACTATGAATGTCTATCTTAAATAAGTTAGGGGGACATTTTTTGAGCACATAAAATCCCTTTGTGCCAAGACTGGGAGATGAAAGCTAAAGACATGATTCCTCTTTTTCAGGGATCAAGGTTGATAAGTCAACACAACATTGTTGATAAAACGTCAAAAGTAATATTACAGTGGTATGCTATTAATTATCTCTGTGTTTTTTTGGCAAGCATTACAATCTACTTATTTCAATGTCTTCATCTGTGAAGCAGATTAATTGAATTAGATACATTTAGGACTTCTTTTAGCTTGGGGATTTACAAATACTTCTCTGGAGGAATCTTCTAATTTCTTTAAATCCAGACGTATCTTCAAAGGTAGAATATATATTAACTTTCTAAATATTTCGAGTTATATCTGTAAATCCAAAATTCTAAAACCATGTGTAGAGGCAGTCCAGAGGACCACTGAGGGACAATGTAAGTCTTTTGAGACATAGGGAGATATACTCAGTCCCTGTTAGGAACTATACATACACTAGCTTGAGATATTTCACAGTTTCAGTGTTGGATCCCATTGCCTATCTTTCAATAATGTCCTATTTTTGTGCAGCTGGGTTCACTGATTTCTAGAATAAAAAATAAATACAAATGTAAAGCAAGAGAATCAGTGTGGAATAGGAAATGAACATGGTGGCATCCAACCTGATCTCAAGGTTTGAAAGGTGATATGGAGCCTAAAAGACACATTTAATATCAGTAATCATGATTATTCAAGAATGAAACAATTTTTCTTTCATTTACCATAAATTATTTTTTCAAAACTCTAGCGATTGGGACACAAATACTCATTAAGTTTTTGAAACTTTTTAATAAATAAATGAAACTTTTAGGTACTTCTTTAAGATGTGCCACGAAAAAAAAAGTACTAAAATGTTAAAGGCACCATTCACTAGGAAAGTTTGGAAACAATTGGTATAAATAATTTCAGATAGTTTTCTCTGTTATCATATACAAAATGAGTACAATATTTTTTAATACCTATGGTGAAGCCAAACTTTCACTCAACAGATAAAATGTTTCTATTGAGAAAAGATACCTTGTTTTTCTATAGTTAGGTAGCTAGGTAAGGGCAAGCTATGCTCCCTGTCTATATTATCTACACTGATGGTACAAAGACAAACTAATTGTCATTCTCAAATCCTTTTACAAAATATATATTCCTATAGAGAGGTTAAATAGAAAGGAAATAACAGCTGCTAAACAATTTCCATAATTATGGAAACTAGATGTGATCTCCATTCTCTTGGTGAATTGCCAATATGTCCAGCTGGTAGAAACAATTGGCTGGGTAGGTATGGAAGGGGCACTGTTGATTTTAACAAAAGACTTGGCAATGAAGCGTTTATGATGTAAATAAGGCCTTTTTCTATGCATGTATTTTACTGTCCAATTTCTTTTTCATTATCAATATATTATCCAGTAATTGAAATAAACACAGAGGACACAGACATGATGAAAGATGATTACAAATAATTTATAGTTTTATCACTTCTGTACACTGCTAACGTGTTGGAGAGTACCAGTTAATTCTACTGCTTTCCCATTATAGGATGTTTTAAAGGATGTAACCGTTATAAAAATGATTTTAATTATGGCATGTAGTTCCAATAAGCAGAATTACTATAAACTACTGAGCTATTATTAAACATTAATATTTGTTTCACAATTTTCATTGTGGTGACTAATGCTGGTTTCAGTTAAACGTGATGGACACAAAGATGTATTCAGTTGCCTCTCCAGAATCCATCCTAAAAGGACAATAAATTTTTTTTTTAAAAAGCATAACTTCAAAATAAAAGGAGAGAATGAGATAAGAGATGGCAACAACAAAGTATTTCCAGAGAATTTTGAAAACTCTAAGATCAGTGGATGATTTTACTTCACTTGTGAGACTGGAGAAAGCAGAATCTTAAACCTATAGGCAGGGGCCACTCATTCCAGGAGAAGTTTGGAAATGTGCTGTCTCAATATTTTGAATAAGAGCAGCTTTGAATGCAAGGATGAAAGGCAACACAGAAGGCAGTGGGAATGTATATAATTATATTAAAAATCAAAACTTGAGATATGTATATATATCAACAGTACCCCTCAGTAACTGATATAATATATAGAAAGAAAATTCATAAATATATATGACTTGAAAAGCACTATTAACAAATTTTGCCTAATTGAAATCCATAGAACACTCTATGGCTAACAGCAGAATAAATTTTATTTTCAAGTCAAAGTGAAGTAATCATCAATATGGGCCATATGCTAGGGCATAAAAGGACTCTCAAAAAATTGAAAATGCACAAAGTTTTAGAATCACAAAGTACTTAAATTAGAAATCAAGAACAAAAATATTTAAAATCCCCAAATATTTGGAAAACTACAAACAAGAAAGTGAAAATCAAAAAAGAAATCAAAAGTAAAGTTAAATAATATATTTTAACAAAAAAAAATTGGGCTCAAGTCTGACTAGATTCAAGGGTGGCTGGGTAATTTGTGAAGATAACTGTTGTTTTCTTTCTGTTAATCCTTTTTCTCTTCTCTTGGAGAAAAACTGACAGTAATTGAGATGTGCTTTTGTTTTCCATGGCTTTTAAAATATTTGTGTTTTGGGGCTAAATGCATAAGTTAAGGATTGAGAAGGCAATTTTTACCCAGGATTTGATGTTTGAAAGCCCAGGATAACTGAGGGGAAATACACTAAAGTGTCTCTGTGTGGAGAGGGTAGAGTTGAGCTTTGAGTGAAACACAATGTCGACTTTTAGTATTTAAATTTCAGCAGGCATGCAGTCTGTACATGTGTGCATACACATGCTCTTTGTATGGTAACCTGTACTCATGCCAAGGTGGGTTAAGTCGATTTTAGCTCTTTCATTGCCTTTATATTACCTCTAACAAAAGAATATTTAAGCCCAATGTCATAAAACAGGTCCCATGCTGGGTCACACTTCCTGAATATTGCTGTCAATATTTCAGTGCCGGCTATATAAAAATAAATAAAATAAAATAAAAATAAAATAGTAAACTGACTTGTTCACAATATTTTGCTGAAGTTTCATCTAATGTGTAATGTTTTATATATCTCTAAGTATTTTTTCTGTCATTACAAGATGAAAGCTATGGGTTTAACACACACACACACACACACACACACACACACACACACACACACACACATGAGAGAGTGCACTAATCCTTCATGTAAGTACATGTCTTCCAAATTGAATTACTATTGTTTTTTCCTCACAATTTGACTACAATAATAGCAAACATATTTGACAGGGTAGTCTGTCTCAAATAAGTGAGAGTCATTGGAAAGCAAGTAATAGACGGAAGCTGGGCATTCTTACTTTGTAAGCAAATAGCAAATCTGCCCACAGGTAAGATTGCTGTGGCCATGAAGATTACTAAGCATGTTGACGCAAACCCTTCTCTTGAGTAGAAATCCAGTGAAAACGAGGAATCAGCCTATTACAGCAAGTAGGTTTACCCAACAGAGCATGATTTCCCTAAGCTGGATTAGCCTCTTCTTCAGAAAACAGAGGAATTTTGCCACTACTTTAAATAGCCCTTTCCGATTAATCTCCAAAATTTATAAACAACTTCTGCAACTCCATACCAAAAAACCAAACAACCCCATCCAAAAATGGGCAGAAGATCTAAACAGACAGTTCTCCAAAAAGACATACAGATGGCCAAGAAACACATGAAAAGGTGTTCAACGTCACTCATTATTAGAGAGATGCAAATCAAAACCACTATGAGGTACCATCTTACACCAGCCAGATGGCCATCATCAAAAAGTCTAAAAACAATAAGTGCTGGAGAGGGTGTGGAGAAAAAGGAACACTAGTACACTGTTGGTGGGATTGTAAATTGGTGCAACCACTGTGGAAAGCAGTATGGCGATTCCTCAGAAAAGTAAACATAGAACTACCATTTGATCCAGCAATCCCACTCCTGGGCATCTATCCAGACAAAACCATGACTCGCAAAGACACATGTACTCCAGTGTTCACTGCAGCACTATTTACAATAGCCAAGACATGGAAACAACCTAAATGTCCATGGACAGAGGAGTGGATCCAGAAGATGTGGTATATACACAATGGAATATTACTCAGCCACTAAAAAGAACGAAATACCAGCAATTTTTGCAACATGGATGGAGCTAGAAACTATCATGCTAAGTGAAGTCATCCATACAATGAGACACCAACATCAAATGCTTTCACTGACATGTGGCATCTGAAAAAAGGACAGACGGAACTTCTTTGCAGAACAGATGCTGACTCACAGACATTGAAAAACTTATGGTCTCCGGAGGAGACAGTTTGGGGGGTGGGGGGCCTGGGCTGTGGGATGGAAGTCCTGTGAAATCAGATTGTTATGATCATTATACAACTACAGATGTGATAAATTCATTTGAGTAATGAAAAAAAAAATACACCCAAAAAAAAAAGAAAATGAAATCTTAGCTTCAAAAATAAATAAATAAATAAATAGCCCTTTCCATCTACCAGTGTTATAACTTCTTCATGGGTGAGGCAGTTCTGTTCTGTTTTGACTGCAATGCCTGGCATAGTGCCTCAGAGAAGGTAGGCACATGTATATGCTTTTTATTAGGCTGCATTATCTTTAGTGCAGCCAAATGCCATTCTGTCCCAACAGTGGGACACACTGTTGAGGGATATCTGGAAATCTGTTTTATGCAAGTCCCTGTCTTGCAAATTGTTGGAGCCTACACAAATGATCTCCTTCTAGAAGAGTGTACAGACCATAACAGCCATAGGATTTGCAAAAGCATTCACAGGAGCCACAACCGATGTTGTTCAGAGGTGATGTCTGACTGTCATGAGCATTTATGGGAAACAAAGGTATTAAATACAGATCCTTCAAATACAGATCTTCAAATACGGATCCTTCTTAATTTAAAGTTAGTTTAAATTAATTTTAAAATTAATCCACTAAAGTGTGTGTCAGACTTAGACAAATTAAACAGAGGAAAGAATGAGTATTAAGTTAAAATAAAAAATAAAGTCAAAGTTTGTAAGTAGATGTAAATTATTGATTACTAGTATAGATAAATGAGATTAGGACTCTAATCTGAAAAGATAGTTGGTATAAGCAGCATAGGTTTAGAGTCAAATAGATCTAAATTTTAATTAGTGGGCCCACCTTCATTTGGGTGACCTCTGACAAGTAATATAACTTTACTCAGCTTCAGTTACTGTTTCTGGAACATGGAGAAAAGTGTACCTAATATAAATAATCATTTTGAGTATAGATTGAAATGACGTTCCTGAAATGTAGTATTTGTTATACTTACGATCAATGAATACTCGCTATTATCATAATGTTTATTCACATTTTAAGTAGAATTATATTCCTAACAAAAAGAATGCACCTTAGACAAGAGATGCCTGATTTTAATCCTTAGTAAGCCACTCAACATAAATGCATTTGGAATTATTTAATAAGCTATGAAGTTATTTATAATATAAATATTTTATAAAGTATGATACACAGTATTTGTTCATTTGATAAATATTTAATACCTCCCATGTGCCAGACACTTGTGTAAGAACCTAGGAAAATGCAAACAAGAATCTAGGAAAACACAAAACACAAACACAAATCAACCCCTGCCACACAAGACATGATATTCTAATGAGAGGATAGAATATAAATAAATGAAATATGCCATTAACTACTTTTAAGTTCTGGGGGAAAATATACGTCTTAAAAGATATTTTAGGCAAGGTAACCAGGAAAGTTCTCTAAGAAGGAAAGCTTTGGATATAAATCTGAAAGATAAAAAGGGTTCAGTAGTGCAAAAACTTGCAGAAAAGCATTCTAGGAAGAGTCAGTACAAAGGCTCTGAGATTGAGCTGTGTGTGAGGAAGGGCAGTGGAGCCAGAGTGGTCAAAGCAAAATAATGAACAAGGAAGCAAGTGATAGATAATGGGTTTAAAGAGTAAAGCAGAGCCTGATTCGTGTCAGGTCAGGTAGGCTGCGGTAGAGTTTAGACTGAGTTCTGAGTTTGACAGTAAATCGTTGGAGAAATTTAATCAGAGAAGTGACATGATCTGTTTTTAAAAGATAACTATATCTGCCATATGGAAAACTGATTAAGAGAACATGATAACCGAAAGTAAGATGACCGCTTAGAGTAGTTGATGTAATTGAGGCAAGAAGTGGTCATGGTGTGGGTTGAGTAGTTGCTGATGGTGGTGAGAAATGATTAGGTGGAATCGAATGTGAATAACTTGAGTACAGAATGATTTTCTAAATCAACTTCTCATTGGGTAAAAGGGAAGCAGGGCATTGAAGAGTGACTTGGGTTACTACACCTTCGTTTCTGCCAAAATAAAACCTCTGTTTACCAGGTGACCCATTTTATGGTCCAATTTTGTCTTACTTAAGAAATAAATAATTTTTTTATTGTGTGTTGACATCTGCTAGGTATGTCTGCAATGTCTGATGCGTAGATTATTTTTACAGATGAAGTGAATTTCACAGTCCCGCTTCCCCGCTTTACTGATGGGGAACTGAGGTTTATGTCTCAATCCATTCATTCAACAAAAATTATTTAGCCTTTTTATCCACCATGATATAAACTAGGCATTAAAATGAGTAAAATGTGGTCCACGTTACCTGCATGTGGCCAGGGGTGGGGAGGTGATGGGATATATACAAGCAATGAATAATGATACACAAAGCACCGTAGTATTATTTGACATAAACTAGGTATAACAAAGACACAAAGAAAGTGAACAATCCAAATGCAAGGAGAGCTATGGCATCTCTGCTACGTATTAAATAATGCCTAGAAGTTAGGAAGGTTGACAAAGAGTACAGGTAAAATAACTCCACCTAGGAAAAAAATTGTTTTGAAAAAATATCCAGAGACATTGCAGGGGATTTATTCGGACCAGGAAATGAGCAGTGGTGACAGGTGAGGGTAGGAGGATGAACTATGAAGGTGGAAGGAGTTGAACAACACAATCTTAGAAGGCTTTAAACGTTATGCTGAAGATTTTTTAATATTGTTCTG
Organism: Phacochoerus africanus; assembly: GCF_016906955.1. Lineage (NCBI taxonomy): Eukaryota > Metazoa > Chordata > Mammalia > Artiodactyla > Suidae > Phacochoerus > Phacochoerus africanus. Next base: position 128,163,589 of record NC_062548.1, read on the forward strand.
AATCTGAGTAAATGAAAGAAATGAAGGGGGACAGTCTGTTCTAGAAACAGCAATAAGATGAAGACCTTTAATCTTCATTCCGACGGATTTTTCACTGTTCCACAAAAAAACTATTCACTTTTGCCAGGAGTCAGAAAGAGCACAATTAAAATTTTCAAGTGGGCACACATACTTTTTTATGAACTCGGGCCTTCAGATCTCACATCCTTTATTCTAACTTTGGACACTTTCCAACCACTGGGGCTTGAATTGAGCTGGACACATTTCTTGGGTTTGAAGAAATAGCCTATTGCTCTGCCTGATTGATGGAGGAAATAAACAAACGGCAATTTGTTCTTTCCTTGGAGAGTCAGACAGTAGCCACCATAATGTGAAATTTAAGATGAGGGAGATGTCAGGGAGGGGACAATGGATGGGGAGAGCCAAAAAACATTCCCAAAGGCAGAAGGGAAATTGTAAAAGCATGTATCTCTCTTTGGCTGTGAAACCAGAAAAGCGGTTTTCCCTTCTTCCTTTGATAATGCATTTGTCCTTTTCAAATAAGATCAAATATATGTATTAATGATAATGCTATTTATATATTTTTTCTTCTAGCTAATGTTTCTGTGTTTAATAACTGACATGGCATGATCTTTTTAACCTTGTATAACCTACATGAAGTTGAAAGTTTTCATACCCCACTGTTAGGCTACATATTTTAGATAATATAATTTACTAAGATTTATTAACTGTTAACCCATATGTGGGGCAATTTCTAAGCCACTAAATGAATTAAATCATTTATCACAACAATTCACTGAAAACTCTTACTCTTCATGTAAACAGTTTACGGTGGAGAACACACACAATTAACAAGATACCTAGAACAATTAATTTGTCCAAGGTAGTAATGCCATTATAGGTGTCCTCTCTTTAGAGTTTGCACAATTGGCTGCAAATCTCATGGATACTAGTCGGGTTTATTAACCACTGAGCCACGACGGGAAGCCCTAAGCATAATTTAATGACAGACAAGTGTTTGGGGTATCTGGGCTTTATATATTACCTGAAGACCCCACAGACTCTTCCCTCTAGTAAATAGAAAGCTGCAAGTCTTTGTCAGATGAATACATGAGGGAGATCACAAAACTCTATGGGAACGGAAGGATGGAACCCGTTACTCACTTCAGAAACAAGATCACGGAGGTTCAGTAAGGGCTTCTAGAGGGAGTGAGCACAGAGTTATCCTCATCCAGTGCCATGTAGACTCTCTTGTGCTGCTCCACTGGCCTGGACGCCCCTCAGGCTGCATATGTGAGTGAGAAGGAAACACTCCATTTAGTGTTGGAGCCATTGGAAAGCATATGTTTGGGTTCTGTTTTGTCATAGCTGTTAGCCTCTCCTAATTTTATTTATTTTAACCTTAATTTAACTCATAACCTTACTTACATCCTAAGTTTTATCCTAATTTTAAGTTAGTGTTAAATTACTTTATAAATATATCAGCATAAATCTAGTTATTTATTTATATAGTATTTACTGTTTATTTATATAGTATTTATTCTTTATAAATAAGCGCAACTTTGAATATTTCTGTTAAAGTATTAAATATTTACATAAGTATAAACATGTGTAAATTTCCCTGAGGTCCAGCATTTTGATGGAGAACATATTCTTAGGTACCACTTGTATATGTAACTCCATAGAAATTTTCAATAATGCTCTGAGGAGATTTTTGGGATGGATAATATTTTAGCCTAATGTCCATGGAAAGGAGAATGTATATAAGCATTTCAATTCACTTTTGCCATGATGTATGGAATTTTTTTGTGGAATATAGTATTAAAAAGAATGACCCAGATGTATTCCAGTCAACGTGGATGAAACTCACAAACATAAAGTTGAAAACAAAAAGATATTGCAGAAGGGTAGATACATTAGCTCTCTTTTCACTCTAAATTTCAAAAACATTAAAAAATTCACACACTGCAGCACTATTCACAATAGCCAAGACATGGAAACAACCCAAATGTCCATCAACAAATGATTGGATTAGGAAGATGTGGTATATATATATATATAATGGAATACTATTAAGCCATAAAAAAGAACAAAATAATGCCATTTGCAGCAGCATGAATAAAACTAGAGACTCTCCTACCAAGTGAAGTAAGTCAGAAGGAGACAGACAAATACTATCACTTCTATCTGGAATCTAATATATGGCACAAATGAACCATTCCTCAGAAAAGAAAATATGGACTTGGAGAATTGACTTGTGGTTGCCAGGGGGAAGGGGGAGGGTGTGAGGTGGATTCGAAGCTTGAGGTTAATGGATGCAAACTATTGCCTTTGGAATGGATTAGCCATGAGATCCTGCTGTGTAGCACTAGGAACTATATCTAGTCACTTATGATGGAGCATAAAATAATGTGAGAAAATTGAATGCATGCATGTATGTGTAGCTCAGTCTCCATGCTGTACAGTAGAAAAAAAATTATATTGGGGAAAATAATAAAAATATAATAAAAAATTCACACAAAAATACATTCATGCTAAGTTATGTGCATATATAGTCAAACTGTAAGTACAACTAAAGAAATTATTTAAATTTTCAGATTAATGGTACTATTTGGGATCTAGTGAGGGGTGGACTTAAGGATGGGCAGAGGTATTTTAACAATTGTAGTAATACTGTTTGTTTTAAAAGAAGCATATTGGTTACATGGACATTTATTTCCTTATGTTTTTATATTGCATATGATTTAAATGTTTTTATCACTGACATCTTCAATAACAATAAAATTATAATATACATAAAGTACTACTACAGTGCCTGACCTATAATATATTCCCAGTAAAACTCATTTCTTTTAAGAATTATATTCTATAAAAGTACTAACTTATGAGGAATCACATCCAGGTGCAAAGTGCACACAAAAGAGCTTACTGGACAGAGCTAAAATCATGCAGTCAGAGACCAAGATTCTTCATGATGCATTCGTATCCTCAGTACTTTGAACTTGCCTCTGTTAAACCAGACATCCCTCTGTAGTGTCCCCACCTCACCATGTCCTGTATTACATTCGCCTCTGTTGTTTCCTTTCTGTCTCTTGAGGATGTAGCACTTTGCACATATAGAACATATTCTATAGATGCTCCTTGAATGAATTCACAAGCCAGCGAGTGCATAAAGTTGTATTTTTTATCTAGCTCTATTAACTTAATGAACTACTCCTTCCCTTTCAGCATTAGTTTTTGTTATTTCTAAGATTAATAGAAGCCATGCCATGGGCTCCAACATGCCTCTAACTTTGAGATTCATTGCAGTTACATTTCCAGGTACTCTCCAAAAGAAATGCCAGTCTCTTCCATTATAGAAACAATGTATTAAGTTTTTTCAATCATACAGCAGTTTTTCAATTGTACTGAAAGTAGTGTCTTTCTCAACTAGCATTACTGATTGCAGGCACCAGAGTAACGCTGCCCATTCTTAAACCTCACATTAAGAGAAAAGGTCTAGTGTACATACCAGACCCCAAATCAGGCAATTTGCAGCTTCCTTCTGAGAGAAACTCAGCTTACCTCATGATGTGTTTTAGTTCAACAGCCATTTAGTGAAAGTTGTATGAAAAGCATTATGAGTGATAGAAGGGGTGATGCGATTTTGTGCAGTGAATTTGTAAAGCCAGACAGCATCTTTTAAGATCATATAACCAAGACACATTTTGAAGAAAAATTTTAAATTGTGTCAGCAGGGCTATACTGGTTTTCCAGAGTCGGCTAGCTGCTCTCGGCATGGCTGTAAATCCCTTAGCATTTCTGTTCTTCTACTTCTTTGTAAATTAAAATAAAAACCTGCCCTTGGCCTCTAATTTTCCTTTATGAACAATTTCAGGTTTATCATCTGCAAAATGGAGAAAATGGTATGACTCATGCACTAGTTGTGAAAAAATTTGGTGGAAACCTCCTGTTACGTTGCTGTATTATATTAGATAGGGTCACAGTAGCTACTGCTGTTGTTATTGTTCTAATCATTATTTATAGAGAGCTGTGATATTCTACATGGCATCCCATTCCTTGGCACCAAATAGAATGAGAAGAAGATTGTGAATTTTCGTACGAGGCTCATTTTGCTAGGAAAAACTCAGCATCCATACTTTTGTTATAGAGATCTCGTTGCATATATGGGCATATGCATGCAGGGTTCTGACAGACAGTCACTACAAAAATCAATGATTCTCCACCATTTCATCTCTAGTACTTTATATATTATACTGGTAACTCCTTCTTGCTTCAGACTCTCCATCTAATCCACCAACCTGAACAAGACTTCATATCTCCAACTTTGATATAGCAGATTAGATTCATCATTATAAATAAGTGTAATGACACCAAAGGAAAAAAAAAAAAACATAGGGTTTATGAATTGAATGTCTGTATCCCCCTCAAAGGGCTATGTTGAAATTTAATCCCCAATGCAATGGTATTTGGAAATGGGGCCTTTGGGAAATGATTGAGTCATGAGGGTGGAAGTGTCATGAAGGGGTTTAGTGCCCTTATAAGAACAGTCCAGAAAACTAGCTCACATAGCTTCTGCCACACGAAGATACCAGAAGTCAGCCCTCTCTATCTGCCCTCTGTCCAGAAGAGGGCTCTCACTAGCACCTGATCACACTGACCATGACCTTGGACTCTCAGCATAAATAACTGTAAAAAATCAGTTTCTGTTGTTACTGAGCCACCCAGTTTATGGTAATTTGTGATAACAGCCTGAGCTAAGGCAATGCTTGAACAGAAATCTACTGAACTGTTCTCTTGCATACATAATACTTACATAATACATATGCATTGCTGTGATTGTTCTCTAGTATTTCAGAATTTCCTCGTGTTTCATGAGTGACTCTGACATATTTCTCTAGAGTGGCTTCTCTGTTCTCTGATGTCACACCTCATTGGTCACTTGGTCATGTTTAAGTCATGCTCTAATTCCCTAGTTGATGAAGCAGTTCAAAAATAAAATAAATTCAGAATCTTGAACATCCTGAAAATTAAAGTGTATCAAAAAATATCAAAACAAAGCACTTTGTCAAATTTATTTCATATAATATGTATTTTCTCTATCTCACTAAACATTCCCATTTTAGATAAACTCAATAAATAATACATTATTATCTTATGAAAATAAAATTTTAATATTATCTCACAGGCACCCTCAAGGGCATGGTCTTTTCTTTGATCTCACACTTACTAATTCTGACAAAGCAAAATATTGGTCTCTCAACATTACATCAGGTATCTGGGAATAACCAAGCCTGGTATACTGTCTGCTTAGCCTGGAACTGACAGGGATGAAGATAAGAGGAAGCTTTGGGGGAAAAAAAAAAAAAGCTAGTTATGTGAGAGAGACACTTTAATTTAGGGTGTAAGTTAAAGTCTCAAAGTTCCAAAAGGGAAATGACCAGCTACCTCCTGGGTGAGGGATACTCCTTTGCAGCATCGTGAATGTCAGCAGATCTACTGCAGAGATTTCAATGACCTATCCAACCCTCCCTGAATAATTTCTTTCGCAATTAACAAGAGAATGAGCATAATGGGAATTTCACTCTATAAGAGTATATGAAGGTTAGATAATCAGTAAAGGAATGTTTGTGAAAATTTTAAAAATCATAAAGTTAATATTGAGGATTTTTCCATTCATTAGGTTCATTTTGTCTAATTAGCCTTTTGCAAAACCATTTGTGTTTAAGATAAGAATGTGCTGTTGGCGCAAACTGTGAAAATAGAGCATAGAAAATAATAATCTAAAGATGATCACATAAGAATTATGCGTGGTGTGATAGATGGTTATGAGGAGAGAGAGAGAATAATAGACACATAAATAGACATTGGAAAGAAAAAGAAAAGATAGTTACTTACCCACTTTAGAATTCAGGAAGGACTTAAATATTTGAACATAATGAATAGATTTTATTTTTAGTATCATAGTGAAATTTATCTAAATCTTTGCTATTTTACTTAACATTAAAAAATCAGCATTATCTATTTAATATTAAGGAGCAAAATATTTAAAGAAAGAGTTTTAAATCGTTTCGCACTTTCATTTGTATTTTTGTGATAATGATAGTGAACATTCATAAAGGTTATTCGATTTATAATATTTTAAATATTTTAAATCGTACTGTCTTCAGGACCTAACCCCAAGACTAATGTTCTTTGGCAGCCTTCAGTTTAAAAAACTTGCCTTAGAGGTGTTTTCCAGATTCCGCTACTGATTCTGTCCTGGGCTGTTTGTGATGTGTGGTTCAATTTTCTTTGTTCCCACATAGGTGTCAGCAGAGTTTCCATGAACTTACTAGGGAACATAACAGTGTAAGAACATTAAATGGAATCCTCCAAGGTAATCTAATATGAGGCATGTTTTCCTCAGTGACAGATAACTGTGCAGATTATTTGGTCATAGCTTTGCTCATACCCATTACAAAATAAATTATAGGCAGATAGGATGGGTCAGGTGCTCTGTTTTCACTAGATAGGATGGGTCAGGTGCTCTGTTTTCACTGAGTTGAGTAAATCACAGTAATATTACCAAACTTACATATTTATGGTCCCCAAACTTGCATATTTATTGTGAACTTTATGAAGCAAAAAACATAACCCAAGGACCTAACTTAGACAAGGCATTTATATTTTTAACACCCTGTAAAATAATATTTATATAATTTTTGCTTTTGTAGCATTTCCATTTGTGTCATGGGGTTGGGGATTTAAAGAAATGTGTAGATCTGAGTTCCCTTTCTAGAACTCGCTACTTGTATAAATTCTGGAATATTATTAACTTCTAAGAGGTGTAATTACTTCAACTGTAAAATAAAGATAAAAAAATTTTACATTGAAAGATAAAACCATCCAGGATTAGGGATAATTCATATAAATCACATACCTCAGTTCCTGGCTCAAATTATGGGTGCTCTCATGATGGTATTTTTAGTAATATTAGTACTGCTACTAATAAAACCTAATGATAGTTGGAGAAGATAAGATCTATATCAAAACTGATTTCAAAGTTTGGTAATACCATATTTACATTTGGTATTAAGCAATCTTCCTCAAAAGGAGATATCTGCAATAGAGTTTGAAAGATTAATGAAATTCAACATATAGAAATAAGAGGGAGAACTGTCCAGGAAACTCAATAATATACTCAAAGGGAAAGATGCAAGAGAAAATTGGGCCATGGTTTATATCTGAAGATAAAATCCGTATGTCTAAAGATAAAAATAAATAGTGGCATCTTTCACTTTGGGGACTATTGGCAGAAATTATGGTAAAAAATTTTGCTTCAAACATCTTGAAATATAGTATCTTTTCACTGCATAGATGAACTTACAAAAGTAAATTTAATGGAGACAGAAAGGAATAGGTAGCTAAAATTTAATATGCAACTATACAGGCTGCATTAGGCATCTATTGCTAACCTCAGGGGACAAGGCCTTGGGCCCAATATATGGTTGAGAGTCAGATTCCTAGGCACATGTATTAAGCTGTATCCATCAAAATGTTACATACTCAGGGAAAGAATGCCTTAGGATTAATTTTAGTCTTTGGCAAATATAACAAAAAATAAATGATTCTGTCTTGTGGATTGAATATGCTTTAAAAAAAACTCTTCTAATAAATTTTAATTATCAGACTGACTTTTACTATTAGTTCAGAATGTAAATCTCTGTCTCTCTACCTATATCCACATCTATATCCATATCCACACTCTCTATCTCTCTTCTATCTCTCATTTATGTATCTGTCTATCTTTGTATCAATCTATCTACCTATCTAGCCATACATACCTTTGAATGTAAGAAGACAGATTTGCTTCCTGTTAAGATTAACAAAGATGGTATCTTCCATTGGAGCTAAGGTTGAGCAAGTCCATTAATAATCCCTTTTTCATGTTTGAGGTAATCTAACTTCAGAGTTATTCATCTGTATTATAAACTCACTGTAAACGCAGAATCTACTTGGTGTTACCTCTTTATCAGAGTGAGAGGGGACAATCATGGTTAGCATAAAGCTCTTCTACCTGCCATGAGTAACAGACTCCCTTGTTTCTGACCCAGAAGTCTCATGTCTTATGTCACTATGTAAGGATTTGAAGTTTACATGTGAAGATTAACTTAGAAGTGGGGTAAAATCCAAACTATTTCCGTTCTTGACAGTGACATTGGTTTTGGCATGTATATAATAGTTAACTTTAGAAAAAAATGACCTTCCTTTTCTAAGCTTGTGCTTCTTAAGTTGCGTAATTTGTGGGTTGGTTTGTACATGAGATTCCACTCAATGCTGATATTTTAAGATTTGAATATTCTAATTATTTTAATGCTTACCCTCAGGATGCCAATTATTCAATGAACTTCAGGTGCTGGTCGTCAGTATATTGGATATGGCTATCAAAATCAGTGGTATGTAAGAAGTACCACATGACATGCCCTAAAATCAATTCAGACTAAGGTCAATAACAGAAAAAGGAAATAGAACCTTGTTAATGTAAATAGAACCTTGAAAAGTAGTCATTGTTTCTGAGGGGATGTGGTAAGAAATGAAAAGTGTAATGTCATGTATTTATGGTAAGTGAGGTGTGTCTAAGTCCACGTCGATGACAAACACCTTGTGGGCTCCTCGATGCTCACCTGGAAAGCCTTATTGCTATGTGATTTCTTTATTTTAGGGTCTCTTAGTTCTTTGGTTTCCCCTTGTTTGTTTGCTTGTTTTTTCCTTTTCCCAGAATGTTTCCAGAATATGGCATATTCTGAAGATCTAGAACTTAGAGCTTTGCAGTTTCAGAGCATTCTTTTCTTTTCTGTATATCTGAAACAGAGAAGGGTTCAGTTAAATAAAATTGAAGCCAAACAAATCAAAACCTCTCAAGCTACTACTAAGGAGTCAAGGGACCTGGTTTGTTCTACCAGCTGTGCTGTTGCTGAGGGACTATTTCTGAGCTTTATTTGAAAAGAGAATAATTACAAAAGAATTACAACTACTACTCTCCCCCATTGATTCACCCTGAATATTAAAACCTAGGAACAGAAACATTATTCTTCAGATGACATTTTTGTTGTCGTTGTTTTTTTCTAGGGCTGCACCCGCGGGCATATGGAGGTTCCCAGGCTAGGGTTTTCAACCAAAGCTGTAGCCACTGGCCTACACCACAGCCACAGCGATGTGGGATCCGAGCTGTGTCTGTGACCTACACCACAGCTCACAGCAACACCGGATCCTTAACCCACTAAGCAAGGCCAGGGATCGAATCTGCAACCCCATATTTCCCAGTCGGATTCGTTAACGACTGAGCCACGGTGGGAACTCTAAGCACTTGATATTATTAAGACTAATTTCCCTAAGTGAAATTTCTGTTGGACATAAGAGGCAATATTCATATGGAGGCAAAAATTAAACCTCACACAGTTTAAGATCTGATTAATCATATGAACACCTGTGGAAAAGGTAAGTCTTAAAGACCTTAGGACCAGTATTTTCCCACAAGAATTGCTATTAACAACTTACTTTTCTAGGGACTGAGTTTTGAAGATAGTTCCATTTCTCTCAAAGTAAGGAAGAAAAGCACACCACAATCTAATCAGTCTGAATTTATTATCTCTGATGTACCTAATATTTCACTATGGTCCTTATGGTAGAAATAGTAATGAAAAAGCAATCAGATGACCTAAAACTAGCCTTTAATCTGCCATTAACAGGTAAAAGACATTTAACAAACCATCCACTGTCTGTGAGATTTGCATTCTTCATCTGCAAAATTGCTCGTTAATGCCAACAGTAATATATTTATTTAAGTTTCCTGCAAGCCAAAAGACACTAAGATATAATACATTTATATATAATAAATTATTAAAATACTATTTTATAATAATTATATAGTATGTATAATAATTATATTAATATTATATATAATATATAAAACATTTATTATTTGTAAGAGAACGTTATTCCTTAAGAGCCTACAACTTAAAAAAAATCAGTAGTTTAATGTTTCTATCTAAAGACATGTATCTCTAGACTCTAGTTTAATGTTACCAGCTGCCCCAGGGAACTGGTTTCCATCTTCCACAAAATGCATAGTTAGCAGAGACCATGAACTTAGTTCTGGTTCTGTGTAATTTTGTTTTGTGTTTCTGGCCACTATCCATATTATGCTATTTTTGCACAGATTAATTTTTAAGTCATGTCCACACGTGGCAACTTAACCTAATTACTTACCTAAAACACAAAAGGATTCTTTAAATTTTTGCTCAAATAATGCATAGAGATATTTATCTTGGCAATGTTTAAAATAGCAAATAAGTGGGAGGAGCCCTAAATTGACTATAGTGATTAAAGAGATTTAATAAATTATATATATGTATATATTCTTCACTTGAAATAGTTTGCATCCAAAATAACATTGGTTACAATTAATTTTTGTTTTTTTTTTTGTTTTTTTTTTTTCTTTTTAGGGCCGCACCCACGGCATATGAAGGTTCCCAGGTTAGGGGTCCAATCAGAGCTATAGCTGCCGGCCTACATCACAGCCACAGCAGTGCAGGATCCAAGCTGCATCTGCGACCTAAACCACAGTTCACAGCAACACCAGATCCTTAACCCACTGAGCGAGGTCAAGGATTGAACCCACAACCTCATGGTGCCTAATCGAATTCATTTCTGCTGTGCCACAACAGGAACTCCTTTTATATCATATTTCTAATGATATAAAAGAATATTGAAAGCATGTCATGTGAAAGTGATGCAGAATTACAAGATTTCATGGAGAATACATTCTACCTAGTTTTTAGAACTGCAGTTGTTGACTAGACAAATCTGAATTTGTATTTCAATCTACAAATCACTAGCTATATTACTAAGAGGAAGTTATTATCACTGGTCCTATTTGCTCACCTATAAACAGAAGAAATAATACTTTCTTCACAGAGATTTTATGAGGATATCTAGCTCAATGCCTCCTTTAAATGTAATCATTCAAATAAAAGTTAATCATTTTCAATATTACCATTGTCATTGTTATGTTGTGGGCCATGGTGCAAAAAAAAAAAGGGAAAAAGAAAGACAATCCACCAGAATATGAGAAAGAGAAGACAGAGAGCTAATTCTTATTTTTCTACAAAAGTATTTTCTTTAACTAATACCCAAAGCCAATAAGCAAGAAAAATGTATATAAATGTTGTTTAGAAATATGGGCTGAATGCCAGAATAAATAGCTGAAACCGCTGAAAGCTGTTGCTCTCCTGGAACAGGAATCATTAGGAGAAGAGGTGGCTCAGATTATGGCTCTTATTATCAGCTTTGTAGTTCAATTTGTATCCCATTGTACATCTATCACATTGATAACAATGAAAATTACATTTAAAAAGAGAAATGCATTAGATGAGCAAATGGAACAATCTAGTCAGTATCTTAATGCACTAGGACAGTTTTTAGAGCCTGGAATTGCCAAATTAAAGCAGCTTGATACAAGAATACTGTTACATTTTCTGAAAAGAAAACCAAATTGAATCAACTATGCTTTTACTTCCATCTTTTTATGCCTCCTCCCTCCACTCTTTCATCCTCTGCAGTCCCTCTCAGAGTTAACCACCGGTGGGGAAGTTAGGGTCCCCCCTGCCCTGCAGGCTTTCAGACCTGTGCATGCATAATGCATCAACAGAACTGTTTCATGTTTTAAACCTTTTTGGAAACTTTCTATATTAACTTTGTAAAGTTTATCAATATTGATAAATATAGGTCCGGTTCAGAGACTAAACCAAAGTGTTTATCAATACTGGTGGTAATAATATGAATAGTAAGTATTTTTTTTTCTCTACCCTTCTTCATTACCCAGAGTTTTTAAAATAAGCACCAGCCCTCAACATTTATTTCTTCCTTTGCTATGGAAATCTTTCAGCAGCAATGCAGCCATGATAAGGAAAGTAAAGAAACTGAGAAGCCGTGCATTATTTCACGTAAGGTCACTTAGAGAAGGCAGCCTTAAGCTCAGTGTTTATATTTTGTTTTGATGACATAATTACCATCTCATTAGCTGAAAGTTGTATGAAGAGACATATTCTTCATTGATGAAAACCATGTCAATATCAGCTGGCATTAGTGAGTCTCTTCACACTGAGGGCTGGATACTTCCAGAATTACTCATTAGAAGCAGGGCCCAGTTAGCAACATTCATTAACTGTCTCTTTACTGAATAGGAAAAATGAATGGAGCCCTTTAATCTGACATTAATAAATTGCAGCCATTTAGGAAAGGATTCAAATGGAAAATATTGAGGTTCATTGTTGAAATTATATTTGATGACTTGGGTTTGTTCTGGCTCATTTAAAGATATAATTTTCACAGGACTTTATCCCTGATAGTGGGTGCTAACAGGTACTCTAGCCAAATTCATAGGGCAAGTTTAAGCAGGAGTCAGTGGGACCAAGAGGTAAATTCATAGAATAAATATCAATGTTGTATACCACATTAACGAAAGAAAAGTAAAAAACCACATGATCATCTCAATAGATGCAGAGAAAGCATTTCACAAAGTCCAATACCCATTCACGATCAAAACTCTCACCAAAGTGGGTATAGAGGGAACATTTCTCAACATAATCAAAGCCATTTATGACAAACCCACAGCAAATATAATGCTCAATGGAGAAAAGCTGAAAGATTTCCCACTAAAATCTGGAACAAGACAAGAATGCCCACTCTTACCACTGTTATTCAATATAGTACTGGAAGTCCTAGCCACAGCAGTCAGACAAACAAAAGAAATAAAAGGCATCAAAATAGGAAGAGAAGAGGTGAAAACTGTCACTGTATGCAGATGACATGATACTATATATAGAAAACCCTAAGGACTGAACCCAAAAACTACTAGCACTGATCAACAAATTCAGGAAAGTAGCAGGATATAAGATTAACATTAAGAAATAAGTTGCATTTCTGTATACTAACAATGAAATATTAGAAAAGGAATACAAAAACACAATACCTTTTAAAAATGCACCCCAGAAAATCAAATACCAGGGAATACACCCAACCAAGGAGGTAAAGGACTTATATGCTGAGGACTATAAAACATTAATCAAGGAAATTAAAGAAGATGTGAAGAAATGGAAAGATATTCCATGCTTCTGGGTTGGAGAAATTAATATTGTAAAAATGGCCATGCTACCCAAAGCAAACTACAGATTCATAGCTATCCCTGTCAAATTGCCCGTGACATTTTTCATAGAACTAGAACAAACAATCCAAAACTTTATATGGAACCACAAAAGACCCAGAATTGCCAAAGCAATTCTGAGGAACAAAAACCAAGCAGGAGGCATAACTCTCCCAGACTTCAGGCAATATCACAAAGCCACAGTCATCAAAACAGTGTGGTACTTGCACCAAAACAGACATACAGACCAGTGGAACAGAATAGAGAACCCAGATACCTATGGTCAATTAATCGTTGACAAAGGAGGCAAGACCATAAAATGGGGAAAAGATAGTCTTTTCAGCTAGTATTGCTGGGAAACCTGGACAGCAGCATGCAAATCAGTGAAACTAGAACACCCCCTCACACCATGCACAAAAATAAACTCAAAATGGCTGAAAGACTTAAATATAAGACAAGACACCATCAAACTCCTGGAAGAGAACATAGGCAAAACATTCACCGCCATCAACCTTACAAATGTTTTCTCAGGTCAGTCTCCCAAAGCAACAGAAATAAAAGCAAAAATAAACCCATGGGACCTAACCAAACTAACAAGCTTTGGCACAGCAAAGGAAACTAAAAACAAAAAAACAAAAAGACCACTTACACAATGGGAGAAAATAGGTTTGAATGATGAAATGGACAAGGGCTTAATCTATAAAATATACAAGCAACTCATACAACTCAACAGCAAGAAAAGCCAACAACACAATGGAAAAATGGGCAAAAGACCTGAACAGACATTTCTCCAAAGAAGATATACAGATGGCCAACAAGCACTTGATACAATGCTCAAAATCCCAGATTGTTAGAGAAATGCAAATCAAAACTACCATGAGATACCACCTCACACCAGTCAGAACGGCCATCATTAATAAGTCTACAAATAACAAATGTGGGAAAGATTGTGGAGAAAAGGGAACCCTCCTGTACTGTTGGTTGGAATGTAAGCTGGTACAACCACTATGGAGAACAGTGTGGAGGTACCTTAGAAATCTATACATAGAACTACCATATGACCCAGCAATCCCACTCTTGGGCATATATCCAGACAAAACTTTCTTTAAAAAAGACACATGCACCCTTATATTCATTACATTCACAATATCAAGACATGAAAACAACCCAAATGTCTATCGACAGATGATTGGTTTAGGAAGATGTGGTGTATATTTACACAATGGAATACTGCTGAGCCATAAAAAGAACGACATAATGCCATTTGCAGCAACATGGATGAAACTAGAGACTCTCCTACTGAGTGAAGTAGGTCAGAACGAGAAAGAGAAATACCATATGATATCACTTATACCTGGAGTCTAATATATAGCACAAGTGAACCTTTCCACAGAAAAGAAAATCATGGACTTGGAGAGTAGGCTTGTGGTTGCCAAGGGGGAGGGGGAGGGAGTGGGATGGACTGGGAGCTTGGGGTTAATGAATGCAAACTATTGCCTTTGGAATGGATTAGCCATGAGAGCCTGCTGTGTACCATAGAGAACTATGTCTAGTCACTTAATGGTGGAGCGTAATAATGCAAGAAAAGAAGAATGTATGCATGTATGTGTAGCTGTCTCACTATGCTGTACAGTTGAAAAAAAAATGTATTGGGGAAATAACAATAGAAAAATGTAAAGAAAATACCAAAGTAGAAAGTACTTCTGTGGAACATCTAAAAGAAGAATTTTTCAAACTTCTGAAAGTTAATCTTTTTTTCTAAAGAAAAGTATAATTAAACAGGCAAGAATTCTGGGCCCTATTCACCTCACTTTATAGATGGAAAAGTTGATGATGAAGAGGGAATTTATTTGATAGTCCAACAGGAAGAATTACTTTCCTCTCAAGTCCTCTTGTAAATCCTTTTTTTTAATAAGTAAAAAAGTACAGAGAGAAAAATTTTATTTTTACTTTGTACTCTGTAAAAAGTTGTTTGCAATATGTGCAATATGCAGTGATGTCACTTAGACATGGATTAGACAGATGTTTTGCAAAAAGGTGACACTTGAATTAGGCTTGGAAAGATGTGTGTATATTTCACCAAAATGTATTATTTCTTCCTGCTTCTTTTTATTTCAACAAGACTGCAACCTGCATGAGGAAAGAGACTAAGCTTTATTCACATGGGTATATATAGTTCCGAATGATATCTAGGAAAATATGTAACTATGTATTAAATATGTCTTGCAGGTATCAATTCAAGTTGAATTTGGGTACACACATTGAAAAATCTGAATGTAATTTATAAAGATCTCAAGTATTTAGCTTCAGAAATTTCCCCCCTTTCTTTCCTTAACATTTATTGGCTTCTAAGTGAATTGTGCCCCCTTCTGTTGCTATATTTGATAGGATGATTTTTTCTCTTTTTCTTTTCTTGATGACAGCATCTATGGCATATGGAAGTTCTTGGACCAGGGGTCAGATCAGAGCTGCAGCTGCTGGCTTATGCCATAGCAGCCATGACAACAACAGATCTGATCTGAATCTGCATCCTGCACTGCAGCTCATGGCAATGCCAGATCCTTTACCTACTGAGTGAGGCCAGGGATTGAACCTCCATCCTCACAGAGACAACATTGGGTTCTTCATCCACTGAGCCACATTGGGAGCTCCTGTTGGGATGATTTTTATTAGGTGTCTCTGTCATACCACAATTATTATTTGTGAAAATAAAAAGCTGCATGACAGGAATGTTCACAACACTCAAGATAGTAGGAAATATCTATGTAAAGATACCGAAGATTCGAATTAAATATCAGTAAATTTCCTTAAAAATGTAAAACAGCCAGTCATTTTGCTTGTTCATTCATTCATTCATTCATTCATTTATCAAACATAAACTAAGAACCTACTCTGTGCCAGGAAGGGTTGTGTAAAGATCACAGATGGCCGGATCCTTTCATAATATTTTTCTTATATCCCCCTAAATAAAGTTACCATTATCCATACATTTAGGCAAGAGGACTAAAGTACATGTCAACTCTTCTATCGTCTTCCAAGTTTCTCTCTACACATAAGTTAGAACTTTAAGACTATTGCTGCTACTGCCACTGTGTTCCTTAAATACTGAGAGTAATTGAAATGGCATCACCCATATAATTTGTGGGTCAATAATTTTATGCTAATACTAATTCATTATTTTAGAACATACCACAATAGGAACTGTTCATGTTACATACATGAAACTATGTCCCAGCAACTGTGGCAATGTACTAGGTAAACAAAAATAAAAAGACACTGTTGTCCTTAAGGGAAGTTCAGAGACGAATGGAGGAAGGCAGATAAATGAGCACAAAATGTCTAAGAAAACAATTGCTAGGTATGTTAATAGAGGTAAGGACTGGTTAAATGTTTCACAAAGGCAAACACCATGTTTCCCTTTAGGATTTTGAACATCTAGCCTGACAGTCTGAAAGCGCAAGTTCAACCAGAAGTCCCTGTAGACAAATCACGTACAGCTGGTGATGGTCTCTAAGTTCCCAAACACGGTGTTAAAGGGTTTCCAGGATCTGACTTCAACCAGTGCTTCAGCCTCAACTTCAGTTCCTCCATGTCACACGCTTTGCACTCTAGCCGTAAGAATTACAAGACTTCTTCAAAGATTCCATTGACTTCTATAATACTTTATAATCTTGGTGTTCCCATGTGGCTCAGCAGGTTAAGAATGCAACATAATGAGAATGTGGGTTCAATCCCTGGCCTCCTTCGGTGGGTTAAGAATCTGACGTTACTAGAAGCTGAAGCATGGGTTGCGGATGTGGTTTGAGTCTGGCATTGTTGTGACTATGGCATAGGCTGGCAGCTGCAGCTCCCATTCAGACCCTAGCCTGGGAACTTCCATATGCCGCAGGTATGACTGCAAATTTTATATTCTTGCTCTTTCATTGCCCACTAGTGTTTCGCATAAATTACCTTGAAAAAAGTTTATTGACATGCCATTTCAAGTGTGTCTGTATTAGTAATATATTCAGTACAAACTTTGATCCTCAAGCACACATATAATCACACTTCATGTGTCTATATGATTAACGCAGTATTAGAATTTAATATCCTCTATTCGTAAGAACCTATATTTTGTCCATTACCTTAATAAGTGCTACAGCATTATGAGAAGCTTAATTATTTTTATTAAAGCCATAATTGGAAAAAATTCCTCATTGTGTCAAAAATGCAGGGATTTAGTTTTCTTCTTGATTTTTTTTGAGAGAACTAGCACTAAAAACCCCATAAGAAATCAATGTAAAAATTTCTTGTTATTGAAAACTGGCACAAAAACTCAGTGCAATTATAGGAAATATTAGTTTTGTGTCTCTATTTTAGAGCATAAATGATATTTTAAGGCTAACCATTTTCCAGAGATCTCAAATGAGTTACAAAATTTCAAAATCAAATATTTGTGTGATTATAGCAAATTCTTGTATGAATACATCCATGACGCAAAATATAAAAATTTAAGCACGTGCATTTTTATATCTGAAGTATATCAAGTCTCTTACCTCTGGCTTATTAGTTTCAGGATTTTTCTTGCAAATTCTTTGAGATTTTCTACATAGACAATAATGTTATCTGTGAACAAAGACAATTTCAGTGCTTTCTTCTCAATCCTTGAAACTTTTCATTTTATTTTTTTACTTACGTGCTAGCTATTACTATTGTAGGTTTTCTATAAATAGTTTTTATCACAGTAAGACCTTTCCCCTCTTTTCCTAGTTTACTGAGATTTCATTTGCGTGCCTGTAAGTGTATGTGTGTATGTGCGTGAATGATTTTGGATTACATGAAATACTTTTACACATAAATTTATATGGCTTTTTTCCTCTTTATCCCTTGGCATAATTGATTACATTCATTGAGTGGTAAACTAATCTTGTGTTCTAGAATAAATATCACTTGGTAGTGGTATATAATTCTTTTTTAAATATTGTTGAATTTTATTTCTGAATATTTTGTTTGAACATAATAATTTTTTCACTTTATTTTAGCATACAAAAATGTTAGAATTTAAACATTTAGTTGACCTATGTAAAAATACTTTGATAAGAAACATGGTAATTAAAATAATGATATTTATGTGATATTTATTGAGAATTTTTTTGTCAAGCACTGTGTTCAGGTGCTTCAAAAACCTCATCTTACTTGTCACATAAGCTTTAAGATCAGCATTAATTTTATTCATTTTATAGGTCAAAACAATGTGGGGTAGTTCGCGTCATGACTGAGTGGTGACAAATCTGACTAGTGTCCATGAGGACTCGGGTTGGACCCCTGGCCTCATTCAGTGGGTTGGGGATCCAACGTTGCTGTAGCTGTGGTGTAAGTTGCAGATACAGCTCAGATCCCAGGTCGATGTGGCTGTGGTTTAGACCAACAGCTGTAGCTCCAATTAGACCCCTAGCCTGGGAACTTCCATGTGCTACAGGTGCAGCCTTAAAAAGCCAAAAAAAAACAAAAAACAAAACAAAACAAAAAAACTATGGGGGTATAAACAGTCAAGTGATGTGATCTACATGGTGTAGTTAGTATCCAAAATCAAATGCTTTTGATTTCCAAGTTATGGTCTTTTTGTTCTATCATATTATCCCCAGTATATTCAGCATAAAATGTCTCATGCTCCATCTGTGTAACCATGATCTATATATCTGTGTCATCTATATCTATATCCTGACATATAACCCTATGTTTCTGACTCCCAGATGATGTCCCTGCGTACATACCTGTGGGAAGTCAGATATTTGACTAATCACATCTTTAGCAAGGATTCTGGGCAAGTAAGAAACAGGTGGTTCATGAATCAAACTATGGAAAATATATTAGAAATACCTGTCTGTAGATGTCAATATCTCAGACATATTAGTACCAAATGAATTAGTTTAAATTGACATAAAAATATAATTCAGGAGTTCTTGTCATGGCGCAGCGGAAACAAATCTGACTAGGAACCATGATATCGCAGGTTCAATCCCTGGCCTTGCTCAGTGGGTTAAGGATCTGGCATTACTGTGAACTGTGATATAGGTCGCAGACGCAGCTTGGATCCTGCTTTGCTGTGCCTGTGGCGTAGGCCAGCAGTTGTAGCTCTGATTTGACCCCTAGCCAGGGAACCTACATATGCCACAGGTATGGCCCTAAAAAGCAAAAACAAACAAAAAAAGATACAATTCAGTGACTGGGTTGTTGATCAAGGAAATGTTTGCTACCATGTGTTGCCATGTCACAGTGAATTAAAAAATATATGTATGTATATATACACACATATATGTATTTACAGTCATCCTGAATTTTTCATCAATAAATACAGACCTCAGTAGGAATTTCCCAGATTTTATATTTTCTCTTTTAAAATGTTTATTTTTAAAATCTTAAATTATATTATATATATGTACATAGAGTATGATTTTCAAATAATGTATACATAATAGTCACAACAACAATCTAAGAGGAAGAGTACAATGCAATGGACAAAACCATGGACTCTAGATCAAGCATCCAAGTTTAAAATTTGGTGATCTTAAGCAAATTACTTTAGTTCTCCATGCTTCAATATCTTTATCTGTGGAATATGATTAATAATTATACTCAGTTTCCTCAGTGACTAATTTAATTAATATCAAATTGCACCAAATCTAAGAAACCACCAATTAAAGGGTAAATCACTATGTTTGATATCACTACGAGTAAAAATTAGTTTGCTTCCAATATTTATGACAATATACATTCAATTTTAGGAGACACCTGATTTCAATGATGTTCATATGTGAAAAAAAGTATCTTGGAATTGAGAATATGCATTTTTAAATTTTTAAGTGAAATATTTTTGCTCATTTGACAAAAGAGGAAACTTTGATAAAAGGGAATAAAGTAATTTCCTGAAGCTCAGGCAGCCAGTCTGATTTACGAATATAATTAAGGGGTCCTGATTGCTACATTGGCGTAATTTCCAGTTCACCATGCTTCAGAACATGAATTATTTATAGTAGAAATAACAAGTTGAAAAATATCTCTTATTTGATACAAGATGCAAGATTTGATAAAAGTTGTAGTAGAAAAACTCATAATGTACAGAATTTATTCTACATTAGTTGTATTTAGCTTTACAAATGTGATTTCATTGATATGTTGGGAATAAAGCTGTATCCTCAACATAATCAAAAAGATTTAGACATTATTAAAAAGATTGTATTCAGTTTTTCAATTTTAGCACATTAAAAATAGCTACACTTACATTAATCACAATAAAATTGAAAATGTAAAATTCAAAATTACATGTATACAAAATAACATCCTAACTTGTACTTTAATATTTTACCAATGAGGAAACACAGATGCCGTGAAGTTATGCCACTGGCTAATTATTTGCATAAAATTTTTTTTGTTTCTTGAATGCATTTCTGTCATTGCCCCCACACTGGGCTTCTATGAGCAATCTTTTCCGGTTGTTTCCAGCCTACCTCTCAGGAGCCAGATTAATTTTGCTAACCATCTCTGCTTTGTTCTCTCATTTAGATATATTTCATGGTCCTCAAAATATTAGAATAAAATACTCTCTGGTTTTCAGGCCAACTCGATTTTATGAGTGCATAATTTTACTAGAAATGTTATTTCAGTGATATAATAAGACAGAAATCCTGCCACAGCCTGTCATTACACAGTGGGCAAGGCTGGCCTGAGCCAGTTGCCAGTCATTTAGCCTTTCATTAGTGTGTTAGACAACTTATTGAGTGTAATGATTATTTGATGAGACAAGCTATTAAAATGGATTCTGCCAAAGATGAAGAATAGTGGAAAACTCTCATTTATTTTAATTTTTGTTCCTATGTCCAACTGCTGAGACAAGCCTGCTAACACTTTGGTCATCCAGTTTTAGAAGAGACATGATGGCCTGAGGGTACTATGGGTGAATGAAAGAGAAACAACGGAAATGGGCTTCTTTTGTGCCAGGCAGTACTGAAGTCAATTTTAGTAGATCATCTAGTTTAAACCTCTTAAAGACTTTAAGAGTCAGATTTCCCAGTTGAGGACACTGATGGTCTGAAAAGTAAAATTACTTATCCAAGCTCACATCAGTTATAAGCAGACAATGTGGTGTTGCAGAATCTGATTTGAGTACCTATAATTATATCTGACATATTACCAGTGATTTTATTATAGGTATATTATTCTTAAGGAGTTTACCAAGCAGGTTTTTTTAGTATAGTTACCATAGTGAGACAATTTATATGTTTTTAGATAGCTCTTGCAAATATCCTGAAGATTCTAAATACCAATCAAAGGGTTGAGGTTGGAACTTAAGGGACTCAGTGAACTGATTTGGAATCATAAAACAAAATAATTCACATTCTCCAGACTAGGGTCATAAAGTTAGAATAATACCAGGGAGTTCCCGTCGTGGCGCAGTGGTTAACGAATCCGACTGGGAACCATGAGGTTGCGGGTTCAGTCCCTGCCCTTGCTCAGTGGGTTAAGGATCCGGCGTTGCCGTGAGCTGTGGTGTGGTTGCAGACATGGCTCGGATCCCGCATTGCTGTGGCCCTGGTGTAGGCTGGCGGCTACAGCTCCGATTAGACCCCTAGCCTGGGAACCTCCATATGCCGCAGGAGTGGCCCAAGAAATGACAAAAAAAATAATACCAGAGACCTCAGAAATCTTTAATGCAAGGTTTTGAATTGCTAATTATCCCCCAGTTTTTCGTTTTTGGCTTCTATGTGTTGACTATATCCATTGACTTCCAAACGTAGATATTGGGAGTCTATGTGAGCACTGAGGTTTTATGATATGGAGTTATAGAAGCTTGCATGAGAATTGTCTGAGGTCTCTCTATTAGGGTGTAACTCAGTAATAGGAACTCTTCATGGAAGAGCAACCATACCGATACATCTCATCTATGAGCACAGGATGGTTTTCCACTTGAGATCTTTTGGCCTTTCATCAGCATTGTACTGTTTTCAACGTAAAAGTTCTATACAGTTTTATTAGATTTATACCTACACATTTTCTGTTTTGAGGGCCGTAAATGGTACTGTGTGTTCACAGACTGGAAGAGCCCAAGGGGAATGATGTTAATGTCCTCAAATTGGATAAACACATTTAACATAATTCCTACCACAAACCAGCTCTTTTTGGAGGTTAGATACAGACAAGATTATTTTAAAATTTATAAAGAAATGTCAAAAGACTAAACTAGCCAGCATAATTTTGAAAACAAAAGAGAGGGATGAATTAGCATGCCTGATTTCAAGACTTATTATGTACATACTTTAATAATAAAAATTGTGTGACTTTGGCATTAGAATAGACAAGACAATAGAACAGATTTGAAAACCAGAAACAGACCCAACAAATATGCCCAACTGATTTTTGACAAAGTTGCAAAATCAACTAAATGAAATAAAACTAGTCTCTTCAATAAATAGTGCTAGAACAATCAGGTATTCATAGGCTAAAAAAAAAAAAGAAAATAATCTTTACCTAAACTTCACACATTATACAAAAATTAAATTAAAATAAACTATAGAGTTAAATACAAAACTATAAAACTTATTTTAAAATAATGGGAAAAAATCTTCAGGATCTAGGACCAATGCACAATTTGTCAGATTTGACAGCAAAAGCGTAATACCAAAGAGGAAATAATTTTGCTTAATGAAAGCCTGTATGAAGAGGGTAAAAAGACAAGCCACATATTGGGGGAAAGTATTTATATATCTGACAAAGAACTAGTATCTAGAATATATAGGAAACTCAGTACACTCAACTGTTTTTTAAAAAAAACCAATCCAATTAGAATATTGACAAAAGACAAAGACAGTTCAGTAAAGAAGATACAGATATGGGAAATAAATTAGAACATTAAGATACTCAATATTCCTATTCACCATGGAAATGCAAACTAAAATCATAGTGAGATATTGCTTTACACATATTAGAATAGCTAAAATGAAAACAGTACTGACAACACAAGTATTGTCATATGTGGAGAAACTGGATCACTCATGCATTTCTTGTGGGGATCTAAAATAGTATGACTGCTGTGAAAAAGTTTGGAGCTTTCTAAAAACTGGACACACACCATCATTCAACCTGTAATTGTACTCCTGTGAATTTATCCCAGAGAATTAAAAACATGTTCTTACAAAAATCTGTATGACAAATGTTCGTAGCAGCTTTACTTATCATAGCTAAAACCTGGATTCAGCTCAGATCTCTTTCCACAGGTGAATCATTAAACAGTAGTGCACACATGTGGTGGAATGCTATTCAGCAACAGTAAAGGATATACAGTTGATGGAGTTCCCATCATGGTGCAGTGGAAACAAATCTGACTAGCATCCATGAGAATGCAGGCCTCACTCAGTGGGTTAAGGATCTGGTGTTGCCATAAGCTGTGGTGTAGGTCACAGAGGTGGCTCAGATCTCACGCTGCTGTGGCTGTGGTGTAGGTCAGCAGCTGTAGCTCTGATTGGACCCCTAGCCTGGGAACCTCCATATGCCATGGGTGTGACCCTAAAAAGACCATAAAAAAAAAGGATTGACAGTTGATATATACATACAAGTTGAGATAAATCTCCAGAGAATCATTATGAGTATAAAAATAATTCCAAGAGTCTATAATATACTATATAGTTTTATTTATTATGATAATTTATTATGACAATTATTATTATGAAAGTATTATTTATAAATGACAAATTTAGTGACAAGGATTAAGGATGGTTTGGAAAACAGGTAGGAGGTGGGTATGGATATCAAAGAGCAGCAGGAAGGATGCTCACGGTGTTTGTACTGTTTAGTATCTTCACTACCATGGTGGATACACAAAACTGTCACAAAACTGTATAGCTGAATATGCCCTAGGAAGTGGCAACCTTAGCCTGGATCTAATTGTAGTAGGAAAGAAGGATGGACCACTGGGAGGAGTAGCAAAGAGGAGTGCAGGCACTGAATATAACACTGAAGTTGTATCATCCAGAAGAAGCCAACATCTGCTTCAGGTCAACAAGAAATCAGAAAGAGGCAGAGGCTCTGCCCAGCATATCTACCTGGCTTGTGGTTTAGCCTCTTCAGCTGAAGAGAATAGATGAATCTCACGATGGAGTAGGAAATCTGCAAAAGATAACATTTTTTTGTTTATTTTTCATTTTTTAAAGTTTTTTGAAGTCTTGTTGATTTATAGATTTGTGATAATTTCTGTGGTGCAACAAAGTGATTCACTTACACCTGTGCGCACATCCATTGCCTTTCAAATTTTTTCCCATATAGATTATTACAAACTATTGAGTAGAGTTCTCTGTGCTACACAGCAGGTCCTTGTTGGCCAATCGTTCCATATACCACAGTGTGTAGGAGATAATCTTTGATTTTTCGGTCCCAGGAGCGGCAGAGACAGCCCCCTCAGGATACAGAGGTTACACATTCCAGCAGCAGTAATCAACAACACTTCATTATGTTTGTTTCATTTTTTAAAAAATGATTTTTATTTTTTCCATTATAGTTGATTTGCAGTGTTCTGTCAATTTCTACCATATAGAAAAGTGACCCAGTCTCATATATACCAGAATAAAACACTCCCTACAAACAAAAGTCCAGGACCAGATGGCTTCACAGGCAAATTTTACCAAACATACAAAGAAGAACTTATAAGCATCCTCCTCCTACTTTTCCAGAGTGTTGAAGAAGAAGAAACACTCCCAAAGACATTCTATGAAGCCACCATCACCCTAATACCAAAACCAGATAATTCTAACAAAATAGAAAATTATAGACCAATAGCTTTGATGAATATAGACAGAAATTCTCAACAAAATTTTAGCCAACCAAATCCAACAACATGAAAAAAGATCATACACCACAACTAAGTGGGAGTCTTTCTGACAAACCAGAAAAATTTATGGACTAAGGTGTTTACATTGGAGTGACATAACTAGTTAAGAAAAAAAAGAAAAAAGAAAGAAAGACAGCATCCTCTGAACATTCTAAATGTTCAACCAAATATCATGGGTGTGCATTGAAGTAATAAAATCATGCAGGCATTAAGACATATTTATAAATTATATTTAATGGCTTGGAAGGGGTGGACTTGTGATGAACGTTTAATACAAAGTCTAAGTTCATGTGTTCTATAAATACATATTCCTTAAGAAAACATGTCAAAATATTAACAGTGGTGGTCTCTAGATGGCAGGATTACAAGAGGATTTTTCTTCTTCATTACAAGATGAACCAAAGTCTACACAATATTCTTATTTCAGTTTAATAATTTAACCAATGTTTTTTAAGAAAAAAAGAGGGGTTAAGATGGTTTGAGAACATCTGACAGTGAAGAGCAAACAACTGGGTCAGGGAACTCCTCTCTTCATTTCATTTCCCCTTGTACCTTTCTCCCTCTATGCTCTCCATCTTCTGATGGCCAAAGAGATTAGCATTTCCGTGTTGCCTCAGAAGATCCCTGGGAATAGGAGAATGAGTTAGTAGTGGCTATGAATTTATCCTTCTCTTTTTCCTTTTCTTCCTTTCTCTCTCTCTCTTTTAATAATGGAAGCAAATACTCTCTATCCTCCTTTTCCTGAGAAGTCCTCTAAATTAGACAATTCTAGGGCTAGTAGCCGTTATCCTAGGACTAGGGTGCAATAAACCCTTTTGTGATCAAGCAAGAGTGTCTGGCCATGCAAAGTTATCGTTGAAGAGGATGTAGATCGATTAGGATAAGTTGATTTAAATTTATGGAGATTTGTTGGTCGGGGGGCGTGGGGTGGGCAGAGAAGGGAATAAATCTCCAGAAACAAAATTTTCTCAAGGCAAGGATGAGTCAAACTCAAAACAAGATGTCTAGGGTGCTTAGGAGAGGGATGGTTCTTTCCTACCAATGTTTTCCTAGGTCAACCTCCCAAGGCAATAGAAAAAAAAAAGCAAAAATCACAAGTCTGTTCTCCACATCCATGATTTTCTTTACTGTGGAAAGGTTCATTTGTGCCATATACTACATTCCAGATATAAGTGATAACGTAACGGTATTTGTCTTTCTCTTTCTGACTTACTTCACTTAGTATGAGAGTCTCTAGTTCCATCCATGCTGCTGCAAATGGCATTGTTTTGTTCTTTTAATGACTGAGTAGTATTCCATTGTATACACACACACACACACACACACACACACACACACACACACACACCCCTTAATCCAGTCATCTGTCGATGGACATTTAGGTTGTTTCCATGTCTTGGCTATTGTGAATAGAGCTGCAATGAACATATTGGTGCATGTGTCTTTTTCAAGGAAAGTTTTGTCCAGATGTATGGAATGGGATGGATTGGGAATTTGGGGTTAAGAGATGCAAACTATGGCCTTTGGAGTGGATAAGCAATGAGATCCTGCTGTATAGCACTGGGAACTGTATCTAGTCACTTATGATGGAACATGATAATGTGAGAAAAAAGAATGTATACATGTATGTGTGACTGAGTCACCTTGCCGTATAGTAGAAAATTGACAGAACACTGTAAACCAGCTATAATGGAAAAAATAAAAATCATTATTAAAAAAGAAAAAAGCACAAATAAATAAATGATACCTAATAAAACTTATTAGTTTTTGCACAACAAAGGAAACCATAAACAAAACAAAAAGATACCTACATACTGAGAGAAAAAACTTGCAATGATGCAACCAATAGGGGATTAATATCTAAAATACACAAACAGCTCATACAATGACAAAAAAAAAATCAAGAAATGGTCAGAAGACCTAAATAGACAATTCTCCAAAGAAGACATACAGATGGCCAGTAGGTATGTGAAAAGATTCTCATCATTGTTAATTATTAGAAAAATGCAAATCCAAACTATATTGAAGTACCACCTCACACTAGTCAGGCCATCATTAAAATGTCTAAAAATAAATGCTGGAGAGGGTATGGAGAAAAGGGAACCTCCTACACTGTTGATGGGAATGTAAATTAGTGCAGCCACTATGGAAAACAGTATGGAGGTTCCTCAAAAAACTAAAAATAGTTGCTTTATGATTCAACAATCCCACTTTTAGATATACATCCAAGCAAAACTGTAATTCCAAAAGATACGTGCACCCCAATGTTCATAGCAGCACTATTTACAAGAGCCAAGACATGGAAACAACCTAAATGTTCATAAACAGAGGAATGGTTTAAGAAGATGTGGTGCATATATATAGTGCAATATTGCTAAGCCGTAAAAAATAATGAAATAATGCCATCTATAGCAACATAAATGGGTCTAGTGGAGTAAGTCAGACCGAGAAAGACAAATATCACATGATATCATTCATATGTGGAATCTGAAATACTATACAAATGAATATGTCTACAAAACAGAAACAGAGTCATAGACCCAGAGAACAGACTTACGGTTGCCAAGGGGGAGGGAAGCAGGTAATGGAAAGATTGGGAGTTTGGGATTAGCAGGTGCAAACTATTATATATCGGATGGATAAACAATAAGGTCCAGCTATATAGCACAGGGAACTATATTCAATATCCAGTGATAAGCCACAATGGAAAAGAAAATGGAAAGCAATGTATATAGATAAAACTGAATCACTCTTCTGTGCAGCATGAATTAAAACATTGTAAATCAACTCTAATTCAGTAAAAATGTTTTTGAAAAACAACTGTATAGAATTAATGCACATATATATACACACATATGAGTACCAGTAAAACTATAGATATCTGATTTAGATGAATGGATTTTACTAGTATCATTATGCTGGTTGTGATATTGTACCATGGCTTTATTAAATGTCACCATTAGGGGAAACTGGACAAATTATAAAAAGGATCTCTCTATATCGTTTCTTTATGGTACTGCAATCTATCATTATCTCAATTTAAAAATGTGTGATGTTCAGGAGAGAGAGGTTTAATATCCCATATATCTCCACAAAATATAGTAAGTACCAAATTAATGATACTTCAGGGCTCAAAAATGAAGTATTTCAGAATTAAAGGACAAAGAGAATTAAAAACAAATAAAACTCAAAATCTGATCTTTCTCATAAGGCAAGAGGAATGAAAATAGTGGCACCAAGTTCGAAATCATTTGTGAGCCATGATTTTTACACCTACAGCTTCATGTATTTGCATGGCCAAGATTGGAAGAATATTAGCTTGTGACCTAGTATCAGAGACCCAGGCATCAGGTAAAAGATAGATAAATTAAGCAGAGGAGTAAACAGAATGAAAAAAAAAAGAGTGTTATAATAACAAATGTATGCCTTAGGCAGTGAGTAATCGGAAATATAGGGAATAATACTACACTTCTTACTGATGATATCAAAGCAATATATCACTGTGATTACAATATGCTGGACTGCTGCATCACAGCTGTCCGAGAGCTACAGTGTGTCTGGCTGCCCCACAGCAATATTGTGATTTTAATTAACATTTGGGGAGCAGCAGATCAGTTCAACAGTTCTTCTCAATTAATTGATAGCCTCTTGAAAATTGGACTGCTTGTTTTATGCATGGACCATTGCTTACCACCTGCAGGACTGATTTGGATGGCTAGCTATTAAATCTTATCTGTAATCATCATGAAGCTGAGTACACATCATTTCTTTTATAAAGTGCATTTCAAGGGATGAATTCAGATATTAAAGGAGTCTTGTTTGTAATGGAAGACTTTTTTCTATTTGTTTTTACCATTTGTAGAGAAAATCTAGGGGATATTCTGTTTTTTAATAAGGTCCAATGTTTAAATAGGCACATAAGTACATTTTATACATGCTAATACCAGTACTCGAGATAGAAATAATTTTTGAAATATAATTCCATGGATGATTTCAGACATATAGTAAATGCTGTTTGTTGCCTACCTAGCATCACTCTCATCTTCTTCCTTCATAACAGAATCCCAAAGTTCTTCAGATATTCATCTCTCCAACAATTTTGTGAATCTCATTTAAGAGATCTGGAGGCTAGTCATAGCTTCATTAAACAGACTAAGAAAATCAGAATATCTTCCTTTTCCATATTTGAATCAAAAATGACGGTGTGTTCTATACAGACTAATAAGACAGTTGGAGTAGTTTACCAAACTACTGTGGAAGTACCCTCCAATATTCCCAAAAGGTGTAGGTGCCCTTAAGTATCTCACTTTCTTGTTTGTTTGTTTGTTTTTTATGGCTGCACCTGTGGCAATACAGAAGTTTCCAGGTGAGGGATTGAAGCTGCAGCTGCCAGCCACAGCCACAGCAACTTGGGATCTAAGCTGTGTCTGCAACCACAGCTCACAGCAACACCAGATCCTTAACCCACCGAGGCCAAGGATCAAACTCCCATCCTCATGGATGCTAGTCAGGTTCTTAATCTGCTGAGCCACAGTGGGAATTCCTCAAGTACCTCAGTTTTTATGCTGAATCTGTGAACAGGCAATTCTGTCTTCTAAATCTCATTTATGGGGCTGGAGATAAATTGAAGAATGTGGAATTAACAGCTACATACTATATATATGTATATATATATATATATATACACCTATACATATACATACACACACACACACACACACATATATATATAATTGATAAACAAAAGGACCTACTGTAGAGCACCCAGAACTATGTTCAATATCTTGTAATAATCTACAATGGAAAATAATCTGAAAATGCGTATATGTGTGTATATATGTGTGTGAATTACTTTGTTGTATACTTGAAACATTATAAATAAACTATATTTCAATTTTTAAAAAAACTTACTTATGAGGTATACAATCCAGTGAGGAAGGTATTTATGGATATAAATGTGGGGTCGTTTCTGTTCATTGCTACAGATAGATCAAACAAGATGTCGCATGATTATGATCATTCAATTTAATAATATGGAGAATATGAGGACTATATCTAAATCAATATGGGGTGTTGGAAACAAAGCTCAATTGGAGAGGGTTCAAAAAATGTGGGAGAAAAAATTCCAGACAATTGGAAAGAGCCCAAGTGTTGATCAACAGATGAATGGATAAACAAAATGTGAGGTATGAATGAAATTGAGTATTATTTAGCCGTAAAAAGAAATGAAGTTCTGATAAATGCTGCAGCAGGAATGAACCTTGGATGTATTGTGCTAGATGAAAGAAACCAGGTGCAAACTAATAAATATTGTATGATTCCACTTGGACGAAATATTTAGAATAGGCATATTCATTGCAAGGTTACCAAAGGTGAGGGTAGTGGAAAAAGGGGAGTTATTGGTTAATAAGTGTGGAGTTTGTGTTTGAGGTAGTGACAAAATTTTGGAATAGATAGTTGGCTGCACAACATTGTAAATGTAAAATGCCTCTGAATTATACACTTAAAATAGTTAAAATGACAAATTCCATGTAAATACACGCACACACATGCACACACACCAAAATAGATAATTAAAAGGAATTTCACAGATGATCAATATAGGTGATTCTTCTGAATAATTTTCTATAAAATAAGTTGAGATACTGAATGCTATTGGATAATAAATTGTAAATAAAAACATGGAAACTGTAAAAGTATTATAATTAATGACACTTAAGGACAGAAATTCTTATCAACGATGACACTTTGAAAATATAATGGTGGAAAAATTTTTAAAGATAAACTGAAAGAAAAGTGAAAAGAAAATGAAGGTATACTCAGTAAAAATTCTCTTTGCAAACCAGGATTGGAAAAAACATTTTTTGGAAAGGACATATTTGGCTCTTTGGAGCTAATGAAGGGGCAGATCTGACTATATTATATATACATCAATGTTAAGGATGAGAGGTATGTATTGCATGTTCAATCATTCCATGGACTATTGACAAGTGTTTTTATGTGGAGTGAATATATTATTAGACTTACAGTTATCAAACTAAAAATGCTGTGAAAGGTTATTCTAATTAGAAACTCTTCTAGAGGTGAGAAAGAAGTCACTGATGAAACGCGTGCTCAAATCAGTAGTTTAATTCAGATTAATGAATCTACAAAGTGGTCACTAATGAAACAAGATATAAAAATAAAATAGAATGAATCACCCTTACTGCATGTTCAATAATCAAAAAACAAACTCTTTTAGATGCAAAGTGCCAATGAATTTATTCATTTAATTTTAACAAAATGACAAACAGAACAAAACAAAATTAAACTCAGGATAGGTGTGTTATGAAATAATTTTACTTTAATAAATTAAATGTTTATGGATTTTATATGTATAATCATCAGTGATTTACTGCATACTTGCTATTTTCCTGTAATCTCATGTTGCTCGCACTCAAGTTATGGCTAGATATACTTAAATATTTTGTTGAAATACAGTGTATAAATGGCTGAAATAAAGATGAACATTGGAGAAGGACCCTTAAATCGGAACGTGAACTGAAAGAAATCTTCCTGAAATGGGTTATATTTGTATCATGTCTTAAAAAATGAATGAAAATCAACTCAGACATAACAAGGACTGAAGAAGGACCTATGTAGTTAAGAATTAATGCCTAAGAGAAATTACAAAGACATCAAGAGAAGACTTCAATACTTATGCTTGTGATATAATTTGAATGGATGAATAAATAAAGAAGATGTCACTCACACACACACATACACAATGGAATACATTTCAGCCAAAACAAAGTTTAAATCTTATCATTTACAGGGATTTCCCATCGTAGCCCAGTGGAAAGGAACCCAGCTAGTATCCATGACGATGTAGGGTATTGTCATGAGCTGTGATGTTGGTCACAGATGCGGCTTGGTTCTGGCTGTTGCTGTGGCTGTGGCATAGGCCAACAGGTACAACTCCTATTTGACCCTAGCCTGGGAAAGTCCATATGCCAAGGGTGCAGCCATTAAAAATAAATAAATAAATAAATAAATAAATAAATAAATAAATAAAATCTCACTATTTACTGTAACCCAGATGAACTTTGGGATTATTTTCCTAAATGAAATGTCAGACGTACAAAGAAACATATTATATTATTTCACTTATATGTAGAATATAAAATCAAACAAATAAAATAAATGAACACAGTGGTTACCAGAGGGGAAGGAACAGGAGAAAGAGCAGAATGGGTAGAGGATATTGACTGTACAGTGATGGGTAGAAACTAGAGTTTCAGAGGTGAGCATGCTGTAGTGTTTACAGAAGTAGAAATATAAGGTCGTGCACATGAAACTTATGCAGTACTAAAAACTAATATTACCTCAATAGAAAATACAAAATAGACAGTATTCATGTGCTATATTTCAAACAATCTTTGCATTAGTATTTCTGCTTATAACATTACCTCCACTAGTGTTAAAGAAATATCAGTATAATCCATACTATCTATAATTTTAATGTTTCTTCAGCATTGCAAGTGTGTTTACATACATTGTTTGAGTTAATCATTGTTCAACATATAGCAGATGAGGATACTGAGAATTAAAAAGAAGAAATGGCATGTTTAGCCCCACACAGCTTGTAGGTGACATTCACTCTTCAGTAAAGACTTGCTATGGGCTCTGTACTATGTTTTATATATTTTATTCATTTTTAGTAAACTACTTTGGTTTTACGTAGTGCTATTAATGATAATGCTTAGCACATTCATGGTGTTTTATTTTATTTTATTTTGTCTTTTTGTCATTTCTTGGGCCGCTCCTGCGGCATATGGAGGTTCCCAGGCTGGGGGTCAAGTTGGAGCTGTAGCCGCCAGCCTACGCCAGAGCCACAGCAACATGGGATCTGAACCACGTCTGCAACCTACACCACAGCTCATGGCAACGTCGGATCCTTAACACACTGAGCAAGGCCAAGAATTGAACCCACAACCTCATGGTTCCCAGTCAGATTCGTTATCCACTGAGCCATGACAGGAACTCCTCATGGTGTTTTAAAATAATCTACAGAGCATATTATGTTCAAATCTCATGTAATTTTCTCAAAACTTGGAGGGATAGATCTAGTTGTTTTTCTAACTTTGCAAGTAGGAAACTGAAACTGAGAGGGATAAAACGGTTTGCAAAACACCAGTAACCTGGTGTCTGATGCTTAAGATGAAAACCTAAGTTCTCTGAATTTTAACTCCACTCATTATACCTCACCCACAATTACTAAGCTTCCTGAGCCCTCCTGCCCAAGGCATTTCACTCTTTCCCTCCTTCCCTAGTTACCTGATTAATGTTTCTAGAACTTAGACAATTTTCCAGTTTATTTTGTTTTATTTTCTTTAACCTTTTATTTGTTTTTCTACTATACAGCATGGTGACCCAGTTACACATACATATATAGATTATTTTTCTCACATTATCATGTTCCATCATAAGTGACTAGACAGAGTTCACAGTGCTGCACAGCAGGATCTCATGGCTAATCCATTCCAAGGGCAATAGTTTGCATTCATTAACCCCAAGCTCCCAGTCCATCCCACTCCCTCCCCCTCCCCCTTGGCAACCACAAGCCTACTCTCCAAGTCCATGATTTTCTTTTCTGTGGAAAGGTTCACTTGTGCTATATATTAGACTCCAGGTATAAGTGATATCATATGGTATTTCTCTTTCTCGTTCTGACTTACTTCACTCAGTAGGAGAGTCTCTAGTTTCATCCATGTTGCTGCAAATGGCATTATGTCGTTCTTTTTATGGCTCAGCAGTATTCCATTGTGTAAATATACACCACATCTTCCTAAACCAATCATCTGTCGATAGACATTTGGGTTGTTTTCATGTCTTGATATTGTGAATGTAATGAATATAAGGGTGCATGTGTCTTTTTTAAAGAAAGTTTTGTCTGGATATATGCCCAAGAGTGGGATTGCTGGGTCATATGGTAGTTCTATGTATAGATTTCTAAGGTACCTCCACACTGTTCTCCATAGTGGTTGTACCAGCTTACATTCCAACCAACAGTACAGGAGGGTTCCCTTTTCTCCACAATCTTTCCCACATTTGTTATTTGTAGACTTATTAATGATGGCCGTTCTGACTGGTGTGAGGTGGTATCTCATGGTAGTTTTGATTTGCATTTCTCTAACAATCTGGGATTTTGAGCATTGTATCAAGTGCTTGTTGGCCATCTGTATATCTTCTTTGGAGAAATGTCTGTTCAGGTCTTTTGCCCATTTTTCCATTGTGTTGTTGGCTTTTCTTGCTGTTGAGTTGTATGAGTTGCTTGTATATTTTATAGATTAAGCCCTTGTCCATTGCATCATTCAAACCTATTTTCTCCCATTGTGTAAGTGGTCTTTTTGTTTTTTTGTTTTTTAGTTTCCTTTGCTGTGCCAAAGCTTGTTAGTTTGGTTAGGTCCCATGGGTTTATTTTTGCTTTTATTTCTGTTGCTTTGGGAGACTGACCTGAGAAAACATTTGTAAGGTTGATGGCGGTGAATGTTTTGCCTATGTTCTCTTCCAGGAGTTTGATGGTGTCTTGTCTTATATTTAAGTCTTTCAGCCATTTTGAGTTTATTTTTGTGCATGGTGTGAGGGGGTGTTCTAGTTTCACTGATTTGCATGCTGCTGTCCAGGTTTCCCAGCAATACTAGCTGAAAAGACTATCTTTTCCCCATTTTATGGTCTTGCCTCCTTTGTCAACGATTAATTGACCATAGGTATCTGGGTTCTCTATTCTGTTCCACTGGTCTGTATGTCTGTTTTGGTGCAAGTACCACACTGTTTTGATGACTGTGGCTTTGTGATATTGCCTGAAGTCTGGGAGAGTTATGCCTCCTGCTTGGTTTTTGTTCCTCAGAATTGCTTTGGCAATTCTGGGTCTTTTGTGGTTCCATATAAAGTTTTGGATTGTTTGTTCTAGTTCTATGAAAAATGTCACGGGCAATTTGACAGGGATAGCTATGAATCTGTAGTTTGCTTTGGGTAGCATGGCCATTTTTACAATATTAATTTCTCCAACCCAGAAGCATGGAATATCTTTCCATTTCTTCACATCTTCTTTAATTTCCTTGATTAATGTTTTATAGTTCTCAGCATACAAGTTTTTCACAATTATGACAAACCCACAGCAAATATAATACTCAATGGAGAGAACCTGAAAGCCTTCCCACTAAAATCTGGAACAAGACAAGGATGCCCATTCTCACCACAGTTATTCAACACAGTATTGGAAGTCCTAGCCACAGCAATCAGACAAACAAAATAAATAAAAGGCAAACAAATAGGAAGAGTAGAGGTAAAACTGTCACTGTATGCAGATGTCATGATACTATGTATAGAAAACTTTTAAGGACTCAACTCAATTTATTTTTAGATGCTTTTAGATGTTTTTAAACTGTAAGAAGTTAGCCAAATTCATGATAGCTTGAGGAGTGATTGAAGAGTTTACAATATTTAGGAATTTGATTAAAAAAACAAACCATTCCAAAGTGTGAGTGAAAATATTTTATTGTTAATTTCCAACTGATTATTTTAGGAAGTATTCTAGCCATTATTGTCATTAAGAGAGGAAGACTTTTTAAACAAAAAAAATGCTACCCAAATAATTTCATTTAGTCAATAAAAAAAAAACTGATGTAATTGCTCTTTTGTGACTCCAAAAATTGCAAGTATATATTATATGTATTTCCCTCTGGGGCATGGAGGCACCTGCAAGGGGAGCTCTACCCACTTTTGTCATGATTCTGGTCCTTTGGCATTGACACTGACTCTTAAACTGGCTTTCTCCTTGTATTCACAGAAAGCAGAAAGCTGTGGAGTGTATTCCTTCCTCATTATATTCATGATCATGGAGCAGAAGTCTCCAGTTCTTGTAATCAAGATGTCTGAGAGTTGATGTGCCCAAGGTCTTCCCTTCGATCCGCTGTGGTTCACTGCGCCCTGAACTCAGA
Source organism: Phacochoerus africanus (assembly GCF_016906955.1). Classification (NCBI taxonomy): domain Eukaryota; kingdom Metazoa; phylum Chordata; class Mammalia; order Artiodactyla; family Suidae; genus Phacochoerus; species Phacochoerus africanus. The sequence goes on from NC_062548.1 coordinate 128,199,614, forward strand.
TTATCACCACAACAGGAGCAATCGTGGTAGAATAAAACCCAGGTTATTCTCCTTGGCCCAGTTTATCTCCCCAGAGCCACATGGAAGGTTGCTGCATCAACCACATCACCAAATAAAAAGGTAATTATTTCTTGATTTCTCTGGAGCAGGTGCAATGAGAGCAAGGTTGCTTCTACTGGGAATCCCTACTGTGTTGCCAAACAGCAGTGATTGTCTTAGAAGACAGAAGTAATTACTTGCAAGATGTTCTTGTCTTTTTAGGGAGGGGCTGTGTGCTAGTCATTAAGATTACCTAGCACTTGAGCAACAGCTGTGGGCCAGGCGTGCTTCTAGATATTTTCAAGTGCATTTAGTAATTTACTTGCATTTAACCTTCAGACATATGGGCATGAACACATATGCAAATATTGGCACTGCAAAGTGTGAGTCATCATATTAAAGTGAGGAAACAGGTTCAGGGAGCAAGTGACATAACCAAGGACACAGAGTTTGTCAGTGGCTCAGGAGTATTTCAAACTTGTGTTACCATGTTCCATGCTCTTTGATTCTGAACACATGGTAATTTGCAAGACCTATTTCTAATGCACAGCACACACATTCATATATCCACTACAGCAGCTTGTCATTGTCTTTTTAGATGCTTGCAACAGCCGTTTCAATGTTCTCTGTTTCCTACGATGGGCCACTGTTTGTAGATGGGAAGAACACCCTGGATCTTAGCCTAAAGAAATTACTGAGAGGATTAAAAGAATGGCTGTACATTCTCTCAAACTTTTCTTAACTCCTGGTCTTCCATAACCAAATATTATGAAACATTATGTAAAATCCAACAAGTAGCAAGATTCAGCATTTCTTTTCTGATATTACCTAGGAGAAAATGTTCATTGTATACTTCATCTAACCGTTAAATTAGTGACTGTGCACTTTTACCTCAAAAATTTCTAGTTTTATGGAAATATTAAGAAATGACTACAACCAAGACATTCTCCATGCACACACACACAAAAAAGATATAGAATTTCTGAAGCAATATCTATACTTTTGGTTAAAAGTAATGCATTTCCTCTATTTAAAAAGCAGTTGGCTTAAATTGATATTTTTACAATCAATGCATTAAAAAAAAGGAGTATGCACAGATTCTACAGCAGTTTCTCAACCTCAGCACTGCTAATGTCTTATGAAGTGTAATTCTTTGTCTTATGCAAGATGCTTTAGAAGCATCCCTGTCCTTTATCCACTAGATGCCAGTAGCTCCTTCCACTAGTTGTGACAACCAAAAATGATTCAAGACACTGGCAAATGTCCTGTGCAAGACAAAATCACTCCCAATTGGAAACCATTGATCTCATGATCAGCCCTTAGGTCCAGATCCATCAATCGATCAGCCAGGCCAAGAACTGACAAAGTGCCCTTCTACTCCTTTAAACATGGAGCTAATGAGGTTATGGTGTGTTTCTGTCATGGATGCTGTGATAATCTACCAAGGTCCTCCCTCAGCACTGAGGGATTTATTCCTCCACATGCTGGAAATACTGCCAGCAGAGAGCTTGCAGCAGATAGCTCTCAACTATGACTGGAATTCTTCAGATGAAGAGAGGCATTTTGCCTAATGTCCCTTTTTCCTTCTGGGACAGCATCTATCCAGTAACTGGCCTCTGGAGGTTGTAAAGGCCCAGTTTCTTCCCTAAGTTTAGAACAGATTTAAAGGACCCTCCAGATTTAGACCTCGTACCAGTTGGATGAAATGTTCATTGAGACTGGAAACTTTTCTTTCTGTTCAATCTTATTTCCTGTCTTTATCTTCCATAGGTAGTATTCCCAAAATAAATAACCCCTAATAAATCTTCTGCATGCTAATATCCACATCAGGCCCTTCTTTTTGGTGAATTTGACCAAAATAAGCTGATACCTGAATTTGTATAAGAAAGAAGATGCTACATTGGGTTTTTGCAGTTAGATTACTCCCTGCCTAGGTGAAAAGTGGCAGGTAGATTACAGGTAGTGCCTGGCACAAAGTGGCAGAACAGTTCTTAAAACTTTAGGTGATGTTGAACTGAGATGTCCACCCTCTGGAAGGTAGCAGAAGGGAGTTCACTAGGTGATGTGATGTGTTAAATATTGGAGAAATATCAGATGTGGAGTGGCTACAAGGAGAGTGGAACTGTATAGCCTTGCTAAGCTTGATGTATGTTTTGGAAAAAAATAACAGATATAACTCATTAATATAAATTAAAATATAAGCAGAAATAAAAGTGAATATATTGGTAGCATGTGAAAAGAGTCTCATTTGTTGCAGCTAGAGAGCAGAGACTGCTGTGGTCTCAATCATAAGTGTAGCAGAGCTACAGTGAAAGTTAAATTCTCAACAGACATAGGTCTGCTGTGACAACACTGAAACTCAGGTTGGGAAGAATGGGGCTCTGTCTCATGGAATGAGAATATCTGGGTTAATGCATCTGAAATTAGTGTACCCCTGTATTTCCCTATATCCTTGCCTCTGTCCCTGAGGAAGTGGCCAACACACTCCTTTTAAGGGATAACATCTGTTGCACCATCTTTGCATCAAAATGATACAGAGATCTCCTTTTTGCATGATAAAATATTCCAACCTGAGGATCTTCCTCCACATCCTGTTCTGGCCATTAGATCAAAAACCAGAGTTAAGTCACAGTATAACCCATCTGGTGACATGCTAGGCTTAATGAGATAATAAAGCAGCCCTACCTCGAAAGAGTAGAAGCGTTTAGCCAGCACTTACCAGCAATGGATGGGAGGGTAAGCATGAGACTAGATTGAGAGGGTGTGGTCAAGGGCTGGCGGAGGGACACATAAAGTTAGCTGAGGAAGTATTGATCAACTTTGGAGTATTATCCAGGGATTCAGGCCCCTTACAAAAAAATTGCAAATATAGAGTTAGGATGTTAACATGGAGAAACTGATAACTTGTCCTCAGTGAGGGAGAAATGCTGGATTTATATGATAGATTATGCATAACAGAATTAGAAGTCTTGAAGAAGTGGAATATGTAAACTGAAAAAAAAAACAAAAAAGATCTCTTCCATTGGAGTGTATTTAGGAATGTGCTGGTAGCACGGACTCTAGCATCACTTGAAAGTTCAGTAATAGCTCTCCACTGATGGTCATGACTGATTGTATGACTTGACATCATAGAATTGGGCTCATTAATCGAAGTGTTGATGATAGAATGCCAAAACAACAGAGTCCAGATGATGACACAAAAGTCAAGACTGAAATATTAACCAGCAGGATCTATCTACTTGCTGAGAGTTATGAGATGGTTAGTGGAATACAGCTTCCTAGATGTAAATTTTTTAGGCAGCCAATAAGGGTAGTGCTCAATCTATACAACCAACTACTTCAAAGATGGATTATTAGGAGGCTGTAGGCAACTATTCCAAGAAAAATCATCATCTTTCTTTCAATTTCTGTACCTGAGCCAAGTTTAAACACAAAATTCCTTGATGTGGAAGAGTGTGGTTCCCCAATATAATTCCACGATACTATGTAAGTAAGGACATATCCTAGTCCTTTCTCAAAGAGATTTGAGGCATTTTATTTAACTAAACTGATACTTAAGAAAGAGGACTACTCACATATTTCAAAGACTCTTGTACATGGGGTTCGAGATAATAATAATACCAGAAACTGAAGCATTGCCCTGAACATATCAAAGCGAGTTAAAGAGTCCAGTCACGGGTCAGCCCACAGTTGGAAGATTTATACATGGATGCTTCCTTCACTGGCGGTACTCTATCCCTAATTCCTTAATGCATCCTTGGGACAGACATGGTTAGCAGTTTCCACAGCCTCAACATTGACACTTACACCTGTAGAATAAGAGCTAACAAGATGGGGAAGGTAAATAGAAGTCTCTGAAAGTGTCCCTCACCTGGGCCAAAAAATAAACCACATGCAGTATTGCATCCAAAGGGCTGGCGATCCACATTATATTTCTCTTTAATTCATCGGACTGGCCTCTGGTTCCCTCAGGATGAGAGTGGAGTACCAAAAATTCACCCCAATGGTAGCCCTGATTGCACGCGCCTGCAGTACAAGCTGGCGACTTATCACTGGAATGGGGAAGATATGTTGCTAAACAAGTGAAGCAGTATGTTTGGTATTCTGGTGATTCACTTGGTATATTTGCATCCCCTAGCCCAGTGTTGATGGTCAGTGGGCAGGGCTGATGGTGATGGCCTAAGAACGGCATGTTGACCACTGGCTCAAATTCCTCAGACATGAGGATGTGGGTCAAGTCATTGGTTCAGCAGAGTTGCTAGCTGAAGGGGAAAATATAGAATAAGAGTAGAGGATAAATATGATGTATATTAACTGTGGCCCCCAAAACAGATGAAAGCTATAATTTGTTCCACTAACCTTTCTTTGAATTTCAAGTGCCCCTGCCGGAAAACAGGCCCATCAGAATCTCAGGTAGTTTGTCCCTGGGGGCAGGGAGAATATACACACACACACAGACACACACACACACAGACACACACACACACAGACACACACACTTATATATATATATATACATATATATATATTTGCATTCTTTAGCCCAATGAATATATACATATATGTGTGTGTGTGTATCCATATATATATATAGGTTTGCATAATGCAAGGGTTGGACTTCAGTGAGTGTCTTGATATAACATCTAGATCTTCCTTCAGGAAGGAATAATTTGTTCTTCTAGGATTTTAGAGTTTTTCCAAAAGATAACTTTCAGCTGTTAGCATCTGTTGGAGACCATAATTTAATCCAAGGTTAATCCTACTTCCTGGGCAGCTTGATGAGTAGTCAGTATCAAGATGAAAAGACCCAGCCCTCTCCTGAGTTTGAGATAACTTTGAAAGGCCATTCCAGGCTAAGAACTTCCCTTGAGATCAAGTAAGATTTTTTTTTCCCCCCCAGGTCAAGACTGCATTTTAGCCCAACATCTGTCTAGGCTTAATTCTGTTTATCACAGGTGATAACCCAAGGGCATTCCTTAAAAAGACTTTTGCATGTAGATCTTTGTCTCTGGATAAGCTTCCCAGGGAATTTAATCAGCAATAGATATCTTACTGCTAAGACTTTCTACTGTGTAAACTAAGTACAGGGGTTTTATGATTTTCATCTTTTTTATTTCTAGTAGTCCTTAGCAGAGAATATTATATATGACAAATATATGCTAAATTTGTTTTAAATTTATATTTTTAGTAGAATAAAATAGAAACATTTCTGGAAGTTTGTCTGGATCTCAGTTGCATGCCTTTTCCACTGTATTGTTTACACTAACACCTACTCACACAAACAGCTTACATCAGTCTAGCATGCATTATTACTCCTCAGAACAATAACACACTGCAGCATTTGTTAACAACCAGAAATTCCATCTGGCATTGAAGGTGTTGAAATTGACACTGTAAAGGACAACTAAGGCATTGTCTTTGTCCTAAGAAAATCATAATGTAGCTTAAGAAAATAAAAACATAGCTAAATATAACACCTCTTGATTAGGTTAATATGGAAAAGTGTTAATGGGAAAAAAAAAGGAAGAACAATTCTGCTTAAACAGTGTTTTGCTCTGAAATCTTAGCAGAGAAAGGGATGGTTCGTCTAGATGTAGTTATTGTTGAATAACCGAGGAGAGTAAAGGCATCCTAGACACAAAGGCAAATAATCACAGAGACATTCAAGAATATGGTATATTTAAAGAATGGTGAGGAAGTAGAAGTCATGAGTTTAGAGGAGTGCAGTAGATGTAAAGCAGAGGTGGATTTATTTATTAATACTTGTTGGAACAGAATTATATTATCAATTGTGGTTTTATTAAATTATTATATATCTGGAGGATATGAATTATTAAAAGCTTGATTTGTGAAGACTGATTAAGTCTACCCAAGGAGTTCAGGGACAGGGTGATACATGTTAGGATTTCTGACGTGGGGAAAGATCAACAAAACTTAAGGACTGAATGAAGAGTGATGGGTGGAAAGTTTGGGTAATAAAGGAGCAGATCTAAAGAGAAATGTTAAAATCAATATGGACACTTAAATGTCAGTTGCATATGGTAATATAGTAACGTTGATGTACAGCTCAATGTCCAGAGTTAAAACTGTGTATAGATGTTTAAGCTGACTCAACTTAGACACACACACGTGCGTGCACACACACACACACACACACACACCCCATTCATTTTATGTGATGAATAAATGTTTGGGGTTGTATATATATATGGAATGGAAGGTTGAAGATAGAAAGAAACAGATTTACCCAAGAATATTTATTACCTTTATTGGAAAACAACAGGATAATTTATGCAATGGATAGCTATAAATAAAAATAAATATGGTTTCAGTTAAGGAGAAAATAAAAATAAAATTAGTGTGCATAATTTTCAAAATCAAAATAAAAGTACATCTATCCAATGGAAAGTAGAAAAGGAGGTAAAAACAAAATACATTAAGTGGAACAAAGGAATAATATGATAAAGTCGAGTCCTAATATAGCTGTACTTGCAATGAATGTAAGTGGATTAATCTCATGAATTAGTATTTTCAGACTAGTGAGAAAAGTAATATTGAAAAATATGTTCATCAGAATTTCACTTAAATTGAAAATTTGGAAAGGTACATGCTAGGCAATATTTTGTTTAAAAGTCATATGAAAGTAGTATTCAGCGAAAACTGCAGTTAATGTAGGAACTGCACCTAAAATAGGATAAGGAGGGAGAGGAAAGGGGAAGAGAAGGAAGAAGGGAAGAGGAGAATGAAGGCCGGGGGAGGGGGAGGAGAAGGAGAAAGTAAGAGGAGAACGAAGAGAAGACAAGGAAAAGAGGAAGAAAAAAATCAGGGTCAAAAATCCAAGTGAGCAAATATTTAGCCAGAGCAAAAGACAAAAAGAGAGATAGAATAGTCAATGAGGTGGGAGAAAAAGCAGAAGAGCATAGCACAATAGAATTATAAAGAGAGTCTGGAAAAGAACAGGATACAGATATCAGAAGCTGACAAAGGATTAGCCTAGATACTAATTGAGAAATGCTAATGTCACTGAAGTAGTGAAAATAATTTATATGGAGAGGGTCTAAAGAGTATTTGGAGTCAAGGAAGACCTAACTATCATGAAATTGTACTTGATGGGACTAGGTACCTTTAATCTTATTTATTTATTTATTTAGTCTTTAGGGCTGCACCCTCAGCATGTGGAGGTTTCCAGGCTCGAGGTCAAATCAGGCGACACCTATCGGCCTCTGCCACAGCCACAGCCACGCTAGATCTGAACCACATCTTTGACCTACACCACAGCTTATGGCAACGCAGGATCCTTAACCCGCTGAACGAGGCCAGGGATTTTCATGGATGCTAGTCAGACTCATTTCCACTGAGCCACAGCAGGAACTCCCTAGGTGTCTTTAATCTTGATCTACTCATCTCCTCCAACCACAGTCAGTAGTTGACAAGAGGAGAGGATATTTAGATGGTACACATGTATCTTAAAACCTCTTTACATGAAGTAAGATAGGCTACAGTAGAGCTAGGTTAGAATGTGGGGAGCCATTCCTGGGTTACAAGAAAGAGCAGAGGTTAGAAAAATAGAAACACACTGATACATGTTGGGGTCTCATTTGTTCCTACACCCTATTTATATTTATGTTGGCTCCCTATTTATCGCATGTCAAAGAATCAGAAAAAAAAGAGAATATATTTGCTAGAATTAATCTGTCTACCCCAAATCCCTTTCTATTTAGCTTCCAAGACCTTTTTTTAGCCTTTCTTAGCCTTCAAAGGTCCAATTCAACACCCCACATGCCCATTCCTTCATCTTACCACACCAGATATATGGGATAAGATGGAGGCAAAATTTAAAAGATAAGGCTCTAAAAAATGAGAGCTCATGCCCGGGCATTTTGGTGCAATAAATGTTTCTCTAGTCTTGTAGGAAACCAAGAGATAATATATCTTTTCAAGAAAATTTTGTCCTTTGAGAAGGATTATTAAAAGCATTTTAGGTTTTAAAAGTATAGTAGGAGTTCCTGTCATGGCTCAGCAGTTAACAAATCTGACTACGAACCGTGAGGTTGCAGGTTTGATCCCTGGCCTGGCCCAGTGGGTTGAGAATCCAGCATTGTTGTGAGCTGTGGTGTAGGTCACAGATGCGGCTCGGATCCGGCATTGCTGTGGCTGTGGTGTAGGCCGGTGGCTACAGCTTTGATTAGATCCCTAGCCTGGGAACCTCCATATGCCGTGGGTGCAGTCCTAGAAAAGACAAATAAATAAATAGAAGTATAATAAAAGCAACATGTAAACCAAGGATAATGAGCTATTGGGAAAAGAAAACTATAAGATTCAGTACTCGGGGGGTTCTCATCATGGCCCAGTGGTTAATGAATCTGACTAGGAACCATGAGGTTGCAGGTTCGATCCCTGGCCTTGCTCAGTGGGTAAAGGATCCGGCATTGCCGCGAGCTGTGGTGTAGGTCACAGACATGGCTTGGATCCCGCGTTGCTGAGGCTCTGGTATATAGGCCGGCGGCAACAGCTCTGATTAGACCTCTAGCCTGGGAACCTCCATATGCCATGGGAGCAGCCCTAGAAAAGGCAGAAAGACAAAAAAAAAAAAAAAGATTCAGTACTTCATAAGACTGTATGGAGTTGGTAAGAAAAGTGGAAAATGGATGGAATCTGAAAAATAATGGAAAGTGTTGAGATCTGAACAGCAAAAGAAAATTTTTTAAGTGTCAGAAATAAAGAATGAAGGTGAAAATAATAAGAAAATTCGATAACAATTTATCTCTTTTCTCTGTTAAATACATTAAAAGGATATACATTATTTATGGATATATGTTGAAATCACAAGAGCATAATTCCTTAATTATTTTTCATTGGCACAGTGCCTACTTGGATGTTACTTTTTTCCTTTATACATATTATCACAGAATCCAACTGAGCAGATGTAGACATTGAGAGAAAATCCCATTCTTCAAATGATTGGCATTTCCTGTGGGACCGTAGAACTCTAAAGCAATGAGTGGGTAAATAGAATTTATCAATAAGCTGGTTTATTCTTCTTACAGAAACATAAATGAACCTCAATATAAGTGGATTTATGCTTACATTCATTTCAATCTCCAGTCACAAGAAAGTGCAGTAAAGAAGCTTTCTGAGTGGAGATTAAAAGTTCCCTAGAGTCAGAGAATTGTTTGGTTGCATCTTTAGGGAGAGTCAATAACTAGTATGAATCTCTAATAAGAAACATCTACTTGTATTCAGTCCAACCTTATGAACTGGAGTTTAACCTCTCAAGTACTCATATACAACAGCAACAGGGAATATGCAATAATTCAAAGAATAAATAAAAATAGATGTTACTCATGCATGTGCTATATGTGTCTTGTAAAACTTGGATGTAACTGACAGTCTGGTTTACTGGGGCATTGTATGAAATGTAATTAATTTGAATGTACATTGATTAAGTTGGAAAAATAATTTATGATTTTACAAATTGTCTCAGCTTTAAAAAATATTTGTAGAAGTTGCTGTGCACATGTCCTCTTTTCCCATGAAACATTAGACATGGCTAATTCATCTAAATCATCAAGTTGACTGAGCCACATAAAAAGGCAGGGATAATAAGGTTTTACCCTGATGACTCTTCAGGATTCAAATATCAAAAATTTGCAAAATTTTATTTGCATCTGTGTATTTATTTATTAACACTTTTTCTTTTTCTCTTTTTCTAGGGCCGTACCCGCAGCATATGGAGGTTCTCAGGCTAGGGGTCTAATCGGAGCTGTCGCGGCTGGCCTAAGCCACAGCCACAGCAACACCAGATCCGAGCTGCACCTGCGACCTATACCACAGCTCATGGCAACACCCAATCCTTAACCCACTGAGAGAGGCCAGGGATCGAACCCGCAACCTCATCCTTCCTAGTCAGATTCGTTAACCACTGAGCTGCGACAGGAACTCTGCTATTAAACCACTTGTGATGGATACCTGTCACATTCTACTTACTGTATGGGGCCCAAATGATCCTTTCTCTTGGGGCACTTTCTTCAAATAGTAATCCCATCCAAAATGGATTGATGATAAGGAAAAGTCCTTATACAGTAAGATCAATAGTGAAGATGACTTGACCTGTGATACTGGAGGTCTTCTATTGTACTTCTTTTAGAGTCTGTTGACTTTGCTCTTTGGATTGGCTTCATGCTCAGATGGATGTTAGCAGTTTTAGACATCATTATGCAGAAATGGCAGTGATCAGAGGGATAAGATGCCCTACTATAAAATTCTCCTTAAATGTTATTGACCAACATTGAAGAGCAGCCCATTCCAAATGAGCCACCTTAAAAAGAAAACCTTAATATTCATTAAGCAATTAGTAATTAGGTTAAAGTAATTAGGATCTAATTTTGGAGCTGTGAGCTTGGGCATTTCGTTGGAGTCATATGAGAAGGGATAGAGAGCCAAATAAAATGTTTCCTGATACATTTTTGTAAACTGCAGGAAACAGTGGAGAAACTATGTCCTCCATCAGGAAAAGCTTATAGAATCTGATACCCCCTTTTCTCAGCACCACCATGGCTGTGGCATGTAATAACTGGCCCATTACATCACTTTCAAACTTTTCTCATTGTTGAATAATCTCTCCCCTACCTTCCACTCTATATATGCACTAAACCTCAGTCTTCCCAATTTGGACTTGCCTACTTGCCAATACCCCGTTGTCATTACATTAGCCAGTATACTTCCACACCTTGCTTCACCCACATTCACTCAAGTAATCCATCATTAAGTCAGAACCACTTATTATCTGATGTATCTCTGGAATCTACCTATTTACCTCCATTACCAAAAGTTGTTCTCCTTGTATTATTGCAACTGCACACTAAACACAAAATCTGTGTGAACTTCTTTTGATCCCTTAAATGAAAAGAAAGAACACAGGGTAGATGTACACAGAGGAAACACAATAATTAAGGACACAAGAGTGCAAAAAACGTAGAGAAACTTAAAAATTAAACTCTAAATGCTCTGTAAAAAAACTGGTATATCGGGAGGTATAAATATATATTTTTGCATTTATATTTGTAAATTGAGTACAACATAAATTTATAGATTTCATATAAAATAAGTTAAATATGTGGTGGAAGAAAACACATTTACAATTAAAATGATGAGATATTTAGGAGGAAACTTAACCATAAAGGGTTTAATAGGATCCTTGTAATATAATAGGTTGCCAATAAATGGTGGCTGTTCTTTTGTTTTCTGTTATTATTGTCCTCTGAACTGCAGTCTTTACCACAACCTCTTTCTCCATCAATTTTATTCATGGGCAGAGCTCTGCTGGTGACTTGCGTGCCCTGGTTTTTTGTCTTTGTCTAGTGACTGCTCTGGATCTGCCCTTGCTCTGCCCTGACTCTACGCCAGCAAGTTGGCCCCACTTAGCAGCCCAGCATGGGCTGGAAAGTCTGATCTTGTGGAAAAAATATCACAGGCTTTAGAGTTTTTCCTAGTCCTGATTTTGTACTTACTCTCTGATCATCATTTCTCCGACTCTTACTGAACCCATGAGTCTGGTAAAGAGGCATATAGCTGTAGGTTGTATCATTATGTGCTGGGAAGTAAATATTTTGTAAACCGTACAAAATACAATTATTGCTGAATAATTGTATTTTTAAACTATTCTTCCAACTCTACAGCCACTGAGAACACTGAATTAGTGAGTATTGAGCAATTATTCCTGGGAGATATTCAAGGGATGTTTCTGTGAGCCTCTGATCACATTTCATCACCTGATCAATATGTACCTTGCTTTATGTGTTTTTCTGTTTCAAGATATCTAATTATGATGTTGATTTATTGACAGTTAACTTGTAGACCACAACACTGTTACTCAGGCCTGAACGAAGCTTATCTAGCACATATATCGTCCCATGAGGCACATCACCGCTGTCTTGTGCTGAGGAACATTAGGCAGCATGTCAGCATTATGCTGTGGGGCCATTTTAAACGGTGGAATCACAGCAAAACCCAAAATGTGAAGAAGATGGTAGTGAAGAGATCACTTAAAGGACTCTTGTTTACCACAGGAAAGAGAGCTAAGTCAAGACAGACCCAGCCGGGAAACCCAGGTGACTCAGATTTTCTGACACTGCCTATTTTTATAAACTGAAAATGGCATGAACTGTTGACTTTCAGGTTACACATTTTAGCTTACAGACTAATTTCCAAATATGGAATCTATAAATAATGAGGATTCATTCCAATTCTGTTAGGGGCAGGTAAAGTTCCCTCACAGGTACCAAGCATGGGACCTGTTGTTCTTGCCTTCTCTGATTTCAGGTCCTTGTTTTGAAGCCAGCAGCAAATGTTCTTTCTTTGTTTTCTTGATGTATTATTCAGGGTTCTCCAAAGAAACAGAACCAGCGGGATGTGTATCTGTACATGTATATGTGAACATGTTATACACGGATAGCTTGATTTATCATAGGGAATTGTCTCACACTCTGATGGGGGCTGAGAAGTCCCAAGACCTGTAGTTGGTAAGTGAGAGACCTGGAGATCCGGGAGAGACAAAGGTAAAATCTCTGTCCGAAAGCTTGAGACAGGAAGGCCATTGTTACATGTGAAGTCTGAAGGCAAGAAAAGCCTGAGCAGGAGGAGTCCCGCCCCTCTAGAGAGTCCGTCTTTTTGTTCTAGTTAGACCTGCAACTAATTGGCTGGGGGCTATGAGGTTTGCCGAGGGAGGAATGCTCAAGGCCAAGTCAGTAAAGCCAGAGAGATTTATCAAGGCATCGGAGCAGATGGTGCCAGCCCTGACTGCTAGGAGATGTTAGGGGTTTTTTTTGGTTTTTTTTGAGAGACGTTAGGTTTATAAAGGATCAGTGGTGGAAATCTGTGGCAGGGGGTTATGGTGGGAATTTGTGGTGGTAACAGTGAAGAAGAAGGCAAGGAAGGTCAGGGGAGGGGGTGGGTCTGAGTCCCATAACAGAGGGCAGTTAATCTTGTAGGTGCTTAATCTATCCCTGCAGTTGTTTTCTGCAGACCATTGTTTCTCACTGCCTAACTTGAACAGCCACATTCCAGGGGTAGGGGTGGGGAATTCTGTCACCCTCCCCCTGGGAACCTATCAAATTACTCTATCAGTTCAAATGTTAGTCACCCAAAAATACCTTCACAGACACAACCAAATTAATGCTTGATCAAATATCTGGGTACCCTGTGGCCCAGTCAACTTGCTACGTAAAATTAACCATCACAATTGGTATATACTTTTGTTACCTCTTGTACATATATTAATGAAAGCATATTTATCACATAATATGCATATTATAAAACATACAATACTCCCTTGTTTGCTTCCCTCCAATCAAAGCCCAGAAACCCATTTTGGTAAGGCTTCTCTTTCTTGGCATCTGTATCTTCCTTAGATATACAAGATATAGCTTGGTGGTCTACACACACAATTTCCTGATTCTAAAAGGCCCTGCCTTCTCCTCCTCACACAACCTAAGGGTCCAAAAGGCTGAAAAGACCTCTTATTGTGTGTTCACTACAGGGCAGGTATTCTTAGGAATATCTCATTCAATTTTTTTAGCCATGCTTTGAACTGTGGGCAATAGTAGTGATGTTTGTAAGATGAGTCTGAAATGTAGAGAATTCCATAACTAACCCAAAGCTCTTATCTTGGTAGGTGTCCTAACCTGAATTAAAACACACTCATTCTGACTTCAGAAGCCTGCATTCATATCTTTGCTGCTGTGCTGTATCTTACTGGCTAGCTCTACTTTGTAGTGTTCTTTACTATCAGGAAAGGGAATTAAATCCATGGGAAATACTTGGAGTATAGCACATGATTAGCTCTTGTATTGATGGAGCCTGTAGAGGTCCTTAATTTCCTGGGACATCAGACAAATTTCAAGTCTAGTTGTGGACATGAAACAATTCCCAGTCTACAAAAATGATTGTTTTCCTATTCTGATGCAGTCTGGCATGACTTCAGTGTCTTGGAAAATGGTGATACATATGGTAAATAGCTAGCATGCCAATTTCAGCTAAATTACCTCTGTCCTTTTTCAGTTTCTCTGTGGAAACTCTAATTTAGCTTAAGAAATCCAGTTCCCTTAACTAAAATATCATTTTTTCTCTTTTTTTTTGCATTTTTTAAAACTGTAAGATGTATTTAATTTCTCTTTTAAATACTTATGCTAGAGTGAGACATTTCATTCTGCTTCAATTTATAAATGACTAGTATTTGAATTCTAAAATGGTCTATAGAAATAGATCAACCAACCAATTTTAAATTTACATGTAAAATTTTAAATGTAAGCACCTTATCTGTCATTCAGTAGCAGGAGTGGTGAGATACTGGCAAGAGGTCAAATGGTCAGAAAGTGAACATATCACAATTTGGGGAAATTAAGAGTTACCATAAGGAGTGACGTGATTTTCAGTGGGTTCTTACTGTCTGTGTGAATATTAACAACGTCCTAATTATGATTACAAGACCTAGTGATCTTTTACTCAGTTCTCTCTAATATCACCCATAATTAGACTCTCATACAAACTCCGTAAATCACAAGGTAATTTTTAGGCAAAAAGAATATATTCATTATGGTTTTTGCACTTCTGGGAATCTTCATGTTCTATTTCCTTGTTGTAGTTTTCAGGATAGAAAATTCTAACCTAATCTAAATCTTTTCTGAACTTCTGATTTTCCCCAACCTGAACCACCACATTGTTTTTTGTGACATCCTTCAACAGTTAGCCCAAATGCCACATCAGTGAAGACCTCATTGATTGGCTTAGACCTTGAGAGAGTTCATTGTTTTATCTTTGAGCTCATAGAATGATATACTTTTCTCTTTCATTGTTGAGTCTTGATTTTTTTTTTCCTTATTCCTGTTCTTTTCTAACCAGAATTCACATGAAATAAGGGAGTCTTTGAGACTTTATGTGGACGTTAATTGTTGTTGCTATTCAGTTAATTCATGCAACAGCTACTTATTGAGAGAATTCTGTGTGAAAGAATTATTTCAGATGCTTAGAGGCATGGTAGTGAACAAACCCAATAAAACCTGGGTTGCCTAGCACCAAGGCAAGCCAGTGCTAATACCAATTGGAAAATTCTAATAAGAAGGTGTACCTAAGGAACCAACCAAAAGTACAGCTTGGCCTAAAGAAATTTCTGGAAGTAACCAACAACTAGGAAAATGATCAAGATTCCCTTTATTTTCCTTTGTTCTTCTATCCTCTAAGAGTCTGATTTATTTTTTTTTTTTTCTATATTCTCTCTGAAGGCTGCACTTTTGGGTGTCCTTAAGTAACTATTCACATGATAAAAAAAATTTAACTCTTCTTTATTCTTGGAGAATGGTCTCTGCGCTAGCTTGGTCAACATTTGTCTTATGGTTTATCACCTGTGGCTGGGGCTGGGGAATGATTAAATTGAATAAAAAGTAGAAAAATTCTTCGCTACTATAATCTCATGAATGGGAGAAGATTTTTGTTAAAAAACTTTGTGCCTCAGCTGTGGTATAGGTCACAACTGAGGCTTGGATCTGATCCCAGGAACTCCATATGCATGGGGCAGCCAAAAAAGAAAAATAAAACTTCAAAGCTCAAAGCTCTTGGTTGACCTCAGGATGTCCTTATGGGTGTGTTTTATGTTTATTCTGGGTCCCTCTGTACTGATAACCAGGTGACTATACTCTCTTAGGATACTAACATCTGTATGCCCCCACTTGGCTAGTCATTTTAAAAACTGAAGTCAAACCATAGGTTTGCTTCTAGTTGGGAGGTAATTTTGTAATATTTAAAACAATGAAAAAGGTAACAGAATGATGAGTTGTTTTAGTTGCTACAATAAAGTATTTTGAATATATGTCTATTTAAACAATAATAGAAAAATAAAAGGTTAAAGACATGTCCATGTGACTTGAGAAATATTATCTAGTCCCTTGAAGCTTCTCTTTATTCTTCTATAAAACATTCAGTATACAATATTTATTTGACACTTTCTATGTGAAGTTAGTTTTTCAGGTGCTGACAAAAAATGTCTTTCTATTTTATGAAGTACTTAAAAACGGAAGTGATTACCATTAAACAAGACTGTTTAAAAGACTGTTTCTGGGAGTTTGGGGTTGGTAGATGCAAACTATTACATTTAGAATGGATAAGCAATGAAGTCTTACTGTAGAGCACAGGGGACTATGTCCAATTTCTTGGCATGTAACATGATGGAAGATAATAAGAGAAAAAGAATGTGTATATATGTATGATTGGGGCACTATATCCTACAGCAGAAATAGGCACAGCCCTGTAAATCAACTATACTTTAATAAAAAGTTAAAAAAGGATACTGATTGGAAAAAAGACTGTTGCAAATCTGAAGCAATGGCTATGTGTGCAATATATCTGTCAGGCTTTCTGGGAGATTGCTCAAAAAATCTGAGGCTGTATCAGCTAGCCATCCTACGGAGTCCAAAGGAATTAGGTAGAATAAATTTCTCCTGCTTCACTTGTTTTGAGCATGGTGATTTTATCACATATATCCTGAACCATGTTTTGTATCTACAAGACTCACTGGTGGTCACTGCATACAGGTCACCATCTAGGGCTCTCTAGAGAAAACCTGAGGAACAACAGGCAAAGCTTTGAAGTTTGCCCACCCACAGCACAATGTAGCAGGAACCTACGAGGTGTCCATTGCTAATGTGAAGTCAGTGCATCGGTTCTTTCTTACCTGCTGAGCTCTTTCTTTTTATAAATAACACTAGTTTTAACTTTGTAGTCCTTCGGCCCAACAAGTAACACCTGGATGTTTTAGGCCAAAAAAGCATTCCACAAAGAGCTCCTGAGAATATTTTTCATTTAAAAATCAAATACATTTTGGAGTTCCCATCGTGACACAGCAGAAATGAATCTGATTAGAAACCACAAGGTTGCAGGTTTGATCCCTGGCCATGCTCAATGGATTAAGGACCTCGTGTTGCCATGAACTGTGGTATAGGTCACAGACATGGTTAGGATCTGGCATTGCTTTGGCCATGGTGTAGGCTGGCAGCTGTAGCCTGGGAACCTCTACATGGTGTGGGTGTGGCCTTAAAAAGCAAAAAAAAAAAAAAAACTAATAGTTTTTAATTTAAAAAATTTTATTGGAGTAGAGCTGATTAACAATATTGTGTTCGTTTCAAATGCACAGCAAAGTGAATCATATATATATCCATTATCTTTCAGATTATTTTCCCATATAGGTCATTACAAAATATGGAGTAGAGCTTCCTGTGCTATATGGTAGACCCTTGTTACTTATCTATTATCTATGTAATGTATATGTTAATCCCACTCTTCTCTTTATCATTCTTATTACATTCCACATATAAATGGTATCATAAAGTATTTGTTTCTCTCAGTCTGACTTACTTCACTTAGTAACAGTAATCTCTAGGTCCATCCATTTTACTGCAAAAGACATTATTTTGTTCTTTTTATGGCTGAGTAGTATTTGAATCAGATAAGACTTAAACTGTTGGAGAGAGACCGGATTAAGATGGCAGAATAGAAGGACTGGAGCTCAACTTCTCTCCTAAAAACAACATTCACAACTAAAGACTGAGCAATCTCCACCCAAATGGACTAGAAACCTTAAAAAAGATACCCTACTCCAGAAGAAAAAGAGGAGGCCACATTAAGAGGTAGGAGGGGCAATTTCACGATATAAACAACCCCATACCTCCAGGGTGGGAAGCTCCACAGACTGAAAACTAACTGGCTCACAGAGACTCACCTACAGGAGGGAGAGTTCTGAGCCCCACATGAAACCCTCCTGTGTGGGGATCTGGCAGTAGGAGAAAGAGCCCCTGGAGCATCTGGTGTTGAAGGCCAGTGTGGCTTGTACGCAGGAGCTCCACAGGACTGGGGGAAACGGAGACCCCACTCTTAAAAGGCACACACGGACTTTCACCTGCACTGGGTCCCAGGGCAGAGCAAGGTCTCCATAGGAATTTGGGTCAAACATGACTGCAGTTCTTGGAGGACATCCTGGGAAAACAGGGGTGAATGTGGCTTGTTGTGAGGGAAGGACGTTGAAGGCAAAGCTCTCGGGAATATTCAGCAGCTGCCTTTCTCTGGAGGTGGCCATTTTGGGAAAACTTGGCCCCACCTGTCGGTAAGTGCTGAGAAGCCCCAGGGCAAAGAACAATCCAGGTGAGATCACAGCCCTGCCCCTCAGTAAACAGGCTACCTAAATACCCCTCAGGCACACAGCTGCCTCTAATCCCACCCAGAGACTAAGCCCCACCCACCACAGGGATTAGAATTGGCTCCTCCTACCAGGGGGCAGGCATCAGCCCCTCCTGTCAGGAAGCCTACAGCAAGCCCCCATACTGACTTCAGCCACAAGGGGGGCAGACACCAGAAGTAAGAGAGGCTACAACCCTATTATCTGTAAAAAGGTCACCACACCAAAAACCTATAAAAATGAAAAGACAGAGAACTATAACCCAGATGAGGGAGAAAGGAAAAACCCCAGAAAATCAGCTGAGCGATGAGGAGATTGTCAGCATCCAGGAAAAAGACTTTAGACTGTTGATGCTGAAGATGATACAAGACATTGGAAATAAACTGGAGGCAAAGATGGATAACTTACAGGAAACACTGAACAAAGAGCTACAAGACATAAAACTTAAACAAGAAGAGATGCAAAATACAATAACTGAAATAAAAAATTCACTAGAAGCAGCTAACAGCAGAATACAGGAGGCAGAAGAACGAATAAGCAAGGTGGAGGACAGATTAGTGGAAATGACAGATGCAGAACAGAAAAGAGAAAAAAGATTGAAAGCAAATGAGAGTCTCAGAGAACTCTGGGACAATGTTAAACGCAGCAACATCTGTATTATAGGGGTGCCAGAAGGAGAAGAGAGAGAGAAGGGGACAGAAACAATATTCCAAGAGATAATAGCCGAAAACTCCCTTAACATGGGAAAGGAACCACTCACTCAAATCCAGGAAGCACAACTAGTACCATACAAAATAAACCCAAGGAGGAACACCCCGAGACACATATTAATCAAACTGACCAAAATTAAAGACAAAGAGAAAATCTTGAAAGCAGCTAGGGCAAAGAAACAAGTAACATACAAGGGAGCCCCAATAAGGTTATCGGCAGATTTTTCAGCAGAAACTCTGCAGGCCAGAAGGGAGTGGCATGATATACTTCATGTGATGAAAGGAAAAAACCTCGAACCAAGATTACTTTACCCAGCAAGGCTCTCATTCAGATTTGAAGGAGAAATCAAAACCTTCACCAATAAGCAAAAGCTGAGAGAATTCAGCAACACTAAACCAGCCTTACAACAAATACTAAAGGAACTTCTCTCGGCGGAAAAGAAAAGACAACAACAGGAAACAAAAATGCCACAAATGGCAAGGCTCACCAGTAAAGGTATATATACAGTAAAGATACGAAATCATCCATGCACGATTATACCACCAAAATCAGAAGTCATGAGAAGAGGTGGGTACAAATGTAGGGCACTGGAGATAAACTTGCAACTAAGAGAACAACAACTTAAAACAATCTCATATACATATAGACTCTTATATCAAAACTTCAGAATAACTAAACCAAGTATCTACAATTGATACACAAACAAAGAATCTCTGGAGAAGAAATATATCTCATAGTAAATAAGTGCATAATCCACCATGAAGTGGGTCATTTGACATCATTCTTGGAATGCTGAAGTCTTCTTACATCTGATTCTGATTTTCTCTCCATCAAAGAATTTATGATAATTATAATTAAATAATGCAACTGTACAATTAAATGATACAGTTCTACAATTGTATTATTAATAACCATTTCTCTCCATGGTACAATGTAAGGTCTGTAATGTCTTGTTTATCACATCACTTAGAATGGTGTAATGCCTATATTGAAGAATCAATAAGATGTAACAAATTATGAGGACATATTTATATAGTTACACTGTTTTTTAACCAATGTATGCATTTTATATTTTACTTATTTTCAGAGGGTATATTATTTTTGTTATTCTTACCAGTTAAGTTATTCTTTTTATTATGCTATATAAAATATTTAATGGTACATAAGGCTTTCTTCTTTATAGATTTTAGTTGCATAATATACACAGTTTTAATATTATGCTAATTTTTAAAGAAAAATTGAAATGTAATAGATAATACTAAATAGTAAAGATGAAAGCCATACAAAATGGAATAAAGTATAGAATAAATTTCCTATTTGTCTCAGCATATTTTCCATTCCACTTCTCCAGAGGGAGTCACTTAATCTGTTTCTTAAGATCCATGATATAATAATCTGTGTGAATGTAATTTTGTTTAAATATATGTATTTTATTCTGTAAAAAAATAAATAAAATTTTGAAAAAAAAAAAAGACAAACTGTTGGATTAAATATCAGAGCTTGAGCTCCGTAACTGGGAAATCCATGAAACTGCTTTAAATCTGGACATCAGGGCTAACTTCCTATCACATACTGCAAATGGCAGTTAGAATGTAAGCAAATTAATAACGTAAATTAACTGAAAGTGCTCTTCACACTAACGAATCTTTTTTTTCCCCATTTTGCCTTATATCACCAACTTCCCTACTTTCACACTGACTGATCACTGCTTAATCTTTTAGACTCAAGTCAGAAGTCAAACGCTATAGGAAACCTTCTCTGAGTCCCTTCCATTGTAGTTCTGTTATTTTTTTCATTTATAATGATTTTTATTTTTTCCATTATAGCTGGCTTACAGTGTTCCGTCAGTTTTCTACTGTACAACATGGTGACCCAGTTACACATACATGTATACTTTCTTTTTTCTCACATTATCATGCTCCATCATAAGTGACTAGACATAATTCCCAGTGCAACATGGCAGGATCCCATAGCTTATCCATTCCAAAGGCAATAGTCTGCATCTATTAACCCCAAATTCTCAATCCATCCCATTCCCTCTCCCCTTCCCCTTGATACCCACAAGTCTGTTCTGCATGTGCATGATTTTCTTTTCTGTGGAAATGTTCATTTGTGCAAAACTTTTCTTGAAAAATATACATGCACCCACGTGTTCATTGCAGCACTATTCACAATAGCCAAGACATGGAAACAACCTAAATGTCCATCGACAGATGATTGGATTAAGAAGATATGGTGCTTTTACACAGTGGACTACTACTCAGCCATAAAAAAGAACAAAATAATGCCATTTGCAACAACATGGATGGAACTAGAGACTCTCATACTAAGTGAAGTAAGTCAGGAAGAGAAAGACAAATACCATATGGTATCACTTATATCTGAAATCTAATATACGGCACAAAAGTAGTTCTATTCTTTACATCATTATCTTTGACACCATCATTAGCTTTACATCATTATCTTTAGGTACATGAAGGCAATTTAGAAATCTCAAATGAATGAATTGGGTTTACAACACTATGCCAGGCAGAATATGCCCTCTCCCAATAAATAAAGATATCCACATCCTAATCCCCAGAACCCGTGAATATGTAAGGTTACATAGCAAGGGGGAATTAAGGTTTCTTCTTAGCTGATTTTGAAATAAGAGTATCCTTGGGCTCATTCCAATCTCAAAGGTCTTAAAAGTAAAAAAGTGAGACAAGATTTGTCAGAATGATATAATATGAGAAAAGGTTGACTGGCTGTTACTGGCTTTGCAAATGGAAAGGGGCAACAGCTAAGGAATGTGAACAGCCTCAAGAAGCTGGAAAAAGCAAGGAAACAGTGTCCTCTAAGCCTGCAGAAGGAATGCTACCCTCCCAGTGAGGTCCATTTCAGATTGCAGATCTCCAGATCTATTGAGACTATAAAGTTTTTTTTTTTTTTATGGTCAAGTATGTGGTTATTTGCTACAGCAGCGATAGCAAACCAGTATAGACTTCATAATATAATTGTAGGTATTTTTGTTTTCTCTCTTATATACTAATAGCTATGTTTTCTGCCTCTAAACAACAAAGTCTTGTTCAGGGTCTTTCAATATCAGAAGTGCAATATAGAAAATGCATTGAATTTAGAAATTAGATGGCTCTGGAATCCTAGCCCAACACAGGAAATTTGTAACCTTAAGCAAATCACTAAACTAATCAATATTTGTGTCCATTTAATGAGGATAATATACACTTCACAGAGGTATTGTGAAGATTAAAAATAATATATAAAAGTCATCTGCTCTTGGCCCCAGTGCACAGAGAAAATAAATATGCCGCAGTGAAGATAGTCCTTCTGTATGGTGAATGCAATAAGGCATAAGAACTAAATGAATGGTGTGAGTTCCAGTGTGGCTTCTGGAGAATGTTAGACCTGACTTGGCCTTGCATTCAGGGGACAGTTTACACATGTGGATATAGAAGGGAGGAGACCAGCCTCTGTCAAGGCTGTGTTTGGTATAAGGTAGCAAGGGGCAACCTAGCGGAGATATAGGAAGTGCTACCAGATGATGACAGGTGTCCGTGGACTCTGGAGCCAGATTGTTTTGATTTGAATCCCTGGTTCAATAACTTCCAGAATTGGTAGCTTAGGGTCACTACTTAAACCCTTTTATGCCTCTGTTTACTCTTCTGTGAAAGGAAAGATAGCTCTGAAATTTTGTTGTTGTAAACATGTCTAAAATACACGGAGCAGAACATGCATAATTCACTAAATAAAATATTAGCTTCTGGTGGTGTTACTTAAAGCATGTACGTGGGGGTATGACTGTGGAGAAGGTGTTCTGGCATGCTTTTCAGCCAAACTAACTGGAACAGAAGCCTCCTTAGTCTTGCAGAAAAAAATATCTCCAACAGAGGAATTTCTGTACTCTTACAAGAATGGCCAAGAGTTCAATTAGAACTCAAAGTTCAGTGAGGACAGAAGCTATATTTTGCTATTGTTGTAGTACACCAGTTCACCCCCAGCCCTAACGCAATGTCTTGTCCATAGAGATATTCCTTAAATATCTGCTAGAGGGAGTTCCCTGGTGGCCTAATGGTTAAGGATCCTCATTGTCACTGCTGTGGTGCAGGTTCGACCCCTGGCCCCAGGAACTTCTGCATGCCTTGGGTACAGCCAAATATATATATTTATCTGCTTGAGTGCACCTGTGTAAAAAACAGAAAAATCCCAATTATTGCATATAGTCATTTATTAGTCCTATTTTTATATCAACTAGAATGTAAGTAGCACAGGTGGAATACTTGAGGTTCATCAAACCAAACCAGTTAAAACATAATGTGAAGCACCCAGGAATAGTAGTCTACACTGTCCACTGCCTGCCTTCATGGTTCTAGTGAGTCATTTAAATGCAATTGGTCCTCAATTCTACCTTTATTAAATGGGAAATCTAGGAGTGATATTATATTCTGTTATCTTTTTTTATATATAAAAAGATGGTTATGTAAACTCCAGTTCAGATCCTATCTCTGTAGCTTACTATCTGTGTGGGCTGCCCCATCGTATTTGTGGGGCATATAATTAAACATTATGATATAGGCAGATACTGATCCATGGTTTATGCTCAATGACCCCCTTATTTCTCAGCCTTTGTGATAATGAAGGCGCTGCCCTCCATATGCTAACAGGTACAAGGTGTTATATATGTCCTGAACAGAAAAGTGAGACTTTTTATTGAATCTCCTCCATGGCTTATCTGTTCAGCACTCTTCTTGATTAAATAGAATTATCTTGTTTCTCACATTGGCATTTTACAGATAGACTCTCTGTCATTTTGGTGTTGTAGCAAGCATTATATCAACACTAATACACCATTTTTCTTTGGGAATAATATCAGTATCAAGGTGTATGGTAAGAAAATATAAATCTTTCTTCCAATAGGCTGAGTAAGAATTAAAAAAAAAACAAGAATAATGATTCTGTAAGATTGTAGCACAAGAAAAATGAGGCTGGATATGTAGGCTGTGTTGATTAGAAAGTAGAAAACAATCATTTTCTGCATTTACTGATTTATGGTCCCCTCTTAGTGCATACAGTGGGGTTATTTGCTCCAGAAGGAAACTGTAGACAAATTCATAATTCATAATATTTAGAAATATGCATATGATGAAGTAGCTAGTGGTTAAAGGGGAGCAGGAGAATAGATATTCCATGCTTTATCTGCTGTTTGCAGAATGTTGATGGTACCATTTTTATTATCATTAGTAATTGTAATGCTTATCTATAAATCTCTTATTTACACAAATAGCTGTATGAGACACCATAGGTATAATGAAAAGAATTAGAAAAAAACAGATTTGAGAGGAGCTCTTTCACTCTATGGCCATGGGATTTATTCCCCTAATTCCATGAACTTCACTTTTCACATCAATAAAATGTGTCTACCGTAGTTAAGGTTACACGTGAAAACATTGTGAAACAGTAACACACCATAATTACTATATGTGAATGTTGATTGAAAACCACTGTAGTCCATTGCTTGGTTGGTCCATTGAGTTTTTGCAGGTTTCTTGGTAACTCCATCTCACATTGCCTGCTCTTTGGCATAGTGATTCCTTTTGACCCCACACAATATTGTTTTTTTGTTGTTGGTTTGCTTTGGTTTGGTTTTGGTTTTGGTTTTTACTATGGTACCTGCAGCATATGGAAATTCCTGGGCTAGGGGTCAAATTGGAGCTACACCTGTAGGCTTATACCACGGCCATAGCAACACCAGATCTGATCTGCATCTGCAACCTACACAGCAGCTTGTGGCAATGCCGGATCCTCAACCCACTGAGCGAGGCCAGGGATCAAACCCACGTCTTCCCTGGGACAACAACAGTTTCTTAACCCACTGGGCTGAGCCACAACAGAAACTCCATAATATTAATTTTGATATATTTCTTATTCAAAATTTTCTAAGCCATGTTCAAGTAGCTTAAGGAAATATATATTCAGTGTTCTTAAAAGATATATCCTTAGTTCAATAAAAGGACATACATTTGAATACCACTGCTACACATAATCTGTATGTAATCATAGAAAGTCTAACTTTTATGGAGACTCACAACTCACAGGTCAGTATTTCTTTCCAGATTGGTTATTTAGATTTGTTTTTATAGCTCCATAGACTTTTGTCTGGAAAATCCATAGAATTTTAAACCAGAATCTGTTCAGCCTTATCAACTCTGAATGATTGTGATGTACTCCTATATTTTTCTGACCATTTCATTGCTGAGAAGGTATAGGGAAATATAACCAAAGCTTAAATTCCCTGCTCACAGCAGTTACTGCCAGCATCTTATATTCAGACACCATGTAGTGAATCATTTCTGGGTTGGCAAACAGAGAGCTAGTGAGATAAAGATACACAATGATAAACTTAAGCAAATTTTTATCCCAATTCCCTTGGGGTAGGAAATATCCAAGAGGCATTAGTCTTACTATATACCGGTCTCAGAGTATATTAATGAAAATTATCCTTTTGTTCATCCAATTAGAAACTGGGATGTCATTGCTGTTTCTGATGTATTGCCTGTGATTGACAGCTACTAACAATAGACTTTGAACTCCTTACATGTAATAGCCAGACTTCTGGGCTCAACTGTGGAAAGATTTCTGACTGCATTAGATTCTCCCTAGAAGATAGCATACCATTTAGGATTGTCCGTGTGTGTGTATATACCCAAACAAACAAGCTTGTTCATTGGTTGATGGTGGGAATTGGTTTGCATGTCATCCAGTTGGAAATTCACAACAACCTGACATGGTAAAGATTACAATCTCTATGTAATTTTTCATAAATTATGGTTAATAAATGAAAGAAGTAGAATCAGCACCCATAGCCATCTGGACTCCAAATACATATGTATGCGTAGGGATGTGTGCGTGTCCTTAAAAATTGTGACACATTGCAAAAAAAAAATAAAAAATAAAAAAAAATAAAATAGTAAAATAAAATTAAAAAAAAGGAGTTACTGTCGTGGCGCAGCGGTTAACAAATCCGACTGGGAACCATGAGGTTGCGGGTTCGGTCCCTGCCCTTGCTCAGTGGGTTAACGATCCGGCGTTGCCATGAGCTGTGGTGTAGGTTGCAGACGCGGCTCGGATCCCGCGTTGCTGTGGCTCTGGCGTAGGCCAGTGGCTACAGGTCCAATTGGACCCCTAGCCTGGGAACCTCCATATGCCGCAGGAGCTGCCCAAAGAAACAGCAAAAAGACAAAAAATAAAATAAAATAAAATAAATTGTGACACACTGCAAATCCAAAACAATAGGAGTTTGTTTGTGATACTATGTGATGCTTTACCTCAGTTTGTAACATTGACCAAAACCTCTGACAGAACATTTGCAATAGTAAATGCACAGGGAATTAACACTGTATTCATTGATGAAGTACAAATTTTCACAAGTCCACCCTGTCCTTTGATTCATTTAGTCCCTGTAAGATTGATTAATTACATGGATCATTTCTAGTTTGGGAGTTAGATGTGTCTGATTCTTGTATCAATACCTTTAAGACAAATGGAACACACTAGCTTGAGTTTTTTGGATTGGCAACAGATACGTACATTTCCTTAAAACCTATATCTAATTCCCTGGCTCTTTTTTGAAGATTATCTTTTCCTCGGAGAATATCTTAGCTGCTCTTCTAAAAGGCAGTTGACCATATGTAAAGGTTTATTTCTGGATTTTCAATTATTTTCTATTGATCTATATTCTCATCGGCATGCCAATACCACTCTCTATTGATTGTGTCAGCTTCATGGTAAGTTTTGAAATCAGGTAGTATAATGTCCTCTGGCTGTGTTTTTCTTTTTCAAAATAGTTTTGTTTATTTAAGGAACTTTGCAGTTTCCTGCAAATTTTAAGTTTATGGATTTCAACAAAAAATACAACTAGGATTTTGATAGACATGATAATCGATTTTATAAATCAATATTTGGGTATGTATTGCCATCTTAACAATACTATCTTCCAATCCATGAAAATGCCAGTCCATTTATTTGGAACCACTTTAACTTATCACAGAAATGTTTTATATTTTTAACTGAACATGACTTGAAATTATTTTACTAAATATATTCCCAAGTATTCTATTTCTGATGTTATTCTAAAATTGTTTGCTAAATTTCATTTTTAAGTGATTTTTATTTTTTCTGCTATAGTTGGTTTACAGTGTTCTGTTAATTTTCTACTGTACAGCAAAGTGACCCAGTCACACATACATATATACATTCTTTTTCTCACATTATCCTCCATCATGCTCCACAAGTGACTAGATATAGTTCCCAGTGCTATACAGCAGGATCTCATTGCTTATCCATTCCAAATGCAATAGTTTGCATCTATTAACCTCAAACTCCCAGTCCATCCCACTCCCTCCTCCTTCCCCCTGGCAACCACAAGTCTGTTCTCCAACTCCATGAGTTTCTTTTCTGTGGAAAGGTTTATTTGTGCCATATATTAGATTCCAGATATGTGATAACATATGGTATTTGTCTTTCTGAGTTACTTCACTTAGTGTAAGAATCTCTGGTTCCATCCAAGTTGCTGCAAATGGCATTATTTTGGTCTTTTTTATGGCTGAGTAGTAGTCCATTGTGTATATATACCACATCTTCTTAATCCATTCATCTGCCAATGGACCTTTATTTTGTTTCCATATCTTGGCTATTGTGAATAGTGCTGCAATGAATATATGGGTGACTGTATCTTTTTCAAGGAAAGTTCTGTCCAGATATATGCCCGAGAGTGGGAGTGCTGGGTCATGTGGTAGTTCTATATTTAGTTTTCTGACATTTTGGAATTATCTGTTCTAGTATATAGAAATTCAGTTGACGCTTTGTACTTGCATCCTGTACCTTTGCTACATTTTTTTTCATTCTAGTAGAAATGAAAATTCTTTAGAATTTTTTTCTGGGATTATGTCATCAGAGAATAAAGACATTTTCATGTCTTTATTTCCTGGTGGGATGACTCTTGTTTTTTCTGATGGCTCTAATATACGTGCAAAATATTGAGATGCTGCGTAGAAGTGAAGAGCAAGGTTGTCGTTGACAGGATGTGGACGCTGGTTGACCTGCAGGCTGAACCTGGGCAGTTAGAGGTTCCTCACATCCTCTCCGCTCCATAGAAGGCACACTCTGCCAACTGTCCGCACACTAGTGGCCGTCTCATGGATGCAGGCTTGAGAGAGTAGGTGTGATGGAAACCATCTGGACTGCATACACGAGTGCATCCAGTTGAGGCCTTTCTGTGCACTTTTAGGATTCCGGCAGACAGGTTAAAAGATGTACTTGTCTCATGGGTGCCCAAGACAAGCTTATTAGAACTGCCTTCTACCAGCCTGGAGTGGCCTGCCTCCTTTTTTTTTTTTTTTTTTTTTGGTGTTTCCTTGCCCTTCACATATAGGGTCAGTTTTCATATTTCACACTGGGAACTCTCCAGGTTTCAAACCAACACACGTCCTTGCCTTGTTGCTTATCTTTTGGGGAAAGCATTTATAGTTCCACTGCTCAGTTATGACATAAGCTCTAGGATTGGGGAGGGTGACCTTTGTGGAGCAGAAGTTGTCCCTTTCTATTCTCATTTGATAAGAGTTTTTAATTTATTATGTAAAAGTGTTATATTTTGTCTTTGTCCTGAACTGGTGTGGATATTGCCAGGTTTTTCTGTTTCAAGGGAGGCAATCATGTGGTTGGTTTCTATCCTTTATTCTGTTTTAAGGTATTAAACCAATCATGCTGTCTTGCAAAAAACCCTGCTCGGTCATGGTGTTTAATTCTTTATAAATATTGCTGAATTCAGTTTGCCATTTTGTAAGATTGTTTTTTCATCTTTTTTCATGAGGTCATTGGTCTCTGGTTTTGAAGTCACAAATCCTAAAGCGTTTTTACCATAATATAATATAAATTTAAAGGAAGACATCTCACTAGATGAGTCAGGGACAAGACAAATCAACAATGATTGGGAAATTAGTGCATGAGAGGTCAACATTCAAAGAGCTAATAAGTCATAAATTAAGCAGAATTTCTTAATACTTCAATAGTAAACTGATACTCTAGCAAATGAAATCATATCTTATTGAAAGCAAATGTCACATTAATAAGACATTTCCATTAAATCTGAAAAATATATGCAAGTAATAATAATGAATCATTTGAATTTTTGAGAGATTATACTGTATCCACAATCCAATTACCTTAGCAAAACAAATTAGAATTAAAGTTTGATCTGGTGTCAGCTAATAATTGAAATTTGCTTTTTAAAAAATTTCTATTAAGAATTGAAATTACAGATATGTTTTATGTGTGTCACTGTGAATTAAGATATCAGCCAAGTTTTACTTCAAAGATGGAGTAGCTCATTAAACTTTCTGTGATTTAAACAATTTTTTACCTTTTCTCAGGTTATTAAAAATCATTGGACTTCTTTATTAAACACCAATTTTTTGTTTGCCAGGCTACGCACTATGTATTTATCTATATATCATAGATACATATGTATTTATATATATATTTACATACACTTCACTTCACAAAATAAACTTGAAAAAATTAATCAGCTCTTTTACATATGGTCAACAAGAATAGTTCCTTTTTCTTAGATTAGGGAACTGATATATTACATAGGCTATGTCCAAAAAAGATCTGTCTGATCCCATCCCTCTGATAACTGCTGTACATTTTCAGACCTTAATATAGTAGAAGATAGAAATTATGCTTATAAAGACATGTCTGTGCCCAAAGGAGGTGAGAGATATTTATCCTGAATTACAACAATCCTCTGGACTTCCAGTTTCTAGAACTCTGCAGTGCCTGGGATACTGTGACAAAACTCGTTTTTGTCAATACATGTTTTTTGACAGCACTGATGGTGATGATGATGATGGATCATTTTTCAGTCATTAATTACCTAATGTCTCACAGTCTGAATAATACATCTACCTGATTTTATCAAGGCAACAAACAACATAATAAGGTCCATGTGTAACAGGAGAAGTAATAAACCAGAGATACAGTAAATTTACTGTTGTAAGTTCATAAATTTGCATCTATGGAATAATACAGGGTACAAAGATAGACACTCGGTGTACAAGAAAGATGCTTAACAGTCTTGCTGTTTCAAACTCAGTTCCTTTTTGAATAGTAAATGGCAATCAATGACCTCTGATTTGAAAACAAGTGTTAACTGGGACTCCTTACTTACTTACAAGTGTCCAAATTATTCCATCATTTTAACTTACAGTGCTTTCCAACATACCTACTATTATGTTTAGTTTTTCCCTTACCTCAAAAAACTATCTCTAATCAATAGTTAATCAATACCTCTTAATGTGCAAATCATTCCATTTCCTTCAAAACCTGACGTCTAACAGAAACTGTCTACACTGATTGCCTTTGTCTTACTAAGTTCTGCTTCCCTTTTCAACCTATTGCAATTTGATATCCATATTTATTACTATTTCCTCAAAGTTGCTGGTGACTCACTTGTTCTTCTCACCTAGCAATTTTATTTGCAGCACTTGAAACTCCATTTTTTTTTAAGTTTGACATCAGATATTTTTCACAACTCAACTAGAATACTTATAGATCAAGGAACTTCATTCAAGTGTCAACTTGCTCATTTATTTGAGGTGACATCTCAGGTAAATAAAACTTTATTAAGAAGCAAGGAGTTACTTGCTTAAGAGATATTTATTCTCCATAATCCTAAAACTCTGAGATGTAATTCATCTGCTTTTTTATTCTTAGCTCTAATGACAGCCCTGATAATATGCCGTTAAAAGGATACTTTGAATTCTTCAGTTCACCTGAAATATTAGGGAGAAAACACATTAATCATAGACAACTCATGATGTAGAATTGTTTCTAAAATAACATAAATTTGGTGTTAAAATAAGAGTCCATATTTTTTAAATTTTGTAATTAAAGTATAGTTGATGTATAATGTTCCTTCAGTTTCTGCTGTATAGCAAAGTGACCCAGTCATCTATATATACATATATATGTGTGTGTATATATGTATGTATGCATATGAACATTATTTTTCTCATATTATCTTCTATTATCTTCTGTCACGAGAGACTAGATATAGTTCCCTGTGCTATACAGCAGGACCTCATTGTTTACCCATTCTAAATGTAATAGTTTGCATCTACGAACCCCAAACTCCCAATCCATCCCATTCCCTCTCCCTGCCCATGGCAACCACGGGTCTGCCCTCCTTGACCCTGATCTGTCAGTAACAGATTTTGTGACATATTTTAGACCCCACATATAAGTGATATAATATGGTATTTGTATTTTTGTTTCTAAGTTACTTTACTTCATATGAGAATCTCTAGTTCCATCCATGTTGCTGCAAATGGCATTATTTTTTTCTTTTTTATGGGCTGAGCTGGATTGACTAGTATTCCATTGTATATATGTACCACATCTTCCTAATCCATTCATCTGTCAATGGACATTTATGTTGTTTCCATGTCTTGGCTATTGTGAAAGTGCTGCAGTGAACATAGGGATGCATGCCTCTTTTTGAATGAATGTTTTGTCCAGATATATTCACAGGAGTGGGATTGCTGGATCACATGGTAGTTGTATATTTAGTTTTCTGAGGTTCCTCCATACTGTTTTCTATAGTGGTCGTACCAATTTACATTCACACCAACAGTGAAGGAGGGTTCCCTTTTCTCCAGACTTCAGCATTTGCTGTTTGTAGACGTATTAATGATGGTCGTTCTGACTGGTGTGAGGCCACATTTTTTTGTGACAGGGCAGGGCTGTTAGAGTAAACGGCAAGTATAGGGGAGATGGCTGTTAGAGAGCTCAAGTCCTGGATATGAGATTAATTCTACTAACAAATTATTGTATTTCTAAAGCTGGAATGCCGGAAGAAGCCCACCTATATCTTAAGAAGGTAACATCCCTGATACAGAGAACCAAATCTGTAATTCTTAAAGTCTCTTCCTAAACTATGAAGTTGTATAGTTAGGAAATAACAAGTTACTTCAGATCCTCCTTTCTTATTCTGACTTATAATCACCAAATTCTACTTGTTCAATTTCCTTACTCTCGTCTGCTTCACATGATTGAGATAGTATCATGAATATTGTATTTTCCTTTATCATAACTTTACATGATATGATTTTATATATATTTCATTATGTGCACTATATATATTTCATTATTATAAGTGTATTCTGTATTAAACACTTTGTAAGCACATTTTCACAATATATTATTTTGATAATAAGCTACATGTATTAACATTTATTTCCTATTTTAATAATCAGACATATATAGTTTATTTTTTATCATTTATTTATATGTATATTTTTCTACTGTACAGCGTGATGACCCAGTTGCACATACATGCATACATTCTTTTTTTCTCACATTACGTGTTCCATCAATTCTTTCTTTCTCACATTACATGTTCCATCATAAGTGACTAAGCAGAATTCCCAGTGCTACTCAGCAGGATCCGATTGCTTTTTTTTTTTTTTTTTTTTGTCTTTTTGCCTTTTCTGGGGCCGCTCCTGTGGCATATGGAGGTTTCCAAGCTAGGGGTCGAATCGGAGCTGTAGCCACTGGCCTACACCAGAGCCACAGCAACGCAGGGTCCGAGCCGCGTCTGCAACCTGCACCACAGCTCACGGCAATGCCAGATCCCCAACCCACTGAGCAAGGCCAAGGATTGAACCTGCAACCTCTTGGTTCCTAGTCGGATTCGTTAACCACTGAGCCACGACGGAAACTCCGGGATTCCACTGCTAATCCATCCTGAAGGCAACATTCTGCATCTGTTTACCCCAAGCTCCCAGTCCCTCCCACTCCCTCCCCTTTCCCCTTGGCAGCCACAAGTCTATTCTCCAAGTCCATGAGTTTCTTTTCTGTGGAAAGGTTCCTTTGTGCCATATATTAGATTCCAGATATGTGATATCATATGGTATTTCTTTCTCTTTCTGACTTGCTTCACTCAGGATGAGAGTCTCTAGTTCCATCCATGTTGCTGCAGATGGCATTATTTTGTTCTTTTTTTGACCGAGTAGTATCCCATTGTGTATAGTTTCCAATTAAATTCCTGCTGCCCTAATATTGAGTTGTTTTTATTATGGATAAAATTTTAAAATAGACATTATGATTTAGAAGTATTTTCTTATGTCAGTGATCATGTCAAGTGACTGACTTCACCGTAGTTTCTTCAGTCATCCCCTTGATAGAAATAAGGATGGGATATAACTTTCACATTTCTTAATCTTTGCAATTCACATCAGTGGGAAGATCTTTGTGCATAATACTGTCCCTATACTGTTTCTTTATTTTTGACTTCTATAGCGGAATTTTTGGTTCAAAAAGAAACACTTTGAAAGCTCTTTATATTATCAAACTATTGTTCAAAATTATTATGTGTAGTAACAATCTACTTCTTTCTCAGCAAAACACACACCAGGCCCACAATATCACCACCTGTTCACTTTCCCAATTCACCCACATTTAATGGCTGTAATCTCAACAGGTCTTCCTAAAGACCCAAACACTTCTTCCTATTATTTAGGTGTTAAAAATATTTGTAAATAGTTGTCCAGTAAATTAGGAAACTTTCTGCGACTTTGGGAAAAGCTGCAAGAGAGGATTTGGTGAAGTGTGCATTCCATTGTAACTGAAGAGGAGGTAAGTTTTCATGTAACCCACGCCTATGAATGGGTTGTTAGCCAGAGACATTTATGCCATTTGGCCTGCCCATAAACTTCAGCTATTCACTAGTCACTTCATAATCCCATTTCTCTCTTATCAGCATATTATGAAATAAACCTTATATTAGTTGAATCTAACATCCCTAAGGAACCTGGCAGCAGTTCATAGAGCTGCTAGTTGCCAATGTAATCACATTTGCCTCTGGTATAACACTTAAATAAATGAAACAGATAATTTTACTCATTTATAATGTACATTTTATGTTCAGTTCTATATTTTTATATAAATGTTTATTGAAGCATTTCATAAATATAGAAAAATTCACAGCCATGTCAAAACACAGAATGTTATCTCAATCCAGAACCCCCTCAGCAACGCGACCCATTCAAGTATTTAACCCCCCCCCCCCCGAGGATGTTCATATTCGTATCTGAAACCAGAGATTAATGTTGCTAATCCTTTGGTATGTACTATATTACTGGAATTATAAAATGCATATTATTTTGACTCTGACCTCTTTCAAATGCGTGTTTGTGAGGTTTTTCATGAATATATTTGTACTTTGTTCATTTTTAGTGCAATGGAATATAAATACACCACAACTCATATATTAATTCTACTCTATCTTCACTGTGTTCTTCCTCAGTGATGATTTTAGAAAATGTCTTTTGTTAGAAGTAACTGCACAGTTATGTTTCTTATGAGTGTAAATACTGAGTCATAGGGTGCAAATATGTTCAGTAGATACTCTCATTGTTCCAAAGTGATTTTACAAATTGAACCTTCCCAAAGTAGATTTATTTTTATTTTTTGTGATAAAATACATGTCAAATAAAATTTGTATATTTATTAATCCATGTTTAATCCTACAGCTCAGTAGTATTGATTTAATTCACAATTTATACAACTATCACAATCTATTTACAAATTTTTCATTGCATAAACACAAACTCTGTACTCACTAAGCAATAACATTTCTGTCTTCTTCTAGGCCTCTGGTAATCCAAGTTGCACTTTCTATCTTGATGAATTTGCTTATTGGAGAAAATTTAAGTTAGCAGACATTCGGTCCCATCCAGAACATTCTTTAGACACTTTGTCTGCCTCAAAATGTCTTTGACATTTCATCTTATCCAAAACCATTTGGCATGGTACTCATGAATGTTTTATTCTTATTTATTTTTATTGAAGTATAATTGATTTAAAATGTTGTGTTTTATACATATATATATATAATATTCATATTCTTTTCCACTCTGGTTTATTACATGATAAGTAATATAGTTCTCTGCACTATACAGTAAGACCTTGTGGTTTATCTATTTTATATATGGTAGTGTGTATCCTCCAGTCCCAAACTACTAATTTATCTCTCCCCTACCCTTTCTCTTTTTAAGAAGTGTTATTGAAATATAGTTTATTTACAGTGTTATGCTAATTTTGCTGTACAAGGTGATTCTATTATGCATATACACACATACATTCTTTTTCAGATTCTTTTTTGCATATAGGTTATCACAGAATATTGAGTAGAGTTCCCTGTGCTACATAGTAGGACATGGTTGGTTATCTACTTTATAAATAGTAGTGTATACATATTAATCCTAACCTCCTCATTTATTCCTCCTCACCAACATGCTGTATCCTTTGGTAACCATAACTTTGTTTTCTATGCCTGCGAGTTCATGTGTGATAAAATACATGTAAGTATAAGTAAGTTCACTTGTATCTTTTTTTTAGACTCCACATATAAGTGATATCATATGATATTTGTCTTTCTCGGTCTGACTTCTCCTAATATGGCAATCACTCGGTCCATCCATGTTGCAGTAAATGGCATAATTTCATTATATTTTATGGCTAAGTTGTATTCCATTGTATATATTTACCCCATCTTCTTTATCCATTCCTCTGTCAGCGGACATTTAGGTTCTTCTATGTCTTAGCCATTCACAGATATTTTAGACAGTTCCAAATATCAGTGACTTTTTTGTGTGGACCAAGTGTCTCAAGGTCCTGTGGTACTTTTGGACATTCATTCTCTCTCTCTCTCTCCCTCTCTCTCTCCTTTTCTCTTTCTCTTTTCATATCTGTATGTGAAATCAGATAAAACACTCTTCCAATCCTAACATCTTAAGAACATAAAGCT
This sequence comes from Phacochoerus africanus, assembly GCF_016906955.1. Taxonomy (NCBI): domain Eukaryota; kingdom Metazoa; phylum Chordata; class Mammalia; order Artiodactyla; family Suidae; genus Phacochoerus; species Phacochoerus africanus. Next base: position 128,235,448 of record NC_062548.1, read on the forward strand.
CTCAAAAATCTCAAGACAGTAAGCTATTTTGTGTAGGCTTTTCAGATACACATCTTTAAATTCTGAGGATCCACCAATCAGGAGGATTTCAGCTCCAGTCATTATGCAGCTCCCTCTCCTTGTCTTTTGGGAGGAATGAAACTACAGGGTTGTTGGTAGAGTTTGTATTCACCCCTTGCTAAATACCTTCCTTTGCCTATTCCTCTCTTATCTCTGTCAGTAACCTACAGTTCAGAGGCATGCCACTCATATCCGGTTGTCCCATCACTTTGCCTTCTCCTTGATGCACATTAACAGACACGCCTATTTCACAGTAGGTGCACCTTTGAAGGGCAGCGCAGGCCCTACTTTATGTGGACATCCACCCCCTGCCAGAGCCGTATGTTGGGGATAATTAACTGCTGCTTGTGATAGTGGAGCTAATTCACTTTCTATTTTTACGTCTTTGTTTAAATCCTACTGACTTGACTATTAGCTTTTTGTATATGTTCTCACTGCCTCACTCCCTCATTCTGACATCCAGGCAATTGCCAAGCCCTATCAACTTTATTTCTTAAAGACATTGCAAAACTATCCATTTTTTTCTATCTCGAGTACCACCCTCTGATTCAAAACAATGATCAACTCTTTATGACTTTAAATCCAATTTTCCTAATCTTCAGAATAACCGTCACTTGTCTTTGTTTATTTTCCCTATCACTGTAGGATCTGTTGCGTTGGAAATACTGATTGAATCTGTTTTTGGTATTTGTGACTTTTGTAATCCTCACGTTTTGAATCCAAGCTTGTCTTATGACTTGCAGTTATGGATTGAAGGTTTTTGTCCCCTCTAAATCCCTGTGTTGAAATCCTAACCCCTGATGTGATGGCATCAGAAGAGGCCATTGGGATGAACACAGATGACGAGGGAGGAACCCTCATGAAGGGAAGAGGCCTCAAGGAGTCCATTATCCCTCTTCCATGTGAAGATACGAGGAGAAAGTTTTCTGCAACCCAGAAAGCGTTCCTCACTAGCCCCCGATCATGCTGGCAGCCCTAACTCAGCCTCTCAGCCTCTCGTGCTTTGAGAAATACATTTCTTACTTATAATATGCCTTCCCTACAGTGTTTTGAAGCCTGAGATAAGATACTTTCAGAGTTGAATAGAGCCCAAAATATTACTGTGTCAATCCTTGCTTGGACTTTGAGAAGCGTTCTCTTCTACTTCTGAGCCCTTAGGAATCCTAAATTCTCAGGTCAGAATTCTAGATGAGACCATATGAAAAGAAAATATGAAGATCTCATGGGGAGAGGATGACCCTAGAGATTACATGGGGCAGAACTGAAAATCCAGACATGATTCCAACCTAGCTCCCCTAGCCAGCCTTCAACCACTTGAACTTTCTTAGCTGAGGCACTTGACTCAAGACTAAGCAAGTCATGGCAGACTCCCCAGCCCCATCAGCCATCAAGGCAAGAACAGATAAGTCTACTGCCCCACATGAAATCAGAGAAAAGTAAATGATTGCTATTTTAAGGTATAAAGGTTTGGGGGTCATCTTTTTACATAGAAGAAGATAAAAAACAAATTGATACCAAAAGAAGTGTGCTGCAGTAATAGAAAATCAAAATATGAACCACTGTCTTTAGGATCAAGAAGGAGGTGTGGACCTAAAGAACATTGAGAAGGCCACAAGCAGCACTAGAGGAAAAAAGACCTTAATATCATGTGGCGACAGAAAGATTAGTGAAACTGCCACCTGCAGCCCTGTGGTAGATGAAAAGTGTGTGCATCTGGCTAAGGACACTCCCAGGGAGGATGGTGAAAGTACCAGTTGGCTTCTTTCCTCTGTCTAGATGATAAAGCAAAAAGTGGAATGAGCTAAAGGAGGAACCCTTAAGGTTTTTCTCAAGTTTATCTCAGTCCATTCTAGTTCAAATGCAACATCTTACACAGTGTTGTTGGTTTGTTTGAGGGGGAATGAAAGTAAGCAGTGGGAAACTGCCCAGGGAGAAAACCCTGCAACAAAAATTAAAGGAGAGAGTTTCAGAAGTTATGCATGCATTAGCATCACTGTATCTTAATAAGGAAAGGGACTTTGCAGATCTTCTAGCTTTTTTGGAAACAGGTCCATTTTACCCATTTGGCACATTAGAAACTAGTACAAAACAAAGGAAACAATGGGCCAGAGTGTCATACAAGCTGATAAGTGACAGAACTAAAAATAAAATCAAGTTCTCCTGACATCTTTCTTGCCACACAGTGTTGACGCCTTTTTCCCTTAGCAAAGTGAGACAGGCTCCTGGTAGAGATATCTGAAGGCTTGACTCTCAGAATGAATCCAGGCTACTTGGCAGTGTCACAGGGAGAAATAATCTAATGGGCTGAAATGAAGAGAGGAAAATAGTTCTCAGCAAGTGGCATCAACTTATTTGGTATTTTTTCTCTCCTTTTATTGTTATAGACATGTTAATGGCAAATCTGAGAAGGTTCTTTTGTGAATCAGGTTATGGCTACAATTGTTCAAAAAAGCTCATTAGCAATTTATGAAGAGCAGCAAAACTCATTTTCCCTTAATGTGAAATCACTTCAGCCTGTCACCAGAGGAAGAATTGTTGAGAAGTGAATGGAGCACATACAGATCCATTCTTTCTTTAACAAAAAAGAAAAAAAGAAGTCATCCAAAGGAAACTATCTTGCAGTAATCAGGTACGTGTAAGACTCCGTCAGAGTTAAGTCCCAGTTAAAATGATTTTCTGAATTGGGCTACTTTTCTCATTTGCCTACTGTGGGCACCACTCAGGTAGACTTCATAAACCTGAATTCTCTATCTATTAGAGAGCAACAGGGTCTCTTTGCCTTAGAATTTCATTAGAATGACAAAAGGATTTGTTGGGAATGGCCGACTGCACTCTGAAAAAGAGGTACACGGAATTTATGATGCTCACATTCTGTACAGCCAATAATAAATTGGCTGAGGTGGGTTCTTCCGCCTTAAGAAATAAGAAAGAATTGTTACCCAGTGTGGCTGACAGAATAGGTCTGTGCTGGGTGAGACTATTTTTCTGTGGTCTGTGTGTGGGTTCCTTGTAGGTTTATCTCATGCTCTCTCATTTGATTGCTAGGATATCTAGAGTAAGACCTAGAGTCTTTCAAACTCTTACCTTTCATACCAATGCACTTGGCTGAGGTTCATAATTCAGGTCTTAAGTCTTCACCTAAAATTTTCTGTGTTGCAAATTTCTGACTGTCTACTCAATCCATTAACCCCAGGAGCGGTTGTGTGGCACTATAGCTTTCTGATTGTTCTAGGAATGTCATGTCTGCATTTCCTCTGCCACAATCATCATTGTTCTGACCTCTGTTTCTTCTTCTTTTTTTTTTTTTTTTTTTTTTGTCTTTTCTTGGGCCGCACACAAGGCTTATGGAGGTTCCCAGGCTAGGGGTCCAATTGAAGCTGTTGCCGCCGGCCTACACCACAGCCACAGCAACGTGGGATCCGAGCCGCATCTGCAACCTACACCACAGCTCATGGCAACGCTGGATCCTTAACCCACTGAGCAAGGCCAGGGATCGAACCTGCAACCTCATGGTTCCTAGTCGGATTCATTAACCACTGAGCCACAACGGGAACTCCTGACCTCTGTTTCTTAATAAATAAACAACTTTTTGTATCCTCAGAGGAGGATTGCTCTGGTCTGCATATCAGCAAAACTACATACATCAATTTGATCTTCATAAAGGAACCACTATATAAATGTAAAAAGAAAATTAAGGTTTATGTTAAAGTCATTATTAATATTTTATAGAATAAAATAAAAATGCATATTTAAAAGGATAACTACAGACTTAATAAAAAGCATTTCATTTAAAATGACACATTAACTCCTTTAACCACTGAGAAATTTCCATGAAAAAATGAGAACCATCACAACGATAACAACCAATACTTTTCAATGGTTAAAATTCATATAACGTTTAAATCCTGTGGCTTTCAATAAAAAATAATATTGCTCACTGCTATATTTGTGAGTGATGGGCAGATAGATTTAGTACCTGACGGTTTGTGTTTTTGTTCATATCTATGAAAATTCATTTGATTGAATACTTCTAAGTGAGGATGCATCAGCATCTTAATATCTCACAAGGCCATGTGATTGGACTCTGCATAGCAGTACTCAGATGCTAGTGCCTAAGATGTTTGTTCCAGTATAACCACTACTCCTCCTAGATATTTGTTGAAGATACAGGTACTTGTGTTTGTTCCTTTGGGTTGTTATAACAAAACACCACAGACTGGGTAGCTTATGAATATTAGGAGTTTATTTCTTACAATTCCAAGGGCTTCAAGTCTAAGATCAGGGTGCTGCCAGATTTAGGTGAGGGTCTTCTTCCTGGTCCTAGACATCTCATTGCATGCTTACATGGAGGAAGAGGTCGGAGGCTTCTGGAGCCCCTGTTATAAGAGCACTAATCCCATTAATAAGGGTTCTGCCCTCTTTACCAAATCACCTTTGGGATTTCAGCATCACCTTTGGTAATTAGGATTTCAACATATGAATTTGGGGCAGTCACAAAACATTCTGTTCATAGCAGTACCACACATCTGCATAGGAACTTTTAGGAATCTGCCACCAAGAGAAAAAATAAGAATGACTGTCAAGCTAGAATCCAGAAATTCCAAGAAATAAATTTTTATCCCAAGACTTAAGAGAGATCATTTTTTGAAATAATATGATAAATGATATCCTACACTTGTTTCTCGACTTCAATTTTAAGCCATTGAATGGTTACGGAAAGTAGTAAAACCATATAGTAATACATATATATTTTTTATTTTTTTGGCCATGCCCATGTCATATGGGAGTTCCTAGGCCAGAGATCAAAACCACACCACAGCAGTGACAACACTGGGTCCTTAACCACCAGGTCCCCAGAGGATTCCTAGAAAGACATTTCATGTAGTACTTGTTGGGTATTTCATTTTATAGTTAAGGTTCTATGGCCTAGACAGACAAAACCCTTGTCTGCTAGCCAAAGCATTAGAGTAGTGAACACCTGGAGGTCTTCCTCTAACTTCAGCTCTTCTTTCAACTTTCTCACTTGAGCTCAAATCTCTAGTTGGGCATTCGTGGCCACAGAACCCTCCCATAGCAGAGGACAGCCCACTGAAGCAGCCATTTGTTTTGAGTCTTTGCTGCAATGTGATATGTGTGGTTCCTCAAATACATGTATTAAAGCAGCCAGCATTCTCACAATGTCCCCATTCTCCCATGGCCATCCACAACCATTGAAACAGATAGGCTGCTTCTCCAGACAGAGAGGTGAATGGCAACCCAGGATTTCTCCTGCAGGTGCCTCTTTCCCAAGACCCATTTCTTGGGTCTCTTGACTGGCTCGCCAGTATTTGGTGACCAACCTCAGGTGAAAATCTGAAAATGGATGCCTTACACAGAGGGCAAAGGTGAGATGGAAGAAAGGAGCAGACCTCTCCAGATTGATAGGTGGCAGGTTTAGTGAGCAAGGGAATTTACATCCAAGGTTCATCTTGGGCGGCTGCAAGAAATCTCCACATCTGCCTCGGAGAATCTTAAAAGCTTATGGAGAAGCTTTTAGGCAGATCAGCCACAAGATGGTCTCAAGGACACCTTACTCTCTGAAGGCTACACCCTTGAAAAGGCTCTAGCTATGGGAATACTAGATAGAATGTATACTCCAAGGATGGAGGGAGCTTCTGATTGCCTGGGTCCAATTTACAAGTCAACTGGCCATCAGCGCCCTTTGAATGACCTGCTCCACCATTACCACAATCCTGCTACCCAGAAGTGGAGATGAAATAGAGATATTTTTATCTCTTGGTGAATGACGTTCCAAATATTTCTCTATTTAGACTTATGGATAGGTATATAAATAAATAAAATGGTAAACCGATACAAGTGACTTTATATAAGTGGGTTTCTGAATCACACTGTACTGTGTTTATTTTTAGAATTTTTTTTTCTTTTTAGGCCACGCCTGTGGCGTATGGAAGTTCCCAGGCTGGGAGTCGAATTGGAGCTATAGCTGCTGGACAACACCACAGCCACAGCAAAGCAGGATCTGAGCCACATCTACAACCCACACTGCAGCTCACAGCAATGCTGGATCCTGAACCCACTGAGCAGACCCATATCCTCATGGATACTAGTCAGTTTAATTACCACTGAGCCACAATGGGGACTCCCTATTTTTAGAATATTTAACTTCATGGACTAAAATGAACCATAAGTAAAATTACAGGATAAGTAAGTTTTACTGAAATAGTCCGTCATGAGAGATTTAAATGCTAAAGCAGATTTCTAAATTGAAAACAAGACAAAAACAAAAAAGAAAATAATACTAAAATAAGGTCAGAGTTTAGGTTCTGTTTTTCTAGGATTCAACTTTAAATAGTTGTCTCTTCAAATCCTTATTTAAGGAAGTACATGCAATTTTTACTTCTGCTTTTCATATGGACTGATATTTTTGGCTGTGCTATTAAACGTATGCCACCAATGATTTAAAAATCCATTATTTCAGGAGTTCCCGTTGTGGCGCAGTGGTTAACGAATCCGACTAGGAACCATGAGGTTGCGGGTTCGGTCCCTGCCCTTGCTCAGTGGGTTAAGGATCTGGCGTTGCCGTGAGCTATGATGTAGGTTGCAGACGCAGCTCGGATCCTGCGTTGCTGTGGCTCTGGCGTAGGCCGGTGGCTACAGCTTCGATTCGACCCCAAGCCTGGGAACCTCCATATGCCGCAGAAGCGGCCCAAAGAAATAGCAAAAAGACAAAAAAAAAATCCAATATTTCCTTAATTATAATTTTTTTTTGTCTTTTGTCTTTTTTGTTGTTGTTGTTGTTGTTGCTATTTCTTGGGCCGCTCCCACAGCATATGGAGGTTCCCAGGCTAGGGGTCTAATCGGAGCTGTAGCCACAGGCCTACACCAGAGCCACAGCAACGCGGGATCCGAGCTGCGTCTGCAACCTACACCACAGCTCATGGCAACGCCGGATCGTTAACCCACTGAGCAAGGGCAGGGACCGAACCCGCAACCTCATGGTTCCTAGTCGGATTCGTTAACCACTGCACCACGACGGGAACTCCATTTCCTTAATTATAATTTACACAAACTTTGTTCTATTTTATTTCCACAATTATTGTTAGTTTTCAGTATCATTCATTTTACTAAATCTACACATTTTTGGTCCTTTATTTAATATTTGACTGACTTGACTATCTCTCATCATTCAGTAAGATTTTAAAGTAAAGCTCATGGGTGTTTTATCCCATTACATTTGCAAGAACACATGACTGGCTTCAGAAGTCTAGGGTCACATTTCTTTCTGTCAGAATTTGTTGTCATTGCTTCATTGCCTTTTGGCATTGAGCGTTGCTGTGGAGAGGTCTCCACTCCAGCGGCATTCATTTTTATCAAATTTGGAAGCTTTTTCTAAGAATATGCTAAACTTCCAGCTCTTCTTACTAGATATTTTACTTTAGCCATTGTATTTCTTAATTTTCAAATACTCTTGTTTTTCATAGATTCATCTACCTCTGAGCTGTATGGATGCCATAGATTTTTCTCTCTGAAGATAACTTCCAAATATGATACACAGTTTCCTTCTTTCCCTGATGTGGCATCTTTTATTATGAGTTTATTTATAACTATTAACATGGTTGTCAAACCTTGTCTATCTATTCATATTTTACAGGAGGGAACCACAACAGTTATTGGAGGTGGGAGGTTACCTGTCTGCTGGTGGATCTCTTTTTCACTGTAGAAATTACCAGATGGCTTTAAAATTGAGTAACCATGAATGTTAGTTTTTTGGCATTGCTACCTTTAGCATGGACCACCAGCATGTGGAAGATTGAGAGTGGATGACAGTTAAGTCAGTACAGGATACACCCTTCTGTTTTGCAGTCTAGTAACTCACTCCTGTGCCCTGTGAATTGTATCCCCAAGTCTGGCACTTCCCTTATTAAATTCCTCCAGAAAATAAATATCTAATTCTATTCATGGTTCTGAAAAGAATAGGCCATTGACATGTGGGGGTGTAGGTAGGAAACAGGACAACTTTATGCCATTTAGGTGGACTTTCCCTCCAACCACCACCAACTACTGTCAGGCTAGTGCCTCCTTTCTAAGCTTTATTGATTCAACAGGGCTTACCAGCTTGTCTCTCGCTGGAGTGTACATGATTGAGATTGATTGCTCTCTGATTAGCTAAATTAATTATGATTTCCTCATCAGTGTCCTCTAATCATAAATTACAGATTGAGACTTCAGCTCTCTCTGGCTGTCTTGTTATTTTCTGCAGTTTTTGAGGGTAGGGAAAAAAATCCAAAATTCTTTGCCATCTTAAAGTCAGAAATTCGTATTTGTTCTACTGTTTTCCTTGGAAACATCAAGTTTATGGTATTCATTTCATGTCGTGATTTGCCATCTCTTCCATTTTGCAATTTGTGGAAGGCAGAATGCTAAAATCATCTCCAAGATTCCCACCCCCTGGTAAACATGCCTTTAGTAAAGGCAGGCAGGTCCTATGAATATGAGCTTTAAGGAGTCTTATATAACTTACCATAATCATGGAAGTAACTATGTATCATGTTTATCTAAAATGTGGCACAGATGATCCTAACTACAAAACAGCAACAGATCACTGCCAAGGAGACTTGTGGTTCCCAGCGGGGAGGGAGGAGGGAGTGGAATGGATGAGCAATTTGGTGTTTTGGGATGCAAACTGTTATATCTAGAATGGATGGGCAATGGGGCCCTACTGTACAGCATAAGGAACTATGTGTGATTGTGTCAATTTGTTGTAGGAAAGAAATTGAAGAAACATTGTAAATCAACTATACTTTAAAAAAAAAAAAAAAAGACTGCAGCAGGTTGAGGGAGACTCTCTTGCTGTCTTTGAGTAAAGAACTATGTTGTGAGACAGGACAGACTCAAAGACCTGAGAGTACCCCTGGCTAACAGCCAGAGAGAAAGCAAGGGACCTCTGTTTTACAATGTAAGGGATTGAATTCTGCCAATAATTGTTTGCGAACCACAGCTACTGTGTTTGCGGTAATTAGTTGTGCACTCATAGAAAGTGAATGCTTGATCTTGCACACACGTGTGTGTGTGTGTTTCCACTTTAACTTGTTATTATACCCCATGTCAGGGCTGTTTCTTACTGAATTTATTGTATTTCTTGCAGATTGCTCATGTGACTTTCATAATATTCTGGTTTTGCTCTTTTTTCAAACTTACAATTTTTCAATTGTTTTATAATTTCTTTTTTTAAACCACATACCTCTTTTTCTTCCAATTTGTTGGTATAATTATCTTTCATATCCCTGTGCCATGAAGGAGTATATTCATGATTTTTTTCTTTGTATCTAAAATTACTTCCTTTTGGAATGTGTATTGTTCACTAGCTTTTTGATTATGTTCCTTCCCTCCTTCTCATCGCCACCCATCCCCCTCTATCTCCCCACTGCTTTCCCCACCCCCAGTATTTCAAAATGCTAGCATTTTTCTGACTTCAGCTTGTCTTTAATAAAGTAAACTATTTAAAGATAATGTCTGACGTGGTAGTGGTAGTACAGGAGTTGGGCAAGTCCAGAGCTTTAATTAAGGTACTGTGAGGTTTTTTTTTTGGTTTTTTTCTTTAGTAAGGTAGTTTTCATCAGTACAAAACAGTCTATTTTCGCCCATGATTATACATCTCATCTAAATGTTGGTATTTGATTGTTTAATACTCTCACTTCCAACCAAAAAGATTTGTTGCTGTCGAATAAAAGTAGCATGCATTTTCTAATTTTTGTTCATTAGACACTATTATTTCCTCCATCTGGAGGCCTTGATGTGTGCATTAATAGTATGTAAAAGTAATGGGTTTTTTTATTTATTTTTTTTCTTTCCAAGTTTTTAATTATCTTATATAAAGAGTAAATCTTTGACATATTTGAGGATTTTATACCAAAAAAAAAAATTGAAGGAAAAACTTTCCTTCATTTCTTTGGACACACTGATTCATCTTTTTAGCTGATCTCTGAAGGAATCCATGATAAAATACTTGTTATTTTCACCCACGCAGCGTAATTTAAATTCCAGTCACAGAGGCTTGTAAAACAAATTTATGTAACCACAATGGGAAACAATCTTCCCGGTGGTATAACTAAACTAATAAAGTAATTATGGCAAGGATGAGCAGTTATAGTACAAACCGTGTTAACTCAATTCACATGTGTAAAACCATAGAGGCAAGAGGAATGTACAAGGTAGATACAATCAGAGGAATGAGAGGATCCTGGGGGTTTCCACACCCTTCCGTAGAGAGACATTATCTGCCCACTTCACAAGAAGCCCACCATGGAAATACCTTTTTTGACTCACTGTGATTAAATATTTTAAAATATCCTGTACCAAAGTTCTATGTTCTTTTATAAGGTACTAAAATTCTAGCACAAAGAAGGAGTATGTTCGTCAGCAATATTTACAAATGATTTATAGATTTATTTGCATAAGATCTAATTAGGGAATATTTTATGTTGTATTAGCTAACCTACGAATGCCTCCATACTTAGTCAACCCCCAAGGTCTGATCCATTTAACAACTTTCGACAAATATTTATTGAAGGGCCCTCGTGTTTCAGGGATAGAATTAGTTGTTAGCGATACAAAATGAATAAATATCAGTCCTTGCATTAAAAATACGTAGTCTTTCAGGCTCAAAGTAATAGGGTCACATAGTCTTTAGAATCCATTTATTTACTCATCATTTTATTCAGTAATTATTGGCTACCTACTACATGCAAGTTACTGTCTCTATTTTTTGATATATGCACAATTTGTATATACTATATGCATGTTTCATATATCTATTTTAAAAACCTACATTTATTCTTTGATAGTATATAAGGATTATTTGCACTATTAATTTTTGAAGTCACCGCTATTATCCATGCATTGCCAATGCTTATGCATAATGTTCTTGTGGAACGTTTAAAAGCTGCTTCTGTTATACCCATATGCATTGCTGATCCTTCAAAGCACAGTTTAGAAGTCATATTGTGAGCGCCATCATCCTAATTCCTAATTAGATGATGTATACATGTATAATCTCTTTCTCCTTCAAATGCTTATAGCATTTCTCAGAGTCTCCGACAGTCTGCCTTGTGTTAGAGTGTGTGCTGTACATGTCATCACCATCAGCACCATCAGCAAAAATGATACCACCAAGTCAGCATCCCCCAGAGGCTAACACATGGCATATTTGAAGGGGAGGGCTCATACCTGATTATTTTTATGTTCCTGAAATTGGGGATCATTTCTGGCACCAGTAGAACCTCTTAAATGCTTTTGTATATAAATTTTGTATGTCTTTACTGTTGAATTTATACTGCTTTTCAAAATACTTAACAATCCTTAATAACAAAGTTGAAATGCATTAAAAATATATCTATTTGATTATCCCTCACATTTCCTCTTAGCTCCTCTCAGAGAAAATATATCTGGTGAGTACACAACTAGATTTATCTAATGTGGCATTTTGGGACCACAAAAATAAAGCGTAAGGATGCTTAGTTATTATATAATATCATAAAACTCTACAAAAATACATTACCTCAGAAATTTTTTGATGAGTTGGATAAATTTAAAATTGATGTATAACTGTTTTGTATAACTACATTATTTGTAAATTTCTCATTCATAATATTAATTAGTATAATTATTGTACATTCAAAAAAGCCTAAAATCTATCTCTCTCTCCATAATATAAATTATTGGATGAGAAACCTTTAATTTCAAAGCAGATTCATGGACTAGTAGGGCTGAAAGTGATTCTGGAGATCAATCTGTATAGTATAGTCTTCTGCTAAAGAGAAATAGCAGCTCAGGAAGTTTTGAAGTAAAGTGATGAGGTAATGAACATTTTAGAGTCACCCACAGTTCAACTTTAGCTCCAAAATATCATAATAGCACATGAAACCATGAACATTCAGTGCCAAGATAACCAAATTCTTGACATTTTTTGTTGTGATTTCTTTTTTAAAAAACAAAGATACAGATTTTGTTTAAAATTTCAAATTAAAAAATGAAAGCAAACATTAAGAAGAAACCAATATAATGGAATTTTAGAAATATTTCATTATATATACATTATATATATATGATTGATCACACACATATATGATTGATCACACACACATATATATATAATTGATCACATGCTATTAATGGAAGAGTTACATATTTTAGCATATTCCTCCATCCCAGGAATATGGAGGAAAAAGTGCTGTTCTGTTTATTTTCATAATTAAACATATGAGTAGCAATCAACTTTTTATTAAATGGTACTGTAGTCCTACACAGAATTTTTCCCTACTGAAAATATGGTTCTAATTCCAGAATTATGGAAGAATCATTCCTCTACAGTCTAACCATTCTTTTCCTCTATGTCAGACCATTTAGTGGGAAAAAGTAGGACACAACTTAAAAGTCAGGATCTACTTTGTAGTAGCCACCAGATTTTGATAAGTAATATTTCTTCTATGATATCTTCTGTATAAATAGTTCAAATTTCTTTCAGATTTAGATCTTTTCACAAAAATAGATTTATTAAAGTTTTTCAAACATATAATTCATTTTTAAACTGTAAATTCCAAAAATTATTTTGGAATTGAGAAAAGTATTGTTATCATAAGGCTTATTTTTCTTTAGAGACAATTTCAATGTACACAGTAAATGATTCCAGTTTCTTAATTAATATAATGTTATTATTCAGGACTTATCAACTTTCTCAGTCTTTTAATAATTTGAAAAGATTTTTTATTTTGTATAATTTCCTGTAATACAGAAATTTGACTACACAGAAAATCTCCACTTTGATGTTCTTGCCAGTCTTCAACCACTTAAAACAGATCAAAAGAAAAAAAAAAAAGCATACGAAAATTTATTATATTTCTTTGTTCTGAATTTCTTGAGCAGTGAACATACAATAGCATTTGCTTATTAAATTAATTTTATAATTCTTTTTTTTTTGTCTTTTGTCTTTTTGTTGTTGTTGTTGTTGTTGTTGCTATTTCTTGGGCCGCTCCCGCAGCATATGGAGGTTCCCAGTCCAGTCGGAGCTGTAGCCACCGGCCTACGCCAGAGCCACAGCAACGCGGGATCCGAGCCGCGTCTGCAACCTACACCACAGCTCACGGCAACGCCGGATCGTTAACCCACTGAGCAAGGGCAGGGACCGAACCCGCAACCTCATGGTTCCTAGTCGGATTCGTTAACCACTGCGCCACGACGGGAACTCCTAATTTTATAATTCTTATACATATGGGCCACTGTAACAGGTAGGTAACATTCAAGGAAACAGACATGGTCTCTCCAGTCTTAAAAATATAAAACTATAAATATAAATTTCTTAAAAATTTAAATATATACATTCAACAAAACGTGTATATTTAACTAATTTGTGTGTGTATAATGTTAACTAATTCTTTGCGATGATAGACCAAATATAAATGATTTGATCTCAAAAAAAGTTCACTTCTAGTTTGCGTGATCTTATTGAAATCATCCTCAAAAAATGGGGGGGGGAAAGATACTATAAGATACTTTGTTACAATGGTAACAAAGCAAAGTTCAGACCTTAAGTCTCATTTTTGAGTTACATTATAGAAGCAATAAAATAATATTTATGTTTACCTAAAATGATTTCAGTTTTTATAAGTATTGCCTAGTTTTATAAGTATTTCAGTTTTATAAGTATTGCCTAGTTTGTGAACACCCAATGATAATGAAATCTATCAACCCTATTTTGGCAATTGGTTGTGTTTAGATAAAATACATATGACATGGATCTATTAAACATGTCCTTTTTAGAAATTTTTATGTTTTTTTTCCTAGCAGTTTCTGTTTAGTTTCTCATTCTACTAAAATAATTTTTAGCTTTATTTTCTGTACTTTATATTCTTTTAAATGGATATTTTACTTATGAAACTATGGAAAAACAGATTTTTTGAGGCACCCTACACAAATAATTTTTAATAATTTTTTTTAAGCTTGCAGGAAATGAAGGGATGCTCCAGGGAAAAAAATAATTATAAATTGAAACTGGAGTGAGGAGCAAGTGTAGATGAAATCAGGGGATCGAACTGAAAACAAATGCCAATTATCAGCATTATAATCTGGAAATTAAGCCTTTGGACAGCGGTAAATTATAGACGCTGTTGTTCCAAATCTCAGATTAATTCAAGGACACTGAAAAAAAAAAATATCCAAGTTGTTGTGACCTTCATTTACCAGTTATAGCCAATTTAGGCTTCAGAGTTTTCAACGAATTAAAGAATGAAAAAGAGGAGTTCCCGTCGTGGCGCAGTGGTTAACGAATCCGACCAGGAACCATGAGGTTGCGGGTTCGATCCCTGCCCTTGCTCAGTGGGTTAACGATCCGGCGTTGCCGTGCGCTGTGGTGTAGATGGCAGACGCGGCTCGGATCCCGCGTTGCTGTGGCTCTGGCGTATGCCGGGGGCTACAGCTCCGATTCAACCCCTAGCCTGGGAACCTCCATATGCTGCGGGAGCAGCCCAAGAAATAACAACAACAACAACAACAAAAAGACACAAGAACGAAAAAGAAAAATCTTCAACTACTTTATATGAAATAACATATTTAAACAGGCAAAATGTTAAAGAAATAACAAATCAAAACAGGTAAATCAAAAATGAATGACCAATATATTTAAATAAGCAAAAGACATTACGGATTAGAGTAATCAGAAGCTGATTAAATAATTTTTCAAATATTTTTTAAAGAAGTAAAATATAAAGATAAAGAGATTACAAGAAAGCTATTGAAAATAACAAAATGAATTTTTGTAAATAGTCATATACAAATTTAGAAATAAAATCTATTTTTATAATATATAAGTGGTATAATAGGAAAGTAATTTTTTAAAAGGAAACACAATCTGATTCTTTAAAAAAATCGGTGAAAGTGATAAATCTCTACCTAGGCTAATGAAGAAAAAAAAGAAGACACAAATGGCCAATATCAGAAATGAAAGACTAAACATTACTACTGATTCCATGGGTTATAAAGATAATAAATGAACCATAAGGGATAATAAAAGTTAATAAAGGAATAATATGAATAAAACTATGGCCATAAATATTACAGTATAGGTGAACTGGATCAATTATTTGATAGATGCAAACTGTTAAAACTAACAGGAAGATAAATAGATTATTTAGAGAGATATATATATTTGAATCAATAATTAAGAACCTTCTAAAAAAGAAAGCCTGAGAATCAGATGGTTTCACGAGTGAATTGCTTTGGTGTGAATGTTTCTGTCCCTGAAAAATTCATTTGTTGACACTATACCCCAAGGTGATAGAGTAATTTTAACAGGGAGTGTGATCTTTAAAGTGACTACGCAATTGCCCCAAAGACAGTGGGCAATTGCAGTGTTACAATGTTTAAAACAGGAAGGTTTTCTTTATATTTAACTGGGAAATTTAAGAATATTTGGCCTTCAATGTTAAAAGCAAAAATAGTGGTTAAAACTTAACATAATACCTTCTATGAATTGGAAATGTCTAAGTATTTTACCTATGCTATAACTTATTCATCCCCAAAATCACCACAGGAGGCAGGGGACTACAATTATCCTTCTTTTACAAATGAGGAAACTGAGGTACAAGGCGATTTCCCAGTTTGCACTGTTAGGAAATGGCAGGGCATGGATGCAAACTTGGGCAGGTGGCTTACAAATACAAATTCTTAAACACCCCAGAGAGGATGGGGCTGTACAGGAAGACAATGTCAGGTAGAGAAAACCAAGAATGTTGTGTTTTAAGCACATGAACTGATATGTATAAATTCTCTTTCACATAGTTGATAGTTACTAAATATTCATTGACTTACATTGAAAATGACATTTCTGTCATTTTTCTGATTTGGCGTAAGAAACAGGCAAATCCAGCATGTGTTCAGTCTATCACACAAATAAAAGCAGACATTAGGGAAATTAAGCCCATAGAAAGCAGAGAATGTCTTTTTGTTGCCTTTACACAAATGAATGACAACTTGGCAGAGTGTAAAATTCTTGGAACACAAAGTTTTTCTCTAAAATCTCTATATACATTGTCAAAATCTGGCATTGGATTTCCTGACCAATTTTTCATCCTTTAAAAATATTCTGTTTGCTTGCAGTTTCCTTTTTCCTGATGCAAAAATGTTCTTTGTGTTTTTGTAAGTGTAAGGGTATCTCTATGTTTAAGAAAAATCTGTGCATTATTTTCTGCTTGAAATGTTAACAACTAAGAGGGGAATATTACAATTTCCAAGATTAACTGGGTTTTGTGACATTTCTCTTTACCTAATCCTAGATTATTAGAAAATAAAAATTCATCAGTATTGCTCAAACATCAGTTAGTTGTATGTTCGATACATTGTCAGTACAGTATTAATTGCCTAGTCCATGCTGTTTTGTGTTTTCCCTTATATTTTATGATATAAATATTGCCACTTAAACTTACTGTTTTGCTTAGGATAGCATTGTTCCAGTATTTTTATTTCATTGTATGACTATTTTCTTTTAGCTGCATCTAATGAAATCAGTATAGAGTTTCAGGTTAGGATTGTCTTTTTGACAGGCTTTATCAAATGCTCCCAGACTGTCTTCTCAGTGCATTAAGAACAGGGAAGCAGAAAGCCAGTAATACAGGAAACAATCGATAACCAGTTAAATTTGGGTATATCAGATTAGTGAATGCTCTTTACTTAGCCTAAGGATATGATTTTGCTGGTGTTGAACTTGGCTCTTTGTAGATATTTCCTTAAATAGAAAAAAATAAGTGCATAATTAGCTTGCATTAAAAAATCCTTCTGGAATGATGATATAAGCTAAAGCATAACAGGTCTGTGACATAGCAAAAATTAAACATGTTAGAATCAGTAAGATTATCTTTGCACAGACAGCATTAATACAAGCTGTGCATTTCCTTTAGGGACTCAGGTACCTTGGGAGGCAAAACTGGAACAAGTCAAGTATGTTTCTCCTCTCTGCAGCCATACAATTTAACCTGCGTGTCTATATATTTTTTTGTTTAATAAATCTGGATGTTAATCTAAACTAGAAATAGCAATTTTTGGACTCATTCATATTTTGGCCTAATCATCTTTTTATACCAGATGTTCAACCAAGAAAAGTGGCCTGTTTATCTGGGTATCAATAAAAAAGTAAAAGAAGGACATCATTTCCTTAGCTCTCCACCTACTTCCTGCTCACCATTGTACATCAGTTAGATCACTTTTTTTTTCTTTAATGTTTAAAATTTTATTGTGGTACAATTGATTGGCAATATTGTTTTAGCTTCAGGTTTACAGCAAAGTAAATACAAGTATCACAGTATCTCAAGAATACATGCATTCTTTTTTTTCCCATATAACTTTTTCCAGAATATTGAGTAGACCTCCCTGTGCTATAGAGTAGGTCCTTGTTAGATCCCCTTATAATTCAGGAATTATTTTTCTCAAGAGTGAAGGAATTAACCATGTATGTGTGTTTAAACTTCCTCAAGACAGTTTTTCATTGCTTGATTCCACACTTGAGTTGTGGGCTGGTTTAAAGCAAGTGTGGCGAGGGACACGTGACTGCAGGATTTACGGTCACAACTTTTACTTGGACATGTTAACACAGTAAGAAACTTTACTCAGAATGGTTGAAATAATGTTATATTCTTCAGGTAACTTTAAGGGAAATGTGCTGATAAGTTCATCTTCTCCATAAAATAGCTAGGAAAATAAAGGATCACACAGTTAAGTTACTTGTCCAAGATTTGGCTGAATTAAGTGACCAGATTGGGAGTACAATTCATATGAAAGAGCTCTGACTGAAATGTTTGTCACTCCATTAACCTCTAAGCTCAATTCTCCTAATCTGGTTGATGAAGTGGTTTCTCCTTTAATGTAAAACTACTTAAAAGTGTGATCAGCTCTTAAAAGCAGGAAACCCTCCTTTGATCAAGGAAATTTCTTCTGAAAATTGTAATACATTTATTACATTGTGCCGTATTTTTTCTTACTTTCTCTTTTACTATACATAATACATATATCCCTTCATCACATGGCATCAAATTACCTTATAACTGAATAATTTTGTTATTTGGATAACTTAATTCCTTAATATATTTATGGCTGCTGTTTATAGGTTAGTTATTTATATTGTGATTTATAGTTAATATATATATTTCAAATCCATTTCTAAAGCAAAAACTTATTAGCAACTTTTTAGAAGTTACATACAAAATTTTGATTTTTAGATGTTTATTGCATCTACATGTATATGCTATATGCTGGCCCACATATTACTGTCTGTGTATACTCATATACGTGAATACTCAAAGACATCAAATCAAAAAACAAATAAAAATTTCAACATTGCAGTAATTATATCAGGCACAGTAACATTCTACCAGATGTCATCTTCTGTATGACACATGTAAATATCAACATTATTCTTGTGTTTCGGTCTTATTGGGTGAGTGCCATGTATCTATTTTGTTCATGTTAAATTCAGAAAAGTTAATTAACTTGCTTGATGTCACATAGCAAAAATATGCTATTGTAGAGATTCAAAGTCAATCTTACTTGACTGCTTGGTTCTACACTGTTCTCATTTCGCTACCCTCCAAGGGCATAGACTTTGTTGTTGCATCTTAGTAAAATATGAATAGGGCACCAAGAAGTATAAAGCATAGCAATGAGTGCTTTGTGACGATTCACTCAACTCTTTAATAATTTCATCTCGAGAATATCTATGCTAGAGTTAAAGCAAATTATCTCTACTTTAAAACAGAATCACTTTTTCAACAACTGTTGGAATTTTATTTTTGTACCTTCCTATGATCCAGAGTAATAAATGAGTTAGATCAGAAAGATGAGTCCATTTGTAGAAAAGCATATAGATCTACTTCTGACATTATCTCCCAAGAACAAATGTTTCCATGTTTCTTTACACCAGCAAAACAAATGCATGAAAAAAGAATGTGCCTGATCTTGAATATCAATCTTGGTGATTAAATCTTAGATATGAATGAGTGGTGAAACAGTACAAAAGCAGGGACCCTGAAAAACCACCAGGAAATGCCTAAGATGGTGAAGGGATGGAGAACCCCACCTAGAGGTAGAATTATAGAAAAAAATGGGATATCTGCGTGTGCTTTTGACTCAGGGAAGGCATTAGATACAATTCTAAATCTATGAATGGTTGTCCCATGCATTCAAAAATGCCATGTGCTATGCCGTCCCCTAAATCTCACATGGAGAGCTATTATAGGAAGCAAGTGTTTATAATATTATAAAGAACAATGAGCAATCTCTGCTCTGTGATATGGTCAAAGAGAAGGCGAATAAACAAAGTCAACCAGAATTACGTATCCAAGATGCCGTATTCTTTAAAGAGCTGCATTTGTGTGTGTTTCTAATTTTTAATTCCCTTCTAACTCTGATAGTCTGTATTTTAAAGACTGGAGACTTTTCCACTTTTATTTTCTTTCCATATTCATCCACAAGTTGCAAAATAGGGACTTATAGTATTAGGCAGTCAGATTAGAGTGTATACCTTTAAATTCAAATCCTGAGACTTTCCTAGACTTTTTAACACATGAGAAACACTGATTCTAAACCATCAGAAATTACCTCTAGTATTTTGGGGAGAATAGGACAGATATGTATGTTAACTGTTTTGGCAAATGTAAGTTAAAGGTGTGTTGAGAAAATAGAAATATAATTTTGACCTGTAGTCTGAACTTTAAACTAGTTAGAAACTAATGTCTGGTTAAAACAACTTGGGGTCACTCTGTCTTTTGTGAGGATAATTTTCTTGGATCATTTTCTTCTGATTTTACATTTCATATGCATTTTCCCATCTATTCCAATCTTTCCTTTCTTCAAAATGTTTTTATTGCCTCTCATTGTTCAGGTACTTGGATTTTAGAAAATGTTCTTATTTTCTACTATGTGACTTGCGTTAATCTCTAGGGACACAGCTTGCATTCTCTTTTTAAATGTTCTTATTTTTATGGCTACTTTAGATAAAGATCTCATATTTAAACATAAACAGGGGAATTCAAAAAATGTGAAGCTGGAGATCCCATTGCGGCTCAGCAGGTTAAAACCTGACTAGTACCCTTGAGGATGCCGATTTGATCCCTAGCCTCACTCAGTGGGTTAAGAATCCAACGTTGCTGCAAGCTGTGGCATAGGTCACAGATGCGGCTGGGATTCAGTGTTTCTGTGGCTGTGGCATAGCCTCTGATTTGACCCCTCACCTGGGAATTTCCATATGCTGCAAGTGCAACTGTAAAAGAGAAAAAAAAAAAAGAAGAAGAAGAAAGAAAGAAAGAAAAGGAATGTTAGTTTCAGGGTTTTCAAGGACTGTTTCAAATAAGCAGGTCATTCATACATTGCTATACAAATACGCAAATTCTATATTGACCCATCCTCATCCTCCCTGTCATTATATCTAGAGAAATAGTTCTTATTTTTGTAATAAAGATTTTTCCCAGAATATGTCTGAGAGAGAGAGAACTTGTTCTTAACTCATTATTTTTGAGACTTAGAAAAATTTAATCACCCTATTTTAGCTTTATGTTCTTTAAAAAAAAAAACAAAAAAAAAACGCCATTACCACCCAGCTCACTAAGTTGTTCTGAGATCGATAGAAAATAGGTAGGTATAAACTGGGTCCATGAAATGTTAATACACCACTCTCTCAAGAACTGAGTTTGGCAGGAACACTGAAAGTCTCTGACAGTTACATGGGTAACAGGTATCCTCAAAGCTTCACCACCTGTGCCTGATTAGACCGAGCTCTACTTCTAAACAATGCACACCGTGCTTGCTTGTTCTTACTTTCTTATCTCTACCTGCCTACTTAAAAATAGATATATTTTATTTATTATCTCTTCTTCCACAGATGATATCTTTCTTTTGAAAACAAAGGGGGGGAAAACACTAAGAAAGTGCTTCTAATGAGTACTTTTTAAGTTCTTATTTTATCGACAATCTATGTCAAGTGTTAAAAATGAGGCGCATAAATACCTACGTTTCATCCTTTTTGGTAATTCGAGAGTGGACATTTTGGTGTTGTATTCTGAGCCATAAAATTTTCAGCAATTTTGATATTAAGAACATGGCCATTACCAATCAAACTGCATAAAATCTCACAAAGCCAGTAAGCAATAACTTCCCGTTGTGTAAAATTTCTGAGATTAAGTGAGAATATAAGGCATAAGAAATCCGTCAATTAAAGCATGTTTAAGAATTGACATTGAAAGTGATTTTAGAGAATAACTAATGCAATTAATTGCCCTTACTCTCACAATTTTTCTTTTAAGACAGCTAATATAGTATAACGAAGGAACTGCAAACTTTGAATTTGGAGCACTACAAATTTGACACTTTGTTCCATTATGTGCCAAGTGTTTGAATCGGACAAATCTTTTACCCTTCTGATTTTCAAATATCTCATACATAGAAAGGAGAGAATGAAGCCTAATTTTAAGGCTGTAATAAAGATTATTAATACACAGTTATATTAATCCTTGGCACTGTGACAGAAACTAGCTCTCATTAATGACTTGGGTGGTAGAAGTTTAAGAAATGCTTAATTATACATAATGATTTAGTTTCCAAAGCTCTTTTCCTATATGATGCCTATTTTATATAAGGTAAGTAAAAGGCATGATAATAGCAGCTCACCTTTCTTTGCTGTTTGCTATGTAATAGGTGCCATGCTAATCATTTTATAGCTATTTTCTCATGTCACTCTAAAACAACTCTTTGGTATAAGCATTATTAGTATAAGCCTTGATTTAGAGGGAAGGAAACTAAAACTTATAGAGATTAAGTTCCTTAAAGTTCCTAGCAAGTGGCAACCAAAATTCAGCATCTCTTTTCTGACACCAGTGTCTGAGTGGGTAAGCACTGAACAATACCTCCTGCTGAAAATAATGCTGAATTAAACCAGAATATGTCTCATACAAATGCCACTGAGTTTGGTAACAGTAATATTTTTATTATTTCTCTATATTTTCTAGGAAAAGTTATGGAACACTGAAAAAATTTCCAAACCTTTTGGAATTTGTAAGCTGCAAAACAATTGATAGATTATCTTGTGCAATTAATTTTCAACATCAATATTGTATTCATCATCAGATTTAGAGAGGCATACATGATGATGCAAAATAAATTTGTTGTGACTCTATATATTCTGAAAGATATAGGTGAGAGAAATAGCTGAATATAAATTTAATTAATATTAAGAAATATAATATGCTTGTAAACAGTTAAGTTAAACCATTTGTTGGAGGCTTGCCAGATGTGCATGTATACAGGCCATAGCGAATCAAAGAGACTAGATGGCACTTGAAGAATGACGCTAATCTAGCCTTGCAAAATATATAAGACTTTCCCAGACCCCTGGGGGAAAGGGGGTGAGACAGGACATGTACATCACATGAGTGGCTGCTTGAAAGCAAGTGGCCAAATACTCCAGATGTCCTTGATGGAAAGCCATTGACATTCTTGTTCTCATGACCAGAACCCTCAGGGAGCTGAAAGAAAGGGCATAATAGCCTTAAGCATGAACAATATAATCTTTCTCTGGAGGGTTAATCATTGACAGCACCTATGAATACAAAGGGTCTGTGCCCTGCATGTCTACAGCCTGGATCAGTAACACTGTCAATGACACCTGTGATGCTTTCTACAAGGAAGTAGAAAATAGCAAATAGAAATCATGACTTGGCTCAGAGGGTTGCTGTTACCTCTCAAAGGTGGTAGCCCCCTGATCCCCACTCTATTTCTTTGTCTCTTCTTTCTTAAATCTGCAGCACTTCTGACTTTGGGACCTGAGTTGACGAGCAGGTCTCGTCGCCATTCTTTAAGAATTTTTTTTTAAATTGTTTCTAATATTGATTACTTATAGCCTTGATATATGGCATGGATAAAGAAGACATTTCTTTATGTGAATTTGAATTTCAGATTTTAAACTTATGATTCAATGAATTATATAGCCTACTTTAAATTTGCAGGTATAAATTGCTGGTTCATTAAAAAAAGACTATGGAATGACTGATACTATTGCACAATGCATACTAGTGATTATGATTATGTTTACGACATTGTGGTTGCTCACTTGTTACACATTTATGCATGTATTTCTTATGACTCCTCTTATTATAGTGTTTTATGCATTTTTCTGACGTATTAAGACCTAAGTACAACCAAGAAAATTCCCTTGCTTCTAAATTCAGAGCTTGGGATTGACATATATGCAACATTATATGTAGAATAGATAACTAAAACCTACTGTATACTGTTCCCTACAGGGAACTATGCTCAATATTCTGTAGCAATCTAGATGGGTATAGAATCTGAAAAAGAGTGGACATGTATGTATGTATGGCTGATTCACTTCACCTTCCACCTGAAACTAACACAACATTGTAAATCAACTATAATCCAATAAAATTATAAACAAAACAAGGCAAAAAAAAACCCAAAACAGAATCCTTCAACTTTAACAATATGTTCATTGATTTGCAATGGCACTGGTTGGATTCCCTGGGGAGAAAACTCTTAAATGGAGATTAATGTGCAGAGATTTGGCTGGGGGAACAGTCCAGTGGTCGACATCTGCCTTGCAGAGAGAAGCAGGGAGCACCAAATAGTGATGCCAAGGTTGGAATTTTACTACTAGTAAACTCGTATGGTATACCAAGGAAAAGAAATTCATTGGCTAGTAAAATTTATCACGATCTTGAGAAATGTGAGTGAATCAGTAATTGTAATAACAATGGAATCAGACAGATACTGCTATAAAAAAGATAATGAATAGTTGAGATCCATTAATTGGTAACTCAAAGCTAAATGTTAAACTCAGAAGACTTTTTTAATAGCACAGCAGGACCCTAATCTCCTGCAGTGATAGGATAGACAAAATTTAAGACTAGTACAAGAACTTAATCCTAAGAGTAATGGAGACCCAAAGAAGTTTAAACCGTTAGTGGAGGCAGGAGGCAGTACTCTGTCATGCCAAGGTCAAGACCCTGGTCAGCATGGAATGGGATTGTGACATATGAGATGGAGATAGCGGAGGTGATTTTCTTGAAAATCATGTAATCTCAGTTCCCTCGGGACCCTCTGATTCTGCAGAATTGGTACACAGATGTCATGACAAATACAGCAATTGCCTATGACACGCTGGAGAGAGAGCGATAGCATCACTTGGAAGTTCAGTGGTGGCATTCTATTCTGTTAAGTTAAGGTTGATGGTAGGAGATGCTGCCCTAGAACTGGACTGCTGTCGGTAATGAGCATGATAGGACTACCACGTCAACAGAGAATAGGAAATATCATTCAACCATGAGATGCTAGGTCATCACAGTTTGTGGCAGAATGGCAGGATTGGAGGGGAAGCTGAGTGGCCTGACCTGCAAAATTTATAAATGGTTAATTAAAGCATTGCATCTCTAGAAGCAAAATATATGGGGAGCCATGAAGGTACAACTCAATTTGTACAATCAAAAGAAAAATCAAGGCTGGATAATCAAGAGGCTGAATCCATTGCCCCAGTAAAAAGTTAAGATCCCTTTCTCCGTGTTAGTTTGAGTGAGCCTTAATACTGAAAATGAATAGTTTTAGAAAAGACATGGTCTCCAGGAGAAAAGAGCCTAAAATATTACAAATGTACATTTTGCCTCCTAGTCCTTGCTTACAGGGAGCTATGGCAATTTATTTGAGTAACTGTACACTAGGTAGAGAGAAATATTGCAAATTTTTGGCAGTGTTGAACACAGAAACATAGTTTCTCAAAGAATCATTAGGGCTTCCTTGTAGAAATGGGGCAATTTGAAATCCAGTCATAAATGAAATCTTGCCCCATGCCTGGCTCATACTAGGTCCGTTGAATATTGGGCCTACTTTCTTTCCCCAAATAGACCTCTTTACTAGTATAAGCACCAAAGGGATTAAAGCTATGATATTGAGTAAATCCACATGGAAAACCACTAAAGTTATCCTCCTACTCCAGCCAAGATTTAAAAAAGAAAAATGAAAAACATCGTATCTCAAGATAAATGACAGAAATTAATATCACCTTTAAAGACCTCAAGGATACATAATTTCCTTTTATATCTCTGTAATTGTCAATAGTCCCTACCAAAAAAAAATCAGATGTTCCATGGAAAATAATTTTAGATTCCTAGAGACTCAACCAAGGAGTTAGTAGCTACAACTACTGCTGTTGTCCTGATGTGGTGTCCTGTCTAGAGAAAATTAGCATGACCTTCAGTACATGGACTACAGGCATGTAGGGAAAATTAGTTCATCCCTATAAGAAAAAAGGATTAAAAAGTGTTATATTTACATGGAACTGATAGTGGTACACATTTCACATTTTGCTCTGGAGGTCTATGAAGTATTCTAAATTTTCTAAATTCTGCCATAATATAGTCCAAAGAGGTCCAGACCGTCTAGTAGTCCCCTAACTTAACAAAGTGATGCATTATGTCAATGAAATAATCTATTCAGACCAACAAACAAGAAATGGCTATCACGTTAGAGGTCTTGGCAAGACGTTTGTCCTCCAGAGCATGGGAGATAAATGCTGCAGGACTCAAGGGCCTGCCGTACCATTAAGATATTTAGAGGGAACAGTGGTTTGAGGCATGCTAGAATGTTCTCCAAAAAAACTGTTAACTGTGCACATCCCACATGAAGGAAGAAGACACAATTCCTGGTAAGTTGCTTTCAGTTTCTGAAGCATAATATTCTATTCTACCCCTGGAAATACTGTTTTGACCTGTATGTTGGGTGACAAAAAAGTTCGCCAGCTTTGTAAGGCGTTCAAAGGAGAAAAAGGTTTGCAGCAGATGCGGGTTGTACTGAAAGGAGGCCTGATGTTTAACCCATATGATCTAGCAGATGTTGTGATATTAAAAGTGTCATTGGTAGGAAAAGATGTTTTGAAGGGTTGATTTCAAAACACCAATGAAAGAATTACGACTCTACTACACATAACCAGAACTACCAAGGTTCTGGAGCAAGATCACAAGTGCATGAGACATGACACACGTTTAAAAAATAGTCCTTGGCATGCTGTCAGGTTCTGCTAGAGTAAGAAGGCCTGGCCATGAGTCATCAACCCTTATGTAGCTATAAATACCCATCATGGGCTGGGTTTTGTGAGATCCACTAAGTCATAAGGTCAGGTTTTTCCAACAAACAAGTAGATCAGATGGCAGAGCTACTGGACATCAGTCTGTCTTGAACACTGAATGTTTTCTGTTTTGTTTTTTGAACGAATCAGATAATTCAACAATATTTCTTTAAAACAAAGAGGGCTAGCTCATGCCACTCTGCACCAACCGTATAGAGCATATCCCTAGTCCTCAAAATTAGCCATTTTCAACTTGTAGATAGATACTTCATTGATTTTTTTGGTACTTAACCAAAAATTTTTTTACCAATTTTTTACCAATTCCAAATGTTGTTACAACATGTAATATATTAAGTAGACATGAGGCTATGAATGGGTCCAAGAGAATGTGTTCCCAAAATTGACTAGCTTCTGGTATCACCAAGTTCTCAATCTCCCCAGAGCAGAGAACAACACTCAAAAAGACCAACAAGTTTCCTGTTGGAAAGTTCTTCACATATGATATTTTCTATTTTAAAAGAACCCACGTTTCCCATATCTGGCCATGGTTTTGCCTTTCCTGTCCTCAGGGCGTTAGATAGCACCAACATCTGAGAACGTTTTTGTCTCAATGGTATGCGAGCCCACATGATCTCACAAATCCAAATGATGTATTTTATAGCCACAGAGGTATGGAAGTGGGGCCATGGCTTGGATTCTGCTGGTCACGTCACATACCATATTATACAGACCCTCCCAGCCTAACACAAAGTTGAATAAGGTTGTCAAAGGCTCGGGTGAAGCACTGGTTTAAAAGCAATACTTTATCAGAAGAGGCAATATCATCCAGGATGTGGTACCATCTGTGCTTTTATAGCTTTCTTGCAGCATAGTCAAAAAATTTAAAATTATGTATAGTTAAGGCATACACTGTGATGTATACATTGTGAAATGATTATTGCCATCAAACTAATTAACATATGCATTACTTTACTTCACATATTTACCATGTTATTGGGGGGGGGGATCTTGAGATATACTCTCTTAGCAAATTTCAAGCACACATTATTATTAATGTACATCTTCTTAGGAATATAAGGAAAATAGTTCATATATTTATTTAATTGGTTACAGTGTAATTTAGGAGTTACATAACTAGGTATTTATAATCGTGTCCAGTTATCTCTGTTATTAAGTAAAACATATACTCATGTGATAGATTTCCTTGGTAATGACATAAGGTAAAGGTGAGTACCGTGTCCATCTTATTAACAGTTATATTTTGGGAAGGGGTTAACAGCAGTAATACACTTATATGATTTCAGAGCTATAAGGGGTCTTTGGAATTAAGTGGTGCAATCTCAACATTTTACATAATAGGAAATAGACTCTAAGAAATCATAGAGATGATTTCCTCACTTCCAGGAGAGTGAAATTTCCTCTCATATCTCTGTTACCCCATGAGAAGATAAACAATGAGCAGCTGCTCAGCCTACTAAGATTTTTTTTTTTCTTAAAATTGAGTCTGGTTCCAATCAATCTGGATTTCTGAGTTGTTCTGTGATTGAGGTTTTTTTCATTGACTTGAAGAAGAAAACTATTGTACTTAGCTGCTCCTTCCTATCAGCAATATCTTATCTTATTCACCTTCCTGGCTCTCTAAATACCTCATCAATATTTAATGTCTTTTCCAGATTGCTTCATAAAACAGGATAGGATTTTTGAAAAAAAAGTTGTTCAATATATATCCAAACCAAATGATCGTTTATATCCTTTATTTTTGAAAGAGTGGTTTGGTACTTCTCCAAACATCTTTTCCATCTAAAGACAATGGGCTGTAATAGTCACCAGCCCTTCTTTCACTTTAGAGGCTTGTCAGTTCTCTGCCTGATTGCCTTTCCTCCTCTTCTTGATCATCAGGTCCATGAAGCTGAATATTACTGTACTGTGCTGCTCTTGATTTTTATAAAGAGTTATGCACACTGTACAGGGCCTGGCACCACATGTGCCTAATTAAATTTCATGACAAACTTGAAAGGATTTAAACAGCCAAAGCAATAGATGAAAAACCGACACTTAGAGTATAAGAAAATTACAGAGAAATAGAAAATACAGTTGCTCATTTTTTTTCCCAAGTGAGCACTCATTTTTTATTCATTTATTTATTAAACATTTATTGAACACTTAAAATGTATTAGACAGAATGCTAGTTACAGTCTTAGACATATGCAGGTAAGATGTATGTGTCACTGCCTTTAGCGAAATTACATTCTTTTATTTGAGGCAGATCCTAAATCAGTTAGATTACTGAGTGATGTGAGAGAAGGAGATGCAGAGAAAATGAGAAGAGAGCATGAGCAGTGTCTTGAGAAACCTTGATTTAAACATAGGTAGAATACACAGAATGTCTTGAAATGGAAAGCCCCAGAGTGAGTGGCCAAATTGAGATTTTTTTTTTTTTTTTAAGGATGATGCAAATGAAATGCCACTGAAATGCCACTGCTAAAGATTTGAAACTAAAGAGTTTATTGGGACAGTTGAAGAGAAGAATTTCACTAAAGATTTAAGAACCTGTGATGAAGAGAGAGAGAAATGAAAACTGAGGGGACTTCAAATAAAATAAGTTGGGCTGGAGTTCCTGTTGTGGCTGAGAGGGTTAAAAATACAACTTCAGCAGATTGGATTGCTCTGAAGGCATTGATTTGATTCCTGTCTGGCACAGTGGATTTAAGGATCCAGCGTGGCTTCCACTGTGGTGTAGTTTGCAGCTGCAGCTCAGATTCAGTCCCTGGACTAGAAACTTCCATATGCCATGGGTGAGGCCACAAAAAAAAAAAAAAGAAAAGAAAAAAAGTAGTTGAGGTGGTTGTTTTAACACTGGCCATGTTTTTAATAAGAAAAAGACGATACTGATCTTTAAATACTTACGGGAAGAGATGAGTTAACAAGAGAGCAGATAATGAACAAGGTAAATTCCTTGTGAAGGCAGAAGAGCTCCAGTCTTGGGTGGAGGGAAGAATGGACCTCCTTTCCTTTACCTGGAGTAAAATATGGAGCAGAGGCAAATCCCCTCTCGGTGTGAGAAAATCAGAGGAGAGCCCAGTTGGTAAAAGAAAAGGAAGGAGAAGGAAGTGTGGGATATTTGTAGAGGTTGAATAATTGAAGAAGCAGCCTGAAAGAACAGAAAAGCAAACTTACTAGAAAAAAATAAATTACTGTGGGAACTCTAAGTCAATGTTTGCAAAAGGCCATAGATTTTTAATAATATCAGTCTGTGTGACTATGTAATGTATCCCTTCTCCAGATGCCCAGCATGCAGGGGTCTCAAGGGTAGATATTTTTTTAATTTTTGTTTTTTTTTTGGCAGAAGAGAAAACTAAAAAGCAAAGGAAAAAGGAAATATAAGGTATGAATGATGTATTAGTTAGAATACTGGATATACACCAAAATCACTTACAGATTTATGTAAAAAACAGACAGGCTGTACTCAAAACTGTGATCCACCTTGAGTTGGAAGAGTCAGTATTATTTCATGAGTAAGTCTCATGAACTCTGTTTTTCAAATAAATAAATAAAATTGTGGATATGGAGTCAGAACATAGAACTTTTAATAATCCCATAATCTAAGCACATTGGAGAGGGATGAAATTGAAGAAGGAGGAAATTGGCTGAAGAAAAAACATACAACAAAAGGTTTCAATCACATTAAAACACAGATACAGTGTTTATAGTTGAGAGAAAGCTAGAGAAGAAGAAATAAGGGTCTTTACAGTTTCAGAGTTTGAGTAATAGGTAAAGAAAGACAAGGCTCGGACTGAGCCCATGCAAATGAGTAGAGGGAGAGGAATTGGTTAGAATATTGTCAGAAATTAGATCAACAAATTGAGAAACTAGGGCGTTAAATGGGCTTCCAACCTCATCTTACTATTAGAAAGGAATCAATTTATTTGAGCTATTCACATTTTCATCTTAATTGTCTTCGTCCATAACATGTGAGTTTGAATACCTGTGATTAACCAGCTCTAAATATAGGATGAAATTATGAATGTTATTCAAGTCTCATTATGATCTATGTGCACAGAAAACTATGTCAATGTTACTCTATCCCTGGAATTCCTCACACCAAAAGTGTTGATAAATTTACGTAGTTAGTTCTGGTACCTAATCGTATCCACTGGTTTATTGACAATAATTGGGAGATTTCAGGAAAAAAAAAAAAAAACCTTTAACGTTTATTTCTAAATTTGTGAGAGTCAAAATTTGATGTACTTTTGCATAGACATCCCCCAAATTTTATATTTTCTATTTTTCTTGCATTACACTCTACCAGTCTTTAAGAAAAAGTTGAGGGTGTTAATTTGAAGAGTCCTAGCAGCAACAACAAAAATGATGATTCAAGAACACTGGAAAATTGTGGAGAGGCCAACTGATTTGAGATTTAAAGAAAAAGAGAGAAAGCAATTTTATCAACTTTAAGAACCAAAACCTTCAGTTTTTATAGTTTTAGCAAGTTGTAATTACAAAAAATAAAGCTTGCAAACAAGAAGACATTGAAAATCCTCTGTGCAAAAGAAGGTAATAAGTTGGATAAATTTAATTTTTGAGCCAAAATTATACCGAGAATTGCATTTTGGAATTTAATAATTGCATTTTGAAATGTATTGACTTTTTCAAAGAATCTTCTACTAGGACTCT
Organism: Phacochoerus africanus; assembly: GCF_016906955.1. NCBI lineage: Eukaryota > Metazoa > Chordata > Mammalia > Artiodactyla > Suidae > Phacochoerus > Phacochoerus africanus. The sequence continues at coordinate 128,266,346 of NC_062548.1, forward strand.
CATTTTTAATAGTTAAATTTATATTTCTGTGTAAGGTGAAATTGAAAGAGCCAAAGATTTTTCAACATTTAATTTGCTAAAACATTTTAAAAAATTATAGATAACTAATTTGACAAGTTTTATTCCCTAAAATATGTATTTCAAAGAAAGATACAGTGAATAGAAACAAGAAGATAGTTTTTTTTTGTGAACATATTAGGAGCTAGTTATATATTTCCTTAAGATAATAATATTGAGAATATCATCTTTAAATATAGTTTGCTCTAAACCCACCAAATTATCTTGGCACTCATACATATATTTTCTCTGTATGGTCTATAGAGAAGAGCAAATGAGATGGCAAAAATATTTTTTAAGTTTGATGAGACCTGCTCGTCAACTCAGGTCCTAAAGTCAGAAGTGCTGCAGATTTAAGAAAGAAGAGACAAAGAAATAGAGTGGGGATCAGGGGGCTACCACCTTTGAGAGGTAACAGCAACCCTCTGAGCCAAGTCATGATTTCTATTTGCTATTTTCTACTTCCTTGTAGAAAGCATCACAGGTGTCATTGACAGTGTTACTGATCCAGGCTGTAGACATGCAGGGCACAGACCCTTTGTATTCATAGGTGCTGTAAATGATTAACCCTCCAGAGAAAGATTATATTGTTCATGCTTAAGGCTATTATGCCCTTTCTTTCAGCTCCCTGAGGGTTCTGGTCATGAGAACAAGAATGTCAATGGCTTTCCATCAAGGACATCTGGAGTATTTGGCCACTTGCTTTCAAGCAGCCACTCATGTGATGTACATGTCCTGTCTCACCCCCTTTCCCCCAGGGGTCTGGGAAAGTCTTATATATTTTGCAAGGCTAGATTAGCGTCATTCTTCAAGTGCCATCTAGTCTCTTTGATTCGCTATGGCCTGTATACATGCACATCTGGCAAGCCTGCAACATCAGTTAAGTGCAACTTTCACGAAGACCATGATACTGCTATGAAAAATGCTTAAAATGCCAAAACAATATGGAAACAAATGTACCTTGCCCAATAAAATGCCAATAATATTCATAATGAGGATAGAAACTGAATACAATATGCTGAACATGTTTCAGGATGACTGCTTTTTTATCAGTTATGTTCTGAACATCATGAATTTTATTTTTTAACTCTTTGTAGATTTTTAAATGTAAAATTAGTTGAAAAATATAATTTTAGTAGGGCAATTTTTTCAGTTTCACCAATCAATAAAACAACACCAATGCATCAATCAATAAGTACATCGTTTTTAATTGAGCTGTAATTGATAGATAGTATGCATTTTAGCTATATGACATAACAATTCAGTAAGTACATCATTAATTGTTTTTATTAGTCTTTCAACTTGAAAAATGTCCCCGTTTGGGGAATAAATTGTATGGTCACCCTACTCTGTGGAATTAAGGAGCTTAGAATAAGCAATACAGAACTGTTGAAAAGTTCTGTGCAGGGTATTGCTTAATAACTTTTGTATTTGAGAAGATAACTGCTGTCTGTTCCTGAGGAAAGAAACAAAATTGAATTAGACTTTGAGAGATTATAAGACAGGAATGCACTAACTTAAACTTTTCTTTTTGTTGAAAATTTTAAAAGAAAAGCACTCCAAAGAATTTTTTAAAAATACATGATATGCCTCAGCTAGAAAAGCATCTTCATATTTTGTTTGTTTACCCTGAAAATCTTTAGAGACACTTTTTGATTTCTTAAACTGAAAAAGGTCTAGATATTTTTTTAGTCGGTGCTGAAGATAAACCATCTTTGAGCAAAGGAAAGTCTTCAAGTTTTATTTCACTTTATCTTCAAGTTGGAAAGTGAGAACATACTGAATTTTAGTAAATCAGACAACTTAAAATTAACCAGGGAACAACATTTTAAAGGAAGGAATATTTCTCATAATGGAAAGAATCCTTTTATAATGCAAATGACAACTCATAAGGTGTTTTGTAAATTCACATTTACAAAATCTTTAACTAGCAGTGCATGAGTACTCAAAAATTAATGTCTTTCCAGAATATTTTAAAAAACAATTTGCTTAGGAAGGAAAAAGGAATAAATGCAAATGTATTCCTTTAGAGTTGCTCACATGGTGTGAGCAGGTAAAGTGTTACAGGAAATTGCCCATTCTGAAGAGGAATAGTGATGACAAAGGCATATTGTGTCTTTCAATGGTTCAAAAAGTAGCTAAGAGGTAGATAGACATAGGCTATGAAAAGCACCATGACGTGTTTTGGCTAAGTGTGAGCATAGATAGAAGGGAAGAAAGAAGCATTTAATATTACCAAATTTATTCATTTAGGATCTAAAAGAGTGTTATGGGAGAACGTGAGAGAAGGTTGCCAGATAAAATGCAGGGGGCACAGTAAAATTCTAAATTCAAATCAAATGAATAATGTTTTGTTTTGGTACAGGTATAGTCCATACCACAATGACTTTTCTGTACTAAATGTTTGTTGTTTATCCTGATTTCCAGACTCAACTGGGCATTTTCCATTTTTACTTGCCAAATTGATCAACCCTGACTGTAAACTAAGTTTTGAAAAATAGAAACTTCCAAAATTAATAGCTTCATTTATAAAGCACTTATTGTTACATGTGCTAGACAACCATATGCATTGTTATATAAATCTCAGCACAAAATAAGAAGTGTGTTTTAAATTCCAAGTACTAATGATAAAAAAGAGGCTTGGTGAGGTTAAGTCAGCCAGATAACACAACCAGTAAGAGGCCAAACCTGAATTTGAACTGAAGTCTGAGTGAGGCACAGTTTGATTTTTTAGTAGATTGAGTATATTTTTAAATTTTTCATCATTTTCACCTTTATTGGGATATAACTAGCAAATAAAAATATATGCATTTAAGGTGTAAAATATTTTCTTCTTTTTAGGAAGGCAAATAAAGTGTTGTTTTCTTTTTGAGGATAAAGGAGAGAGAAATTTATTGATTTGCTAACAAATGAGGAGGGTAGCAGATTAACATCTTAGGAACTACCCACCCTGCCTACTAAGAGGAAGCAGGCGTATTTAAATAAAAGTTTTGGAGTTTCCTCAAGACTGTAGAGAACAGACTTGTGGTTGCCAACGGGGAGGGGGAGAGAGTGGGATGGACAGGTGTTTGGGGTTAGTAGATGCAAACTATTACATTTACAATGCATAAACAAAGAAGTCCTATGGTACAGAACAGGGAGCTATATCCAATCTCCTGTGATAGAACACGATGGAAGATAATATAAGAAAAAGAATATATATATGTATAACTGGGTCACTATGCTATATAGCATAAATTGGCACAAGACTGTAAATCAACTAATATTCAAAAAAGTTTTGGAGTTGGAATTGTTGCGCGACCATTGCCACATATAGTTTGGAGCTGGAGTTGTGTGACCATTGCCACATATAATTGAATATTTTGTTGAGGCCAGTTGTTTCCATGATGTTATCTCAGGCTGCTTTGGTCCTCTGGTGATTTGATCCTCTCATCCCAGTCAAAATGTTCCTTTTTCGATAATCCTCGCTTTGCTGACCTCATGGTCTTCAGTTTCTAGAGTTATGAAGAAAAAGCAGAAACAGCGAGAATATCCATACATGTTTATCAATAACAAAGAATGCACACTAACAAAGAATCCACGTTTCAGTTCCCAACAATGGAGAGAGAAGACAGGAAAAACAAAATTAAAAAGTTTTAGTTTCATGAGTACCGTTACATTTCTCATCATGCCGAAACCCAGAAAAATCTCAACTTCAATAAGAAAGACAATCAAGCCATGACAACATCAACACAACACAAATGTTAGAATTATCTGACAAGGATTTTAAAGCAGCTATCAATAAAATGTGTCAATGAGCAATCATAAACACTTGACAAAATGGAAAAGAAAAGTCTCAGCAAAGATACAGAATATCCAAAGAAAATCCTAATGGAAGATTTCCATATGTTGCTATCAGGGATATTAGCTTATAATTTTATTTCCCTGCAGTGCCCTTATCTGGCTGAGGCATCAGGATAATGCTGACCTTGAAAAACAAGTTTAGTTGTGTTGCCTTTGTTTCAAATTTTTGGAAGCCTCTTAGAGGGATTGGTATTATTTCTTTTTTTAATGTTTTGTAAAATTCACCCAGTGAAACCATTTGCTCTTTGGATTTTCTTCATTGGGAGACTTTTGATTACTGCTTCCACCACCTTACTCATTTTTGGTCTGTTCACATTTTCTCTTTCTTCATGACTCAATATTGGTAGGTTATATGTTTCCAGGACTGTATCCATTTGTTCTAGATGATCCAGTTTGTGAGCACATAATTTTTATAGTAGTCTTCCTGATCCTTTGTATTTCTGTGGTATCAAATATAATATTGTTCTCTTATCTGTATTTCCTTTCTTCTGCTAACCTTTTTGTTCTTTCTGTAATTCCTTGAGATTTACTATTTAGTAGTTTTAAGATCTTTCTTTTTCCCTTATGTATCATTATAATGTATCATTTATCACTGTAAGCTTTCCTCTTAGAACTGCTTTTACTGTATCCCATAGGTTTGGTGTGTTGTATTTCCATTTTGTTTAACTCAAGATATTTTTTTATTTTTCCTTCAACCCATTGGTGGCTCTTAATGGTATTGTTAGATTTTCATATATTTGTGAATATTTTATTGCTTTCTAGTGTCATACCTTTGTGATCGGAAAATATTCTTGATATGATTTCAATATTAAGTTTAAATATTTAACCTAATTTATTTAAATTTATTAAGATTTGATTTGTGGCCTTCCATATCTATCTTGTAAAATGTTCCATGTATATGTGAGAAAAACGCATATTCTGCCATGGTTGGATAACCATGTCTGTTAGGGCAATTTGGTCTAAAATGTCATTCATGTACAGTGTTTCCATTTTAATTTTTGATCTGGATGTTCTATCCATAGATCAGATCGTGATGTTGAAGTCTCCTACCATTATTGTAATGCTATTTATTTTTCCCTTTTGTTCTATTACATGTGCTTTATATATTTGGTGCTCCAATGGCAGTTGCATATATTTACAATTGTGCATTTTTGGCACTTTGAATATATTGATCACTCACTCTTGGCCTGAAAAGTTTTTGCTTAACTCTGTTGGTAGTCTCATTGTGTGATAGTCTCATTGTGTATGGGGGGCATGTGTGAGGAGAATTCTCTTGTATACGATAAGTCATTTTTTCTTTGCTGTTTTCAGAATTCTCTCTCTGACTTTGACTTTTACCATTTTGATTTTAATGTGTCTGATGATCTTTTGGGGAGGTTTGAGCAGTCCTTGACTTTTTATGTAGGGATATCTACATCTCTTCCAATACTTGAGAATTTTTCAGCTATTATTTATTTGCATTAAGTTTCTTCCTGTTTTTATCTTTTTACTTCTGCTATTCCCACAATGCAAATAATGACATCTAGAATTCACAAGGGTTTCTTCACTCTATTTTATCCTTTCTTCTTTTTGTTCCTCTGCTTGGCTAATTACAAATTATCTGTCTTCAAGTTTGCTAATCATTTTTTCTGTATGATTGAGTTTCTTATTAATTTTTTTCTGTTCTGTCATTATATTCTTCAATTCCAGGATTTTTGTTTGGTCCTTCTTTATGATTTCCGTTTATTTATTAAACTTCTCTTTATGTGTCATCTTCCTGATTGAATTTACATGTTTATCTGTGTTCTCCTGCATTTCATTGAGCTCCTTCAAGATGATAATTTTGAGTTCCTTGTCAGGAAATGCATAGATCTCTATATCTTTGAAGGCAATTACTGGAGTTTTATTAGATTCTTCATTGGCATCATATTTGCCTGATTCTTTGTAATCTGCGTTTACTTTTGTTAATGTCTGTGCATTTGAAGGAGCAGACCTATCCTGGTCTCTACAAACTGGTTTTGGCAAGTAAAGACTCTCTAGTCGGATTCTTGGGCTAATGAGATTATCTCTGGAATCGAAGTTGTGCTTGTTGGATCCAAGTCATGAGGCTATTGCTGGGTCTAAGTTTTAAGGCTGTTGTTGGTGAGCTTGTTACCAAGGGCTTAGGCTAGTGTGACTGGGTAAACAGTACTGACCCTGTTTGGTGGCAGGGGAGAGGGTGTTGGGACAATTGACTACTTCAGGGTCCACAGTTGGATCTACAGACCTTGGGCTTATTATCAGATTCATGGTTGGATGTGAATCCCACCAAGTCTCATGAAGGACTTCCAGGTCACTAGGCTTGTCCTTTGATTGGCAGAAATGGCCCTGGACCATGGCTGAGAGGGGCTCTAACTGAGTCCTGGAGCTCCTTTAGGGTCCACAGCCTAGATAGAAATCTGCGGATCTAATGCTGGAGGCATGGACAAGTGTTTCTCCTGTCAAGTCCCCAGCTGGCCAGAAATGCTCCCTGACCATGGCTGGAAAGGACTGGAACTGAATTACAGAGTTGTTTCAGGACCTGCAGTTGCATGACTGTGGGTGGCCATACCTCCAAAGGCACAGGTAGGCATCTCTTCTATTGGGCCTCTGGTCTGGGTGGGCAGAACTGCTCATGGACTGCAGCTGGAAGTGATTGGAGCCTAGTCACAAAGTCATTTCAAGATGAGTTATCAGAATAAGTTTGGTCTGTCTGCCTCCAGAGGCACTGATGGGCATGTCTCCTGGGGAAATCCTGGGTTTTCAGGACTGTTTATGGATGGTCACTGGAAGGGCTATAGCCAAGAATAAAACTGTTTCAGAATCTCTGGGGGTGCTGACAGTTGTATGTGTCACTGGGACCTGGGGCTAGCCAGGACTGCTTATAGCCTGTAGCTGGTGGGAGTGGAGCTCAGTAATGGAGCCCCTTCAGAATCTACAGTCATTTTGTTTTTGGCAGGTTTACTTCCAAGGGCTCACAGACCACAGTCGAGAGGGCGTAGTGGGAGTTCCCCTCATGACCCTGGAAACGAATCTGATGAATATCCATGAGGAAACAGTTTAGATCCCTGGCCTCCATCGGTGGGTTATGGATCTGGCATTGCCATGAGCTGTGGTGCAAGTCGCAGATACGGATCCGATCTGGCATTGCTATGGCTATGGCTGTGATGTAGGCCAGTGGCTATAGCTCTGATTTGACCCCTAGCCTGGGAACCTACATATGCTGTGGGTGCAGACTGAAAGAGACAAAAAAAAAAAGGCGCTAGAGCCTTTTTTATCTGGGATTGAGGTCTGTGTGCCCATTACGAAGTCACCAGCAAGTGTGATTCCTTCTGGGTCCTGCTGCTGTCTGGACCAAGACTGAATGGGGCTGTAGTCAAGTTTGAAAAAATACAAAGCTGTACCACTGTCAGCTGCCTGGGCATGGGGCTGCTTTCCCAGGATGGTCTTCCTCAGTTTTAGACTCCCATTAGGGATGAAAAATCTCCTCTCTAGACCCCAAAACACTCACAGAGGAATTTTAATCTCAGCAAATTATTGTTACTAAGAGGGGGTACAAATGAAGAGCCTCTTATTCTGCCATCTCACTGAGGCTCAAGGAAGGTGATTTACAGTAAGCTAAAACAACTGGAAGTTTCAAACTCATGGAAATAAAATAGCCTCTTGCAATGGATCATATCCATGCTTAATATCTATAACTTCAGATTTATAAACTATATAAGAACTCAAGTATTTTTAGTCTTTTTAAGATACCAACTTGAGGACATTTTTCTATAGAGTCAATTGAAATTGATATTATCAGATATTTATAGAGGACACATCAAATCAATATTTTCCACAAATGTATCTAGAAATACAGTTAAACCCATTTTTACATTTGATGACATCAAGAGTGTCTTCATAAATAAATACTGAATAATGCCCTAATTACATGCCTATCACCTACACAGAGCTGTTTGTTTATTCGAATTAATGGAATCTGTTTGTTAAATTCTAATATCCATGTTGAAATAAATAAACAATGCAATGCAAATGAAAATATAAATTACATGAGGTTATTAACTAATAATAAAAATGAATTATTCCTATTGCAAAAAAAAGAGACTCTATCTATATGATACAAGAGTAGGTTATTTAAATCTTTATACAAATAAAATCAAAGGACTTTGAAATAATTTAACTTTTAAATTTGATTCATCTAGATTTCATCTGAACCCCTCACTGGGGGGCACTACTAGCTTCTCTTGTGTCTTTGCATAAATTATAACAGAAAGGCATTTGTTCTAGTTGGACAGTTTCAGACACAGGCACACACCTGCCAAAAAATCCCAGGAAAACACCTGTCAAGAGAAATATGGATTGGATTTAGGCACCCTTAACCCTCATGACCAAGCCCTCTTGTGGAAACTAATACAGGTACCTCTGCATAGGACAGCCAGGAATTAAGTTGGAAGTTTCCGCTGATAATGTCCTTCTCCACCTACCCCCAATAGAATCAGTCAGGCAAAGAAGATGAGTGGGAACAAACAACTAAGAAGAATAACATTAGCTTACATAAAAGCCAGAATGAATCTAAAAGATATACTTACACAGCCACACACATACACATACATACAAACACACACAGACGCACACAAGCTTACCATACAAATTGTGAATTGGCAGCAATAAAAGCTGACTTTAACATGGCAATTTTCAAGTGACGAAAGAGACAGAATTGATAGGAAGGCAGGCTGACAAAGCAAAGATTACAATATTGGAAGTGAGAGATGATCAGTACACTGAGGAGTGTTTTAGAAGCAGGGATAGAAAGAAAGGTTTAACTTCATCATTTCCCTTCTCTGCTTTTATGATTGCTGTCTTGAAATCCTCTTAACCCAGAGCTAAGTAGATTGCAGAATGATCCCCTGCTACTCACCTGAATAATATTCCACTGGCACTATGTATACTATCAGAAATAAGGAGTATTAAGATTCAGACTTGCAGATGAATGAAAAAAAAAAGAGATTACATAAATGAAGAATTCATGAAAATTTCAGAAAATAGCCACCGAAGATCTATCCTGTGATTTTAAACCTTGGATTTATCAATTAAATAGAAACATTTTCAAATTCATGAGTGCAATTAGTATGCAGAAGTAAGCTACTATTACTGTAAATTTCAAACAATTTTGTTTGACATGGTTATCATATGAAAAGTAGCAAAGCAAAACAATGCTGTTAGCGTTACCAAAAAATAGCAAGCTTCTTTGTAAAAGGACACCATTTGTTTTCCTCCCTTCTGTGTTAAGCCCCCTTTTCTCTGATCACTGTCTTCTGCTGAAATAAACTGTTCCCAGGAACAATGGGCAGTTTAGTCAATAAAATCCGTGGGAGGAGGAAGCCAGAGTGGGGATCAAGTTTATCAGCCAGGATTGAGAGGAAAACTAAATCTGCAGAATGTGTGCTGACCCTCACCCATGTCCATCATATGTCCTGCTCGGATGAAACCAATCAGTAGAAGATAATTTCCCCTTGATCCCTAGGCAGAGGTTTCATTGTGCTTCTTACAACCACAGGATCACAGAACAGAGACAGGTACTCACCTTTGCCAGTGACCTTTGAGTGGGGAACATGATAAACGGGGACCGGAAACAGGCCATAATAAATCAGCCGTCTCTGACTTGATTAATACTACATGCTCAAGTCTCTTAATGGCTCATAATTGCCTGTTGAAAAGAATGAATAGAATAATTTTGGTAACATACACATTTAGAATGCAACTTCCTGAAAGGAACTGCTTTACAAGAAAAATGATGACAAATTGGTTTTAGAAAAAGAAAAGCCTAATGAGAGGGCAGGCAAGTCTATTACATTCAGTTCAATACAGCTCCACAAATATTAATTGAATGCCAACTATTTCAACACACTGTGGCTTGGTTTTCTTACCCTCATGGACAATTCTCCATGGACTTGGAGTTAAGGATCACTGATGTGAGAAAGCATCATATCTGAAAACCAATTCAGAATTTCAATTGACTTTTAGGTTTATTCCCTAGGGTAAAGGTAAATGTATCTCTAGTCAGTGCACTGAAAATGAAGTATCTCACTCATATATACTCTGCAATAGTCGAAAATAGTATGCTCTCCAAATATGAGGACAAAGAAATTATTACATGTAACAGGACAGTAGCAGTTGAGCACAGTATCTTTCCAATAAAATCATGGACACCAAGGTACCTTACAGGGCAGCAAGGTAATTAGCATTGAAAAATATGATCTATTTAAATATCTGAAAAGCCTTCGGTGGCCACTACTGTTTTGGTGGAAGACTTGCATCCACCAGGAATCTGAAAATGAGTATTCTGAATTTGGTATTGTCCATGATGGCTCCAGCTTCTGCAATATAAGAGACCTAAGCCATCCAGTCTGATGGGCAACACAATTCCCAGGAGAGGAGATTAATGCATTTATTTATCAGTGTAAGAATATCAACAACACCCAGGACATGTGCCCTGCGCTAAAAGAACATGAGCTTTGCCTCCAAGGGCTCTAATTCACTTCATTGAGGGGAAGAGGGCCAGTGGATCAGTAACTGCAGCGCAAGCTTAGGGGTATACCAAGCTGCTCAGGGGATGCAGAGGAGACGCATCTACATCAGAATTGTGGGGGCATTGGCAAAAACTTAATTTGAGATATTAAAGATGAGCCAAAGCTACCTAGATGAAAAACAAGAGGAAGGACAATTCAGAGGAGAAATGGGAAAGTATAAAGACTTATCAAAGCCCCATCCATCCTGCTGGTACACCTTAAATAGGCTCACCTCAAGCACATCCGATCTCATTGCTCTGATGCAGAATCCTGCAGCTGCCATTGGCATTCCTGTCAGTTTATTCTTTAGACCAGTGCTTCCCAAAGTGTGATTGAGGTGTCGGTCTACAAACCATTAATGAATAGTGATGAGATAAGACAAAAATCAATAGTGTTTAGGATTTTCATAACCATTTGCATTGCTGTGGTATTCAAGTGCCTGATCAGTGGTCTTGTCTCCTTGAATGTGATATTTAAAAAAACGAACTGTACGCTACTCTTATGGGTTGAATTGCATCACCCCGAAAAAGATACGTTCAATTCCTAACCCCTGTACCTCAGTAGCCAATATCTATATCTTTGCAGATGTAATCAAGTTAAAATGAAGTCATTAGGCTGTCCAATACAATTGCTGTCCTTAGAAGAAGGAGAAACTGAACACAGGCATACACAGAGAAAGCCCAGTGAAGACACAGTCACACAGGGAGGATGTCACATGATGATAGTGGCAGCAACTGAAGTGCTGCAGCTGCAAAACAAGGATGTCAGGGATTGTCTGCAGGCCATGCACAGGTTTCAGTGAGAACCTGGCTCCCAAGTACCTTGATTTCAACTCCTAGTCTCCGTAATTGTGAGACCATAAAGGAAACTAATACATCTAAGGATTGGGAAACACACACACACACACACACACACACACACACACACACACACACACACACACACAGTCCTTCACCAAAGAGAGTTTGTAATGCTCAGCCTTAGACAAAGTAAAAAAATTACATCAGCAGTGGAAGGACCAAGGCCAGAAATGACCCCAAGATAAGCAGGGTCTAAAAAGAATTAACAAAAGCCCAGAATCTGGCAGGTACTGCAACTGCAACTGCAGAACTCCTCAAGCGAGGGAAAATGAAGCAGGGAAGCTGCCGATCTTTCTCTGGTTATTGACTACCCAAGAGACGTCGTCACTATGTCCTACCCCCCTTCCTAGTTTCCTAAGTTTCTATAGGTAACTTAGTCTCACCCGGGACCTCAGGGGATTTTCAAAAATGCTCGAAATAGAAATCCAAATCAATAAATATGAACTCATAATTCTATCTTTATTGAATTTTAATCAAAGTATAGATGATTTATGGAGTTCCCGTCATGGTGCAGAGGAAATGAATCTGACTAGGAACCATGAGGCTGTGGGTTCGATCCCTGGCCTTGCTCAGTGGGTTGAGGATCTGGCATTGCCATGAGCTGTGGTGTAGGTCACAGATGCAGCTCAGATCTGGAGTTGCTGTGGCTCTGATTAGACCCCTAGCCTGGGAACCTCCATATACCGCAGGTACAGTCCTAAAAAAGACAAAAAAAAAGTATAGTTGATTTACAATGTTGTGCCAATTTCTGCCATGCAGCAAAAAACTCAGTCATATATATATATGAGTAAATATATATATATATATATATTTTTTTTCTTTTTAGGGCCATACCCGCAGCAAATGGAGGTTCACAGGCTCGGGGTCAAATTGGAACTACAGCTTCCAGCCACAGCCACAGCAGCCACAGCAATGTGGGATCTGAGCCACATCTATGACCTAAACCATAGCTCACAGCAACACCGGATCCTTAACCCACTGAGCAAGGCCAGGGATCGAACTGCATCCTCATGGATCCTAGTGGAGTTCGTTAATCACTGAGCCGCAAAGGGAACTCCCTTTTTGAGAGCTCCTAATTTTAAAATGTAAATTTTAATAGGTATAATTTAGGTGATTATTAAATACAGATTACACACTTTGCTTGCTATGTACCAGGCACTATCCCAACTCTTTACAAATGTTGTCATTTAATGTTCACTGTGGTAGGTGATATTAATTTCCTTATTTCAAAATGAGGATGGATGAGTCACTTGCCCCCAAATTAAACAATTTGGCAATGGAAGAACCAAACTCTAAACCTAGATTTCTTTGACCCTACTTCTCCTAAAAAACTGGATGAAGCACATTTTACCTGCTCATGAAGCCTAAGAACATTGGCTCATCTCCATGCATGCCTGTAGACTGTTATTAACCACCCAATAAAGGCTAGGCACAATAACAGATAATTTTCTTTTACTAATTCTAACACTCCGTTATTAACGCCGTTATATAAGAGAAAGACTGTAAACTCTGGCCCCACCACCCTACCCTTTCCACAGCCCTGTTCCTTCTCACTGCTTGGAATGGGGTCTCATTGAAGGTGCGGAAGTAGAAGGCTTGGGTTCCCTGGGAGCTTTGCCCCCCGGGAGTCTGGGAGTGTTTCCTTTTGTTCTTTTTCAGTTCCTTCAGGCATGTGCTTTCAAGTAGTTCGAGGATGTTTATGGGATCTACAGAGTAATTTAATAAGTCAGAAATCTAGCAACTGAGAATGAGTTTAAGAATTCTGAATAATAAAAGACCTTATCAGATAATCAACGTATTACAGTAGCTGATTGTGGTCAGCTACTAGATTAAAATCCTAGCATATTTGCTACCTAATTTAATTTTGGGACAGTTATATAACCTCTTTGTGTCTCAGTTGTATAATCTGTAAAGTAAAAATGATAATACCTACCTCATTGAGAAGACAATGCTGGCGTATACTTCACATTATTCTACAAATATTCCCTGATATTAGGAACAGCTTTCAGATGTCAGTGGGAAACAAGTCTATAATTTGTAGTAAAAATGACAGAAAACTATCCATTTAGTTTTCTTCTCCAAATAATCCTATTTTTACTTTCCTAAAGCTTATTATCTCAGAAACTGACATAGCTCAGTGTGTGGTTTGCTTGAAAGTAGAACTATGTCTTGCATGCTTAGTCCAACTCTTATCTTAACAAACATATTTCTTACTCTATCATCTTTGTTTTCCTTGACTTGTGCTTACAGTGGCATTGAAGACAGTGGTATGTATTTTAAAAACTGAGAGAAGACCCAAGTTCTGCTTTTATTGTGCATATTTCTGTAGTCACTGTAATTCCATCAGCATGTTTCCTGGTGTGGAAATCCAATTGATAAATCCCTGCCCTGCTTATTTCAGGGAGTTTTTATGAAGACAGAAGTGAAATTACTTTGAAAACTGTGCAACAATAAGTAAATAGAATAGATAAACCTAGAGAATCTATTTGTTTAGTCATAAAAACCAAAATAATGCAGTTTTGCTGTAAATAAAATAATGTTTATAAAAAATTGTGTGGTTTGAGAAAAATAGAATGAATTTTTAAATGTGCCTTAAAGGACACATAATGCAATAGGTACCATTCTGAGTAGTTCTCTGTTATAGCTACCATATTGTCATACTTTGGTTAAGATAGATAAATAATATGGGGAAATAAGTTTTTAAAGTCATTTTTATGAACATTAACGCACAATTAAGGAACAAATATCCAATAGTATATTCATCAAACAATGAACAAATCCAAAGGCCTCCTCTCTACAAGATAGCATGAAAAAATAAAGCATAGGAAAAGGAATGTATCATGAGAAAAACATAAATTGCAGGCATGGAGCAAAGTTCTTAGCATTTGTTTTATATCTCCTTAAAAAAATACCAAGGTAGTATTTAAATTCTATAGATAAAGAAGCAAGATCAGAGAAGTTCTATAACTTGCCCAAGGTCACAGAGCTAATTTCAAGCAAAGGCTAGATTCAAAGCCTGGTCCTGTAGAGAAAAATCCAGCACCTGTTTCTTCCCATCACAGTGGGCCAAGTTTTCATGGACTCTTCTTTCTAGTTGGAGAGGAATTGACATGTGATAAAATAACCAAAAGAAAAATTAAAGTAAATACTGAAAGAACTTAGGGGCTTTGTAAAACTAATAAATATGAGATGTTAATGACAAGGGCCAATAATATTCACGCAGAAATATGTATATATATTGGTTTTTTAGGGCCTCTCTTGCAGCTTATGGAAGTTCCAGGCTAGGGGTCAAATCAGAGCTGTAGCCGCCGGCTTACACCACAGCCACAGCAACGCCAGATCTGAGCCACATCTGCGACCTACACCACAGCTCATGGCAATGCTGGATCCTGACCCACTGAGTGAGGCCAGGGATCTAACCCACATCCTCATGGATAATAGTCAGATTTGTTTCCGCTGTACTCTAGTGGAACTCCTCATGCGGTAATTAATAAGAGTGCTTTGAGGAATAGCCAGTCAGGATAGTATTTGAAGTACAGCTTTTAGATAGGATAGAAAGACTGAGGAGATTTCAGTGGAGATTTCAAACATTTAGAAGTGAGAGAGATCAGAATGTTCAAATAATAGCTTATTTGAGGACATATTGTTTGAGGGTTAATTGAAAATGGCGATGGAAGCTATGACAACTTTATACTTTTCCTCTGTAGAGCAATCTTAGTGCTACACACTAAGCACTCAAGATTAGTGGTCTTATTTTTGTTATCAACATATTAGAGTTTTTCCATCTCAAATCCTTGTTCTTCTGCCTCAGTGACTAAGCAGTTGGAGCCTGAAATGGAAAAGGTGCACTTATTTCTCATGAAACACTATAACAATAAGATGCTTTTTATAGACAAATCTGAAAGCTCACTGGAGATACACAATAGCCTTGCAGAGGGACCACTTGTTTTGAATTTAGAAAATTGCATGCAAGCTGCAACCCTACTCAATTTTCCGTAAGTTTGATGCTGTTGTGATAAGATGTTTCAGAGACTTTTCTAGCTTGAAAAAAAATTACTACTAATAATGCTAATACTTATTCAGGGCACAATTTATAGCAAAAGTTGGCAAAGTAAGGCCCAAAGGCTAAATTTTGCCCTCCACGCATCTTTACAAGTAATATTCTTATTTTCTGAAAAACTATTAATTTGCATATTGTCTATTGCTGCTTTCATGCTACAATTGCAGATCTGAGTAGTCAGTACAGACATGACATCACCGGCAAAGCTGAAGTATTTTCTCTCTGGCTCTTGATAGAAAATGTTTGCCCACCTCTGTTGATTATAGCACATAACTCATTTATTCCATATAAGAGCACAGCGAGGTTTCGCAAATGAGGAAACTGAAGTACAGAGCTATTTAGCAACCTGGCTAAGGTTACAAAGGTGTGAAGTGGAGGAATTGGTATTAAAATGACAGCAGTGGGAGTTCCCGTCGTGGTATAGTGGAAACAAATCCAACTAGGAACCATGCGGTTGTAGGTTTGATCCCTGGCCTTGCTCAGTGGGTTAAGGATCCAGCGCTGCTGTGAGCTGTGGTGTAGGTCGCAGACATGGCTTGGGTCCCGAGTTGCTGTGACTGTGGCGTAGACCAGCAACTGAAGCTCCGATTGGACCCCTAGCCTGGGAACCTCCATATGCCACGGGTATGGCCCTAAAAAAAAAAAAAGACCAGAGATAAAATAAAATGACTACAACACTGAAAAGATACTATTATAGTTTGTGAGAAAGGACGTTGTAATGCATGAAAGATTCACGAATCAATTCTTGAGAGCTGTGTCCCTAAAAATCAATTTTTGAAGCAATGCAGAGGTGGTTTCAAATTCTGGCTTTTCCTCTGTGTTTTCTGTGACTTTGTACCAACTAATCCAAGTCTTCACTACCTTCTTTGTAAGTTAGGGTAATTATACTTGCATGATTTTGCGATGAGAATTAAAGCAAGTGAAGGTAACACACCTCACCTTGTGAGGGATAAAGGGGCTGCCTTCCCTGTCTTATTCATCTTTGTTTTTGCAATCCTTTTAATTACCTCCATTATACCATTTAATGCTGGGGTTTACTTCCTCTCTCCTTCACTGAATGTCAAGCCTCTCAGAAGGAACCTTGCTTATTTGCTTCATTTTCCCAATTTTTTGGCACGGAGTTTGGCACCAAAGAGTCCATCAATATTCATTGACTAGATGACCAGTTCCTAAGGAACAAAGGTAGTGCATCTTGTCACACTCGCTCGTTGGTAGGCCACATTAGAGAGAAAAAAAAAAAATGTTCATTTTCCATTCCGGTATTTTTTAGGATATAAAGAATGGTGCTTCATTGGTTGGTTCTGCATTATGGCTAGGCCTGGGATTTATTGCTATGTTGGGTAGTCAGCTTATTATAGTCATTTTTATTCCTTCTCGGTGGAATCAATTAGGTAATCAAGATGAAACATGTGTCTATTATTGGATTCAGAAAGATGCCATATTATTTCTTCAAAGATACCCATAAATCACCCAGGAATGTGCAACCAATCAGAATATTTAATTTGCTGAACTCTTATTCTTTTCACAAGGGAATAAAATGAATACATGCTAAAAGCTGTTGCATGGTCTGTAAAACTTTCCCTGTGAAAATGTCTTAAAAGAGTTTCTTTGTGAACAACTTAGGCTACTTAATTCACTTAAGAGTGACTGGTTTTTCTTATGCCCTGAGGTCTTGGACCAATAGGTATTTTCTGGTCTACTAAGCATCCGTCAGTGCTGGCTAGGTATACTTATTCAGGTCTTAGCCATGCTTCCATCTGTGAAATGGGAGTCGTGATTCCTCCTTTATAGATTTATTAGGAAGATGAATTGAAATTACAAATGTAAGTGATCTAGGAGAGAGCCTAGAAAATTAGAGTTCACCTTACATAGTGATTCCCTTTCATTGCTTTCCTTTCTTTCTTTCTTTCTTTCTTTTTTTCTTTCTTTCTTTCTTTCTTTCTTTCTTTCTTTCTTTCTTTCTTTCTTTCTTTCTTTCTTTCTTTCTTTCTTTCTTAATCAAGGATGAACATTGAGGTTTAATTAGCAACTTACACAGATTAGGCTTTCCAAGGAAATCAGACCAATGTGAAAATAAAAACAACGATAAAACAAAATAAACAAAACCAGCCAGATCAAGCAAAGACCACTTGAGATTTTATCTGCTACATCTGATGCATGTATGTGTTGTATATATAGATATGCAGTTATATATGTATGTTAATTTCTGCTATACATATCTTTTTTAGATCAGGTTGTTCCTATTCAAATCCCTATGTTAATCTCAAATAATTACCAGCCCTATGATTTCTCTTCCTTTAGAGGAAAACCATGAGATTTTAGATGAAAACCAAGAGATTGTTATCTTTTGGGTTACTAATATATTTAAAGTGTTGCTGTTCTCTTAAAGCCTAAGGCTGTATTTTCCATTTTTTTTCTGTCTCATTTCAAAAATGTTTTATTTGTACTTTATACCTGTTGAGCTCTGTGCTAGGAATTGTCTATGCAAAAACAATAGTATAGTACTTGACTTTAAGAGATGCGAAATTAGTCTCCTTACATACATTTTGGACAATTGCAGAAGTAAGGAGAGATAAGAAAATAAGTGAGTCATTATATAGGCTACTTAGCAGACAAAGCGAAAACTTTTTCTCTGTTTCTTAAGAAATGCAGAAAAGACAATGACAGAATAGAGAATAGCATAGAAGAAGTGAAAAATGATTTGCCTGGCAGAACATGGGAAGGATTCAAAATTCAAAGACTTTGAGCTGAGGCTTGAAGTTGCACACATTTTTTTTTTCCCAAATGTATAAACCTGAAGATAGATTTCTGAGCAAGAGGAAAAAACAAATAAGCAAAATCCAGGATGTTGAGAAATACTGTTGTGTTTTTAAGCAAGTAGCTTGATATTTCTGTAAAATATAAATTAGGAGTTAAGTGGCAAGAGTTAGTACTAGTTAGGTAGGCAGGGTCTTTATTTGTCCAACCAACACACTTAAGGCATGGTCCTGTTACTAGAGAGTTATTTAGTAATTTAAAACAGTGTTATGGCATGATTATATTTGCATAATAGAAAGATTATTTCAACAATAGAAAATTGGGAAACAGATAAAATTTAAGGAAAAAAAAAACAAAGGTGGCAATTGAGATTTTTGTAATAATCTAGGTAATAGTCAGTCAGTGGCCTGAAAGAAATAATGGCAAATGGACAAGAAGATAGAAACCTTAATATCAGAACTCAGTGTGTCTTTTTTTTAATGAATAAATATTAGTAGAACTTGTTGCCTAATTAAATGCAGGGGATAATGAAAATAAGGTAAGTAAAATGCCTTCCTGCCTTTTGACTTCTCCATGTCCTTCTGAAAGTTTTATTACACCATGCTGTATTTGCAAGTTCACTTATCTTTCTTTCTGTCTATAAGCTTATCAGAGGGCCTGGCACATATTAGTTAATCTATTAAATATTTGTTGAATAAATAACTGATGAAATGTATAGATTTAGATAATAAGGATGGAGAGTAGGTTGATGGAAGCAAGATGAAGATTTCAGTGTTGGAAGTATATGAAGTGTCTGAGGCTCTGTGTTATGGACTTTGAACAAATGATTCTATGCCCAGATGAAGAGCTTCTGAGAGAACTGGATGAGACCTCTGAGATCATTAATATTGAAGTGGTGGTTTAAGATACAGGTTTAAATGAGCCCACTTCAGGAGAGAAAGGCTGTTCTATTTCTCTGTTTTAGTCAAACTCATTCCCACTCACCTGCCCTTTATTTACCCTTCTAACTCTTCTTTATGTCCATTAGATCTCTTTCCATTTTGGTCTTTACCTAAAGACACCAACATTGGTCTAGTGCAGATCATCGTTTAAATTCTGCTTTCCAACTAACTAATCTTTTGGTGATGCTTGGTCTCTTTAAGGCCAGCCCTCTCCAGAAATGCTTTTCAAGATGAGGTTCTGAGGAAAGGCCCACTTTCTGCAATCTCTCATGTCGTAATTAATACTGAAGTTCCTGTCCACCTAAAGAATAAAATGAATTCCACTAATGTTTAAACTTTCTTAATCATAACTCTTCTGTTATATAAGACCATGACCAAAAACACTTTAGAATTTATGTGCAGTGACTTTACAGTGAAATTTTGCACCATCGATATATCTAATTAAGGCCAAAATTAAAGTTTCATGCAGTCATTTCTTGTGCATTTCTTTGTGGTCAACAGTGGTAAAATTAATCACTTCTCATATTGCTTTAAGAATGCATTAATTGTTATTCATCATTTCATTCAATGAATATTTAATATTATTGTTAGTTTTATGAGCAATGAACTAAACCAGTTAGACTACCCCACCCAATTTAAATCCATCTTTATTCATAGGACTCATCACTGTGAAATCAAGGGAAATTGCACTGAAATAATTAAATATAAATAAAATATTTAGCATTTTCAAAGTATTTTACAAACATGTATTCATCTTTATCACGAGCCTTGAAATAACACTATGAGTGTTTTGAAAAGAGCCATTTCTTATTGTAGGCAGCTTTGAGAATATAGTAATTCGTTTGCAGAATTCATATACTTGTAACTGTTGGACCTTAAACTTGAACAGAACTTTTCATTCATCATGCAGCCTCTAAGTAGAGACAACTTGTCTATTGGAAATTCTTTCTGAGAATTATTAACTATAATACTATTTGGCTCCTCGATAATATTTAATCACAAATTTAAATTCATGGCCTATCTTTACCATGTTTATATTCTTAAAACTTTTGATGAATGTGTCTAACTTCATTGCATTGACATAATTTGACACAATGTACATACTGGAGCCCTTAAGTCACCAGAGTGTAGCAGTATTTCAGTGAGAAATTGAGAGGAACTGCCATTAATGTACAATATTCAGCAGTGTTGGGTGCAAAGAAATAAAAGAATCTCTGGATTGGCCTAAGAAAGGAACAATTTAGATGTAAAAATCTGTCCTTGTTTTAAAGAAAAATACAGAGCAGTTCAGGAGCAATAACTTTGAGTTCCATTGCCTAATTCTTTCAAAAGAATTGTTCAAAACTCTATTTTTTGTGTGTATGTCTTTTTAGGGCCGTGCTCACAGGATATGGAGGTTCCCAGGCTAAGGGTTGAATTGAAGCTGTAGCTTTAGCCCCCAGCCTCACCACAGCCACAGCAGCGCCAGATCCGAGCCGCGTCTGCAACCTACACCACAGCTCATGGCAACGCCGGATCCTTAACCCCCTGAGTGAGACCAGGGATCAAAACTGCATCCTCATGGATGCTAGTCAGATTCGTTTTCCACTGAGTCACAATGGGAACTCCTCAAAAATCTATTAACATGAAGAGCAGACTTGTGGTTGCCAACAGGGAGGGTGAGGAAATGGGATGGACAGGGAGTTGATGCAGACTATTACATTTAGAATAGATAATCAATGAGATCCTATTTTATAGCACAGGGAGCTATATCCAAACTCTTGGGGTAGAACATGATAGAAGACAGTATGAGAAAAAGAATGTATATATATGTATGACTGGATCATTAAGCTGTACAGCAGAAATTGACACAACACTGTAAATGAACTATACGCTAATAAATTAAAAATCTATTAACTTCAAAAAGTGACTTCTAAAAATTGATTGGATTAAAAATTAGAAAAGCTTTCTGGAAGAAAAATGCCTGTTAAACTTGATTTTAAACAAACAGCTGTACTTCTTAAGTGTAGCTATGGAACTTTTGTAATATCGGAATAAAAGGATCATGCTCCATAAGTTTATAGCAACCATGGTAGGACAATGGCATCTAGAAATTGGTAGATATTGATAAAGCTCAAGGAATTGGTGATGTTATAGTATTTCTAGGTTTCTGGAGTAACGGCTTTCCCATTCTCCTCTTTATGTAGACATTTATACTCAAACACAATATTACACAGTCTAATCAATGAAAGCCAATTCACTGTTTGGACAGATGTATCTGAAAGTGCATATCCAGTCCAGCACCATAAGTAACTCCTATATGATACTTAAAATACCTGAATGGACAAATACAGAGAAAACGGGGACCATCCACAAAGAAGGATAGCCTCAAATCTCACATTAACCCAGCAAAATATGCTTAATGAAAACTAAGGAAAATTCCAGAAATACAGTGTGCCTCTTTTAATGTTATGCAATGATCACAAGCATTGTTTAAAAAGAGTATTACTTTTAAGAAAGATGAGCACTGTTAACAATGAAAAAAAATCTGCTCTTAATGGCATAAGATAGAAGGAATGGCAAAAGGTGACATTAACGGCAGAGGAGGAAAATAAATGCCAGAGAGAGTGTGAAAATGAAAGTGAAATACAGCAGAAATCCTCAAGCTGGGCTTCATCTCTTTAGATCATGTTTTCTTTATCTGAAGTATTTTTTCAGACCTATTTGTGATACTTTTCTTTGTGAACTATGACTTTTATGTAATTAGCTAATACTTGTAATCTGTTGTTAGGATGGACATACTTCAGGAAATCTTCTCTGATAGAATATTTTTATTATAAGTATTTGACATGAGATCCCATATAATGAAGAATTTAATTGCCCCCAAAGAGATCTTGGCTTTTTCCCTGCCTCCTATGTTGTAGTCGTTGTTTGTCTGGGGACCTTGGAATAGCCAGATAGCAATAGTGTGATTTAGAGTGAGGGCTGGCCATGCCTTAGAATGATGGTGAGTGTGCCAGAAAGACCAACAATATGATTTACGGGGGGAGCTTTGAGTAATGAAGTATCAATAGATCTAGAGACTGAAATCAACTACATAAACATCAGTCAATCATCAGTCAGTTAATCAATCACAGTCTACATAATGAAACTCCAGTAAAAATTCCTTTTTTTTTTCTTTTTTGCTTTTTAGGGCCACACCCCCTGTGGCATATGGGGGCCCCCAGGCTAGGGGTCAAATTGGAGCAGTAACTGTTGGTCTACACCACAGCCACAACAACTCAGGATACGAACTGTGTCTGAAACCTACACCATACCTCAGGTCAATAACACCCTTAACCCACTGATCTAGCCAGGGTTTGAACCCATATCCTCATGGATATTAATCATGTTGTTACCACTGAGCCATGATGGAAACTCTTGGAACCCAGTAAAAACTCTGAAGTCAAGACTCAAGCTTCCTTGGTTGGCAGTACTCTGTGGTATTGTTACACACTGATGCCAGAAAAATAGCAGGAAGATGACAATAGAAATTCTGGGTTTGTTACATCTCCTGGGCACTGCCCCTTACATCTCTTCCTCTCGATGATCTTAATCTATGTTCTTTCCCTTTAATAAACAATAACTGTGAGTATAACAGCTTTCAGTGAGTTTTGTAAGTCTCTAGTGAATTATCAAGCCTAAGAATAGTTATGGAGACTTCTTGAACCTGCAGTTGATGTGAAAAGTGAGGGTGTTTTTTATGCACTATTATGGTCCCTATAAACCTCACAGTTGTTTGATTCTCACAGTTGGCCTAAGCTTTTGCAAGACCATGATAGAAAGAGCCATCCTTGAGTGCACTGCTATGCAAATCAACAAGTTCTTAATATCTAAGAAAATACTGTTTGGGGAGCTTCCTTTGTGGCTCAGTGGTTAGTGAACCCTACTAGCATCCATGAGGACACAGGTTCAATACCTGGACTCACTCAATGGGGTAAGGATCTGGCATTGCCATGAGCTATGGTGTAGGTCGCAAATGTAGCTGGGATCTTGCATTGCTGTGACTGTGGAGTAGGCCAGTGGCTACAGCTCCAATTTGACCCCTGGCCTGGGAACCTCCATATGCCATGGGTGAGGCCCTAAAAAAGACAAAACGGCAAATAAATAAATAAATGTGAATAAAAATTAACAGCAACTCTCTAGTCTCAAAATCTAGTAAAGTGACACGTATACACTGTAGTGTTAATGCAAAACAACTATAGCATGATGTTTTAAAACAGAGAAGGGAAAGCAGCCCTTGACAGCAGGGAGCTGGTTTAGCAGGGACAACTGCATCTTGGTGTTGCTAGAATCTGGCCTGGAACTCTCTACTAGGCCAGTGTTTCTTCTGCTGTGCATGAATATCTCATAGAACGGCAATATCAAACAAGGTCACCCCATGACATATAGACTAAGACTAAAACAGGATCTTACTACAATTATTTTTGAATAAAGACAAAAGCAAGAACACTATCCAAAACCCAGAGATGACCAAACATCCTCTTTCATGACTGATACGAGCAACTACTACTGCTTTTTTTTTTAAATGGCTTTAGACTTTTGTTCTCCTGACTTTTAGACAAGATAAAGATGCATAAGCATAAAATAACCCCATCTTCCAGAATACACCCAAGAGCAAAACTCTTATTTCTTAAACAGATATAACACTTTACAAAACCCTTTAAATATTTTAACTTTTTTTTTCACTTAGACGGCCCTCAGGTTTACAATGGTGTGCTCTCCCTTACTGCACCAAGCCAGTAACCCAACTGTGTTGGACTATAGCTGTGTTCCTGGCAGTCTTTGGTAGGCATCAACAGCAATGTGGTGTGTGTAAGACATTCATCAGAAGAGGTCTTAATCAGCATGATGACTATCAGCTTACCCCTGTGGTTATAGTGTTCGTTGTTCCTGAATGAGGGGCTTCTCAAAATTCACACAGCAGATTAGTAACTGAACCGAGAGTATCACTGTCACTTCTCTCTCCTGGAGTGTATCGCACCATTCCAGTTTTGTTTTTATTTTCCATCAACTTTAGTCAATATAGTTGACAACTAGAATGCAACTTTAACTAACGCAACTTAAAATGCTGTTATGCTCAGTAATTACATACATGGTAAAAATGAAATTCAAAAAACCCTGAGGCTTCCTGATTACAAAGTAGAAATTTAAGACTCCTCTTTTTCTTTATTCAGAATGTCAAATTTGGAAGGAGAGCTTAATGAGCTTTAGAGTAGTCTTGTTTCAAACTATGTATTTAGTTGATCATTTCAACTCAGACCATGCAATTTTATATTTTCCACAATTAAAAGAATATATATATATCTCCATAAAAAACATGTTCCTATGA
The DNA here is from genome assembly GCF_016906955.1 of Phacochoerus africanus. Taxonomy (NCBI): domain Eukaryota; kingdom Metazoa; phylum Chordata; class Mammalia; order Artiodactyla; family Suidae; genus Phacochoerus; species Phacochoerus africanus. The sequence goes on from NC_062548.1 coordinate 128,290,780, forward strand.
ATTCACATATGCATATATGATGGAGTGTATATATATATATACATGCATATGTAATTGCTCATATACATCTTTCACATTTGTAAATAGTAAGAATATTACATTTTCTGATTTTTCACTTTATGGCTTTGTAGTCAACACGAAAATAAACTGCAATAACATATTTTTAATAAAAATATTGGTGTTTTCAAATTTAGTCCTATTAACATATTAAATGTAACGGGGGCCAATAATCATATAAAGAAATACTAGATCCTTAACAGGAAATTTCTCAGGACTTTTAGTTTATGAATATCTGTTGTGAATGTCAAGAGCAGGAGTATAACGAAGGATGCTTTCCTTAAGGATCTGACGATCCTTGATCCTTCCAGGACCTCTTCTCCCTGCCCACTTTCTTCCCACTCTTTGCTTAATGTGGGGCAAGTTGTTTTCAGAACAAAATTTAATCATAATGACTGCTTGTTTATCATTTATTTTATTTTTCTTCCACAAATATGTGCAGAATGCTCATTATAATGGCCTTTAAGGTGGAGAATCAGGGCAGGTATGTGATGTAAAAATGGAGCTGTAGGAGTCCCCTGATGGCTCAATGGGTTAAGGATCTAGCATTGTCACTGCTGTGGCTCTGGTCACTGCAGTGACACAGGTTCCATCCCTGGCCTGGGAACTTCAACAGGCCACAGGCGTGGCCAAAAAAAGAAGCTGTAATCTAACTGGGGTAAAAAGATAAAAACCGTGATTATTAAAAATGCTTTATATAATTTCTCAGGACATGTCATTGCTATTTGAGAGAAGAGGGAAAGTGACATTGTTGAAAGATTGATTACAAAGAAGAAGAATACTAATGGGATTTGGAAAGAGAAGAAGGGCCCTTGGAAGCGTTTAGATGAAGAGAAATTGTTCGCAGACTCAGGGGAAGGTTTCTTGTGTCAGATGAAAGGGAGGAGAGGGTGAAGAAAGAGGGTAAGTGGTTTGGCAGAATCCTATAAGGAATAGTTTTGTTAATTTAAAGTAAGCTCTTATATAAAAATTGACCTATAAAAAGTATTTTAAAAATCATGATAAACATAAGTCCCTTTCTCATGAAACTGCTCTTACAGAAATTGGTGTGTTAGTTTTAGAATTATTTCTTAGGTCTATCATTACAATGTTCTGGTTTTGCTTGTTTATTTGTTTTTAAGGAGTTATTTGTGAAATATTGATTTGTCTGTTTATCCCCAGTAAGTTTGCCTCTGCTCAGTGCTGTGAAGTTTTGCATGGTAAAAATCACGAACATTCATTTGTGTACAGCACCCATTACAGAATCTAAGTAAGAACAAATAAGCATATCCTCAAAGGAAAGGATGAACTAATTGCTAATGGAATTAAATTTTGTTTTGTTTTGTTTTGTCTTCTTAAGGCCCCACCCTTGGGCAAATGGAAGTTCCCAGTCTAGGGGTCGAATTGGAACTGTAGCTGTTGGCCTACACCACAGCCACAGCCACAGCCACTCCAGATCTGAGACACGTCTGCGACCTACACCACAGCTCACAGCAATGCCAGATCCTTAACCCACTGAGCGACGCCAGGGATCGAACCTGCATCCTTTTAGTTACCTGTCAGATTTGTTTCCACTGAGCCATGATGGGAACTCCTGAATTGAATTTTTCAGGAGGACCAAGATTCAGGCAGATAAAATATTACCATGATGCAATTAAATAGAAATAATAGCTATAATTTATGGAGTGCTTATTTTATATAAATTACTATGTACAAAAAAATCAATTTATATGCATTTACTGCTCATGATACAGGCGTAGTGATTGTCTCCTTGATCCATGAGCAAACTGCAACGCAGGATGGTCAGTGTAACTTGAAGTTGGTAGGACCTTCTGAAGACACTCTGGTTTCAGATCCCAGGCAGTTTTCTACCAAGTATACACCATTGTTCACCATCTAGAGACAGTGAGGGATTAAAATAGAAAGAAAGCAATAAGAATGGAGCTAAAGGACAGTATGAAGGTAGGATTAACAGGACTTGCATCCAGTGAAATGACAATATGAAAAAAAACCTTTAAAATGAGTCCAGGACATACTGTCTAAAATTTTCTATTAAATTGTTTCATGGTTACTTATCATATGCCAGGCTCTTTGCTAGGTGATGAAGTCCACTTTTGAATAAGGATCTTCCTGAATAAAGGAGGTAGCACCAAAGATCAAACTACACAGTAGGCAGCAAAGGAAAATATAAAGAACAAGTTCACTGTTAGATTCATTATAATTCTTGATACACAGCAAAATACTTCTCAGTATCTTCAAGAGAGTTTCTATTTGCCTCTAAATACTGCTAATATTAGTAATTATTGTGGATTGAGCAATTACTTTGTGCATGACACTGTGTAATGCAATTTATATATAAGCCTATTTAATTCACAAAACATGTTAGGATATAGATTCTACAGAAAAGGAATCAGACTTAGAATTTAAGAAATGTTGCTAAGAACCATGATTTGTACACAAAAGTACTCAAAACTGTCAGACCTAAAATCTACCTTCTTAATATTTAATAATTACCCTGGAAACGGATGATTCATTCAACTCTGTATTCCCATAAAAATTTATATTTAATGTCATCATTCGATTCAAGATTTAAGAGATTAAAGGCATCTGAAATCAGGTAGAATTAAGATAGAAGACATCATAAATTGTAACTCTTCTTTGCTGTCAGAATTATGAGAAAAGTTCATTTCACCATAATCGCACACTCTTATATCCTAAATAAATCTAATTATTCAGTAGCAAAAATACCTCTCTTGAAGTCTAGGAACATTTCATAAAATATGAATGCCACTCCATTAATTTGCATGCCACATTAATTTGGCCTATATTAATAATTTTAAAGCAAAGTGGATCATATGCAGTTGGGAAATATTATAAATCACAGAAAGCCATAAAAAAAATGGTAAAGACCTAAAATGTCACCTAACCTAACTGAACAGTTCAGTCAGATAAGAAAGTAAAGTTAGAAATATAGTAACTTTTCACTGCCTTGAATTTCATTAAATTGAAAAATAAGCATTAGGTAAAAGCCACATTTAATGTTGCTCTTAGTTTCACTATTAATGTGGTCACTTTTTTTTTAATGGGTACCCGATAAAGTTCAAAAACCACAAAAGTAGTTGCCCCTGTTAATAACTGTATATGTATCATGAGCAAGTTGGTTAACCTCTCATGTATGTCATGGGTCTGGCAGAGGGAAGGAAAGAATGTTACATAGTTGCTTTTGGTCAGTGTTTTCCCCCATTCATCTACAATCAAGGGAAGACTAGTAAGAATGTTGTAATAAACTAGTTGAGCAAGAGACATGGGTAGCCTAGTAATGATGGTGAGAAATAGGATTTTGAATATGTTTCAAAGTTTGAACTGACAGGACTTTTTGAAGCTTTTGATATAAAGAAAAAAACACATTGTGATGATCACAAGAGATTTAACTTGAGCAGCAATTAAAATAGAATTGATACTTCCTCAAGTGGGGAAAATTTTGAGAAAAGTAGCTTTGGAGTGAAGGATGGAATCAAGTGTTTGATTTGAATATAGTCCCTTTGAAAGGTATTTCAGATATTCAAATAGAAATGTTCAATAAGCAGTGAATGTCTGTGTTTAGAATGAAACACTTTCAGTGTTATAGATAAATCAGAATAATGTTTGTGCTGTGTATTTGTTCACATGATAAAACACTTATAACTTAATTGCTTCAAGTAGATTAAACGAGTATAGTAAATGCAATAAGATAAGAATATGAAAATTGTCTTTTTTTTTTTTTTTTTTTTTAGGGCCACACCTGTGGCATATGGAAGTTCCCAGGCTAGGGCTCGAACCGGAGCTACAGCCACTGGCCTACACCACAGCCACAGCAACATCAGATCCTTAAACCACTGAGAGAAGCCAGGGATCGAACCCACATCCTCATGGATCCTAGTCGGGTTTATTAACCACTGAGCCATGAAGGGAACTGAAGAATATTAAAATTATGAAGATAGGTGGGGGGAAGTGCTTAAGATAAAAAGCTTACCAAAACAATAAGAGCTTTTAGAGTGGACGTGTTTGTTGCTGTTGCTTTCTCTTTTCTATGATGTAATACTTTGCTAACAGTTACCATTGTGCTTTATCTGGAATAAAATTTCTTCCTAACTAATAATTTCTTCAGTTAATTTTTGCCCAGATCAAATCTGTCACCGATGTGAAAACTATACTTTAAAAAAGAAAAGAGGAATCTGATCATACCACACTTCACCTACTACACTGGATCAAACTTTAAACTGTTCTTACATCAAATCCAAACTCTTTGGCCTAGGAAGGAGATTAAGGAGCTTTTTCCACTGTCTTATCACTTTCACTCAGCACATCACCCTACCTCACCATCGGGTTCACTCTGGTTTCCTTGTCCTTCTTCCATTCCTCTAGTGCTTCAAGGACCTTGAACCCAGAGTCTTCTCTATACTTCCCCTTTTTGCTTCCTCCAATCTATTGTGAACTTTCAGGTTCTTCAAAATATCACTCCCTCAGAGTATTTCCTTCACTACTTAAAGTCACTGTCCAATCTTCAGATACAAAATCTGGTGCCTTTCTACACTTTTATTTTATAGGTGTAACTATAATTATGACTAGGTCATCACTTACATAATAATTTGCATGAATGCTCTTTACCCTGTGGGATTGCCAGGTCCATGAGGGCAGGATATAGATCTGCTAATTCACTTAGTAGAGTGATTGGTAGTAAGTGTCAAGCAGTATGCAACACACATGCAAGAAAAAGAAGGAACAAATGACTGTTTCAATAGAATGCCGAGAAATGATAAAAGAGGGAGGATGATTATAGAGATGAGACACAAGTGGAGATCTTTCAGATGTCTCAGTCTAAGAGAAGCAGGCAGTGTAGATAATGCATGGATGGATCCTGCATTCTGTTCGTTGAAGTTACACTGAGAATAGTGATTCTTACAGGGAATGAACAGTGGTGACAATCACATTATGTTTTTATCTTTCTAGTGATCCTAACCAAGTCCTAGTTTGAAGGTTTTAGAAATCCATGGAAAATAGAGTGGTGCAAAGACCACAGATTTCATCTTCGGAACTTTTTGTTCCCATTAGTACTATTAATTTGTTAATCTTTAGATTATCTTAATTTTGGATTTTCCTATCTGCAAAATGAAGAAAATAGGTATTAACCAGATTCCTCAAGTTCTTTTAAAATTAAAAGAAACCTCATGCTTGGAATTGTTTTTATCTTTAGATCAGTCAGCTCCTAATATCTGACATTTTGCATATTAATGCTGTTTTTCTCCAGTAGTTAATTTGTAGTTCTTTTTACTCTCAGTCTTTTTTCATAGACTCATTGGAACAGAAATGTCTAAACAAAAGAATATAATTTGATATTCCTGTGTATGTATAAAAAGTCCACAGACATGGATTGATGGATAGAATAATTCATGAATTAAATTAAGTGAATTAAAGTTTTTATTAAAATTATATCTCTGAATGTGTTTGAATCCATTGCATAAACACTTAATATTGCTATCCATTTAAAGGGGAAAGGAGTATGACTAAATTAGATTAATTTGATCATCCAAACACAAATAGTTTCACAGTTTTGAATTTTGTAAGAGTGAAACAAACAGAAATAAGAACTATAGATGAAAAATTATGGGAAGAATTAGGAAGTTTTATAGATTGCCAAAGTAAAAATCATACTGGACAAGAAGAGAAAGACACAGACTTTATTCAAGGCTGTGACAATTGGAGAGAGATCAGAATGCAGTCCTACAAAGCTCTGCTGAAAGAAGGGGCCAGGGGGACTATTTAGAGTTGGGGTGATGGGAGTCAGAAGTCATCTGTGTTTGTAAACTGGTGTTATTCAAAGAAGAAGTAAACTTTTCCCCCAACTTCAGGATAGGCGGTTGTTTTACAACTTGGAGCAAGGTACCTCTGGAGGTTAGGCTCTTCCTGGACCACAGAACCTGGGACTTAAGAGGCACTAACTTCTTTAACGACTGCATTTCAAAGGGAAGTTTCCCTGGTGTTTGAGAAAGAGCCTTGAGGTCTGAGACTGTCAAGAGAGTTTTGGAAGGGTTTACATCTTAAAGGGGCAGAGAAATAATTTTCAAACACAGGTTCTTTTAAAATACAAGATTTAAGGAAAGGGCAGGAAGGGATCTCAGCACTTAGACCCACTGGGTTCCTTAGGAGCAGAGGTGAGGGAGGGGTCAGTTCCCCAGAAGCAGGAAGAAGAATCCTGTCTAAAGTGCAGTGAAGCTGGGGGAACGTGAGGCCATCCAAGTCAGGATCTGTGATGGAGAAGAGTGTGAGGAGAATGTTTTACTTCGCATGAAGCAGTGATACAATAAAATGCTTCAAGGCTAATAATGGAAGATAGATTCAGAAAATAAATGTAAAAAACACTCAATTCCATTGGATATTGAGAATGTTAAATCATCATTTTGAGGTGTCACCCAATGTATGTCAAAGGCAAAAAACACTTGAAGACTTTTAGAAAAAAATGGAATTTGAAAGAGATAGGTAGACACCATTGAAAGCTGATTGTTGATGAAATGAATAGCTTTCCAAACTGTATATTGATGACAGAAACTCACTTATAGTCATGAAATTGAAAAAAAAAAGAACAATTCTCTCAAAAAGTCAACTATACTAACTGAAAAAAGTTAGAAATGGCTAGATTATCTGTCTCCCTCTATTCAGAAATTCATTTTTCTCCTAGTTTCAGGCTTGATATTCCCTTTTAAAAAACATTCAGGGGTTCTTGTCTTGGCTCAGAGGAAATAAATCCAACTAGGAAACGTGAGGTTGCGGGTTCAAACCCTGGCCTCACTCACTGGGTTAAGGATCTGGCGTTGCTGAGAGCTGTGGTGTAGGTCACAGACGAGGCTCGAGTCCCGTGTTGCTGTGGCTCTGGTATAGGCTGGCAGCTGTAGCTCTGATTAGACCCCGAGCCTGGGAACCTCCATATGCCGCGGGTGCGGCCCTAGAAAAGACAAAAAAAAAAAAAAAAAAAAAAACTTCAGAAAGGGAACATTCATTCATGAAAAAATAATTGACTGTTATCAGGTTCTTATAGACACCAAATTCTCCCTCCTCTGCTAGAAGGTTTACCAGAGTAGGTTAAGTCGTTATACAGCCTGTTAAGTGTAGAGGATGCCATGGTGAACCAGTCAAATCTCCATTCAAAATTGAGACACTCATTCTCCCAGCTTCCAGGAACATGGACTGGCTGACCTTTCTCAGCTGAGACCTTTTCTGACAATTGCCCTCTCCACAATACACTACCTCACCCAAGATCAGTCTCTCCTGGTGACATGCGAAGTCCACTAACTAGTCCACGAGGGAAGAAAGAGCGTGAATGAATAGCTCTTTGCTCCGACTGGGACAACATGAAGGTCAGTCACAGTTCCAGGGCCCCCCTGGGATCAGCTGTGGCAAGTGCGTTTCAGGTTAACTTCTTTCTGGGATTCTACTCCTTTCACTCCTTCACAAACCTCCAGGATAAAAATCTCAACCTGATTTTGCGACTTGGGGAAGCCAGCATATGGTAGGTGGCTCCAAAATGTATCTGAGGAAGCAGATTCTCAAGGGATATTTTAGAGCTGGATTATTTACCAGCCAGTTAGCAATAAGAACCCCTTTCCTGCTGGAAGGAGGAGCAGTGATGGTCCCTAATGAACCGAAGCATTGTACTAGTTAGTTTTCATTGGGGGGGAACCACACTGGAATATAGATGGAAAGGAATGCACTGGTCAGTGGACCATCTCAGGCTTTTGAGAGATTAAGAGAAAATAGTAATTATAAAGAAAGTAGAAATTGATGGCTATTACTTGAGGTCCATTAAAGCACTGCAAAAAGACAAAGACAAAGCTAGGAAAGCTTATTCAACAGCTTTGAAGGCAAAGTGGGCAAGTCAGAGGACCTCCCTAGCAGAATATAGAGGCTGCATTTCATGGTCAGAGAGCAGGAGAAGCTGAAGATGACGTCCAGATCTTAAATAAACTAGTAGCAGAATTCCACAAAGGTTATGTTCTTAGTCACAGCAAGTCTGTAATGTTGACTTTAGGGCCCTACTTTGGAAGGCTGAATCTAAGATTTTATTTTTATTTTTATTTATTTTTGGCTTCTTAGGGCTGCACCCGCAGCATATGGATGTTCCCAAGGCTAAGGGTCCAATCGGAGCTACAGCCGCCAGCCTAGGCCAGAGCCACAGCAACGCAGGATCTGAGCTGTGTCTGCAACCTAACCACAGCTCTCAGCAATGCCAGATCCTTAACCCACTGAGCGAGGCCAGGGATCGAACCCGCAACCTCATGGTTCCTAGTTGGATTTGTTTCTGCTGCTCCATCAGGGGAACTCCCTGAATCTAAGATTTTCAATTAGGACTTCTGGATTTGTAAACTTAAAAACCTCAAAATCTGAGATTCCTCTGAGTCTTCTATCCCTGAAAAAGCGGCTCGCTCCTTTCTGGTAGGCGGTTAACACTCACTCGTTTCATGAGGACGACGTAAAGGCCACTGTAATGCAAGGCAGCATATGAACCAGTTGTGGTCTTTTCTGGTGACTAGGTCAGCAACTATGATCAAGTCATAATAGAATTTGGCAAGGCTTTTGTTAAGACAAATGAAGAAAGTAAGAAATTATATTGCAAGGACCTATAGGACCTGTAGGATCCAGACAGACTGCCCTGGGAAGTTCGGAAGAGGGCTGATTCTTAAGAATGCTGGATCCAGCATCCTGTTATGATGTTAAAAGGTAAAGAAATTGTTGGACGAGAGAATTTGTTTCTAAGATGTGGAAAGGGGAAAGTTTCCCAGCTGATTTATTTATCTTTGTAAATGAGTATGATCTCTATGACCCTCTGCTCACCTCTGTATTTTCCATAGTAAGCTTTCCATAAGGTTGGCCAATTTGACAATAAACTTTGAGTAAAATTTTTTTCACAAAGAAGTTAATCTGAAAATCTATTTACATGGCTGTGATCTCCAATTATTGATAAAGAAAAACAGTAAAGTAACTAAGACATTACACAGATAAATTTGATGTTAAGCCCCCACAAAAAATCACTTTAGTGAACAGCCATATCTCAGCCATTGCCATGTAGGAAATTTTAACCTGACTGAATGATTTTGAAATATGTAAATGTACAACTACAGGGATGTCAAAACAAATAAGGGCCCAGGGAGGGTCGTCGTAAACATGACTCCCCCCGAGAACCAGAGATGAGTTAGTTTCTGAATGACTAACTCCTGCCACAGATAATCAGCGTTTACTCATTTATGAACCAGAATGCCTGTTGGTTTTCATTTGGAGATGCATCTAACCAGAGGGTACGATCTCTTCATGTCATTTCTGGCCAAAACACGAATCGCTTTCCAGTAGCCTTAGGTCAGTCATACTTCTTGGTCAGTGTCAGATATGTTCCTTCATAATCATTGTCCTGCCTGTGGCTACAGGATCCCCTTCCCCATTCTCACATCAGCTTCACGCCGCAAGCTCAGTGAACTACTGGGTAAGCACAGGCCCTGGTCTCGTCTCATCTTCCTGAGTTTTCAAGTGCTGCTTTTTCAAATCCATGTCCTTGATTCATTCCTCCCATCTACTTCAGGTCCCACATTCACACACATTTTATTTAGTTGACTTGTAAATCGTTCTTGATTCAGACACACGCTCATCTCAGAAATCTACCGTGGTTTAAACTATGTGAGTTTGCCTTTCATTGGGCCCTCAATTAAAAGTGTTAGCATGGTATGTTCAACAGAATAATTAGGGAGGTAGATAAATTCTCTTTTCCTACCCTAATGATAATCATATCAAAATATTTTGATCAAGTTACTAAATGTTAACAACCTCTTATTTGTTAGCTCCCTCTTCTGTCAGTCACCCACGAAGAACCTCACACAAAGAGCCTAGTGTAACTAACTAAGTCACTAAGAAGACAAGGGGACACCCCTGATCTGTGGAACAGGGCATGGTTAGTCTCAGGCAGGCTTGACAGCTCAGATTTTGAAATGGACTCTCTCCCGATAGAGTCATTTTCCCCACTTTGTAATTATTTGATCCACTTTATTTTTAGAAGATATTTTATCATTGTTCTAGAAATGCCTTTGTCAATTCTCCTTTGCCTGACTACAGTGGAACATAAAATTGTGTGTGTGTATGTGTGTTTCCATTTAAGTGTACATGCATGCATAATTATTTTTTTCCCACACTTGCATAGCCATAGTGACATCCCTACAGAGCAGGGGATGTGGGAGGAATCTGCTGCAGCATAGGCAAGGAGCATGTTGTATCTAGAGAATTTAAAAGACATAAAACCAACTTGAAATTTATATTTATGTTTAAAATGTATAGCAATGCAACATGCAAACTCTGAGGCATACTACTTTAGCTAGGTGTAACTTTTAACTTCATATGAAATATTTCATTGAATTTGAATAGTATCTTATACATATGAAATTATTCTTTTTTGAGTTCAATGAATTTTGTTACATTGATATTTGTACAATGATCATCACAACTCAATTTTATAGCATTTCCATCCCAAACCCCCAGCCCATCCCCTCTACCCCCCAACCCATCTCCTTTGGAGACCATACATTTTTCAAAGTCTGTGAGTCAGTGTCTGTTCTGAAAAGAATTTCATCGTGTCCTTTTTTTAGATTCCACATGTCAGTGGAATTTGATGTTGATGTCTCACTGTCTGACTAACTTAGCACAATAATTTTGAGGTCCATCCATGTTGTTACAAATGCATTATTTATTTCCTTTTAGTGGTTGAGTAATATTCCATTGGCATATGTACCATATCTTCTTTATCCACTCCTCTATTCATGGGCATTTAGATTGTGCCCATGTCTTGGCTGTTGTATATAGTGTTGCAATGAACATTGAAGTACATACATCTTTTCGAGTCATGGTTTTCTCTGGATAGATGCCCAGAAGTGGGATTGCTGGACCAAATGGGAAATTACTCTTTTTTAAATTAAGGAGGGAGTTGCTGTTTTGGCTCAGCAGCAATGAGCCTGACTAGTATCCTTGAGGAGGTGGGTTAGTTCTATCCCTGGCCTTACTCAGTGAGTTAAGGATCTGACATTTGCTTTGAGCTGTGGTGTAGGAGGAAGACACGGCTCAGATCTGGCATTGCTGTGGCTATGGCAAAGGCCAGCAGCTGCAGCTCTGATTTGACCCCTAGCCTGGGAACTTCCATATGCTGGGTGTGGCCCTTAAAAGCAAAATAAGTAAGTAAATAAAGTCTTGTTTCAAGACTAAAGATGAAAAAGTAGAAAATGTATTGTTATTCCATTGTTGTGTTGGACCATGAAATACATACCTTCTTCCAAGAAATGCGTTAATGCAATAGAAAAGTCTTACAGTTTTCTCTTTATTCCCTATATGTGTATTTTATTAATTAATTTTACCTTTTTTCTGGCATTATTACTGAAAATAATTTTCTCAGATAAAGTAAGGTTTTAAGAAGCAATTGACTGCAGTTTCAAATACACTAGCTACCTCACTGTATAGACAGATCATTGGAAAACTATCTAAAGGGACTCAGCAAGAAGAGTTTGTTCAAGACCCTGTAGCATATTAACTTATTCATTCATTTATTTATGTCATCACTGAGCATGAAATATATTCCAATCATTCTGATAAAGCCTGCAGATACAAAAGTAAGTGATTAATCTCAGGGAGTGTTTAGTGTAACAGCAGACGAGAGACAGAGAATTGAGTAAATATCATGAGCAGGAAATTCTTTCTGTTTATTGATTTATCCCAAATGTTTATTCTAGAAGGCATTAAGTAAATGTTTTAAATGAATATATGCTATGAAAAAAATATCAACAGGAGACAAAGGAGCATTTGAGGAGAATTGACAGATGTCAGGATGTAGGGGACAGGGAGAAACTGTTTCATGGAAGAGGTGATATAAACTGCCTGATGTTTTCAGAACAGTGAACGTAACTCATTTCAGCCACTGTATTTTGGGGTGTTTCTTTATGCAACCGTAGTGTGACAAGGGCTTAACAATACAGATGTAGCAGAGGGTTTGAGAAATGGAAGATTGGAAACTGGAAGATGGATTCAGACTCAACTGGAATAGACCAGGTGAGAAATACTCAGTCCTGGAGTTCCCACTGTGGTGCAACAGAATCGGTATCTCTGCAGGTGTCTCTGCAGCTCCAGGACACAGGTTCAATCCCTGGCTTGGCACAGTGGGTTAAAGGATTTGGCATTGCCACAGCTGCAGTGTAAGTCACAACTGCCGCTCAGCTCTGATCTGACCCCTGCCCTGGGGAACTCCATATCCTGCAGGGTGGCCAAAAAAGGGAAAAAGAAAGAAAGAGAGAGAGAGAGAAAGAAGGAAGGAGGGGAGGAAGGAGGAAGGAAGAAGAAGAAAGATAGAGAGAGAGAGAGAGAGAAGAGGAAAGAGAAAAAGAAGAAGAAAGAAAGAAAGAAGAAGAAAGAAAGAAGAAAGAAGAAAGAAGAAGAAGAAGAAAGAAAGAAAAAGAAAGAAAAGAAAGAAAGAAGGAAGGAAAGAAAAAGAAAAAGAAAGAAGAAGAGAAAGAGGAGGAGGAAGAAATAAACCGTGTTTTGCGATCATGCGCAATACCTACTCCTTCCTACTCCTTCCACTTCCAAGGACCACTCACTGCCGCCTCCCTCACGCCTCCCCTCCCGCATCCATAACGAAGCAAAGCACTAAGACAAGACACGAAAGAAGAAAGCAGAAAGAAGAAATAAAGAAATACACAAATACGAACGAAGAAAGAACTAAAGCAACGGAAGGAAGACGGAAGGAAGAAAGAAAGTAACTTAGTCCTGAACTAGGGTAGGAGAAGTGCTAAATGAGAAGGGACTAAATTCAAAAAAGAAGCCAGACTATATGATTGGATGACAGTTTTAGATGATTCCAATTTTAAAAATCTATGAAAGTTAAAAATCCTTCACCAATAAATAATACTAACTGCTTATTAGAATTAGTGCATTTGGAGAAAAGCCAATATCTATGGAAAGTTCAATTACAGCATCACCATCTGATCATCATAACTGATTCAGGGACACTGAGTGGGTCCCTGCATTCCTGGATATGAACATTAATAAGAAAGGATTTTTATAGTCATTACCAAGCAGCTTGCTCTGTATACTGCCAAGGGTACCCAAATACCAGACCTCCCAACACTATAAATACATTTACATGTCAAAAACCGAATGAGGCTATTAAAAAAGATATGCAAATATAATCCAAGACAGAGTTTTCTTTCCTAGGGGGAAAGTAAATTACAACCTTTCATAATGAAATTAATGTTTATAAGCACAAGCACTAAAATCAAATTCATAAGCCAACTGCTTTAAGATAGAATACTCTTTACAATTTATCAAAGATTATTTCGTTCCAGTTTTTAAATGATTTTCTGGTGATTTGCAATGGATTCTTATTGCCTTACAGCATATATAATTTGCATTAGTCTCTCTAAAAAAATAAAGGGCAGTTTTTCAGTTTGGTCAAAATAACAAGAGTACAATCCTATGAATTTCTCTGATATTTGGTGTTTTCTCTGACCTTTTACAGCTGTGTAGAATCATTCTTTTCAATGTTTTTTTTTTTTTGTACTTTTCTTTGTGCTACAGAATCTTGTTTCTATAAGACAGTTAAGTTATGTAGGCTAATTAAGTACAACAAGGGGGTTCAAAGATCCTAAGTGTTTGCAAAGATAATAATTGGATTTAAGAGTGATGTTTCACAGACCAAAAGCCTAGATAACAATTACATATCAACAGTTCATAATGTAAGATAGGTGAACCTAAACCTGCTTTTTTGTTTGAGTTGAACTGTATATACTATATTAACTCTGTATAGTACCACTAATTATCTCATTCAGAGCATAATCTTAGATTTGCAACTAGATATGCAATAAAAAAATTAAAAACTAAAAAACAAATTAGGTAAGGCTGAAAATGTAGCTTTGATAAGCCATATATTTGATCTTCCTAATTTATTTGAAAAATTACCTGTGGTCAAATGATTAAGCAAATTATTAAGTGTTTGCTATTTAATTGTTTCCTTGATTTTCAGTTTAGCATCTTTCAATCTGATAATATGCATTCAGAATATTCATACACTTCAACCCCTCGTAAAACCTATCCTGAGGAAGTAATCTGAAGTACTTAACAATCTTTACAATTATTTTCATTAAAATATATAGTAATAAAATATAAAAGTTTTAAGTACGGAAAAGCAAAACAAAAAGATTAAATTTAAAGGAATAGTATACAAATATAAATAATAGCATATTCAAATGAATAGGTGGCCATTATAATAATATTTATTCAAAAAGTATAGTAATGTGCAAGAAGCCCATTACATACCCTTAAGGGAAAATTACAAAATGCAAAATAATATCTATAATTACAGAAATTTGAAAAGATATCTGCAACTTAAAACAGATTGGAAGGAAAATGTAAATATAGTATGAGTAGTTTGATCTATTTCTTTTTAGGAATTTTCTATGTGATGAACTTTACTTGCATATAGTATATATAACAAATATTCAATAGATATTTCCCTACAGCAGTTCCCCCACACTTCAAACCTAAATATCTTAAAAAGAATATTACTTCTTTATACCTACTAACACATATTTGTAAAATTACTTATATAGTGTTCATTTCCACTGAACTTTTTCTAGGTACATAATAAATGTTTTTGAGAACATGACTCAAAGAACATGCCATTATTGTAGTTTGATTCCTGTAGCTAAATATGTTAAAATATAGAACATTTGCCTTGATGATTTGAATTTTATACCAAATTTATTCTTTGATCATATTTCTCATGGACTTTTCTGGCCATATCCGTCATTGTTAATACACAATTTTTCATATGATTAATACTGAGAGTCTCTCCAAAGGAGGGCCATTTGCTAGTTAAATCACTGAACCAGGGCCTCTGGAGAAAATTTAACTGTGTTTAGGATGAAACATGATGGTGAAAAATATATGGAACTTTTAATCAAACAGCCTTTAAATGTTACTGCTTACTAGCCATGTAACTACATGAGCTAAGTATTATTATTATTATTATTATTATTCACATTTTACAATTGAAGATATGTAACAAAGGCACATATCTTACACTTAAAAAGGTAAATTGTTTGTCTAAAGTCACATGCTAGTGTGCGGTGTGGGTTGGCTCTAATCCCAGCTTTGGGTTTCACAGATGACAGCCTTTCCTACCGTGTTATAATGTCTGTCCACTGTATGTCTCTGACGCATACGCAAAATCGTGAATGTAGTTATGTTTACAGGGACACTGTGAAACAGCTGCAGACGTAATAACACTTAGTCACGTGTCCAGAAGTGGTACAACAATAATAATAAAAGACAATATAGGCCTTCTTCTTTTACTATTAATTGGGTTTAGATTCCAACCCATGCAAGTAAAGAATCATCATTAGCCATGGCTGGAAATTTTTAATATTTTTGTCTTTTCTTTAACCCAGGGTCCTGGCCAAAGCAAGAAATGTTTCTCTCTGTACAACTGAATAGAGTGAATAATTTTTCCCCCAGCTTATATTTTCATCCAGTTTGAAACTTACGAATATCCCCAGATTGTTGTAAAGTCTTGTATCCAGCTCTAACACCTCATAAAGACACAGGGCTTTGTCTCCTTTTCCCAGGTGACTATAATGTTCCAAACTTCTCTGTTAGAAACCAACAGTCCCCAAAATAGCTACTGAATGCAAGGTCTGATTTATACTTCATGGTCTGATTATTTTGTTTTCATTTGTGAAAAGAAAATAATTCTTCATCTGCATGCCAATACCTACATTTTATCTTTTTCACACACATATATCCAGACCCTAGTTGGATAGAATTTTTCTGAAACTTTGATAACAAAGTTCAATGTTTAAATTTAGTGGATTTTACAAGGTGATATTTGTTGTTAAATTAGCATAAAGTACATATTAAAACCTATAAACAGGAATATTTTATTCTGAGTTCATAAACAGACATCTGAATGTTCAACCAGCCTTGCTGAATTGATTTTAGAGATTTCTGCAAGTAGTTATTGTCTTCCACCTGCTCACTGAAATCGAGTCTTTATTAAGACAAAGTTTGTTGTTTCCCAAAGAAAAGGATACTTCTTATGGAATAGATTTTAAATTATTTTGTGTGATAAAAACTCAATGATGTGTACAATTACATAATTCACACACACACACACTTTTTTATGGTCTACTAGACAGTTTCACATTTACTGTCTCATTTCATTTTCAAAACAACACTAAGGAATAATCAGTATGGAGATTGGCCCTCCTTTGAAGATAAGAAAATACACAAAAAGGCAATGAGAATTTACTGGTGTGAATTACTAGTTCAATGTAATGTTCAATTGGACATGTATTCAGTTATCAGGAAATTTTTTTAGTATATATTTTTTTTCTTTAAATGACTAGTAGATTTTTCCCTGATAGGAGATTTAATAGTGGAGCTATAAAATAGGACCCTGGGGAGCCATTTGCTTATGCTTTTGACCAATGATGGTCTAAAGAAATGACTATTTATCAATTAATTCATTCAGTGATTTATTTATTAGCTAGTTAATCCTGTATTGAATTTCCACAATGTGACAAGAATTCAGAAATTACAGGTTTTACTTTCATTTAAATATTTAGATGCTTTGCCCTCTAGGTATGTCATATTTTACCAGATGTAAGGAAGCATACTTTAGTAAGTTATGTTTGTACGTTGTCAAGGAATGTAATGACAAATGTAATAGGGGTCAATCAATGATAGTCATTGTTATTTGATGTTACAGATGAATCACAGCCCTCCATGGAATAATACAAATATATGGCTACATATTTAATTCCCACTCAACTTTTAAAGCCATACTTAAGATCCAACTGGAGGCTCTCTACCTTCAACATTACCTCAACTGTATCTTCCAAAAATGTCAAGACACAGATTGAAACAATGTGCTAATGGAGACAGTATTTGAAGTTGGGATAATCTAAGAGATCATGTGACTACACTTTAGTGCTTACTCTATTTTATGCTGTTAAATATATGACTTTATATAAATCCCTTTGTGAGTATAACTTCCTCATTTGTTTAGGAAAGGACAGATTTCAGATTTGAATGCCACCATACCTAGAACAAGTTATGTAAATTTGGTTTTCCACAAACATAGTTTATATTTTGTTTCTTTACCCACCTAGGTGAGAAGGCTTATATGATAGCTTCTTTTGCCATAAATATATTTCACCAAGGGCATAGAATATAAATCTTCAATATGAATTTTTAATATAATAATTGGCTTGAGGAATCATCTGTCCAAATGTTCACAATATAAAGATACTATTAGTGCTTTTAGAAGTGTGGCATATTTCAGTTTTTATAATGCATATCAATGGGTGGAAAGCAAGGTTAAATGACCATCACGGTTTAGAATGTTAATAAAAAGATACTTTGTTAGTACAATTAACACTTTATTAATCAGGAGTTCCTGCTGTGGTGCAACGGGATCAGTGGCATTTTGGGAGCACCTGAATGCAGGTTCAATCCCTGGCCCAGCACAGTGGGTTAAGGATCTGGCATTGCTGCAGCTGGAGCTTAAGTTACAACTGAGGCTTGGATCCGATCCGTGGCTTGGGACCTCCATATGGCACAGGGTAGCCAAAAATGAAACAAAAAACAAAAAATGCTTCAGCCAAATGAAGACATTCTTGTAGATCTCATATAAAATCTGAAAATTTGAGTATGGAGCCTCAAAATCAGGTGTATAAAGATTTGTTTCTCATTTCTATCCTTTGTACTCTATGGCCTCTCTATATTTATACCCTCATTCACTGTGTAATAATAATAATAGCAAATGAGCACCTTAGGGGTTCCTTTGGTGATTAAATATATTTACATACATACATATATATACTGTATATAATTACATATTTGTATATAATAGCCTATCAGAGTGCATGAGAAAACAGAGACATTCAGCTGGTATTAGTCATTATTGTATTTTCATAAGTTTCCACTTCCTTTAGATACTCTTTAAAGCCAGACAGTTAAATAGAGGTAGTAGCCTATCAATGAGGCTCAGGATATTTGTGCTGCTTTACCATGAATCCATTGAGTTAAAGAATGTTTACAGGCTTTAAAAACATCATCTCCTAGTTAAAAAAATATCTGTGACATTATCTTTTACAATATTATGATCATTAAAATAGAAAATATTACCTAGTTATAATCAAAATAAAACAATTTGAAAGTTATGAATTTAGCCATTTAATTAAAACATTAGATGAACTAATAGGATTGGTACCATTAAATGTATCAGGAGATGATTAAACAAAATTGGCAATGTAAAGTGAAAGTAGGAAATAAGAAACTCAGCTTGTTCCCCAAATAGTATTTGTGTATTTCAGATCAAACACAAGGAAAAGTCCACTTCCTAAATAAGGAACATGAACAGTAATTTTCATGTTCCTTATCAAACAGATTATTATAAATTTTTGTTGCAAAGAATTTAATATATTGCATGAGAAGCCAGATAAAAAGTATTCCTCTTATCTGCTGTTTCCTGACCTTTTCTCATGATGCTATGTAATGATAGTCTCTAAGGAGAAAATTATCAGTTCTTTACATTCAGCTATAATCAAGCAACATTTCTATGAGAGAAAACTTTCCCCCATGACAAATCACCACCATAAGTTTTCAGCCCTAAATTCAATGCATTGAACTGTGGCAAACTGCAGGCATGGAGCAGCCTAATAAAATATGAATTCTCAGACTGAGGCTTTGCATCTTAAGAATCATGCATCTTATTAAGTTTTGGCATGTTTACTTGGTGATTCTCTCCCACTCACCAGAAAAAATGATGTCCATTCAGCAAACTAGCATTTATTAACACTCAGTGGGAACTGACAGATTTCATCAGTCTTGAGAAAAAGGAAGAAAGAAAGAAAGAAAGAAAGATACTAAACTATAAACTATAAAAGAAAACTACCAGGAGTATATACACACACTAAAACATTTCAAAGAGCAAATTGGAAATGTCCCATCAGTAAATTTCAAAGTTTTTAATTTGTATTTTATAATATGTCATTTATATAAATTGGATTCACTTACTATTTCTAAGCACCTTAAAATATCAAAAAAATGTAATTCTAATCAATTGGGGAATTAAATATTTCAGTATTTCACAGCATGGTGAAACAAGCTCTAAAACTTTCAGGTGCCCAGCGGTTCTCATTAACTTTGAGAACAATTCTTAGATGAAAGGAATGTCTAACTCTTAAAATCCTCACAAGCTTCTTCATTTTATGGATGTAACTATTGTTTACTTTTATTTCCATTGCAATTGGAAACTAAGTTCTTATCTAATGAATTTATGTATGGTTTTTAGATACACGTTAAATAGGGAAACATTTAAAGGATGCTTCAAATGCATCCACGGTATGGACCCTCGTAAATAGGCAGTAGTTTCTTGGGCCTGAATGAAGGATTTTTTACATAAAAGTGTTTAAGTTCTGTATGCAGTGTTTTTAATTGCTGTGGAGATCAGATGTCTGTCCCGGACAGGTTTCATTCAATCTTGCTGAGATTTTTCTGCAAAGGCAGAGAGCTGTTGAGGGTCGCTACGTTTCCTGGACCGACTCAGCTTTTCTTGACATTTGACAAGAACAAATGAAAAGTTTGCTGATTCCTAGGTTTCAGGCTCTCTGTCATTCCTCTGCCATCCAGTAGAAGAAGAAGTAAAGAATAGTTCTAGAAAAAAAAAAATCACTTTAGGCCTTTTTAATTTGTAAAATTTATATTTTTTGAAATTATATGAATAAAGAACACACCATATATTAATTGGAAAATAAGAAACATTTTACAAAGTGAACAAATAAAAAAAGCACTGTGAAGAAAAACTTGATAATGTTTTAAAACATTCATATCCAATGTGTTTTTTTGTTTTTTTTTTTTTTGTCTTTTTAGGCCTGTACCGGCAGCATATGGAGGTTTGCATACTAGGGGTTGAATCAGAGCTGTAGATTCTGTCTTATGCCACAGCAACGCTGGATCTAAGCCGCATCTGCGACCTACACCACAGATCATGGCAATACTGGATCCTTAACCCACTAAGCAAGGCCAAGGATTGAACCTGCAACCTCATGGATACTAGTCGGTTCCATTAACCACTGAGCCACGAAGGGAACTCCGTATCCAAAGTATTTTTAACATGAAATATGTAATTATCTAGTAGGAATCACTTTTATCTTTATATAGAATCATGACTATCCCCTAGGTATTCAAAAGCTCTTTTTAGTGTTCAATGTTTGTGTACTTGTGCCGTAATTTGTTAAATGAATTTCTTTACGTCTGGGTGTTTGTCATTATCGCCAGCTTTTAGTGATCATCACAGACTCTAAGGTGGTCTCCACAAGCACATCTCCTGGTGTTCACTCCTTTCAAGACCTCTTCCCCTTCAGCGTGGGCAGGACCTGTGACTTGCTTCTAACCCGTAGAATACGGCATGGAAAAAAAGCATGGTATTATGTTACATAGATTTTAATATCTGTCTTACTAGAAAACTCGGTGGCTGCCTTTGAAACAGCAAGCTGCCGTAGCAGGTATTGCACTATGGAGAGAGCCACATTGAAGAAAATGAGGTGGCCTCTAGCTGACAACCAGGCACTGAATACTGCTCAGTGTGTGAGTTCAGAGGCAGATCTTCCCCAGTTGAGCTTCAGATGAGAATGCAGCCCTGGCCAAAACCTTAATTGCAGCCTTATAAAAGGCCATGCTAAACCATGTGCAGACTCCTGAGCCATAGAAGCTGTGAGATAACAAATGTGTGCTGTTTTTGATAGTATTGCAATGAGGCAAGAGAAAACTAGTAAAATGTTATAAATAATGCTGAGATGAACCATGTTATACAAAAATCACTACTCTTCTCTAAGAATATTTCTGAGGACACACTTTTAGAATAGGATATTGATGGCCTAAAAGGTGTTAAACATTGTGATAATTCTGACTTTAAAAAGGTATCTGTCATACTTTTTTTATTCATCCCAGAAGAAAAAAAATTCCACTGTAAAAGTAATTTTAACCTGGAAAATGTAGGAAATATGATGATATCACCAATTTTCCTAAGAAAATCATAAATAATCTTAAATGTCAACATTTTGCCAGACACTGGTCTAAGGACTTTACATAACTTACACTGGGTTCGCTGAAAATTAGATATTATTATTATACCTAATTTACAGACGAGAGATTTGAGATGAAAGAGGGTTTGCTAATCTTTCCAACATCACAAAACAACCAGGTAGGTAGACTTCCTTTAAATACTTTGCTCAACTGCTTGCTAAGTACATTGGCAACGTGTACCAACAAAACCTGTAAGTATGTTAAAATATGGAAAGTATCACCAAAATAACCCTTTGGGATCACTTATTACTACTTGATTTTGTTGAAGTTCTATTGATCTAGGGCATTTTTCACTGTGCCTCGCAGTGTGTTCATTCATCCACTCGGCAAATATGCTAAGGACAAGTTCTATACTAGTAAAAAAGATGAGTTCAGAATATGCCTCTAGCATGGAAGGACTGATATTACAAGATTCCACAACTGTGAAGAGCTCAGAAACAAATCACATGGCTATTTAAGAGGATGTGGTAAGGAATTCTGGAGAGTGAGGTCAGAGTCCTTTGAGGAAGTAGTTTAATCTGACATCCAAAGGATGAGTAATAACGAATTACGTAAAACAAAAAGAGACTGACATTCCAGACATAGAGGATATTGTGTATCAGGCTCATATGACAAGAACACAATGGATGAAAACCAACAGGTATAGTAGACAACTCCAGATGTTTAGGTTATCAGAACCAGACTTTAAGATAACTATAGTTACTATGTCCAAACATTTTTTAAAATCCGGCTGCAATAGTGCAAAAGATGTTAAATTAACTCTCCCACTTTTAACAGCTGTGAATCTGGACAAGGCACAGTAGAAAGTGCCCAGCTTGATCTTTAAAGGAACATACAAGATAAATTCAAAGTACATCCTAGATTTCTGCCAGCATGCATATTCCAAACCATTGCCCTTGGAAGGAGAGCTAAAACACAATGCCAGCATCTCCTGGGCCAGAGCTATAGACGTCAATGCTCGGGGCTAGTAAGCTGGCTGAAATTTGGGGGGACAAAATTGAGCAGAAGGAAATTAGAAGCTTCAAAACCTTGCCTAGGAATTCCTTAGAGTCTTTGAACAAATGCTGAGATGTTCAAGGCCCTTCCTGGTCATGTCAAATTTATTACTATTATATCTTAAATGAGAAATGTAAAGAAAATCTGTGTGCTTTAAGAAAAAGGCATGGCACAATGAATTAGTTAGTTAATTAATTAAACATAAACCCTGGTTTTTTAATTGCTTTTAAAAGCTTTATTATTTAACTTTACACATTTAGTGTTTTTTTTTTAATTAAAGTATAGTTGATTTACAATGTTGTGGCAATTTTTGCTATACAGAAAACTGACCCATTAAAAAGTGACATCCTTTTTTTCTCAAATTATCTTCCGTCATGTTCTGTCTCAAGAGATTGGATACAGTTCCCTGATATATACAGTAGGCCTCATTGCTTATCCATTCTAAATGTGATAGTTTGCATCTACTCACCCCAAACTCCCAGTCCATCCCTTTCCCTCCCATTCTGCCTTGGCAACCCCAAGCCTGTTTTCTATGTCTGTAAGTCTGTTTCTATTTTGTAGATAGGTTCATTTGTGCCATATTTTAGATTCTACATATAAATGATATCACATGGTATTTGACTTTCTCTTTGTAACCTACTTCGCTTAGTAGTATGAGAATCTCTAATTGCATCCGTGTTGCTGCAAATGGCATTTTTTTTTTCTTTTTATGTCTCGGTAGTATTTCATTGTATATATGTACCACATTTTCTTGGTCCATTCACCTCTTTGGACATTTAGGTTGCTTCCATGTCTGGACTATTGTGAGTAGTGCTTCTATGAACATAGGGGTGTGTAAATATATCTTGCCACTCCCTTCTAGCTTGGAGATTTTATCATGAAAGATCAATTGTTAGCCTTATGAGGATTCTCTCATATGTTATATGTTGCTTTTCCCTTGTGGCTTTTAATATTTTTTTCTTTGTATTTGTCGGTTTGATTAATATATGTCTCATGGTGTTTCTCCTTGGGTTTATCCTGTAAGAGATTCTCTGTGCTCCCTCAACTTGAGTGTTTCCTTTCCCATATTAGGGAAGTTTTCAGCTATAATCTCTTCAAATATTTTGTCTGGCCCTCTCTTTTCTTCTTCTGGAACCCCTGTTATGTGAATATTGGTACTTTAATGTTGTCCCCGAGGTCTCGTAGACTATCCTCAGTTTTGTTGCTTCTTTAGCTACATTATTGTCTGTGGCAGTGATTTCTGTCACTCTTTCTTCCACCTGTCTTATTCATTTTTCTGCATCCATGGACCTGCTGTTGATTCTGTCTAGGGTATTTTTAATTTCAGATATTATGCTAGTCATCTTAGTTTTCTTGTTCATTAAATCTTCTAGCTCTTTGTTAAACATTTCTTGTAATGTCTAGGTCAATGCCTGCATTCTTTTTCCACTATCTTGGATCATCTTTATGTTATCACTGAATTTTTTACAGGTTGATTGCCTATCTCCACTTCATTCAGCTGCTTTTGTGTGTTTTTATCTTGTTCCTTTTTCTGAAAGCTATTTCTTTGTTGTCTAATATTGTCTAACTTTCTATGTTTGTGGTCTTCTTGACAGCAGGTGTGTGGATGCAGCACCTGGTGCCTAGTCCTGGAGTTCTCAGGGGTGGTGGAGGTTCACCTGTATCCAGAGCATATGATGGAAGCAATGTTATCATGCTATCTCTCCTGGAGCCAGATGGCTGATAGGAATGGGTTCCATGAGGGAATCGGTGGTGGATAGGAAATGGTCCTATAGCTGGCATATTCAGGACCACTCTCTCTAGCCATGGGGACAGACACTGTTCCCTTGGTCCCTCCCTTTGCTGGATGGGGGAGCTCTCTGTGCCATTCCTCAGGTCACTGCCTTAGCTGGGATGCTCGCTAGAGCACTCTCTGTAGCCTCAAGAGTGGGGACTGCTTCCCAGCTGTTGCAAGGCAGCATCTTCTCCTGCCGTAGCTCCTGGAGCTGGAACAGGTGGTGTCCTGTATACCTAGAGCAACACAGGGAACAAGGCTGTAGTGGTGGACACCCCCTTCCTCCAGCACCCCAAACAATGGTGCCTGGCCTCCAAGGCAGTCCGGGTTTCTTCAGCTTACTTCCTCAAAAGTGACTGCCCTAGTCCTTCCAGGCTCTTTCTGCACAGCCAACTCCAGTATTTTTTTTACCCTTCAGCCAGCCCCAGCTCTCTCTCTCAGTCTAGTCTCCAGAGTCTTTCTCTCTCTTTTTCTTTTTTCTTTTGTCCAACCTGGTTTTGTGAAGATTTTTTTTTCTCTATCAGAAACCTGAGTTCTTTTACCAGCATTCAGCAGATATTCTGTGTGAATTGTTCCACATGTAGATATATTTTGATGCATTTGTAGGAGTAGGTGGCTTCACATTCTACTACTCCACCATCTTCTCTCAATCCTCCACAAACTCTGTTTTAATATCTTTATTGAAGCCTAATGCATTAGTAGACTGAAGCATTCACTGTTCAGTTTTCATGAGAAAGCCTTAAACTTCAGATCCCTAAAACTAGTCTCATTAGGTGAATACAGCTGGAAAAAAAAAACAAAAAAACAAAAACGAATTCATAAGGTTGCAGTGTGTTCAGTTTACAGAGAATATTTAATCTCTGTAGACATTTAAGCTCACATCACCATCCCCAAAGGCTTTGTTACATATCCAGAAATTCCCCCATTCTTCTCATGACTATTAATGACTTTTCATAACTAAAAGAAAAAATTTCTTAGATTTCTATCCTCCCTCAGACCTGACCCCAACCTGCCATTCAGGCCTCTGTCTCTGATGCCTTGGACCTCATACCTAAAAATATTGTTGAAAAACAATTAATTCTTACTTATGACTGGCTTTGCATAACTTAAATTTAAAATGTCCTTTCTCTGCTTGCCCCTTGCCTTCCTATAAAACCAACCAACCAAACAAACAAACAAAAAGATGTATCCTTCAGAGCTCAGTTTGTGGTACTTTTCCCAAAGTTCTTAGCTAGAATCTCCATAATATTCTATGAAACCCCTCTTCATAATATTATCCTCATAATATTTTCTTAAAAAATTACTCCATCCTTGAAATGAGTGGGAGGCTTAAACTTTCCAAACTTGTTTTATATCTATGTTTACTTAGAAAATTGCATTTTGATCTACGTCACAACTCATTTGAGATTTGCTATTTATCATATCCTGGCATCTCAGTCAAAACTCTCCATTTAACATTCTGTCACATAATTATCCCAGAGAGGATATTATATCCTTCTATGTGCCCCTTTTTTTCCACCAGACCATAGGCTGGGACTGTGTCTCAGTCATCTTTGTTTTCATTCAGATTATCACTCGTATATCACTGTCCTAGAAAGGCCTCTCCTGGCCATCCTATTCAGTGTAGCATCCCAGGCCACTTACCAGTCTGCTCCTTTTCAGTATCAGGTAGGGATAAAGATACCATCTCATTGTGGAATAAAACTGTCGTAAAGCAGGGTTATTTACATTTGTTCTTGTTGGTATTTCTAGCCCCTTCTAGTTCCTAGCATAAATTACTAAATCAATAAATGTGTGCTGAAAGAAAAACACAAATAAATAGATAAATGGTTATAGAAACAAAAAATAAGAAAAATGGGTACATACATAAATATTTTTGGTTAATAAGTGTTTAATAAAATTCGTTGAATGAATATTTTAGAATCCCTGTGATGATTGTATTCAGAAGTAATAGTGTAAGGAAATTTATTATTAGGAAACAAAGAAAAAAGGTAAAATTTTAAGCATGAAAAAAATCACATTTTCTAGCCCGTCATACTTTTTATTGAAAAACTTCTATCAAAAATTGATTTATTTTACTAAAATTTTACTATGTAGCCAATAATGTATGTTTCTCTATTTTTCACATAATGGTATTATAAGATAGGCATTTGTAATTTCTTAATGGATGGTGATAGCAATAATAAATATAGATAACATTATTGATTATTGAACTGCATGTCAGGCTCTCTTTTGATTGATTTCCATTAATTTCTTTCATCTTCATAACGCAGTAGTCTAGATATTGTCTTGCACTTGACAGCTACATAAACTGGAGCTCGGAAAAATTATACAACTTGATTAAATTCCAAAGGTAGCAAATCCCCATTTATTATCCTGATTTTCTCTCCTAACTCCAAAATCTCTGTTTTTTCTACTACAGTAATTTGTACTTCAACATATATGGTAGAGTAGTTGCAGTTGTACATTTGTGGGGGAAAAAAATGTTCCTCTACACTTCTGAGGCTACTTCATATTCTCTCCATGATATTTAACAAACAGTTTTATTAGAAAAGGCAGCGTCAGTGCATGACTTTGTTAATTTATATACTGCTTACTCATTTCATTTGAAGCTGCCACTTAATAAGCATTCTAATTAGAAATATCAAAAGATAACTTGTCAAAATCATAAACTAGTCAGGCATAGATAGAAGCTTCTGATTTCACTCAGAACCTTACCGTGTTTCCAATGGTTTGAGCAAACAAAGCACAATTTAGTTGATTAAAGTTAACATGTGAATGTGAAAATATGAAACAGTGCAATACAAATAAAACCAGTGTCAAACTTAATCTTGAATATGTGGGAATAGAGAGAAAAGATACAAGTTAATACAATTTATATAGGTTATATAAATAAGTTATAAAAAATACTTCTCTCATCTCTTGAGTTATTACAATGTGTGATTAGTGTGTAACCAGATGTGAATAAAATATTCTTTTGAAAATACTCCTGAAAGATTGTTATTCTTTAGTCTCTATCATTATGCTGTAGAGCAGGAAATAATGGGAGGAAAATATACTTTCTATTCAAATAAGTTTCTTTACTTTTAAATATGATAATATCATGAATAATAGTCCCTCCATTGTACTAGTCTGACTAAAACAAGGCTTTTTCATTTCCTGGCTTATTCCTAATCAAAAGTCAAAATAACAGCTTTTTAAAAAAAAATCATTTTATACATAAACAGAAAAATTCCAATACAACTCTTAACTGCCACCATAGATAGATTTTTTTGGTATTAAATTGCTTTATGCAT
The DNA here is from genome assembly GCF_016906955.1 of Phacochoerus africanus. Classification (NCBI taxonomy): domain Eukaryota; kingdom Metazoa; phylum Chordata; class Mammalia; order Artiodactyla; family Suidae; genus Phacochoerus; species Phacochoerus africanus. The sequence goes on from NC_062548.1 coordinate 128,318,083, forward strand.
CCATATATTATATTTGTACAATAAAATATATTATTTATGTATTCATGTATTCAGTAAGTATGAATTTAGTTCCTACAATGCACCAGGCACTTGTCTAAGCACTGATAATTCATTGATTCATAAAATAAATTAAGCCTCAACACTTGAGGGGTTTTCATTCTGGTTGGAGAAAAGAGAAAATAAATACACAAATGAACATAAAAAGAAGCATTAATAAATGCAGTAAGAATAGAGAAGATAGAAATGGTATTGTTATAGAAAGTGGCAGATACAGATTTTTGGACCTCTACAAAGGGGAAATACACACATACAAACAGATACACATAAATTGTCCCCTAGATATCACCGTGCAAAAATCTAGAAGAGGGTTTGAAGATAAATATTAAGTGTGAAGTACCTGAGGTGGGAGAAAACTTATGTGTTTAAGAGTCAAAGTGATCCAGTGCGGCTTGACCGCCATGAATGGGTAGATAAAAGGAACAGAATTAAGTAAAGAGTACTTTATTAACTATGGTTAAGAAAAAAAAATATATATATATATATATAATATTTAAAGGAGGATAAAAAAGGGGAGTGGGGAGTGGTGTAATCTTATTAATGTTGCTGGGTTGAACTAAGTCTATAGCAATTAAAATGGTGACATGGCAAAAAGAAATCTATATTTTGGAGACAGAGGCTTTGGAATTTATTGATGGATTTGATGTGACGGTTAAAGAAAGAAATCAAGGATGACACTTAGGCTTTTGGTTTAATATCTGTGTGAATGGTGGTTCAATTTATTGCAGGCCAAAGAATCAATAGTTCTGTTATGGTCAGAATAATCCTGAAAAGGCTAATAGATGAGATTTCAAGTAGCTAGTTGATATAATGGGGCAGAGAGAAGAATCTGGGCTCTGAAAACATATGCTTGAGCCATCAGTATATAAATAGTACTTAAAGCAAGTGTGCTGCAAAAGGTCACTTGGGAGGAAGAGTCTAAAAGGAAAATAAAAGAGGAGGAGACTAAGTGCATAGATCTGGAGCACTCCAACATTTAAAGATCTGGTAGGAAGACTTCCCTCTTCTGCCCAAAAAGGATTAACTTGTAGCAATTGATACCCATCCATAAATAACTAGAAAATTGTATAAAATATGCAAAACAACTCTTTTCAGATATTGCAATATAGGCAGTGTCTAACTTCAATGTGACCCCTAAGAAAAAGGGAAATCAATGACTTAAACCCCACAATTTCCCCAGTACTACCTGGAAACAGTTTCTAGGCTCCTGAATAGGGAGGGGAACTCAAACAAAGCCCAGAAATCCTGCTAAATTGAGGAGATAGAGATTGGATTTCAGAGAGATAGGCAGCTAGAATTTGTGGAGCTGAGTACTGGAGTGAAGAGTGTTTCAGAAAGAACTCCGTAAGTCTGTAGAAGGGTCTCCTTGAGACCTTGGCTGAATGTCATGACCTACACATGCATGAGGTGAAATTCCATGAGAGTGGGGAAAAGAACTGCCAGAATGTAGTAAGCCACAAATTCCTAGAGCTCACAGCAGGTTGTAAATATTCATCTTCCCACCAGCCAACAGGAAAGACCTTGCTATCCAAAGATACCAGAAGGGCATCTCATTAGCAGTTATCCTAACCTTAAAAGAAAATCTGAAAGTGATCCAACTAATCACAAATCACTTAATATTATGACAGACAAAGCCTTACACCAAAATCCAGCACCCAACAACATGAAATTACTATATTTAGCATGCTATCAAGAATTACCAGCCATGGAAAGAGGCAGGAGAACATGACACACTATCTGAATCAATGTGACATATAGAAATAGATCTGCAAATGTCAACAGCAGTGAAATTTAACCACAAAGCACCTGTTATTAATGAAGCACCCTATCAAGAATATATAGAAAACATGAACATGATAAGAAAACAAATGGGCACTATAAAAAGGTTGAAATTTAATTAGTAAAAAAAAGAAGAAGGTGATATCTGAAATTTAAAATATCTCAAATGAAATTAATAGCAGAATAGATTCCCCATAAGAAATATTAGCAAACTGAAAACATTACTACAGAACCAACCCAAATAAGGTACAAAAATAAAAGAAAAAAGACTGAAAAAGAAAATAAGAGGGCATTGGATAACTGTGGGAAAATATCATGTAATACAATATACATAAAATTGGTGTCTCAAACAATAGAAGTGGAAAATTATTTGAAGAAATAATGGACAATTTTTCCAAATATGATTAAAAAATAAAACCCAAATATCTAAGAAACTCAATAAACTTTAAGAGAAGATATTTAAAAATCACATCAAAGCTCATAACAGTAAAATTTCTTAAAACTAGTGATAAATTATATATATGCATTATGTGCAAAGGACTAAATATGACTTTTTCAGAATTCTTTCAGTAGGCTTGTTTTCATAAGCAAGCAAACCAGAAGAAAATGGAGAGACATCTTTAGATTCTTAAAAATAAAAACAAAAGCTTATAAACTACACTTTTAGAGAATAAGTCTTCCCAAATTGGAGGAACAATTAAAAGTTTTTCAGACCAGTAAAAGGTAATATAATTAACTTGAACTAAAAAGAAAATTAGAAATGAAACTTACAAAAGATAAAAATGTATGCCTGAGTGAAATGTGAATATATACCAACCAAAGTGGAGATTATCAAAAATGGTTAATAAATGAGTACATGTCAAAGATGTTATTCATTTTGAATCTTTTTAAAAGATAATTTTTCCTTTAAAAATAAGAAAAATGAATGTTTCTAACATTTAACAGGTTAAGGTCAAAATTGAAGTATACTTTTGCAAGGTTTCAGTGTAAGGCATGAGCTATAAAATATTATTTGGAAACAGACTTTACAATAGCACATAAGTTAAACATGTATACTGAGAAGGTTTAATGGGAAAGATGGAGGCTGCAAAAGAAAATGAAAGAGTATACAAAAAATATCAGATCAAATAAAACTTAGAAATTAAGGGAAAAGAACACCATACACAAAATGGACTATAGACCTAAATACAAGACTGGATAATTTAAAACTCTTAGATGAAAACATAGGCTGAACACTCCCTGACATAAACCACAGCAATATCTTCTCAGATCCACCTCCTAAAGTAACGATAATAAAAACAAAAATAAACAAATGGGACCTAATTAAACTTAAAAGTTTTTGCACAGCAAAGGATACTCTAATCAAAATGAAAATTCAGCCCACAGAATGGGAGAAAATATTTGCATATGAAGCAACTGACAAGGGATTAATCTCCAAAATATATAAATACCTCCTGCAGCTCAACATTAAAAAAGCAAACAACCCCATCAAAAAATGGGCAGAAGATCTAAACAGACAATTCTCCAAAGAAGACATACAGATGGCCAAAAAGCACATGAAAATATGTTCAGCATCACTAATTATTAGAGAAATGCAAATCAAAACTACTGTGAGGCACCACCTTACACCAGCCAGAATGGCCATCATCAGAAAGTCTCCAAACAATAAATGCTGGAAAGGGTGTGGAGAAAAGGAAACCCTCTTACACTGTTGGTGGGAATATAAATTGGTGCAATCACTATGGAAAACTCTATGGCGATTCCTCAAAAACTCAGAATAGAATTACCATACGATACAGAAATTCCACTCCTGGGCATCTATTTGGAGAAAACCATGACTCAAAAAGACATATGTATCCCTATGTTCATTGCAGCACCATAGACGATATCCAAGACATGGAAGCAATCTAAATGTCCATTGACAGAGGATGGATAAAGATGATGTGGTACATATATACACAATGGAATATTACTCAGCCATAGAAAGGAATAAAATAATGGCATTCGCAGCAACGTGGATGGACCTAGAAATTATCATGCTAAGTGAAGTTAGTCAGTGATACACAAGCATCATGTGCTATCATTTACATGTGGAATCTAATGGAAGGATACAATGAACTTATTTGCAGAACAGAAACTAACTCACAGACTTTGAAAACTTATGGTTGCCAAAGGAGACAGGTTGAGGGGGCAGGGATGACCTGGAGGTTTGGGATGGAAATGTTCTAAAATCAGGTTGTGATGATGGTTATACAACTATAAATACAATAAAATCCAGTGAATTTAAAGGGAGTATTGGTAACTTTTTAAACTAAATAAAAAATAAAGCAATAGTCTTTAGAGAACAAAAAATTAAGGAAAAAGAATGATCACTTGTGTCAAATGTTGCTGATAACCTCTTTCAGGCATTGACTTAATAAACAAAACAAAAACAAAAACAATGTATATGATGTGGTAGGCATCTCAATACAAATTGGGGGAAAAAAAGACAAACCCTCCTACCTTTAAGGATGTTTTCTTTATTTTGATGATGAGTAAATATTTTAAGTAACATGACAATGGATTATTGACTATTATGTTTTAGCATGATATATATAATTGGTAACTTAATTAGAGCTGCTTTACTTGCATGATGAGAATTAAAGACTAATTAGACTATATGGTAAATTAAGTTGGCTGAGGAACAAAATTCCAGATGTCTAAACACAGCTTCCTTTCTGTGTCTTTGATCAGAATTGCATCAAATGTCAGGGTAAAATCGAACCTTTGCATGAGAAATGGGAATAACAGTTTGCTTGAACTAAATGAAATTTACATGCTAGAGTTGGTAGGAAGCTCACCACCACCACCACCACTGCAGGATAAAGATAGAATACAAATAAGCATTTCGAATGAAAAAATCTCTATGAAGATAACAGGAAACAAACAGATGAAGAGTTAATAAATCCAATTAAGGGATGGTTTTAGTTTCATTGATACTGTTTGGTTTGTATCTTATGGAAGATAGTGAGATTTCTTTTCCCCCTTAAACTTAGGATAAATCTAGATTCAGGGAGGCTTATACTGAAGGAAAACCCAATAGACTTTTGGAGGAGATAGAGTTTCTATAGCTCAAATGGAAGGTTTGTCTTAGATTAGAGTAGATACATGTGTCCTCTTGCAGCAAGAGGGAAAGAAGGGTTTTCATGTGCAGATGGGAGTAGGGAGAGGAAGGAATCACTGGTGGTGACAAGAAGTTATCTTAATGGGATCTTGGCTACTTTCTATACAAATTCAAAGCAAAGTCATCAACAGACACGGAGAGCTGCTGACAATTTGAGGAATGTGAAGTAAGTGTGAAAAGATGTCTTGGGAAGTGGAATAGAAAGTGAGCTCGGGAGGTTTGGCTTGTGTTGAATGATGGTTTGAAATCTTTGGTTTTAAATATGGGATTCAAACAAATTCAGTAGACACTCTGAAGCAGAGTTGAGGCTTCTGTATGTAAGAGAGGCAGGAGAGTTGAGACGGAAAGGGACCAATTGTAGTGCAAAGCTAAGGGTTCCAAGTCAGGAGAAGAGACGAGTGATGGCATGAGAAGGGGATGATACTTTAAAAAAATCAAATAAAACTTTACAGGAATAAATGTCTCAGATCATTAAAATGATAGATTAGTATAACTAGAATAAGGGACTGTAGATGCTAATAACAGTCATAGTGTGATGCTTGAAATCAGGAGTTTGGAGTGTTATAGATCTGGCTCCAGGTTATGGCAATTGAAATGTATGGCGGAGGTGAGCTACAAGGAAAAGGTCTTCGGGCTGATACCAGAGGTTGTTGACTGGGTCACCCACATAAATGACTTAATCATGTCAGACTCAATACTATCTTCTCATATATATTTTTTAGGATTCCAGAATTTATTCATCTTATAACTGAAGGTTTATATTCTAGGATCAGTATCTCTGAGTTATTATTACATTTTTTATTAAAGCAGAGTTGATTTACAATGTTGTACCAATTTCTGCTGTGCAGCAAAGTGACCCGGTCATATATATATATATATATGGATCCCCTCATATATATAGTAGTACCTCACTGCTTATCCATTCTAAATATAATAGTTTGCATCTACTAACCCTAAACTTCCAGGTCACCCCACTGTTTTTAAACTTAAATTTAAATGATAAGCTGGAAGAAAATGTTTACAACCTGTGTCACGATATAGAGCTAATGCTCCTAATGTAAAAGCAATTTTTTAAAAAGGAGGAGAAAGTAATTCCTATTCTTAACAAGCACATTCCACCTTGGCTCTCCCATCAAACACAACTATAAAAGCTGGATAGAAGAAATAGAACAAATATTTCAGGGCTCTAAAGAGTAAATAGGAATAGGAACATTGGGGAGTAAAACAAGAATTCTGAACTTTAGATTGACTACTTGTGTTTCCCCCAAATTCATATACTGAAGGCCTGAATTCCAAAGGGACTGTATTTGGAGACAGGCTCTTAAGGAGGTAATTAAATTTAAAAAGGTCCTTTAAGGACCTGATAAGGGTGAGATCCTAATCCAACACAGGAGTGAGTCCACAGAGAAAAGGCTATGTGAGGGCACAGCAAGAAGACAGGATCCGAAAGCCAAGGAGAGAGGCCTCATCTAAAGTCAACTCTGCCCACACTTGATCTTGATCTTACAGCATCCAGACCCGTGAGAAATAAATGCCTGTTTTTTAAGCCACCCTGGCATATAGTGTTCTGTTATGGTAGCCTGAGAAACAACTACCAAACCAGGATAAATAATCCAAAATATCTGTGATTATGAAGAATCTGGAAAATTCCAACTTGCAGGGGAAAAGAAAATCAACAGATACTAACACTGAGATGACACAGATGTTGGGATTTTGCGATAAAATGTTAAACCAACTATTATGCAAGGGCTCCAATAAGCAATGGGAAATAGTCTTGAAATAAATTCATTTTAGTAATAAAAAATAATGAACTCACAGGATGGTCTCAAGAGCAGAATGGAGATGAAAGATGGAAGAGTCTGTGATTGTGAATAAAAATAAAGAGAAATTATTCAATATGAGTTTTAAAAAAGAGAGAAAAAGACAAGATAAAGAAATAAGCCTATTCTCAACAATTATATACCTCCAAATCCAACAATGCACATATTTCTAAAGGCCTCTGTCAAGGGTAACATGACAAAAGCTGCATAGTTACAATCAAGCGTGACAGTAGGCTCAGTGTGTTGAAACCATTGTAAAGCAAAGATAGAGAATATTGGACATAATTGCTCAGATTGGCTTTTGCAGTTTTTATTACATAGATCCCACAAAATAAATTATAAATGGAAAAAGTAACCTAGTTTCTTTAACCATTACTATATAATTAGGGAATATCTTAAATTTGAAAGAGCTTATTATTTAAAAAAAAAAGAATCTTTCACCGAATAGCAACAACAGTCACCAAACTAAACAAAAGTCAAGTTAGTTTTCAATATTATTTGCAAAATCAAGATTTTTTCACATTGTCAAAGAGATTAAAAATCACAATGAAACTCTCTGAAGGAAAAAAAAAATAGTGTGTCATATTAAAGCACAGATTCTTTTCAATACTTAAGACCAGAGGCCATATGAAGTCTAAGTTGCTATAACCTTGTTTGAAAAAGGAAAGCCAGGCCAGGTTAAAAGAGAGAAAAATGCTGTCAAATTTCACAGAAATGAGGAGGCCCCAGAAATACAGAGAGGGACATAGCAGTCCTTGATTTGTAATTTAATCAAAGCTAAGTTTTAATTAAATTTATTCTCTCTGGACATCCTGAAATATACCTGATATCCTCTTACTTTGCTGACCAGCATCATATAACCAACATCGTATAGAGTATCCATTAAAGTAAGAATATAGTCTACAACCCTGACATTTTAAAAGAGGATTAATTTAAGGAGTATTAGCATATGTAAAATACCAAAATTAGAGTTATTTCTTTTCAAAGTAGTACACGATGTGCTAAAATTAAAAAATGCAGATGAGCCCTTGACGAACAGGAGCACTCTCTACCGCAAAATCCTCCTCATCCTCTTTCTCGTTGGAAAACTTTTAAAAATTTTTAATGGCTACCTCCGCAAATATAAAAAAGATTTATCTCTATCTTAGGTTGAAAATTTTAGCTCTTTTATAGGTCCTGTTTATTTTAAACTCAACTGTTTTCCAACAAGATAGGTTTCTTTTAGTTTTGTTTTCACTCACTTTGTACTCATGTTTGTTTATAGTACCATTCTAGCAATTATTCAATAATTGCTATTTTTATTAGTTGTTTTCCTATTATTCATACGTGGTAATTATTTTAACTGGCTATTTGCAAATAATTTGAAATATACGGAGTTTGGAAGAATATCACAAAAAACATCTATGTGCCCTGTATTAGTCTATTTGGGCTTTATAGTAAAATGCCACAGATGGGATAACATATAAACAACAGAAATTTAATTCTCACAATTCTGGAGACTGGGAAGTCCAAGGTCAAGGCAGTGGCGAGGCTGTGTGGTTGGTTAGGACCCTCTTCACAGCCAGAGCCTTTTTGCTGTGTCCGCTGAGGTGGAAGGAGCTAGGGACTTCTGTGGGGCTTCTCTGGTAAGAATACTAACCCCATTTATGAAGGCTCCACTCTGATGACCTAAGCACCTCCCAATGTCCCCACTTCCACATACCATCATCTCTGGAGGTTAAAATTTCAACATATAAATTTGGGGAGCACACAAGCATTCAAATCATAAAACCCCCTATTTCCAGTATCTTTTGTTGGTAACACTTTACCCCATTTCTTTTACCACTTGCTATCAACACGCTGTCTCTCAACATTTATTTATCACTTAATTTTTTCTTCTGAGCCATGTGAGAGTAACATGCATACATCAAAGTCCTTTACCCCCAAACAGTTCAGTGTTATTAACTAAGAACAAGAATCCTCTACATAACAACAGCATAGTTTTCAATAGTAATAAATTTAACATCTAAGCACTATTTGTATCAAATATGCTATTTATATTCCAATTGTAGTAATGATTTTTCTTAATTTTAGTTTTCTACAAACTTGAGCAAAATATTTATTTCAATTTATCTCTCTCTCTTTTTTTTTTTTTTTCTTGCCTTTGTAGGGCCACACCCACTGCATATGGAAGTTCCCAGGCTAGGGGGTCTAATCAGAGCTGTAGCTGCTAGCCTACGCCACAGCCATAGTAATGTGGGATCTGAACTGTGTCTGTGACCTACACCACAGCTAATGGCAACACTGGATCCTTAACCTACTGAGCGGGGCCAGGAATCAAACCCACGTCCTCGTGGATACTAGTTGGGTTGGTTACCACTGAGCCACGATGGGAACTCCTATTTCAATCTCTTTAAAATATTAATACAAGTGCTGGCAATGTGTAAAGAGAAGTGGATGAACTACACTGGAAGTTTGAATTGTGGCAACACTTTTGGAGGTATTTTAAGACATGTCCAAAAATCTTTAAATAGGTGTGAACATAAATTCCATTTCAATTAATTTCTAAGGAAATAATAGTAAATGTTTCCAGGCTTTTAAGGTAGAGAAGTGCCTATCCCAATAATATTTATTAAATTATAGAAAATATTTAAATATTCATCAGAGAATCAACCTGAAAGAACAAATGTTAGCAATTGTTATCCTATGTGGTAATAATAGAGCAAATTTCTTCTTTTTTTAGACCTATGTTTGTCAGAGTTTTATCATGAAAAAAATAATAAAAGCAGTATTCATTGAGTGTTTTAAAATACACATGCTAATTCCAAGCCCTCTATATGTATTATACTATGTAATTATCAAACAAATCTATAGGTTAGATATCATTATTTATTTTTGGTCTAAATGAGGAACATTATGCACAGTTATTGAGGGAAATAGAGAAAGTGGTAGAACAAGAATTTTTATAAGGTAATCTGGCTCTAGTTCTTATTTCCAGATCTTAAGTCTTATGCCGTAATGGATGTGTTACCTTTGCAATAGGGAAATAACATAAAAATGACTTTGAAAGATCTTAATATATTATTAGAACAGTGACTTAGAATAATTTCACTGTTACAAAACATGAAAATAAAAGTTTATTATTTAGAATATGATTGTTACACATAAATCTGATTTATGAGTAGCAATCATATTCAATAAAATTTAATTAAAGTCAATAATGTAATGTTTCCATCTGATGGGATAGATCAATTTCAAATAAATCCCAAGAATATAAGACATAAATGCTAAAAGTCTATTGTTGTTTGAAAGGAAGAGAAAATAAATTTTGTTGATCATCTACTTGAAAATATACTTCGATACACTTGAAAAACAGGTTATACCACTGCAATAGAATTAACTTTCAATTTCTCTTTTCTTCTTAAGGTAATATTTCAGTAGATTAACTATTATTAAGAAATTTACATGCAGTGAAAAATTATGGTCCAGAGAGACGAAGAAACTTTTGCTGAGAAAGCAGTGCAGTATACCACCTCCAACCAAGCATAAACATACTAGAATGACCTTAACGCCTACCTTATTTTTTATGTCTGCATAAAGCTGTGAAGTGTCCCTGCAATTAGGACGATGGAGAAAGGAGAAAATAATAAAAATGTGTGAGGGAAGAATCTTTACAGGGAATGAATAGGGACAATTCTCAGATTTGTAATATATATCTACATCTTCAAATAATGTAACACTAGACATACAGTTTACGACCTTACAAGAATATATTGCTATTTTCCCATCCCATCCTGTGTAGAGCTGTTCAGTTGACTCTGTTCTTGTGGTGTTTCCTATGTGCAGGTAATATCCTACCCAGCAATTGGGGGGATCTTCTGCGGACCTCCCGAGCTCTCTGTGCAGTTTCCCTTTATTCAGTGTTCCGCCCTGCAAATCTAGCCCACCCCCTAATTCCCCTCTTTTATGTCTCAGCCTCCTCACCTCAGAGACTGTTTAAGTTTTTCTTCCTTACTGCAGCCAAAATTGTGTCCTAGTAATAAGCTGGTGCAATCATAGGGTCATTTCATTTACTTCTTTGCTTTCTGGGATCACAGTCTGCCTGTGCATCAGGGTCTGAAAATAGCCTTTTCAAAGATATTGTCCTTGAGGGCGATTTCCATAGGAATTCATTCTCCATGGGCAGAACTCTTTTGAGTCCCTCTTCCACTCTCTGCTTTGATGATCTTACTGTGTCTATGTTACTCACTTTTGGGGCCATGGCTTCCCCAAGCTTCTAAGAGCCATCTCCGCAGTGCCCCGTAGCACAGGCTCCCTGAGGTCTGGCCAGGATGCTCAATACCATGTCTTCATAGTATTTAATATGGAGAACGTGTCCTCATATTAGCAATCTCTCTGTTGTCCACCTTGATGTTCCCTTTTACTTTGCACTGTCAGAATCCTGTCCTATACAAATTTATATGACTCTCCATTCACTACGTGTTATAGAATAGGTCCTACAATTCATGGATATAGTCTCTTTCTTCTGTGTACCAGACTTGTGCTTCCATGACTAGGGGATGCTGCGACTAGACCCTAGAGCGACCTTTCTAAAAGATAAAGTTTATTAATTACAAAATAATTTTAGGAGTTCCCATTGTGGCTCAGCAGTAATGAACTCGACTAGTATCCATGAAGATACAGGTCCCATCCTGGCCACGCTCAGTGGGTCGGAATCCAGTATTGCTGTGAGCTCTGGTGTAGGCCACAGGCATGGCTCTGATCCAGCATTGCTCTGTTGTGATGTAGGCTAGCATCTACAGCTCTGATTCGACCCCTAGCTTGGGAACTTCCATATGCCACAGGTGCAGCCCTTAAAAAAGAACAAAATAATAATAATAATAATTTTAGTAGTGCATAGGAGGTCTCAGAGAAGGGGAGTGAGGTCATAGGTCCAAGAAAGCCTCACAAAAGAGGTAAATACTGAATCAGATCAATAGTTTGACTTTAGACAATGAAATTAAAAAATAAAAATACTAGATTAGATTCTGGATTTTAGTACAATCATATTATCCAAAAAGCTTGAGCTACTCTATCCTGACAGCAATCAGTGTTGTCACACTCAACACAGTATTATGGAGAACATCATCAAATAGGAGAGTGAACATAATAATTAATGGGAAATAAGGATTTCTCAGCTCATCTTTAACCATCATGACACTAGATTTTTGAGATTTAAGATAGTATTTAATGGCGCAAATACAAGGTGCCAAAATGCCCAAAAAAAAAAGAAAATTGGTCTAATCTAGCATAAACACACCTGTGATTGGTGTGTAATTGAATTCCAATGATGCATTTTTATAACAAAATATATGTGCTTCTTTTAATAAGATTATAATCTATTCTGCCTGGCTGTTACATTAAATCTCACACCAGATAGACCATCATTTAAAATGATTGAAAAAAATAAATAAATAAAATGATTGGACAGCACTGGCCTGAACAAGATTTTCAAGTTTATGGGTGGCCCTAACATATCTGCACCTAAAAAAGGGGGGGGGGGGGCTTTCTGCACCTTTATGAATAGTAATTACATCCACAAATTCTTTGTCACTTATCTGTTATCAAGATGTGTTTTTCCTTCGAAAAATCCACTTGATGTTTTTAAGGTGACTTTAACTCTTAGATGGTTTTGAGATTCATAAAGAATGGCAATATCTTCTGGTGAGCCATGTGATGTGTGATGCTTCCATTCTACTTTTGTTTTGCTTTTCAGGGCCGCACCTGTGGCATATGGAAATTTCCAGGCTAGGGGTCCAGTCAGAGCTACGGCTGCTGGTTACAGCCACAACCACACCAGATCTCACCTACACCACAGCCCCCAACCCACTGAGTGAGGCCAAGGATCGAATCCGCATCCTCGTGGATGCTAATTGGGTTCATTTCCTCTGTGCCACAATGGGAACTCCCCATTCTACTCTATTCTTGACAAGTGTCCTCAGATCGTACTGAACAAACACTCCTCTGCTCTCAGAAGGAGCTTAGTCCAAATATGCCCGGCGGAGATGTTTAAACATTTCCAGGTTAGTCTACATGGAATTTTTCCCATTCCCAACACTGGTTCTGGACATTACTTAATTTTTATAGAACAAACACATATTTATTTTTCATATAACAGATTCTTAGATATCTGAAGACATCTTGAATGACGTAACTAACACAGATTCCATGTGCTGGAAAGTGGGACAGACTAGTTTTCTTCCTCAGTAGGCTAGGCTATGGTTGGCATAGCTAAATACAGTGTGGTGTGTGTGGCATTAACCAGAACCCATGTATGCTTTTCATCTAATCAGTATGAGTTAAATGTGTTTCCCTAAGACTGTGAGTTGCGTAAGAAGAGATATCACAATATACTGTATTTTTAACCCACAATTTAAGAGAAGAAAAGGATTAAGATTTTTATTATCGTATTAGGCACTGAGTATCAACTATGTATCAGAAACTAAATGCCATATTCAGGAAGAAGATATAGTAAGACACAGACCTTGACCTCAAGGACCTTATAATGTGCTGAGAGAGAAATTCACATAAGTAATTTTTGTTTGACAAGCACACATATGCAAAGTGATATCAGTGCACAAAGGATGTGCTAATCCTTCCTGAGATATAGCAAAACTATTTTAGGAGTGCAGACATTTAAGACGAGATCTGAGGAAAGAGAATTTATAAAGCAGACTAAAGAGGGAGGTCATTCTAGAAAGAAGAAGAGTTTCGGCAAAAAAGAAGAGTTATGAAAAGTTTAGCATCAGCAGTTCAGAGCATAGAACATGTGGACAATGAAAAGAAATGTGGCTAGATAGTCGGTTCCAGCTAAATGTCACTTCCATGTGTGGCATGCAAATGAGATTTGACCTTAGCATAGAGGCCATGGGTAACCAATGAAAGGTTTTTAGCAAAACAGTAACCTTCTAAGTACACATTTTTTGCAGAGTCACAAATGCCTCTGGGGAAAGTACACTGATGCTGAGGGTAATAGACTTTTTAAAAAGAATGTTTCAGGAGTGCAACTGAAAGGTGAACCTGAGATTGAAATCTTAGTAAATATGAAGAAGAAGTTGGGATCTGAGAAATATTGACAAGAGATAACTCAAAGGACTTAGTGATTGGTTGAAAGGAAATGAAAATCTAAGTTACCTGCATGATTTCTGGCTTTGAATTGGAAAATTGAAAGATGGTTTCATTCATTCCTGTAAGGAATATGGGGAGGTAAATAAATTTGGAAAAGAATTGTTGAATTTTGCACACTTTGATTTTATGATGTCAGGGAAAGCAGTAATGAAGATTGGGTAAGCAGTTAGAGATATGTGTCTCAAATAGAGCCGAGGTATCTGCAGTGATGAGTAAGAAAAGCAACGGTACATAGGGAAACAGAAGGTAACTGGGCATAGTATTTTAACGGCAGAGTGGTTAGGATGAAATTACAAGGAATTATGAGGAAATATCACTACACCGTTTTAGAAAGGCCATTCCCATTGTATTCGTGGTTTGGGGCCTACGGGGTTGTTTACCCCAGGGTCTTAAATTATCTGACGGATATGATTGTTTTTATTTCTTTTTTCCCCTTCAGTATTGAGATATAATTAACATACAACATTATATAAGTTTAAAGTATATAATGCAATGATTTGATACCACTGTTTAATTACTATTAAGTACAAGATTCTTAGTTTCATATACTTTGGTAGCAGTGATAAAAATGGAAAATGTAATGTCTGTTTAGCAGGCACACATTGTTTGTTTTATGCATGTGTGGTGGTGTGTTTGTATGCATGTGTGCATATGGGCCTGTGTTGTAGGGTAAGTTTATTCATAAGGCTATTGGCTATTAGCTTCCAAAACTTAACGGGTTCAACAAGATAAAAGTTTATTTTTTCTCATGACAGTAACAGTGTAGAATAGGAAATTAATATTCTGCTCCATGAGGTCCTTTAGGAACCCAATCTGGTAGTCAAGCTTTATTAGCTTCAATATGAGGCTTTCTTTTATGAATCTAAAGCAGCTTCTCCAGGCAGCTCCACTTCCATACAAGAGGGAGAGCAAATGAGAAGGTTCAGGGAAAAAATGCTTTGTTTTTAAGAAATTTAACTTAAAAGAGTTAATTTTACTTTTTCAAGTAAACTTTTGGTCCAAACTTAGCTGCAGAGTCAGACCTAATAGCCATTGAGGATGGAAAAAAAAGTAATCTCTATCTGAGCACACTATAGTAAGCTAAAACGTAGGTCCTAAAGGTAAAATTAGTGAACTGATCACAGGTATTGTAAAAAAATATATAACAGTCTTTTTCTTGGTAAGAAAGTTGAAGAGGAAAAGGTGACAGAATCAGAGGTTTTCAAAATTCTGTGTGGATCATCAATGTCAGTTCAGACTTCCACACAATTTCCAGGTGTATAGTTTCATAGAATGATGCCTCAGACAGCATATCTTTCTCCTGGAATTATCTTTCATAAAAGAATAGGCAGAGTTGTGTTGCCTTTCTTCAAACCTATTACTATGTGTATAATGAAGGATATTAGTGGTGTTAATATGTATATGAAGTATATTATTATTTTAAATGACAGTATAGTAAACTAAGTTTTGTTGATGGCGGCATAAGGAGATTTCTTGTCCCCTCTCCCAAGAAACAAGTATAAAACAGACAAAATTATTGAAAATGACCATTTCAGGCACTGGATATGATCGAAGGCAGATAACTAGATGATAAAATTTACACCTGAAAAGCTGCTTTTGAATCAGGTAGAATAGACAGTAGCTTAGTGGCCTTATTCGGCTGGGGGTGCTCCCATCGCCCCAGTTTTAATGATAAAATCACAGCTTTATTAAAAGCAAATGCTGACAGAAGAGATTGGCAGTAAAAACTCACAGATTCTGTGGATGAAAGGGAAAACTCAGTTTGGAGAAAGTGATAAAACTGCAGTTTCATTGACCTGAAGATACAATGTCAATTAGCTGGATGATCAAGAAAAAAAAAAAGAGGCAAATACAAATTACCAATACCAGAAATAAAAGAGGGGGACATCACTACAGACATTAAAGAAAGTAAAAAAGATTATATGGAATTATTATATACAAAACTATGCCCAAATGTCAGACAACTGAGATGAATTAAATAATTATAATGTCTCAAATGAATAACATATGTTTAAAAAGAAGTGAAAAGTCTGAACAGGTCTACATCAAGTAAATAAAATTATTTAGTCATTAAATACCTTCTCAATAAGAAAATTCCAGGTCATAGGGTTCCCACTGTGGTACAGTGGATTAAGGACCTAACATTGCCACAGCTGTGGCTCAGATTCCATCCATATGCCACATGTGTGGCCAAAAAAAGGAAATGAATAGAAAAAAATAAAAGAAAAGAGTCCAGGTCAAATTGATAAAATTTATCAAACATTGAAGGAATAAATAATACAAATTTTGCATAAAAATCCATACACTAGAGGAATGGTGAACATGTCTCTGTTAATAAAGTTTTATTATAAAAGCTACAGAAAATATCCCTCAGTAACATCAGCTCAAAAATCTTTAAAAACATGTTTATATATATTAGCAATACATAAAAAGAAAAATATACAACTACAACAGAGCTTATCTCAGGAATGAAGGGATAATTTAAGAGCTGAAAGTCAATATAAATTACTGTGTAAATAAAGACATGATCAGCATTTAAAACCATGTCAATAGATGAAGAAAAAGTGTTTACCCAAATCTCATACATATACATGATATATTTTAGCAGAGTTAGAACCGAAAGTAAATTCCTCAAACTGACAAAAGGCATCCTATGAACAATGTTAAAATATGATAATCCTAAATGGTAATAGACTGAATGTTTTCTGCCTAAAATTATTAAGACAAAAATGTCCACTTTGAAAACTTCTATTCAACACAGTGCAATAAGGCAAGGAAAATAAACTTAATAGGTACAGATCAGTAAGAAGGAGGTAAAATTACTTTATTTGCAAACATTAAAATTCATATAAAATAAGTTCTACAAAATCTACAAATTACTCCAGCCAATAAGTACATTTTGAAGAGCACAAAATGAAGCATTAATCTGCAAAAATCAATTTTATTTTATATCCTGGTAACAAACAACTCAAAAATGAAAAAACTTCTTGATACCATTAAAATATATAAAACTTAGGAGGAAATTTAACTACAAATGTTTACTTAGAAAAATTAAGAGATCACCAATTGCATGAATTGGAAGACACAGTGTTTTTAAGATGGCAATCTTTGGAGTTCCCATCCTGGCGCAGTGGTTAACGAATCCAACTAGGAACCACGGGGTTGTGGGTTCGATCCCTGGCCTTGCTTAGTGGGTTAAGGATTTGGCGTTGCTGTGAGCTGTGGTGTAGGTTGCAGACGTGGCTCGGATCCCGTGTTGCTGTGCCTCTGGCGTAGGCCGGCAGCTACAGCTCGGATTGGACCCCTAGCCAGGGAACCTCCATATGCCGCAGGAGCGGCCCCAGAAAAGGCAAAAAGACAAAAAAAAAAAAAAAGGCAATTCTTCTCAAATTAATTTTATATTAATTTTATTCCATGCAATCCCAATCAAATTCCACCAGGCATTTTTTTGAGGAAATTGTAATTTAACGGTTGATTTAAAATTAGATTTTATTTAATTTAAAATCTAAAATTTGTGAAGAAATGAAAATTGCCTAAAATTAAAAAAAAATTAAAAAGAAACAAATTTGTACAACTTTGACTACCTAATTTCAAGACAACCTATAATGTTACAAGAAAAGGACAGTCTGTTATTGCCACTACCATTGACATATACATATGTAAATATATATACATATGCATTTTTATATAGAAACCAGAACAGAGTTCAACAGTATATTCACATGTATATGATAAAATGATGTTTGCCAAAATGCCTAGAAAATAATAGTTTTTTCAACAAATCATGTTGAAACTATTGGATGCAGCATATCCCCCCAAATAAATAAAGTGCATCATAGGCCTAAAAGTAAACCAGAAAGCAAATTTAAACCATAAAATGTCTAAAATAAACATGAGAAAATTTTTGTAACTTTGGGCTAGGCAAAATATTTTTATGTAAAACACCAAAGCATAAACTATTAAAAAAAGTGGTAATTGATAAACTGACTTCCATAAATTTGAAACTTTTTTCTTTCTTTCTTTCTTTTTCTTTGTCTTTTTAGGACCACACCCATGGCATATGGAGGTTCCCAGGCTAGTGGTCCAGTTGGAGCTATAACTGCCAGCCTATGCCAGAGCCACAGCAATGTGGGATCCAGGTCGTGTCTGCGATCTACACCACAGCTCATGGCAACGCCGGATCCTTAACCCACTGAGTGAGGCCAGGTATTGAACCTGCGTCTTCATGGATGCTAGTCAAGTTCGTTAACTGCTGAGCTACAACAGGAACTCCTTTTTATTTAAAAAAAAACCCTTTTTCTCTTCAAAAGACACTATTAGAAAATTAAAATGCATGCCATGTATTTGAAGAATATATTTCAAAACATATATATTGATAGAGAATTATGTATCCAGAATATGTGAAATACTGTTACAATTGAAGAATGAGAAAACCAAAAACACAATATAAAGTGAGCAGTCAATTGAAATAGACACTCTATCAAAGAAAATATACAAATGTCAAGTAAGCACATGACAAGTGTCATTAGTTATTAAGTTATTGAATATTAAAACTATAGTAATATACTACACATGCCCACTAGAGTGGTAAAGATTTGGCAAAGCCTCATATATCGCTGATAACATTTATAAGTTTAAGGTTGAACGGCCACTTTGAAAAAGAGTTTGGCAGTTCCCAAAAATGTAAGAGACACGTTATCATATTTCACAGCTCTTTTACCCGTGATTCTTTACCTAAAAGAAAGGAAAACATATGTCTGCACAAAGATTTGTATACTGCTTACTATAGTGGTATTATTCACAATAGTAAAATCTGAATTGATTGAATAGAATGTGTTCTAGCCATACAATGCAACACTACTCAGCATCAGAGGAAGAAGCGATGGCGCAAACTACCAATGCATACATCAGCTGGGATGAATCTCAAAAACGTCATGATAACTAAAAGTCACATACAAAAGACTACTTAGTGTAGGATTTTATATGTATGTATGTATGTATGTGTGTATATTATGAAAGCCCAGCAGTGGATCTGTGCGAAAGGTGGTGTTGAAAAAGAAGCCTGTAGAGACCTTTGTGGATGATGAGATTGTTCTAAAACAGAATTGTGGTAACACTTTCACTGCTATTATCAATTCATTAAAACTATAATCCAACTATAATTTAAATTGGGTGAATTTTAAGGTAAATCAATCTCAAACCAAGATTTAAAATGATAGTTTGTGTACCAAAAAGCCAAAAAAAATTATTTAGGCATATATCTGCTGATAGAGGCAGAGAATTCTAACAATGGGGGTGGGGGAAGCGCCCAAGGAAAAGTAGAACAAGTCAGAGAGTATGGAGCACAGAGCTTAATGGAAGGATATTGGAAAAAGCAAGCCATTTTCAGCCTAGAATATAAATAGAAACCATTGGGCTTAGCATCCATAGAAGTAAAAGCAAACAGCACAAAAACAATTCATGACTTCATATAGTTATGTGACATCATTGGGTAGCAGAATGAATATAATTCTATTAAGATGGAGTCATTTGAATTCTGTGGGGCGTGAAAGTGGCTCTTTTCACTTATATCAAATTCGTGGTATTTGAAATCATTTGGAGGGATCTGTGCCAAGAAGAACAAGGGAATATCAAGACATCAGTCTACACAACACTGCAAGTTTTCCCTTTTCCTCTTTCAGGGAAAATGGTGTTCTCTTTTCCTCTTTGAGAGAAATAAGTGTTTAGATGGAGATGGAAGTATATGCATCTTAGTGGGAAATTGAGAAATAACTTAATTGCCTTTATGACAATACTGATGTGACCCAAAGGAAAAGATGAGTGACCTCAGTGTTACACGTATTTTGTATATTAAACATGGTTTGGGGTTGAATTTTGCCAAAGGAGGCACTAAGTGTCTGTTTGCTTCGTGTGCAGTGAGGCGATTGTTCTTTCCTAGGACTGCCACAGGGTTGTTGGTTGTTAAGCTCGGTCCAGACAGATTCAAGCACTAGTGGGCACTGCAGCTGGTCAGAGTCCTGATGAGAGTTTGATAAACCTCCTGGAACATCCTCTTCTGCATTTGATCCACTGCTTCCCCATGGAGAAACCAGGACAAGATCGGGAGAGAAAAGAACCTCTCAGATCCATCTCCATGTAGCTCCACGTCTTTGTTATTTCATCAAAAAATTCCCTTTCATCTCTCATCTTTTTCTCTGGTGAGATCGTTAAAGAAAAAGAGGAAGAGGAACCACTTGTGCCAAAAAGAAACCAAAAATGTTTATAAAGTCACTAGCATTTTCCCCACCAAAGTATATGGCTTGGGCCCAGATTATATCCGGAAACGTCCGTATAATTAGGATAGCTGAGATCTGGGGTTCTAGAGTCAGGGTGTCAGTATCCAGGTTACAACACTCACCACCTCAGGGCCTTATAAATCATGATGCAATTTCCTCGTCTGTAGTGTGGATTATAGCCCTCACCTCTTTAAATTGTTAGAAGAGTAAAAAAGAAAATATTAGAAAAAAAACTAAAATGAAATTTTTTTTTTCAACTTGAGTAGTCTGTGTTACATAATAAGTGCTATAGGTCAGATATTCTCACTTGATCCCACAAACATAATGTGAAAGCACATGCTAATCCTCCTACCTATTTGCTAGCCATGCAGATAACCTTCTAAGTGATCATAGCGGAAGGTTTTGGTATCACTGGGGAGACATTTGATCTCGGGTTGTAACTGATGTGAGGATGCAGTCACATGTACCTAACATTGGGGGGAGTGATTGACAAGGACGAGAAAAAAGCGAGATAGCACTGAAGGGCCATGGAAGCCCAGCTTCTCTTCTGACTGCTGGAGTGTACACACTGAGCATGGGCAGGAAGGACCAAATGCCATCCCAGCTCTGATTACAACTGCAAGAAAACCTGCCCTTTGGGGGTGTATAAGATTGATTCTCTGTCATCCCAATCTTCCAAGCTGGGTGATTTTCCTCTTCTTGTCTATCACATAAGTAAACCATTACTTAAGGAAACACAAGTCATGGTGTATTTGTTTCATCTCACTCCCCTTTCTTTATCCACCATTCCTGGGAATACCTAAAAAACAGAAAAGTGATAATACCAAAGGAAATGTCATTTCCACTTCTCATAAAACAGCATTA
Source organism: Phacochoerus africanus (assembly GCF_016906955.1). NCBI lineage: Eukaryota > Metazoa > Chordata > Mammalia > Artiodactyla > Suidae > Phacochoerus > Phacochoerus africanus. Next base: position 128,339,187 of record NC_062548.1, read on the forward strand.
ATTCAATATTCAGTGTGAGAGTTGCAGACTTTTTTTTTTTTTCTGAAAAGGCTAAAAGTAAATATTTCAGGCTCATTGGGTGAGTCTCTGTTGCAGCTAATCCTTTCTGCTGCTATAGTGTAAAAGCAGCCAGAAATATTTGAAGGAATGTGTGACTGTGTTTCAACAAAACTTTGTTTAGGGCCAATGGAATTTGCGTTTCTGGTAACTGTTTTGATTGTCTTAAGTATGTAAAAATGTAAAAGTATTCTTAGTACTGGGCCATTCAAAAGGAGGAGGATATGCCCAAGGGCCATGGCTTGCTTTCCCTGGGCTTCCTACAGGGCAAGAACCACCAACTTTACCTTTTGTAAATCCCAGGACACCACCTCACTAAATATTTGGCTTCTCAGTGCTGTGACATCTACTCGGTCCTCCAAAGTTGTTCTGACTCTCACCTTTCTTTGACTTCAGGACAAACTGGGTAATCAAAGGTGTCTGTGTGTCCATTATTCACTGGAGCAAGAAGACTGAACAATTAGGAAAAGATATTCCTCTGGAGTTCTCTTGTGGCTCAGCTGGTTAAGGATCCAGCATTGTCACTGCAGGGGCTTGGGTCACTGCTGTGGCATGGGGTGGATCCCTGGGGCAGCCAAAAAAAGGAAAACTTATTCCTCTTACACTTGAGGCACTACCTTGTCTCCCTGCAGATATTTCCCTCTTTAGGCTTTTTGACCTGGAAAGAAAACCATGCCCACATTCTTCACCCTGCTCAAGACCTGGAGGAAACCCTGATTTCATGACCATGTTCTCTAATTGCATCACCAGTTCAGTTCCACGGCGCGCCTTGATAACTTCTGAAGTTCTGTGGAGTGCCCACTGGCTGTCATCTTCTAGCTCTTAATTGAAAACAAAACGCCACTGCATTACTGTTTGTCATTGCCTGATGTCTAATTTATGAAGGCAGACATCAATCTACTTCTAAAACACTTGAATTACACTAAAATGCTCTGTCTCTATAATATCTTGCCTACTGACCTGTTAAGTGTTCAAGGAAAAATGTGAAAAAATATATATTGTGAATATGTGCTTGGAATGTCATGCTTTAGTGAAACTTACAGCTTTCCCCTTCAGCTTAAGTACAAAAAATGATTGGGTAGCACTTTTGCAAACTTTCAAATAAAATCTATGTAATATGTACGATGGAATGAGGGTTAAATGTGCTTTTAAAATTATTGGAAACCATATATCACTATGTGAAGAGGTCATCTATCACACAATCAAGTTTCATTGGAAATTCTGACACCAATCTCCTTCCCTAGAAAACCTTGAAACCTCATTTTAGAAGTAGAATCAGAGGAAAAGTACCATAAGAGGGAAAAAAAAAAAGATAAAAATGCTTTTCATTAGTGTCTCCTCTAATGTGCAAATTTATAGTTACATTTCAACGATTATTTATTAGTGAAATTTATGGTCACACTTCTTTAAATAATATAATATCTAATTTCACATTTATCTACTTTATTATTCTCTACTAACAACTCATTTTAAATACCAAAGAAATCTCAAAGAAAGCTCAAGCAAGTTAGGAGTGACAAAAGTAGAAGAGATTTGAAAGAAGAGGAGTCAAACAGTGCCTTCTAAATGTATTAACTGCATAGTTCTGGCCAAACCAGTTAATATCTGGACCTCAGTTTGCACAATGGAAAATGACCTTATTTTCATAATTGTAGATAAAAGAAGGGATAAACACTATGTGTAAAGGAGAGTGAATGCTCAATGTCAACAGGAATGTTAGAGTCATATATCAAAAGCAGTTAACCCCCAATTCTAAGCATCGTATTAACATCTGCATAGCATGAAAGTTGCAGGGGGACTTAAAGTCATCTGTTAACTATCTCTTAAACCTACATCAAATATAGAAACGGATGCTCTGACATAGGAGGCGCTTGATCTGAGCACATCCAAATAAATAGTAGCAGTTTCTACTTTAATAAAATGGTTTTCAAATGTCGGATTCAATGTTCTCTCTCTTCAAATTGTATCTGCTGAGGGTTGTCACGTTTAACAAATAAATATACCGAATGCCAAGTTATATTGATTTTCAGAATTATTTATTTTTAGCATGAGTCCCATGTAATATTTGAAACATATTTATTCTAAAAATTATTGATGCTTATCTGAAATTGAAATTTAACTGGACTTCCTGTATTTTATCTGGTAGCTCGATATAGGGTAATAAAATGCAATGGTTACTGAAACCTAGAACATGCAGTTTTAAACCTCTGAAAATCTCAGCTTTGGCCAAAGACTATCACCACTTGGAAAAATTGTATTCACCCTTAAATGCACAGCTCACTGTCATTCAACTTTAGAGAGTTTATTCCGTAGAAATTCATCTTCGTTTTTTCTAATGCTCACAGGTACTTCAGTTCTACATTTTTGTAGAATTAATCATATTCTGCCATAAACTACATGTTAGAGACATATGTGCTTGTCTCCCCTACATTTTTTGAGCTCTTAGAGCCTTGATGGTGCTCTTTTTAAATTATAGTGTATCCGCTATGTGTAGCTCAGTGTTTTAGAAGCAACACAGTATCTACCCAAGGGAAGTTTAAAGAGGGTTTACTTTTGATTAGCAACTATGTTTTCAAGGCTCTGCCATCCTTTTACATCGTCATCGTCATCTCTATCATAATTATTATCATCCCGGAGGCCACTATTTACTATTGAATGCTTAGTGCTCCTGGAACTATGATAATTGCTTAGAATTCCATTCATATATTTATATAAACCTCACAACAGTCTTAATAGCTAAATTCTCGTGATTCTCACCCAGTTTTCTGAAAGGGGAACTAAGCCCAGAAATTAGAATAGGGAAAATTATTTAGGTTGCCCTTGATCATATAATAGGAAATAGCACATGTGAAATGCAAGCTCCAGACTGTGTTTTAACCACTTCCAGACAATGACAGGAGACATAAGATTGTGTTTCTCTGCTTCTGACTTTATACATTAGTGCGGTGCCTACAACCCATTTAAAATGAACAAAAGTGGGCTGTTCCCAACTCCTAAATCACAAATTATTTTTACACAATATCTATGGACTGCTTTGTGTATGGTTAAAGGCAATCATCCCAATTATTGAGTAAAATGCCCCCTTTTTCTACTGATGTTTTTACAGTTTTGACTTAATTTGTCAAATCCCCATTCCTTTGTGTCCTGTGACTGTATTCTGACATCCATGGTAAAACTCTAGCCTCTCCTTGCAAAGGAAGTGCTCCCTATTTCTTTCATAACCAAAATATCTAAAGGCTCGGTGTACATAATAAGTAATTGTGTTTGGATTGCGTGTCTCCTGTGTGTCAGGTGCTGTTCTTAACGTCATTCAGAGCAAATCCATCTAACAGTCACAAAAACTTTCTAAATTTGGCATTATTATCCTATTCATATTACTAAGGGGGATGCTGAGGTCCAGAGAGGTTAAGTTGTTTGCCCAAGATGAAGCCCCTGATCCCACCAGAGCCCCAGAGTGCCTAGGCTTACAGAGTGTCATTCAACCACCCAATGCACCCTAACAGGATGCATCCTTCTCTAAGTACAGAGCATTCCTCCTGCCTAAATTATGTCACACTTTGTTGCACTCATTCTAGAGGAGACTGCCATTGTGAGACAGATAACTAATAAATATTTCTCCAAGGTTTTACTCCCTCTTGGTCCCGAAGACCCAAATATGGAACATCCTGGGAAAGCACATAACAGTCGCTTCATTGTGATTCTCAGAATTCAGGACAGGGCCTTCTGAGCCAATTGTCTCCCTTCATGGCAGAGTTCTGCTCAGCACCTCCTTAATCCTGCCATCACCAAGTACACCCCTTATGCCATCACCAAGTACACCCCTTATGCCATCCAGACAGAGCTAGGTGAGTCTGGATCCTAGCATAAATTTGCTCCTATTCTAATCCTGGCCGTCGCTTGGTATACAAAACTCAGGACTTTCCAGTGCACATGAGAAAGAGACAATAGTAGGAAAGTTACCCTGAATTAGTTGTCTCAAAAAGAAATGGAATAGGTTGGAAGTGATGCTTTAGAAAAAAAAGTGTAAAATTAAAAGAACATGCGTGAATCCTTGTTGTTCATCATCTCCATGCTTATGAACAACCCATTATTTGAAAGACACTCTCCCTTTGAAAGGTCTGCAAGGACAGATTTTAATGACCTTATGCTTAATTGGATCTTTATTGAAAACTATAAAATCACAGCACCTTGAATAGGTTTTACTGAACTAAAAAAATGGCATGTGAGGAACATAACTAATATACTTTCTCATCTCAAAAGCTGAAAGAGTGATATGTAGCTCATGTCATTATCTTTCAAGTAAGGTCCTTTGAAACATACATACCGTAGAAGAATGTAATTATATACTTCTTTTGCCAATAATTATAAAGTATAATTCTATATAGTTCCTAAATCCGGTAATTACAAATTAAAAAATTCAAGTCTATTGGTCAATTTTTTTTAAATCATTTGTGTTTATATTGGCATTTTTTAACACAAGTATAAGCCATGTATTCATATGTTTCCTGCTAAATACTCTATAAGGTACTGTGCTGAATCACATGAAGTTACTATTGTTCTACTCTTTTAGATCTACAAAATGTGTGAATTACAATTCAACCTAATATTATGTTATAATGTATAACGTTTGTACCTATCAGAGAACAAAATCTATACTGAGAAATCTTGGCAAAATTTCAGATTCACTAAATTTCGATCCTAGTACTTCTCTACCTGTTCAGTGATTTTTTTTGACTGACAAAACCCTGCCTCATTTCTTCCAAGGATTTTTATGTCCTGTTACTCTTCTCTGCTCCCTTCAATTTCTCTAGTTACAGCTTTCATTCCTTCAATTAAAAGAGGAAAAGGAATAAAGCAATCTCATTAACTGAATATACACTGAGATGAATCCCTGAATTTTGCAGTCGAAATTTGAAAGGATGCAATCGAAAGACAGCACTTATACTCTAAACATCCATATCGTTCAGCATTCAGTCATCGCTTGGTGTTTCTGGGGACTAGGTTCCAGGACATTCCCCTCCCCCACAGTTACCCCAATCCACAGATGCTCGTGTTCCTTCCAATTGCTCCTCAGTATCTGTGGGTATGGAACCCATGGACAGGGAGTCCAGACTCTATTTCATTTAAAAAAATTAAAAAAAAAAGACTTGATAGAAAAGCTAGTCTTCCTGGAAGATAGTCTACCAGCATAGGGAGATGTTTAACCTGAATGTACGAATTAAGGTTGCATGACAGGCATGACAGGAGGACATGACAGGAGGACATCTGAAACACTGAGGAAGCATGTTAGATGGAGGAGCTGTGGCAGAGCAGCTGCCACAGCTCCTCCACGGGTTAATTTCTCAAAATTACATGACTCCACGGGTTAATTTCTCAAAACATACCTTGATTGTTGTTGACACTCAGAGTTCATGCATTTTTACATTTTTAATTGAAAAATATTTGGAGATTCACATAAAACTTGGTTACTCATCCTAAGGAATGGTGACAATAATTACTTAACAATTGTCCTAGTTATAAACTGGAGGTGACAGAGGCTTATATTCTTTTTCTGGAATTAGTTCAACCCAGTAAAACAGCAAACATCTATATTTTTCCATTTATGTATCCGTATCAGTTTCTAAAATTGCTATGTGAATCTTTACCTGCGTTGAGGAAGCGCATATTCTGAAAAAGTGTATTTTTCCAACAAATTTAGAAGAAACTCCTAGAAAACTGTAAACTGTATATTGCTAATTATAACTGGGGTGGAGATACGGGGTGACATTTAAAGGGATTAGAAAGAAAATTATATGTGATGCTAAATGTGTTTTATGTGATAATAATGAGCTATCTTAGGTAAACAAGATAACAGGAGGCTATCCAAATTACCAAAAAAAAAAAAAAGTGGGGCAGAGTTGTCTCAGACTAAGAAGACATATTTAAAAATATTTAGCAAAAAAAAAAAAAATAAAAGACAAAAAAAATAAAAAAATAAAAATATTTAGATGACATTGAAAGCTTCATCCAGTTCTAATGGCCAATATGGTACTGGTCAGTTAAAAGTAGAATATCATTAAAAACCCTGTATTAAAAAGCCAGCAGCAAATCTCTATCATTTTTAAATAATAAACTTATGAAAAAAATGAAGTTAGGGCAGTAACTCTTTGGAGGATAAATGAGGTAATATGTATGATATATAGTAGGTATTCAAAGATGGTAGGTACATATTAAGTGATCAATATATATCTATTATTTAGACATTTACAAATTCCACCCGTGAGACTAAGTCCTGAGTAGGGAGGGAGAGAATTACAAATTCATATTTTAGTCACACTTAAACTTTCTTCTCTCAACTTAAAAGCTTCAACAAGGTTGCTTCAACAAAAAACCAGGAGAGACATTTAAACATTCTGCCCACCCCCCAGAACACATACACAACCAGAAAGTATCCGTAGTTCTCTATGCGTACTTTATAAATGATACGTATTATTTACAGTTTGCATTATAGTTCATTATAATGTATTTACTCTCTGCCATTGGATTTTTTTAGGTTTTTTTTTCTATTATAGTTGATTTACATTGTTATGTCGATTTCTGCTATGTATATATACATTCTTTTTCTCACTTGGATTTTTTTCTTAATGGGAGGTGGTTATGGCTATTTTGTTTGAATCCACTACAATGCTATGCCCAGTAGCTAGGCAAACTGTATGTATTTGTCAATTAATGGCAAGTACAAGGTTATGAAACACCTGTGAAGTATGCCACACTTGACATGGAAATGCAATGAAGTGATTCAAAATGCAGAGTAAGATTATATGGTCAACTCCAGCATTTGGTGGCTTGTGACTTTGTGCAGTGAACCTCTGTGCTTCATTTGTTTCACTTGTATGTTGAGGACTTTGATTCCTTTGAGTGAATGCAGATAAAGCTCTGAGAATATTTATAGCACATAAAGTCACCCCTTATATGTTAAATATTATTATATCTGAATCCATAACTTACCTGTCCCAAAAGAAATACAAGGAAAATTAGCCAAATTCATAATGTTTTAGGAAAATGAAGCTTAAAAATATAAAAAAAAGTACATAAAATGAAACTAAGGAAATAGGAGCACATTCCCCAAAGTCTGGTATACACACTCTCAGGACCATAAATTTGACTTTCTGCTAGCCAAAGTATAGAAAACTATTTTAATCAGAGTTAACAGGCGCAGGTTTGATCCCTGGCCCAGAAAATGCCAGATCCTTAACCCACCATGCCACAGGAGAACTCCGACTACCAACTATTTTCATACCAACCCAGCTGTAGAAAACATCAGTGGTAGGCATCAATGCCAAGTAAAATGGACTTGAAAACCTGCAGCTCCCTGAGGCACATCTGGCATCTCTGTGGACAGTGATCCAAAGTTATCTGGGCAACAGATGGCATCCCTCAGTACAACAAGTTCAATCACCAACAATCACACAAGTCCCAGGATGCCACCTGATCTTTGGATCATCTTAGCAACCTGACTTTGGCAAAAGAAAAAAGAAAACGTCATTGGGTAATTAGCACCTTGGAAACCTGTTTCTCCATGGTTACAGGTCTAACGTAACGAAGACAGCAGAGTGGTAGCTATGGTAATGATGACATTAGAAAGTGATGTCGGATAATCATGACTCCATGATAATGATGGTGGTATTTATAAAACCAAGCGATTATAAAGAATTTGTAAATTAATAATTCACTTTCAGAGGAATTCATATTAATCTCCTAAACCTGTACCCCTTTTCTAATTCCCTGAATTTATACCATCATGGTTGTCTTAGCTATTAAAGCCCAAAACTCAGATAAACCTCGTATTTGTTATCCACCCAAATTATTTCTCACATCTCTCCCCATTTCATCTATGTCTTTGTTCACTGGCTTAGATCAGGCTCTCACTGGTTTTTACCACATAATTCCAGGAGAATTTAAACTTTTCTCCCTGCTTTCAGCCCCTTGTCCTCCAGTCCCTCCTTCATAACGCAACCGGAATTTTTTGAAAACCTGTAAAGATATGGCACTTGCCAGTATAAATACATTTGGTGTTTTCCAGCACCTGGTTGATATGAAAATCCATATATAGCAATGCTGTCTAGCAGTGCTCTCCAAGCAGCTCATTTTTCTGCTGAAATGAAGAGATGAGTCCTTTGAAGTTACAACATTTTTGGAGGGCAAGCTAAGGCTCTTGAAATCTCTTCTTAACCTTTCTTTGTGCCTCTTCATAGAGTTCACTGCCTTTATTATTCTTGCCCTTACAAAGTTGTTCTCCATTCTCTGACATTACTCTTGCTTTTCCTCTGGTTTTGCACATTTGAGAATATTTTTATCATTTTACTTCCGGATAAATTTCCATTCATCACTTGCAACTGCTTATGTTTGCTTTTATGAAAGTTTTAAAAATGCCTTTTATATGTAAGCTTAGCCTTGTTCATATAGCATAATCATGTTCCAGAGTTTTTTTGTTTGTTTGTTTGTTTGTGTTTTTAGGGCTACAACCAGGGGCATATAGAAGTTCCCAGGCTAGGGGTCAAATCAGAGCTGCAGCTGCCTGCCTATATCACAGCCACAGCAATGCAAGATCCAAGCCGCATCTTTGACCTACACCACAGCTCACAGCAATGTCAGATCCTTGACCCACTGAGCAAGACCAGGAATCAACTCTCATCCTCATGGATACTAGTCGGGTTTGTCACCCGCTAAGCCACAACAGGAAGTCTCCAGGTACTCTCTAAAGCAATTTAGATGTATTATTTAATTCAGTTCTCCCAAAACCCAGTTAAGCAGGGATTCCAAAAATCTCTGTTTTACAAATAAGGAAAGGATAATGAAGCAGAGTTAATTCTTTTTCCCATTTCATACAGCTAGTAGGTTGAGCCAGGATTTGAACTTAGCAGTCAATTCTGGAGTCCAGTCTCTTCAAAACTATACTGAATTCATATTTTCTATAATCTTATGACACTTGGAACTGACTTATAGGTAAATGTATGTCTTATAATTATTATTGATTTGTAATTCTGATAGTAAATTTGAACTTCTAGAAAGAGCAAAGTGTTTCACATGTTTTGTATTCAGCATCTAAAAGAATTCATTCTACTTTGAAGTGATGAATGAATGGACAATGGATTCCCGAACATCTTTAGCTCTTTTTGGAAAATAAATTTCCTTAAACAGTGAGATGGTATTTGAGATTAGCTTATATTCTTATGCCATCATTTCCAAGTATTTTTGATAGTTGGTTAATCTAGAAGGTCAGGGCCTAAAGAAATGTTTTGATAATTTGAGTTTGAACCATGAGTTTATGTAAAGTACAACAAATCTTGTAACACAGAGCTATGGAGCCTTAGGATAGAAGGGATATTATCCCCCTAATGTTCTCATCTGGTAGATCTCCTTCAATCAGAATTTAAAAACTCAGCTTAATAAGATGTCATTATGATAATGTTATCTCCATTTCTTTTTGCTCTCATGAAATTTAATCATGACTTTAAAACCTAATTTTACAATTCTTAATACACTGCATTAATTCTGTTATTGAATGTACAATTGCGAGAAAAAATGTTCAGCTGTTATTAGCCTAGCTCAAGTTTTCATAAAACCGAGTGATGCCCCCATGCCACAATCCATACTTCTGACCATGCAATCTAGAGCCTAGAATTAAGGGTTCAAAGGCTGGGGCTTGAGCCCAGGTTTTTCCACAGATGATCAATGTGATCTCAGTGAAATCACTTAAACACCTAGCACCTGGTCTCTGCAAGTGAAAGACCACATGTATGTCATCCCACTGCCTGGGTCTGGCAGAATAATGATCAGTGAATTATTTGCCTTGGCAATAAATTCTATCTAATTGTCTCCATCTGAGAGTGTGGGGGAAAAAAGTAACAAAAATGTTGGCTTCCAGATATTCCAGCACAAATGAAAACCTGGAGAATTTCCATTTAAGAAGAAAGATCCAAAACAGTTTTTTGGTCTTTGAACAAGACGTCAGGGTTAAATATACCCAAACTCTGCAAAGTGGGTACCTCCAAAATTTGAGTTTCCATATTCAGTAGAGATCATTTGTATGAGGCAGAGAGAGTTTGTAGTAATCGACTGAGAGGTAAGAAAGTGTCTTTCCTTCTGATTACAGTGGCATTGTCTGCACTCTTTCTTGAAGCAAGTACAATTAGCATTAACACATGATACTGAAATGGGGCAAAATGGCATTCACCTATGTAATGGTTTCATAATCAACAATGAAAAACATTATTTAGCATGATATTGTTTACTTGTCTGTGTTCCCAGTTGTAATAAGGTTGGCACAGATCCTCAGATGTCTCTTGGATTAAACTTGGCAGACTACCTTTCCCAGAATAATGTCTTAATAAATGTTGATTTATTAAATCCAAGGATTCTTTTGCACTCCAAATGAATGTCACGGCAAGTTTTAGTGCCACCTTATGTATAGTTGGGAATTATCTATGACATATTTCAGTGTTTTTCAGAATGTGGTTTCTTGGCCATCTGTATCAAAATCATCTGAGAAATTTCTTAAAAAGTACAGATTCCTAGGTCTACCACAAAATCAGAATGAAAGTCTAACCATCTATTAAGGGGTATGGGCTAAAACCTCTATCAATTCTCTGAACCTCTAATAATTAAAATTTTTTTGTACTAGATCTGATAATTAACTCTTTGGCTTTAATACAAATAGTCTCTAATTAGTATAAGATGTGCTTTGTTTTTGTTAAACTGTTGAGTGAATATGTATAAGGTACTTTTAAACTGGCTGAAATTGATATAATTTTTTTTTCAGTTAAATTCTAGTAGGAGATTTTTATGCATCTATTGATATTTTTATCTTAAAAAAAACCTATTGGGGATTAGCTGATGGGAAGTGAAATAATTTATTAAGCAAATTATCCTTGCAAAATCTTAAGATGAAATATCTGACTCTCATCATAATTTTAAAGGGAAGCATTTTTTGGTCTATTTTACAGATGAGAAAAAGCACAAAGAGGTGATGTGACTTCAAGTTTTTATAGCCATAAGAAGCAGCCCTGAGGTCCAAATACAGGGCGGGTTAATATTGAAACTCTTAAATTTCCACATGAATATATGTCTAGTTTTTGACTGCCATTATCTTAAAGACAAGTGTTTATTGTAAGTATTCTGACCTTAAGACTAGTCTGGGTTAATTATAAGGTGAGCTTATATAAATGAATGATATTAGTACATACATTTTTTTTTTAAGACCAAAAGGTAAAACAGCAAACTATTCCCACCACTGCAGGAAGATGAAATACAACTGCTTTGAACAATAAGAACCTCAGCCATTCATAAATTGCAATATAGCACTTATTAACTGCAAATGTGACATTTACTTAATAAAAGTTTCCATGGTAAAGCTGAGGAAAGGTACCAGCTTGAGTAGAAAGAGAAGGAAACCCATTAACAGTTAAAGAGCTGTTATTTTGTATATGTGTGTTTCCTAAAAAATTCTACAAAGTGCTGATCTCCACTGGCTGCTGTGATCATATTTAGGGCAGTGTGCTTTCAAACAATCACCAATTTAATATCTTCCAAATGTCTTTGTTTGAAAAAAATAACTTCACAATTGGTGATATTACTAAACATATTCTAGGAAGAATTGTACCAATTTACTTTAAAGAATAGAAAAGTATTGCATCTGGTAACTTCTGCAGTCAGCAATAGTACACAAAAACAAAAACTCAAACTTTTGATGTGTACTACTTTGTTGGTTTTAAGTAAACACAATGAGCATTAAAAAGAGCATATTCCCCAAAATAGGCCATGAAGCCCTTTGAGCTATGTTAAAGTCAAGTCTTTCAAATTGTTCTCAGCACTTTCAGGCCCAGGACCTCGGTTGGTACAAGCGCATTTTCCTTCTCAGTCTGAGCCTGCTTAAACAGGTGCTATGCAAATATAAAACCTCATTATCCTCCTTCATGGGAGCTTATTGTTAGAGAACGCAAAGACAGCAATCCGTTTGCAGAGTTGCTTTTCTTCCCTCACACATATTTATATTTTAGAAGGACAATTTCGGTAGCTTTTGAAAAGTGTTCACTGAATATTTATGCACCAAGTTTTCATACTAAGCATTTCTATAGATGGTGTTGTGTAAGAGAACTGCATTTTCCTATAAGTACCGGTCATAAAACTTAAGTGCCATTAATTGCAAGCTGTTTATTATGGAAGCAAAGGAAGGTTTCCATGTGCCTTAAAATTGAACTCATTTTAAAAAATGTGTTTATGTCAAATGCAGAGAAAATGTTGTGAGAGGATTGATTATGATATTGTGAATTCATAAAATGTATCATAATTCACAGAGGACTTTAAATGCAGGGGATTCTTGTCCTTATAAGAATTTTTTGATGGAAAAATTAGTATCTGCACTGTGGAAACTGAAGCTTAGAAAGATTAAGCTCAGGGAGTTCCTGTCATGGAGCAGTGGTTAACGAACCCGACTAGGAACCATGAGGTTGTGGATTCGGTTCCTGGCCTTGCTCAGTGGGTTAAGGATCCGGTGCTTCCATGAGCTGTGGTGTAGGGCACAGGCGCACCTCGGATCCCACGTTGCTGAGGCTCTGGCGGTGTAGGCCAGCATCTACAGCTCTGATTAGACCCCTAGCCTGGGAACCTCCATATGCCATGGGAGCGGCCCCAGAAAGGCAAAAAGACAAAAAAGAAAAAAAAAAAGATTAAGCCCAAAATGCTGTAGTCACACAGCTAATAAGTTAAAGAGCTGGAATTAAAACAAGTTTCTGGCATATAATCTCAGATTCTCCCCACTGTACTACAAATAAACAACCTCTCTATAATTACTCCATGACCAGAATATATAATATGTATATATATATGTATTATATATGCATTTATTTCTTAATGTGTTATGCTCTCGGGAAAACTAAGGAGAAATCAACTTGGTCCTTTCCTTGTAATTTCCCACTTTCCAAGAAATACTCTAACTCATAAATAATTTTATCTCCAAACATTTGCTCTGGAAAGAGGTTACTCTTAACAGAAAGTGTGAACTCTCTAGTTGTTCAAACTTATACTTTAATTTAAAAAAAATTAAAAAGCTTATATTGGCATCTTTGAGCATATAAACATGCTGGAGAATTTTTTTCTTCCTCCTCAATAAGTTACTCAATATCACCCCAATACCACAACAGGATCTGTTCAAACTCAAGACATTGAACTTCAGAATCGTAAAACCTAAAGTTAGACCATGGTTCATATTGACTCAAACTACACCGTGCTCTTGGGACAAAGTTTACTCTCAGTGTTCCATGATCATGTGACATTACAGGAGTTGTGTGACCCCTTCCACTTCCAGGGTTTCCAGAAAGCCAAAATCCGAACCCTGCATGAAAAGTCGTCTGGATGGGCATGACCTCTATGGTCATCACAGAATCACACGTGCTTTCTGTCCTCTTCATGGGTGGAATCATGTCCCTTCTGTGGTCCCCTGTAGAATCCTTAGAAGGCAAAGATCTATTACCCAGCTCCGCCATCACTGTTAACAAGTGGAGACCATGGCACAGGGCTAAACAAAACAATGTGTAATGAAACCCAGAATAGTAACTAGCTATCTATAAACAGACCATAGGGTAAATACATACACCTTAAAAATGCAGATCAAGGCTGCTTCTTGAGAGTGTTACCAAATGCCATGTCCATCCTTCTAGATAACCAAGAGCCTAACGCCTCCAGTCATTTATATTCCAGTCAACAATAAAGCATTTCATTGCATTGTCAGGGAATTTTTTGTAAGTGTCTCATCTGGTGCCATGTTTCTCTTCTTTCTAGAATGTATTGATTGCCCATCAATCACTATGTTTAGGTTTGTTTACAGCTATGAGGTCAATTCTGATTAAATATGCTCTTATTTGTTCTGGACAACTATGAAGATATTCTGCTTTTGCACACACAAAAAAATGTCAGTTCTATTGCTCCTGACTGCTATTTAAGATTCTCTCTGTACTCTGATTTTTTTTTGTCTTTTTTTGAAAATTGGTAGTTTTTTTTTGTCTTTTTTTGAAAAGTGGTAGTTAAAGATAATGGCCTGCAAATCAAATCTTTATTTCTGTTCAACTGGGCGTCATCTCTTGAAGGTCCCAGCACTAGAACCACTTGTCATTTACATAAACAATGGGTGCACCCCCCAAAATATACTATTATCTGCATATCCTGCATGATACTTTACAGACTGCTTTCTAATAAGCCATACTTGGATTTTTCAGAATAAATAATAGGAAGTTTTGGACAAGAGGAAATAACTGATTTTTCTTAGGCGCTATCATACATCAAATACTGAGCCAAGATAACAAGGACCTACTGTATAGCACAGAGAAATTACTCAATACTGTGTAATAACTTATATGGGGAAAAATCTGAAAAGGAATGAGTATATGTGTATGGATTTACTTTACACCTGAAATTAATACAGCTTTGTAAGCTAACTCTGTTCCAATATTAAAAAAAAAAAAATTGAACCAAAGATTGGGGTTAAACTCTGTTATCTCATTTATTCTTCCCAAAAAACACTGATCAGGACTCTGAGCCTTGGAATGGCTCAAACTTGTTCAAGTTTACTGGTGCAGATTCCCTTTGAGAACACTTGTTTTCTCACCCCAAAGCCTGTTTTGTTGTTGTTTCAGTTTAGATTTTTTAGCATATTAGGCACTAGGTATTTATATGGACTTGCATTATTTTGAAGGAAAAATACTTAGCGTCTATTCAATGGCGTCTATCTGCCCTCAGTATAGATGCTGTAACTCACTCGCTATCACATCAGAAACTATGGATTCCTCTTTGACATCATGAAATAGCTACAGGAGAAGCCCTGCTGGAGAGCTGAATCTTGCATTGGTTGTTACTCAGATCTTGCCAAATTTATGCTTAAGAAGATTAATGTTAAAGTGGGAAAATTTATGGCTCTTTTTTTTCTGTGTTATCAAAACCAAATTAGCCAGTAAAGAGTGAAATACCAAGCACATATACATATAAAAACCCATCAAAAAATATGCACTAAGTGACAAAGCCATACTTTTCCCTGGCCTTCTGTTGAAATATAAATATGTATATATATAAAATCATGTAAAAAAACCGTGTAAGAAATAGTTAACCTAGATTAAATTATTTATGGTTTCTTAACTGATTTTTATTTCCCCATATGATAGCTTTTCTCTCAAAATGTAAGATCAGGGAAGAAATAGCAACTTCGTGACTCTATCAAGAATGAATATTCCTACTTCTTTAAAATGATACAAAGGTGTAAGCTACCATCCTTTCCTTGTATCCTGGACACTTACGAGTGTAACTACAAGTTTAGTCATGCAGCTTGTTTAAATCATTTCATGATTTTCATCTGATTTCTGTCTCTTATGTTTCTCAGTTCTAATCATGTTTTCAAAAAATCTTTATACAAATTGTCACACACATATACATCAGCTAAACTGGATGCAATCTAATTTGGCAGGTGTATGCCATTGAATTATACACTATTATTGTCATTTTTTGCACGGTAGGACCTAGTATACTTGAAATATATCTATGTCAAGTAATATGAAGAATTGATATCTAAAACTAAGGTGCTGTTACTCTCTTTGCAGTATCTGTCACTAAATATCCATCAATAGAGCCTATGAAAAACAAAGTAAGTTCAGATAATAACCCAATAGTTTTGGGAGAAATCACAGGTATTACTAATTATATAGATTTATGCTAAACATGGGCCAGACACTGCTTAATGTATTTATATCTATAAATTCATTTAATCTTCAAAACCAACCCCTCAAATAAATAAAATAAATGATTATCATTGTATTTGTTCTTTGAAAACAAATTTCATATTTTGACATAGTTTCAACTTTTCTTCCTTGTAGAAAACCCTTTCCAGTATATGGAGCAGCTGTATGTGTAACAAGATTGGGATGAGAGGGAGAGAAGAAAGAAAATTTTACAGGCAAGTGAGTTGTTTTGATTGCTAATGAAATGGATTTATTCAATTGCAATTTTAAAACTCTCATTCAATTTAAATAATATAATTCAGAATTTAACTTTCTTTTTACTTTGTCACTATGGTATGGAGGTTTTGAAAAGAAATAGACCTTCTTTTTCAACTTGGGGGAAAAGGGTGGAGGGCAGAATGGAGGATGGCATTTAGAGTTCATTAGCTCTTATTCAGAGAAGTTGTGCGTGACACGTCATAGGGGAAATGCCTGGCTGCAGGGCAGCCCTGGTACCCAGTAAAGTTTGCAGGAGACTGTTCTCCAGCAACTTACTGTTCCTGAACGGGCTGACATTTTATAGGAACTATTAGAAATGCATGAATTCTTCACACAAAATGTCAACTGATATATTAAGAAAGAGCAACCCACTATAGTCACTAGCAGTAAAATTTCTTTAGCTTTTACCCCTTTCTGCTCCATAGATGTACTTTATACAATCTTGTACCATTTGGGACCCAAAATACACATTCAAGTGAAACTTTTGCATTAAGAGTGAAATTTTAAGGAAAAATGAAAATAGTAGTATTTCTCCATCTTCAGTTTAGAAACCAAGGTCATGGATTATGAATTTTAAACAGGCAGTAGATCACTCAAAAGTGATTCTAGCTAGAAAGATGGCATCTTTATTCAGCTTTCTTATTACTTTTAAAGTATGTTCTTGCTTAATAGCTCTCTGCTTTAGACAAGGGTAACTTTTACAAATTGCATACTAGTACAAAATTAACCCCTATCATAAAGCAGTTGGAGGTAATCACATTTTTGTATTGAATTTTATAGTCAGTGATGCTGCCTCCCACTATGTCGAGAAATCCAGAGCAAACTTGAGTGCTCGAAAAATAAAACGTGTGCTTAATATTTATGTAACCCTTTGAGTATGACATGGCTGAGGAAGATACTCCTTGTGAAAATGAGATTCTCCATAAAAATTAGTTCCTGGAGTACAAAGACTACCAAATACCTTCCATCAGAGCAGAAACAGCAGTGTGTCCAGGGTGTTTCTTTTACCCGTGACTCAGCTCGTGTGTGGTGTCACAGATATGCTCCTTCATCCCCAGATTTAATGTGTGTGATCTCACCTTGCTTGTCACTCATAAGGCTGCTCTGCACACGGCCGTCTTCACAGCACATAGAATTCCAGTATCTCACTGCGCTTCCAGGACTCCTTTTTGTTAAAAATACGTGTAGATGATGTCATCTATGACTTTCCACAGCTCTGCTTACAATGCAAGGTACAAGTGATAAGGAAATTATTTAAGTTTAATGCCATTAAAAAGTCTATTTTATTTACTAGCATAGAGGTTTAAATACGTGTTTGTAGGGAGTACCTGTCGTGGCACAGCGGAAATGAATTCAACTAGGAACCATGAGGTTGCCGGTTCGATTCACGGTCTTGCTCAGTGGGTTAAGGATCTGGCGTTGCAGTGAGCTGCGTTGCGGTGAGCTGGGGTGTGGGTTGCAGACACTGCTCGGATCCTGCATTGCTGTGGCTCTGGCATAGGCTGGCAGCTACAGTTCTGATTAGACCCCTAGCTTGGGAACCTCCACGTGCCGCAGGTGCGGCCCTAAAAAGGACAAAAGACAAAAAATAAATAAATAAATAAAAATTAAAAATAAATTAATATGTGTTTGTAGGTAAAAGTGAAAGACTACAATTTTCCCTTAAGAAAAAAGTGGAACATTCAATGGAGGAAGCCCACAAAATATTTGACCTTACATAAATCCATATATTTACACAGAAAGGTATCACCTGATGGCTTTAAGTGAGAATGTTGGTCATCTCATTACTTGTGACTCGTAAAGCCGCCATCTGTGCCTGACTTAGAGCTTGAACAATGGAGAGTATGGGAAGATAGCTGCAGTATTACTTAGTTTCTGCTTTGTTGGTGTCTTAGGTTGTCAATCTGTCATTTTTGGTTGGTGTAGAAAATTGGGATTTTATCATGCTTTAGAGAGACCATGTTGTTTGAGCAGAAAATAGAGGGAATTTAAAGTGGGAAAAAAAGGGAGTTCCCATTATGGCATAGTGGTTACAAACCGGACTAATATCCATGAGAATGTGGATTCCACCCCTGGCTTTGCTCAGTGGGTTAAGGATCCAGCGTTGCTGTGAGCTGTGGTGTAGGTCACAGACGTGGCTCAGGTCCCACGTTGTTGTGGCTGTGGTGTAGGATGGCAGCTGCAGCTTCAATTTAACCCCTAGCCTGGGAACTACCATATGCCATGGATAAAGCCCTAAAAAGCAAAATAATAATAATGATAATAATAATAAAATGGAAAAAATATGTAAACATATTTAGTGGTGTGCTTACTCATAAAAGTAAAAGCACAGACTGTCTGGTACAGTATGCAAGCAGGGGCTACTGTAATTAGGAGGCATATTATTTCTCTATTGACTGAGATCATTTCCAGGATAATTAGGGACATGTCAACACTTGCTCATCATTTTACTTTTCAGTTTTTTTTTTAAATTTTGAACTATATATCACCAGTCATCCCATATTTATTAATTTAGCATCTACTATGTGCAGGGATGTGTGCTAGGAATAGCAAAGAGATGCAAGGCATATAAAGGAGATAATATAGTTGAATGTTTCAGAATTCGATTTATGGTGCCACACATGCTTGTGTTCGAATCCTGCTCTTCTACTTACTAATGGGTGGTCATGGAGGAGTTTCTTACTTTTTAATCATTTTCTTATTTCCAAAATGTTGATTAAAATAGTCTGTGTGTTATAAGACATTTCTTGAAATATACCATGACTGTGCTAATAAAATATTTAATGTTCTGTTACCAGCACCTAATTAATACTCAATATTTTAACATTATTAAATTAATATAATTGCTATCATTGTTCAAGTCCATTCTTCAAGGAATGAAAAGCTGATTCAGTAGAGGAAATTGAACTAACAAAAATATAAACCAAATAGTCACACTCTGGTAAATTTTCTTGAGGAAAATTCTCGAAATATAAATAAAGCTTAAATTGAACTTAGATATACAGGAAAAATTATAAATATACCATTAATTAGCCTATTTCCAGCCTCAAATCAATTCCCTAATTAAACAGAGAAAGCAAGAGAGTCCTTTTCACTTTTGGAGAAATAAGAAATTATAGTTTAGTAAAAAGTTCTGTAATATATGGTCATAGCAAAGTAAATAGGCCAGACCAGATGAGAAAAATTTAAATAAGTGGCAGCATCTACAACCCCAACATTCACAGATGACCACACTCAGTAGTTTAATGTATTTTCCTCCAGTCTTTATGATATAGTTTTTAACACAACAGATATTCCATTGTACATTAAGTTTTATGTCTGCTTTTTATGTTAAAACTTATAGTATAGTAATTTTCTACATCTTTAGGAACTTTTTATTAGTACCATTATTAACACCTAAATAATTTTGCATTTTTACTTGAGGATACACTACAAATCCATATGGAGTAGTAAATGTTTTGTCACCAGCCTATATTTTGTCCGACAATGAGAGAATATGATTGGACACAAACTAAAACTTGTGTTCCAACAGTTACATTTTAAAAAAAGAGGCGCTATTAATTAACTTAAGAAAGTCTTTATTAAAATTAAGAAACAGGAGTTCCCGTCGTGGCGCAGTGGTTAACGAATCCGACTAGGAACCATGAGGTTGCGGGTTCAGTCCCTGCACTTGTTCAGTGGGTTGACAATTCGGCGTTGCCGTGAGCTGCGGTGTAGGATCCCGCGTTGCTGTGGCTCTGGTGTAGGCCAGTGGCTACAGCTCCAATTCGACCCCTAGCCTGGGAACCTCCACATGCCGTGGGAGCGGCCCAAGAAATGGCAAAAAGACAAAAAAAATAAATAAATAAAATTAAGAAACAGATTTTTTTTGCGTTGTTTATTAAAGGATGAATAGAACGTCATTAAGGAACAAAAAAAAGTATGAGGTTATCGAGGCCAGTATCACCTCTTGAGCCAAAAAAATATTGAAGTAGACACATAGAATGTGAGGTGGTAGTAGTTGTAAAAAAAATCAATAATCAGAATATGATATTTTAATTAATAATCAGAAACCTGATTTAGCTAGAGTTGGAGGACCTGAGGGGTGCGCCCCTCCTCTGTGACAATAGCAGAGCCCAGCAGGGAGAAGAAAGACTCCTCATCCTGCCTGGCAAGCACTCGGCCAATAAAAAGCCAATGAGAAGCCCTCACTCCCCCAGCTATCTTTTCTCTCTGTAAAAGGGTTCTCCTTCTCATGGCCAGCTAGAGCTTGCATTAGCCGCACCAGGTAGCAGTTCTCTTCTACAGAATAAACCCAGTTTTGCAGGATAATTATCTGAGAGTCTGTTGTGTCAGGTTAACATAGTTTTCCTGAGTAGGAATAGTGCGTGCTTTAAACATTGTGAATGAAAAACGTATGATGTGGAGGAGGGAAGTCAAAGGGACAGATTTTGATTTCTTAGGTGATTTTCTCTGTCAGCCATAGTATTTGAAGGGTACTAAGTGTCTGAGTACATAGTGATTGTTTAGATGTTCTAGTACTTTGCAAATTAATTTCACATGCAATATGTTGCAAATTGAGCAAAGTAATGAAAAAGTAATGTTCTTTTCTTTGTAGTCTGAGCTGATGAAGTGTCAAAGAGTCCTTTCATACTCTCTGAAATAAAAATTTTGTATTTTCTTTTTGATTTCACACCCAAAACAATACATTAGTTGAAATAAAATGTGTAGGGAACTTTATTTTTTGCGTTCAAAATTTTGTACACGTTGTTCCACTGCCTTTTAAAAGTTGTCCATGTGTTCAATAGGGACAAAAGACTGTTTTATATAAAGTATGGTAAGAGAATGTACCACTTACTAAGGATGTATGGACAAATTTCCCCAAAACTGACTTGTGTAAAGCAATCATTTATCAGCTCATGAATTTTCTGTTTCAGAAATTCCAGGAGTGCACTGTGGGGTGCCTTGTCTCTGTTTTAAAGCATCTGGTACCTCAGCTGGAAAACTCAAAAGCTGGAGATAGTGTTATTTGAGAGTTTATTCATTCCCATATGTGGCATCTAGTTCGGGTGACTTGAAAGGTTGTGGACTGAAGCAGCTGGGGATTCTGTGCATCTCTATGTGTTTGCTGCACATGGTCCTTGGTGGCTCCTATATTCATAGTTGCTGTATCTGTGATAGTGAAGGTTTCAAAGGCATAAGTTGAGAGAGAGAGAGGCAGAGATTAAGACCCTATTACCTATCATGACCCAGTCTCCAAAGTCATGTTGTGGCTTGGTCCTTTATTGACAGAGGCAGATTCAGAGCTCCACCCAGGTTCAAGGGAACAGAGACACAACTTCTCAGTTAAACAGTGTCCACATCACATGGCAATTAGAGTATGTGGGAAGAGCTATCTATCAGTGTGTCAGTCTTTGGGAAATATAATTTTCCTCAGACGTAAAGGCTTATAATAATGGCATCAATTGGAATTCCAACCACCCATTGTAAGAAAAATTTCACCATTTCTTTTGCAGTCCCCATGTGCCTTACTGGGAATGTGTCGACCCCCTTCGCTTCTTTCCATACAGCTCCATTTCCCTCTGTTTTGCACCTTTCTCTATACTTTTATCACATGTGCTTTCGCGCCGTCTCATGGTAGATTCACATGCAAGCCCATGTGTATGCAGAGTTGGGTTTCGTATAATATGAAGACTACTGAATACATTCTGCTTCTTGATTATTTTCCCCTAACTTTTTGTTCTTAAGATTTCTTCTATACTGTTGCATGTGACTTAAATACATACATTTTAAATGCACTTTACTAATCTGTTCAATATCTTTTCCATAAATTATCCATTTTATTGGTGATGGAGTCTGAGTTGCTTCCATTTTTTTTTTAATATGACTCTTATCTCCAATGTTTATTGTTGTTGTATAGTTTTTGAATTTTTCTTTTGTATAAAATGTGATATATAAGCAACTTGTGTGTATGATGTGCCATAAAGATAAAGTTCATTTTTTTCCCACAGGAATGTGGAATTCATCCTAGCACCATTAAGTAAAAACAAATTATTGGGAAATAATTTCAAGTTTGCAGAATGTTGCCAAAAATAGTATAAAAAAGTCTTTACCTGGGTTTAGCTATTATTCATATGTCCATGTTATACATGTCGGTGTGTCTATGCACATGTCTACATAGGATTGTGTATGTAAACTACATAAACCGTGGGTCTCACCTCTGAATACTTTTATGTGTATTTCCTGAGACGAGGAGTATTTTTAACTTATGTAACCCAGGCATCACCAAATTTATGCATTTACTTTAGTCTATTATCCATATTTCAGTTTTCTGAATTGGCCTAATCTTGTCCTTTACAGCATTTTCCCACTCTAGTACAGAATCCAATCTCTAGAGTCAAATAGTGCAGAGCCGTCGTGTTTCTTTAACCTGTAACATTCCCTAAGACTTTCTACACCTTTGGTAACACGGACACAATTGAAGAATATAGAGTCCATCTCCTTTTTCAAGAAAACCGTCCCCATTGTGCATTTGATGCTTACTCTTGTCTACAGTAAAATTATCACACACTGTGTGTTTCAAGAGTTCACTTTTGGAGAAACGTAATGTCCACTTGCAATGCTCCCTTTGATTACCTTGAAATGTTGCCCTGATTCTCCACTGTTACTTACCCTACGAAAAAATGTGAACATTTTTTTCTCAAGTAATAGAACATTTAATGCAAGAATACTTTAAGATTATGCAAATCTATGGATTTCATCAAAATTTCTTCGTAAATATAGCATCCACTGATGATTCTTGCCCGTCTTAATCCTTACCGTCATGGTCACAGTAAGGTTATATTCCAGCCCCAAAGCCATGCTATATTTAGTATTATCCTAAATGCAAGTGCCTCCACTTCAATATTTATGCATGCATTTATCTATTTATTATAAAATAGTAATATGGGCCTAGATTTAATTGTTTGTATTTGATTACTAAACGTAATTATTTCAATGCTCAAACCCTCCCAGGTTTAGCCCACAAAAGCCTCCCCAGTCTGGTTCCTCTGTGTTTGTACCATGCTCCTGTCTGCCTTTCTGCTGTCATGACAAATATTCCAGGCTCATCTCAGATCTACTCTACCCTAGCGTGGAACCTGTGTGTCCAAGGTGCTATAGTTCCTATTTATTAGCACCGTTTACTTAAGGGTCCTGTGTGTTTCCTATTGATCAGTAATGTTAACTCTGTTACAAAGCAAGTTTCTACATATAAGAGGCTCCTGCCTCAGCTTCTCTGTTCTCTATTAGCTTACTTAACAGTTACTGAATATATGGTAAAGTCTCCTAACGCTTCATATCAGTTATTACCTGTTTCCTTTTTAGTGCTTGCCCAATAATAAACTTGGAATTAGCTTGCCGTTTTGAATTTTAAAAAATAACCGGTGGGATTTTGATTAAAGCTATGTTAAATATTAGGTTGATTTCTCTGAGATTTGTCCACTTTAGTCCAGTGTTTTTCTTTTAAATTGAATAACTTAGAATTTTCTCATAACTAATCATTTTGAGTTGGCTTTCCCCTGCACATAGCATGCTCTGAATGTAGGACATTTTATAATTTCGAAAACAATATTTCAATTACGTCTTTAGATAAAAATATAATTGTTTTGGAGTTCCCTTAGCTCAGCGGGTTAAGGATTCAGCATGGTCACTACTACAGCTCTGGTTACTACTGTGGCATGGATCCCCGGCCTGGGAATTTCCACATGAGGCTGGTGTGGCCTCCCCCAAAAAATAAAAAATCATTTTGGTTTATTTTCTTGTATGAACTTTATCTCACTACAGTTTGTGTTTCACTTCCCTAATGTATATTATTATTGTGAGCAACGTTTTTATTTCCCCCTTTTTAAAAATGTCTTCATACATGCTGTAGATATTACGCTAGATGTATATACCCCCTTAGTTTGCAGAGCTGCCAAGTGGGCAACTTTAGGGTGACTAACCTTTGTAGTTTGCATAATACTGGGGAGTTTCCTGGGATACAGGGACTTTTAAGGTTCATAATGCAAACAGACATTCCCAAATTGGGACTAATTAGTCATCATACACATGACTTGAGGGCAGAATTCCCTCTTGCCTAGTTTAAGTGCAGTATTTCCCATGTGAGCAATAGAAATAACATTCTTCTTATATTTTCCAGGACATTTAAGTGGATAATTGTTGTAATCTTTTTTTTTGGTTTTTTTTTTTTTTTTTTTTTTTGGGTTTTTAGGGCCACACCTGTAGCATATGGAAGTTCCCAGGCTAGGGTTGAATTGGAGATACAACTGCTGGTGTGCACCACAGCCACAGCAATGTGGGATTCGAGCCCTGGCTACAGCCTACACTACAGCTCACGGGAAAGTGGGATCCCAGGCCCACTGAGCAAGGCCAGGGATTGAAACCACATCCTCAAGGATACTGGTTGGATTCATTTCCCCTGCAATGGGAACTCTGATAATTGTTATAATCTTGAAATAAACAAAGAAATAATATTCTTGATTATAATCATTCCAAAAAACAAAGAAAGAAAAACTCCAGGAACACTTAACTTCACCAGAAAATTTTAACAGCGTTAAGAAACAAATGATGCCAAGCTTACACATTCTTCCAGATAAATGAAAAAAAAAAAAAAAAGCAACTTTCTACCTTTTAATGTGAGTTAGTTTTGGGGGCTTTTGGTTTGTTTTTATGTTTAAAAAACACATGACACAGGCCTTACAAAAAAAAAGGAAAGTTTCTGACCTAAAATGTACCTTAAAATCCTAAAGAAAATAGTAGCAAGGAAATTTCCACAAAATATATATTATAACCTGATTGTTTTCCTTCTTGAAAGTAAGACTTGGACTATTTTAAAATCAATGAAATTTGCCTCTTCAATAGAATAATAAAGAAAACTTAAGAGAATTATCTCAGTAGATACAGATTAGTTGATAACATTAAATGTCCATTCATATTTAAAAGCAAGGAATGTTCTGCATTTGTCTTCTCCTCTTCTCATGTTTGCTGGGAAAACTGGAAATCTACCTGTGAAAGAATGAAAGTAGAACATTCTAACAACATACACAAAAATGAACTCAAAATAGATTAAAGACCTAAATAATAAGGCCAGATAATATAAAACTCCTAGAGGAAAACATAGGCAGAACATTCTTTGACATAAACCACAGCAACATCTTGTTTGATCCACCTCCTAGAATAATGACAATAAAGGCAAAAATAAACCAATGGGATCTAATTAAACTCAAAATCTTTTGCACAACAAAGGAAACCATTAAAAAAACAACACAGAGAATGGGAGAAATCTTTACAAACAATGCAACAGACAAGGACCTAATTTCCAAAATATGCAAACAACTCATACAACTCAACAACAAAAAACAAACAACCCAATTGAAAAATGGACAGAGGACCTAAATAGACATTTTTCCAAAGAAGACAAACAGATGGCCAACAGGCACATGAAAAAATGTTCAACATAACTAATTATTAGAGAAATGCAAATCAAAACTACAATGAGGAGTTCCCGTCCTGGCACAGCAGAAATGAATCTGACTAGGAACCATGAGGTTGTGTGTTCAATCCCTGGCCTCGCTCAGTGGGTTGAGGATCTGGCATTGCCATGAGCTGTGGTGTAGGTCTCAGAGGCAGCTCAGATCTGGCATTGCTGTGGCTCTGGCATTGCTGTGGCTGTGGCCGGTGGCTACAGCTCCGATTTGACTCCTAGCCTGGGAACCTCCATATGCTGTGGGTGCAGCCCTAAAAGGACAAAAGACAAAAAAAAAAAAACTAGAATGAGGTACAACCTCACACCAGTCAGAATGACCATCATTAACAAACAAATAACAAATATTTCAGAGGGTGTGGAGAGATGGTACCCTCTTTCACTGTTGGTGGGAATGTAAATTCATACAAACACTATGGAAAACAGTACTAAATATATAAATGTAAATGCATAAATATAAGTATAAAACTACCACGTGATCCAGCAATCCCATTCCTGGGCATATATCCAAACAGAATATCCATTCAAAAATATAGATGCACCCTTATGTTCATCTCAGCCCTATTCACAATAGCAAAAGACATGGAAACAACATAAATGTCTATTGACAGATGAATGGATTAAGAAGATGTGGTACACAATGGAATACTATGGAATACTACTCAGTGATATAAAAAGACAAACTAATGCCATTTGCAGGAACATGGATGGAACTAGAGATTTGCATACTAAGTAAAGCAAGCTAGAAAGAAAAAGATAAATACCATATAATATCACTTATGTGTGGAATCTAAAATATGGCACAGAGATCCTATCTACAAAACAGAAACAGATGATGGCCAAGGAGAGCAGACTTGTGGTTCCTATGGAGGAGAGGGGAGAGAGTGGGGCAAACAGGCAGTTTGGGGTTTTGGATGCAAACTCTTATATTCAGAATTGATGGGCAATGCGGCCCTACTGTACAGCACAGGGATCTGTGTGTGATTGGGTCACTTTGCTATATAATAAAAATTGAAGAAACATTGTAAATAAACTATCCTTTAATAAAAAAATGAAAGCAAGTAATATTTTTATACTAACACAAATAGCTACAACAAATGAAAAAGAGAAAGCATTGTCCTTGACAGTGGGATGTATAAAGCTTTTTTCTTTGAGATCAGGAATAAGAAAAGGATGGCCATGGTATCTACTTTTACTCAGTATGTGCTTGAGTCCTAGCCAGTCCATTAAAAGAAGGAAAACAAACAAAATTGTATGTAGGGAAGGCATAGAAGAAAACTGTCATACTACTGTAGACACTGTCATTATACATGCAAACTAACCAAAAGCATCTGTGGCTAAACATAGAATAAAGGAGCAATATAAGCAAGTTTGTTGAGTGAAAGATCAATTTATTCCATCCTAGCCTCTACCCTCTAAAAAAAAAATTCAACTTAAATGAAGATATATACCATTATTAATGTACTAGAAGTTTCTACAGCATAATGTCATTTTATACAAATTCTACCAGATTTACCCAAGTAAAACTTTCATAGGATAATTTGTTAATCTTACCAAGCTAATTTTAAAAATCATATGGAGAGGCTCCCTTGTGGCACAGCGGGTTGGGGATCCCAACTGGTCACTGTGGCAGCTTTGGTCACTGCTGTGGCATAGGTTTGATCCCTGGCCTCCTGGCCTGGGAATTTCCACATGCCACAGGAGTGGACAAAAGAAAAAAAATCGTACAATTTTGTATGACTGAGTAACTTTACTGTACATCAGAAATTGGCACAATATTGTAAATCAACTATAATTTAAAAAAATCATATGGAAATGCGTAAGGCAAAGAGTATCCAAGATCAACTTGAACAATAACAACGTGGGAAAACTTGCCCCTACTGGATAGTAAGACTTGTTGTAAAGTTACTTTAATTAAGATAGTGTAGTATTTGTACACAAACAGGCCACTAGACCAATGGGACAAAACAGTGAGCCCAGAGAGATGCCCACACATATATAGGCATTTAACTTTTGAAAAAAGCATGGCTCTGAAGTTTAAAGAGAAAGAAACTCTGTTTTTAATAAATGATCCTAGGAATAATTGGTATTCATATAGATACCCATATACACAGCTCGTACAGAAATCAATTCTAGTGAATTGTAGATCTGAATGTTAAGAAGAAAAATAATAGCTCTAGTAATGTAACAGAATTTTTAAAGACTGTGTGGAAAAATATGTCTTAAAAGAGGCTTAAAAATCTTTAAGAAAGTAAATATTGATGATTTTTGATGACATTAAAATATTTCTGTTAAGAAGCAATTCAGTAACAAGGCAAGCACGTACTGAAAGACCATATTTGTAACACATAATTAACAAAGATTGCATCCGTAGTATGTAAGTAAATATTTCTAATCACTAAGAAAAAGAAAGACAACCCAATAAAACTACAAAGAAGACAACTGAACAGCATTTCACAAGAAAGGATATATACATAATCAATAAGCATATTAAAAGTTAAAGATACTGGAAAATAAACAATAAAACTACAATAAGATAACAAACACTACTTCCCTGAGGCTAGAAATAAAACCAAAATGAAATTTGATAATGCCTGTGGTTGGAAAGAATGCAGAACAAAAAGACTCTCATGAATTTCTGTTGGGAGTATAAAGTATTTTTTAAAAAATTAGAAAAAAGTAGTATCATTTACTATATTTGAAGACATGCATTCTTTATGATGGTATAATTTCACCTTTAGATAAGTAATCCAAAAGAAATTCACATACATGTGCACAAAAAAAAGCATTTTAAAGAATGTCCTTAGGGACATTATTATAATACATCAGCTCTGGAAACAATCTATCAAAGGAAGAATAAATGTAAAGAATTATGTGGAATTATTGAATGGAGCAACAGCTGAAAATGGATGGACTGCAGCTATGTGCAGCAACATGACTCATCCCACAATGCAACCTAGAAGAAAGGAAATAAAAACCGTGGCGTCTGAGAGTACATAATTTAGTAGTAAAATAACATGGAAAGACAAGAGATGCTCAGACAAGAGGATAGTTACCTACCAGCGGGAGCGGGTTGATGTCTGGGAGGGAAAAAGGAGACTTTGGGGCAGCAGTGTTCTGAGTTGAACTGTGTTATGGCTCCTTAGTTGTTTATGTGGTGATTAGTTAACTGAACTTCTCATTTCTTAATGAATGCTTCTCTAAATTTGTGTTACATGTCATAAAACCAGTTTGAAATGAAAAAAGACAAGCACTGTGAAAATCAAAAATTGCTTAGAAGTCAGTATCAAATAATCACAGTACATACCAAATTTGTATTTAGAAATAAATTTCTATCAGACACAACTTAGAATAGATATACAAGGAGATCCTGCTGAATAGCATTGAGAACTTTGTCTGGATACTCATGTTGCAACAGAACAAAGGGTGGGGGAAAAATGTAATTGTAATGTACACATGTAAGGATAACCTGACCCCCTTGCTGTACAGTGGGAAAATAAAAAAATTTTTAAAATAAATTAATAAATAAATTAATTAATTAAAGCCAAAAAAAGAAAGAAATGTCTAAATTTACAAGCAGTTATTAAAAATTAATGAAGAAAGAATTGGGAGGGTGGGAATAATGTATCCACACCACTGTATAAAAGAGATGATTGAGGAGAACCTACTGTGTAGCACAGGAAAATCTACTCAATAGCTTGTAATAACCTAAATGGGGAAAAAGAAAGGATATATTTATATGTATTACTTATTTACTTTGATGTACATCTGAAGCTAATACATTATTATAAATCAACTATAATCCAATCAAATTAAATTTTAAAAATAAAAATAAAAGAACCAAGAAAATGTTAATAATGAAGAAATTGATAAAATAAGAACAAAGCAATTTAGAGAATAATTAAAACAAAAAAAATGTTCAAAAGTCTTGAAAAACAAGATGAAAAACTGAATTCAGGTAGAAAAATCCAGTGAGTGGACTGAGAGGAAGAAAGAGAACAGAGAAATAGCTGTGTTAGAAAAGAAAAGACAATTACCACAGAGGATTGTACTTTTATGCTTATAATCCTGTCAGCTTTTCTTTCAAAATTATAGATTGTAAAGATTCAGGCAAATTCATGAGAAAAAAATTTTCCTCTGAGGAATACAGTAGGATAGAACTGGGAAGCAAATTTAAAAATATTTAAGTGGTATTTGTAAATTAGTTACATGTTTTATTTAAAATATTCAAGAGCATGGACTTTTTAAATTTTATTTGGGAAGCTGAGTACACACGTTAGGTACCATACTATTTATAAATTTCAGGGTTTAAAAAAAATCTAAATTTGAATATATTCTTAAATAAATCTTTAAAGGATCTCAAAATTATTCCATTTTTAAACAATTTACATAAGTGAAATGGTGAATTCTCAATTGTTTGATCAGAGAATGGATTATATGTACCAGTGCTTCCTAGAGTTGCAAAGAGAGCCTGTAATCTATCGTCATTTCACCTTGTAGGTAGAAAGTATTGATTGTATTGAGTGAGAATGACAACCATTCCTGCCATATAGCTCTAATGCGTGCCCTCATTAGCTTCTACCTGCTTCAGTGTAGTGATTTCCATTTCTGATCCTTCCAGTCCATGTTGATTTTAAAAGACTCTTCCCATTCTGTCTTATCATAGCTTGAGACATTTTAAAACCTGCTTATATTTCCTACCATTCCCTCCAAATTAACAGCATAAGGTTGTGGGACCTTCATGAACTCTGTTCTATGCGCCTCATTTCATCTCTTAAGAACCACAGGAACTAGTATTTATTGAGAGCTTTCAGTCCCAGAATTTTTTAATGTATTAAAGGTAATCATATTTTTTCTCTGATAAGATAGTGAATTACATAAACTTTTAATGTTTTAAACAAACCATACAGAATGCGTATTACTCTGATCAGAGAACTGCCTTGAATAACTCCAGTTCAAAATTTGTTCAGAATTCTCTCTGCCCAACATAAAGTCATTTTTTTTTTTTTTTGGTCCCAGTTGCATGTAAACTTGGAAACCATTTGTACTCTTCAGTTGTTGGGTATTAGGTTCCCTGAATATGTCAAAAAGATCAATTTTGAGTTGTGCAGATCAATTTATTTTTTGTCTTCTTGCTCTGTAGTTCCCTGAGAGTAATGTGTTAAATCCCCCACCAGGATTATGGATTTTTTTTCTCTTTAGTTCTGTCAAATTTAACTTTACATATTTTAAAGATACATTTTTGGATTCATACATATTTAAAACTTCTAATCTTCCTGTTTCATTGACTTTTATCATTATAAAATGTTCCTTTTTATCTCTGGTCATGCTGTTTGCCCTAAAGCCTTCTTTGTCCAATATTAGCTTAACTCAGTTAACTTCCTTTTGGTTCATGTCTACACTGTATATGTTTCGCCATTTTATTTTTATTCTTGAATCTTCGGCCTCACTTTCTTAAAGTGGTACCTGGGAATAGACTGAGACATAGTTGCATCCAGAGCTATTGGGGAGTACACTCAACATGTATACCTCAAAAGAAGTGATTAATACAAGACTGATCAGGGAATTCCCATTGTGGCACAGTGGAAATGAATCCAGTTAGGAACCATGAGGTTGTGGGTTCGATCTCTGGCTTCCCTCAGCGGGTTAAGGATCCGGGGTTGCTGCGAGCTGTGGTGTAGGGTGCAGACATGGCTCGTATCCTGCGTTGCTGTGACTGTGGCATAGGCTGGTAGCTGTAGCTCCGATTTGACCCCCAGCCTGGGTGCAACCCTAAAAAGAAAAAAAAACAAAAAAACAACGAAGAACAAGATCGATCAGAGGAAAAAGCAAACTACAATATTGTTGCAACTGAGGCCTCAGACAATGCTGCAAGGGGCTGTGTACCTAGACTGACACTTTCAAGTTGCCCAAGTTAAGGTGGCCAGAGGTCATCTCCAGGAAGAAGGTGGCGTAACCTTCCTTCAGTTTTAGTCCCAGTACAGGATGCGGCAGTGGGCCTATCTTCCCACCAGCTGGGAATGGGTACAAATTCCACGAAAGGGGGAACTGGGTGGAGCAAAATAGTATCCACTGTGATCATTGAAAGTCTACCTTTTCCAAGGAATCTATTATTGGACTTGGCCCTTTTTATTCAGCTTTAAATATGTACTTTTAATTGGAGTAATTCCATTCAGAGTTAATATAATTACTGCTACATTTAGGTTTAAGCTTATCATTAACTTTGGTTAAGAAACAAAAGAAATTCAGTTCACCTATCGTATATTCTTTCTTCCTTCCTTTTTGCCTTCATTTTAAGAATTATTCTCTCTGTGAAGTGATGAATGTATTAACTAAACTTACTTGGGTAATCCTTTCCAAATCATTATATTGTACATCTAGTCTAGGAATTCCCTGGTGGCCTAGCAGCTAAGGATTCAGCATTGTTACTGTTGTGTCTAAGGTTTGATCCCAGGCCCAGGAACTCCTGCATGCCTCAGGCATGCACCCCACTCCAAAAAAAAGGTCTGAACACCTAGTCTAAGTGAAGAATGGCTCATCTTCCAATGTTGTCTCTTCCTGAACTCTTTAGACCACATTTCTCAATTTCTAGAATGTGAACTTTTTCACCGTTGACCTCATCTTTGCCATCCACACACCTGCCACCAGCAAAAACAGGTGAGGGGATGGTGGGCAGAGAAAACAGTGCAGTTCTTTGTCACATCTGCTCATCCAGCATGGCTAAAAACTGGGCATTTACTATGGCTCTAGGTCTGTCACCTTTAGAATGTGAAGAACAAATAGTTCCAGAAAGAGGAGACATTCTCTTATACTATCAAGAATGTCAATACATGTCAGTTTTTTTAACCAGTCCGAAGCAAAGATAATCCTGAAAATACTCACATTATTTTGGTACTCATTTCTCCTTCTATAAATCAAACATGTTAGCCCTTTTACCAAGTAACGTATTTTTTTCCCCCTTGTTTGGGTCCTTTTTTGTTTTTTCTCATCTATTTTAAACCAACAAACACTCTTTTCATCTGTATCTGATATTTTGTTAAACCCAATCTTTGAGTTTTTAGTTTCAGCCATTGTGTTATTTAGTTTTAAAATATCCTTTTGCTTTTGTAAAAATCATTTTCTATTCTCTTTTGAATTTTTGAATGTTGTAATTTAATTATTTAAAAATGTGAGTTTTAGTTTCTTTAAAGTCTGTGTCTGATAATTGCAGTGTCTTGATATCCCGTAGATCTGTTTCTTTAAAAAAAAAAAAAAGAGTTTTTTTTCCTAGTACTGTACATTTTATTCCCTTTTTCTATGACAGCTTTTTGTAAATGTCAGATATCGTACATAAAAAATTGTAAAAATCATTAGAAAATCTGAATAGTATTGTGTTATTCCTGGGTAAATTTACTGTTTCTGTTTTAGTTATGGTTTTGCAGCAAGTTTAAGGGTCATTGCCTTTATCCCATCAGAGGTTGAGATTATTTGAAGTTAGATTTAAGTCCTTGATAGACTGGTCAATTTTTGGTTCACCTTGTGTCCGTGTATGTCTCTTTGCTGTTAGAAGTCAAAGCCTGATTTTTTTTTTTTTTTTTAACCAGATCATCTGTTCTTCTAAGTCTCTGACCTCCAATTTCTCACCCAGCCCCCAAATTTTGTGAGGCTGGAGAAAACACTACTTATTTCCTCTTCCTTTCAGACCCATTTTTGCTTTAATAATTGGCAGTTTCCTTACAGGAAAAAAGACACCCAAATACTTGAATCACCTCTCCTTCCTACTTTCTTTCTGTATCCTAGTCTGTCAAATTTTCAACATCTTGGCATCTCTCCAGTACCTTCAAGCAAATTTTTCATCTTCATCATCTAATTATTCTATTGTTTTATGAGATGGAAGGTTTGAAACAAGTAATTTAGCCATTATTAATAAGCATAGCTATCAGATTGCTCTGAATTCAATGCAAATCATTTCTATATTGTTATAATTCAACCTGAAGTATTATTATTGACTGTAACCAGAATACTCAACTAGACATATTATTTCCCAAATACAAAACTGTGCAATATGACACAAAATGATGAAAATGACAGATCCTGTCAAAAATCTTCAGTAACATATTGGGAAGGTTTAAAATTAGCCTTAGATATAAGTTAATATTAGTAAAGAAGAAAAGCAAATATTCAAGTTAAAATTACCTTCACTTTCACATAATATGGATGGAATGACTCTTCATATCCA